>NC_062275.1:2500-661144 GCF_916048215.2 Malus sylvestris | reverse complement strand
ATGCATATTCTTCTCCAGCTAAATTGCCTCTTGTTAACATATTAATTTCGGACTGTTTAATAACCATAATTGGCAGGGATGATGGGACCACTGCTTGCGGAGGGTAGGACCTGTGAGTCTCAGAGCCGCAAGTTCAAGGGAACCTGCCTGAGTAAAACCAACTGTGCATCTGTTTGCCAGACTGAGGGCTTCCCTGGAGGCAATTGTCGTGGCTTTCGCCGCAGATGCTTCTGCACCAAACATTGTTAATTAGCTATTAATTAATGATGAGATGATCATCATTAATCATACATGTATGATATATATGTGTGACATGTGGGGGTATTACGATTAAATAATCGTTTAATTATCATTCCGTGCATGGATACCTACGTACGTGTATGTTTGTGTGCTACTAGAATAAATTACAAACCCAATCTTTCACAGTTGGGTTATCATTAATTGTTCTTTTGTTCTTGTTTATTAAGTAAAACTATCACCGCGTGAGTTACTTTGTAATCTCTTATGGATATGTTCATTTTATGTAACTTCCATATTTCAGAACAACGTCTTTGTAATACCCTACCGTTTGCAGTGCAATAAAAGATGAGTTTCTCGGTCTTTTTAACTGAGATATGGATATGGTGCTCTATCTAGAAAGATCTTTCTGTACCAGAATCACAGTTTATTACACCAAGTAAAATAATACAACTGATTGGATATCTAAAAAAAAAATTTGAAACATAATGTACCGAATATTGTTATTGACACACTGAAAAATTTCTCTTATGCAAAATGAGGACATTAGTTTGACCTTATTATATAAGAATGAGGCAAAGGTCATTGGCCTGCCACGTCTCTAAGAGATGAGGTTAGAAAAGAAGTTAATTTTCATTAAAAATGAATAGTATTGAGAATATTTCACTAAGATTTTTTTGAAATAATTTAGGGTTTGCATAACTTTATGACAATGGTTGCTACATTGGCTCATTTTTTTAATTTTGCACGCCTATTTTAATTATGGCCTTTGGTCAGAAATTACTTTCGAGACAATTGTTTGTAATAAGAGATCCCCTCCGGCTCTCTCCTACTATAGCAACACAATCATTTAATTTGGATTCTTAAAATTTGATCAAATGATTATAAACAGAAATTTTTTTTTTAAATTATAATAATTTTAATTGTTAGATTAAATTTTAAAAATTTGAATAAATTAATTGTGTAATTTTGCTGGGAAAGAAGAGGGATTTGGATCCTCTCCTCCTGAGCTAATGGAGAGGATCCTCCTGACCACTAATCATGGGCCGTTAGATTTTTATCCAACGGTTATAATTATTATAACTTTAAAAGGACCTCCCTATTTATAGCCGTTGGATAAAAATCTAACGGTTCATAATTAGTGGTCAGGAGGATCATCTCCATTAGCTCAGGAGAGGATCCAAGTCCAAAGAAGAGAATCTCTTTCCGAGAAAAAGCATTGAGAAAGACATGTCACTGCTGCAAGTACTGACTCACTCATTCATTTGAGCACAGAAATATGCATGGCTGCTATTATTTCCCTCTTTCTTTATCGTCGTTTATTTGTGAACGGCATGGTCCAATCACATCAGTAATAATATAATATTGCTTAGCACATGCACATATCTTATCTTCTATGGAAAAGGGTTCGAAGATACGAAATTTTTAAATTTGATCCAACGGTTATAATGATTATAATTTTTAGAGAACTTCCTGTTTGTAATTGTTGAATTAAATTTCAAGAGTCTGGATCCGGAAAGGATCTTTTCCCATCTCCTCAATCTCCAGTCTATATAAGGTGCTGCTAGGTTCCGATTATAGATACATATAAATTATATAAGATGGAGCGTTCGATGCGTTTATTTCCAACCGTCTTCGTCTTCCTGCTACTTTTGGTGGCCACCGGTAATATTTCTTTTCCCTCGATCTTGTTAATAACTTCGTCGCTAATATATATTATTACGATTTTAACCATGCATATTAACTATTTATTGTTTGGAATAATTGTTTAAAGGGACGATGGTTGCTGAGGGTAGGACCTGCGAGTCTCAGAGTAACCGTTTCAAAGGAAGCTGCGTGAGTAAAAGTAACTGTGCTGCTGTTTGCCAAACTGAGGGCTTCCCCGGGGGCAATTGCCGTGGCTTACGCCGTAGATGCTTTTGCACTAAACATTGTTAATTATCTAATTAATTAAGCTAGTGATGAGCTGATCACTCATCACTTAATTATCAGTGGGTGCATGGACGTAGGTACTTTGGTACGAGTGTGGAACTAGCTAGAATAAGTTAATGGCCCAATTCACAGTTGGGTTGTTAACATCCTATCCCTGTTATGGTTCTTAATGTTCTTGTTTGTTAAGTTAAGTACTACCGTCGTGAGTTATTTCATAATGTCGTACTATGTAACTTCTATATTTGTCAATGAATTTAAGTATTTCTAATGCCCTACGTTTGAAATGCAATTAATCATCATTTTCTCAAGGGTTCTGCTTTAAGATTCATTTTATTAGGCTTAGCCAAATTAGCTAAAGCAACTTAATCTTCCTCTACACCTAATGTTGAAATCATGATCTATAATTTATGTTAATTTGGTATAGACATACTAAAAATTGTGTAAAAACAATCGTTTTGTTATATGGTCCTTTTAAGTGAGATATTTGTCGCTTCATTTACATATAAAAATGTGAATAATAAGTCAAATGTGCCTAAAATCCAAAAATTCGTTTAAAAGTAAAAGTTAAGTGTGCTTGAAGAAGAAACCATAATATGCACGGAAAAATGTAGGGTGGAGAACCTAGTCATCAAAAATAGGAATTTGGTTTATGGTGCTTCTTAAGCTGAAAATTTCAACTTTTTATTTTGAGTATGGAGCTACCTCTTGTTACGGAGAATAATCCTTTTTAATCTGCCCTCGATCCCTATATAATAAGTCATACACAAACACATAAATCAAGCACACATTCACATACACACAAATAAAAATGGAGCATTCAATGCGCCTTGTTTCTGCTGCCTTCGTTCTTGTCCTGCTTTTGGCCACTACCGGTAATTATATCTCTTTTTATTAATTAATTTCTTATGGTGTTTTGAATAAAACATCTTATTCAACAACAAATAAAAAAATGATCTTTATACTTGATGAAATTGGATTTGATAGAGATGGGGCCAATGGGTGTTGAGGCAAAGTCCAAATCAAGCAAGGAAGTTGAGAAAAGAACCTGTGAGGCTGCGAGCGGCAAGTTCAAGGGGATGTGCTTTTCGTCTAACAACTGTGCAAACACCTGCGCAAGAGAGAAATTCGATGGAGGCAAATGCAAGGGCTTCCGCCGTAGATGCATGTGCACCAAAAAGTGCTAATTGATTTGTTAAAAGAAATGTAAACTGCATATGGATCATACTTGTGTAATGAGATCAATTGATATGATCCTGTATTCACTTTTGCTAATAAATTGAATGATCATGCATGGATCATTATTCTTATGTCTTGTGCAGTGTTTTCACAATACCTTACATATTTTTAATCACCTATTATCTCCTATCCTTTTCTCTGGGGTTGTTATTAATATTCCAGACATCATCACAAACTCCTCTTTCGATTATTGACTTTTAATCAAGGAAGAGTGCAAGATAATTATTGTGGAATGCTAATAGCGAAACTTAATTTTCTCTGTTTTGACAAGGAATTGTTGAAAAAGAAATCCACTAAGTGTGAATTCAACACATTACTTTAGTTTGTATCACAAAGATTGTTAAGTCACATTGTCGGTGTCAGATGGAACTTTTTGTTCAAACCTTCGGTTGTATTAAGTTCTTTCGACTCTTCAACCAGTAATAATATGTAGGACAAGGGGAGATTGATGCGCCAGAAAATATTATGAAAAGGGTTCGGAGTTGCTTAAGCATCTTTTAAGGAAATACTTAATATTTTTATAGGAAAACTAATGAAAAATGACTTGAAAGACTTCATAGTTAGTGTAAAAATGTGGTTTTTCGTTAAAGTGAACCGGGAGTTTTTCGTTAAAGTTCCCTATTTTTAATTTTATTTTAGAAGAAATAGTTCTTTAAGATAATATTTTCTTGTTAACATTTTAAAACACTTTCTTATTTTAAATGACGAAAAAGGGTGACCTTAAGCCAATAAGACATCTGATTTGCGAGGGTCGGAGGGACGAGAAAGTTTATCGTACACAATCTTATCCTTGCTTTGCAAAGAGACTACTTCCACGACTCGAACCCTTGACCTTTCAGTCATATTTTAAAAGACTATTCCACATATTTTTTAAAAACACTTTCATATTTTCTCCCACTTCTGTATGCTATTGCTATAGTATGCATTTTTAAGAAATTATATTTATTAATAATATCATTCCAAGTTTCTAACCCTAAGTTTGAAATCTTAACTGTTATAAGCTTGTTAAAATGGTGTTATGTATATGTAACCAAAAAAGTGGAATGGAATTTGTAGATGGAAATTAAATCATATATACAGCACTCGCATTAACCTTTTTATATAGGTCTTTATTTTTTTGGTGTACCTTTCATTAATGGGGACCAAGAAAGAAAGAATGAAATTGATCAAGGGGAAGTGTACTATATTATGGTTTTGTTAAAGGGAACTTTAACGAAAATCACCCGATACTGTTCACTTTAACGAAAAACCACATTTTTACACTAAAAAGTCAATCATGGTACTATTCACTTTACCCTTTATTTTGTCCTTATCATTAAAACTCAAAGTTTTCAAACCCTTTTCATTAGTTTTCTTTTTGTTAAAAAGGTCATATGTACATGAAAAATGTAGTGTTATTCACACGTCCCTTTTTATCTATGTTACATATTTATTAATTTTTGTCTATTAATCTTTCTTCATGACATTCGATCCGAAAACTAAAAATTGAGAGAAAAATGTGAGAGGTAAAAATGTGTGAATAACACCACCCAAATGCAAAAATGTACGTAGGTTACAGTAACCTAAATTATGAAGCTGAAAGTTAGTTCACAAAAATAGGAAGTTGGTTTGTGGTGCCTCTTTAAGTTGGAATTTTTCAACTGCTTATTTTGGCTATGGAGCTAAGCTTCGTTTTCGGAGATGGATCTTCTTTCCCTATATAAGCCATGCATGGTTATAGTTCTTTGCATTAGCAAAATTTGCTCTTTATTTCATACACAAGCACACACTCACATATACACGTGCGCACAGATCAAAGATGGAGCCCTCAATGCGTTTTGTTTCAGCTGCTTTCGTTCTCATCTTGCTTTTGATCACTACTGGTATGAAAGAAGCAATTGTGCTAATACACGCTTTTGCGTTTTATTTTAAATATGTACAATTTTTTATTGAAAATGAAGTACTTCCATTTTCACGACTCAAAATATTTTATAAATTTTTCTATCAAACATAATTAGAAGCGTATTTTATTGTTAGAATGTACTTTTAGCCTTCCATAAACAATCTCGAACTTATCTCCTTTCTTATTTAATATGATCTTAAACTAAAGATTGATGTCGTTTTAATGAGTTTGAATTTGACAGAGATGGGGCCAATGGCCGCTGAGGGAAGGAGTGGCATGACTAGCAAGGGAGCAGCTGAGAAAAAGAAGTGCGATTCTCATCCGAGTAGCAAGTTCAAGGGAGTGTGCTTCTTCACAAACAACTGCGTAGACACCTGCAAATTAGAGGGCTCCAGTGGAGGACAATGCCGTGGCTTCCGCCGTAGATGCATATGCACCAAACAATGCTAATTTCTTGTATAATATTTTTTAATCTGTGTGGAAGAAATGAGCCTGTGGGCTGTGCTTGTGTAATGAGAGAGATTTATTGAACCCTCTATAAATTGGGTTCGCTTATGCTAATTGATTAAATCAACCTGTTCCGACATGGTTTCATTCTTTATTGCTCCTCTTGTTTCTTGACATTCTTCTGTTGTGCTTATAGATGTTTTTGTTCTTTTTAGATACACAAAACTAAGTGGGTTCGATAATATAATGAGTTATGCGTGTCTACATATCGGGGAATTCGAAAATAAGAGAAAAAATGAACGTGTATGAGATCAAGTGGCCCCTAATGAATCTAAATCATGGGTTTTCATGTATTGAATTACAAATTGTCATGTAAAACTCATATATTTCTTTATTTTGTGTATTGGTAAACACTTAAGAAATCATGAATTAGAATATGCGGGTGAAAAGTTATATGAAATTTCGAAAATGTTGCACTACACCTTTGGAGCTAGTTGTGTAAGCATAAAATTAAATTGGGATGCTAGTAAAAAAACAGATTCCTTTTCAATTTCAAAAAGGCGAGTAACCTTCTCATTTAAACGTTCTCCATCTATCTTTTTTTTTTTTAATGATTCTGCAAGGTTTCTTGATAATTGAAAGTTCAAAATTGTCTATTTCTAGGTCACCAATTAATCTAGTTATCTAATTTTTCTCCAATATCAGTCTCTTTCTCCCATGCCCTATGATCCAAGAAAATTATGATCACCTACCGTTCGATTATAATCCGGAAGTGGAGAAGAAAGTAAACCAACAAAAGAATTTCTTCTTTTTGTTACGTGGGCCATACAAACAAAAAATTAAAAGGCCCTAATTACACCAAGGAAAATGAAGTTCGCTTGAAGCCCATTAAGAGAACACGTCGCGCGTGCTAGGGAAAAAAAAAAAAAAACCGCGGGCGGGAATTACATAAAAAACAAAAAGAGAGCGAGAGAAAAAAAAAGGCGCCGGAATCTCAATTGAGGCGCCGCCGCCGATTGTGTTGTGTTAGGTTAGGGATGAATCGGGAATTTGGGGGAGGGAGGCCGCCAACGGGCACTCCATCTCTGGCTTGGTCCTCCGTCGTCGTTGTGGCTTCTCTTCTCGCAGGGGCCTCCGTCGTCCACAATCTCTACAAGCCTAATCTAGTATGACCTATTTCCTCTCTCCTCTTTCACTTTCTCATTCTCTGTCACTCTCTCACACACGAAACCAATGATATATGCCTTTAGTATATGTTCTTAATTTGACTCTGAATATTTGCACGCAAGGTGTTCGACGAAATGATTCACTCACCTCGCTGTGCGTTTTGTACAGACGCTGCCTCCTGTGGACGAAATGTTTGAGACGAAACCAATGATATATGCCTTTAATATATGTTCTTAATTTCATACTCACCGTTATTTTCTCCTCTATTCTTGATGTAACAAGTAACAACCCGTCTCAAAATTTCACGGTTTTTATAATTCGAAGTATGAATTTACGAAAATGTCATATGAGGCGAAATCATAGACTTTTGTTGACATGTTAATATTAGTTGATGTATTTTGGAGAATTGTGATATTATTTGTATTCTGAACATTATTTTACACTTGAAACTACTTATACGTTGGGTTAATGAATGAGCATTCCAGTTAAACATTTTCTACATATTATTTAACTAAGGAGATTACCATGACCATTGCCAAATTGGCAGGAAAGAAGTTTACTTATATACATTGCCTCTTAAAATAATGGTATAGTAAGCAAAAGTATACACTTTCATGTATTTTAACTTTTTAGTATAACAATACTATTTTTTTTGAAATATCACCTTAATTGAATCCTAGTTTTTCTCCAATTGGAACACCAAAGAAGAAGCTATATAACATATTTGGATTTAAGGAAAAAGGCTTATTATGGATGATAAAATGTGCCCTTAAGAAAAAGAGAGGTGCAAGTGTGAGATATCATATGAAATCGTAGGATATTACACAGCAGGTAGGATCATAGATGGAGTGCAAATGCTCAGTCTGCCACGCCCTCTTGATCTCGTAAAGTGAATTTGATCCTCTCAATCAAAAGAAACAAAGAAGTTGAACAATTTGAGAAAAAGGAACAGACATGGCAGTGTACTTGGAGCAAGTGCATGCCTAATTGCATCTAATGTGAGCTAGCAGATGCACATGAAGTAACCTGCGAACTCAGAGCAACCTGTAGGCATAGCTTTCTATTTATCTTAAATTTATGGTGCACTATGAACGGCCTAAATGTTAATTACCTACATTTAAATACTAAAAATAAATACATTGATGAATCGCTCATCTCAATTTGCGGTTGTCGAATTAAATAAATTAAAGAATATCAAATGACATAAATTAACAAAGAGCGTGGATAACACATCATAAGTATAAATAATTGGTAAGGGGTGGTTGGTGGATAACCCTCTTCTTCAAGTTGTTGGGTTTTTTACTCGCTACCTTCCAAAAATCCTTTCCTTTCTCCTTCTTCCATCCCTTTTTTATGAGTCTATAGCATGCATGGTGTTATTTCATATTAATTTTTAGGTACTTTAAAAGCAGCAAAGAGAAAGAGAGATGATGATTGGAAAAAAATCGAATTGTATGAGTTTGTATGCTGTACAACTTTTGTGTGGCACATAAACTGAAGGGCCTGTTTATGAATTGAAAGATCAATAACTTGATTTTGCTGCATGCATGACCCAACTGCATTGATGCCCTACCAAACCCTTTTAGTTTTAGCACCAAGACAATCTTGAAAGAAAAAATGCCTCACGTTCTTGTGTGGTTTGAACCTGACTAAGTACATGTGTTTGAGATGATGTAATTTTAGATTCAATTGAAATGCAATATTATATTCAAATTCAAGAAGTCACTCATTAAACCAGTGGAAGCTTGCTTGGTTCCCAACCCACTTCACTAGCCAAACAGAAAATATCCATGGATAGCTGTTAAATTTCCCATGTGTCATGACTATCTTTTTAATTGGACTTAAATTGTACATCCATTTTTTGTTTAAGAATTGAGTTGAGTTGATGGGTCTCTATGTAGAAATGACCACACATGGAGCAAGCCCTCTCATAGTAGTTACTAGTAATACTAGTCTAGGGTTGATCTATGTCAACAAGTCCAAGACTGAACGTGTTAGGTTCTCTCTCTCTCTAAGAAAGCAGAAGCACCAGTACCAGCTACCATCTCTCACCTTTGATCGAATCATCACTCAATCACCTCTCTCTCTCTCTCTCGCGACTGTATATATGTACAATGTACTACAAGGACAAGGAGAGGTACAGGGCATTGAGCAATCAACCAACGGATGCTTTTAAATCTTCACTGTAGTTGTCATTTGATATCCATTCTCATGGCCTTCAAATCCTGCTCATTTGTTGGCGTTTTTAATGTTTTGACAGCTATGTATACAGCGAACTCTTGAATTTGAGGATGAAGTGGCGGAAGACTGAAGGAGTTAGATAGCCAAGTTTAATCAGGCCTATGGAATATGATACCAGGACAAGGATGTGCCGGCATGAGTCCTTTCGTGCCATATTTTTACTCTTACAACTATCAGTAGTTGCTATTGCATTAGTTGATTTGTATGGAAACAGATTTGGTCTTGAGCTTATCGTTTGGTAATTGTCCGAACCAAAGTTGGACAACATTTATTTGACTGCATTTATTTGGTTAACTTTTGCAATTCGGTTTTGTTTTAAGTTTTGTACAGTTTGTGGTTTATTCGGTTAAATGTTATCGTAATTTTAGTACTTAGCAGATCGGTGTTTGTCTTGCCATGTGCATGTTTCAGTATGTAGTGTGCATATCATGTGCATGTATTGAGCATTTAGTGTGCAGGACATGTGTATCCTTTGAGCATGCAATGTGCATGAGCAGTTATATATATATTTTTTAATGATTATTAAATACAACTCACTAAACATTGCGCATTTACCGGATTGGGATTGCAATCAAGGTGGCTTGAAAAGTTACAGAAGATAATTAAAGCAATTATACGGTAAATATTTCGGCAAAACAACATCGAAAACTAAGTGAAATTCCTTTATAATTAATAAGCATTGCTTGATTATACGGTAGGCTAGGGCAATGTGCCCATTCTTTGGGCTCGAGTTGAAGTAGAACAGTAGTGAATTCCTACAAATATCCAATGCAGTAAGAACTACATCAAATAAAAATGCAATCTCACCACCAACACTTAAGGGTGTATCTCTTTTTTTTCTGCCTCAATTTGTTAAATTTGAAACCAAATATGCCATTAGAAACTGAGTTGTTATATGCTTAGGTTGAGTTTATATGTATGTGTCTGTTTCTTACTGCATTCAATATTTGTAGGAATTTGCTACTGTTCTACTTCAACTCAAGCCCAAAGAATGGGCACATTGCCCTAGCCTAACGTATAAATAAGCAATGGTTATTAATTATAAAGGGATTTCGCTATAGTTTTCGATATTGGTTTGCCGAAATATTCTCTCTCAGTGCTAAAGAGAGAATGTCGAGAGAGAACGAGAGTTTTAGAAGAGAGTTCTGCAAATCATGAGGGAAGAAGTTGAGTGGGTAGAGGGAGAAGAGAGAACCGGTTTTGAAAAAAAACAAAAATGAGGCTGATGTGTGTGAGTTGATGGGACACAACAAGGGGTTTTCAAAGGAGAAGGAATGTCTGCCCTGTGTTGTCCTTTCCATGTTCTTCTATTTTGTGCGATCACGGTTAAGCCACGTTAATATTTTATATTTTTATTATTTTTTGTCTTATTATTTCATTAAAAATTAATATAAAATATTGACGTGACTTAACCGTGACCGCACAAAATAAGAAGGCATGGAAGGGCACAACACCTAGGAGGGCAGACAATCCGTTTTCAAAACCTAACAAAATAAAATATTTTTTTTCTTCCCACTTGCATCGGTTAGTACATGCAGGTAATAACTCCGCAAAAAGGCAGATTTCAGTTTTCCAAAAACAACCATGCAGTGGTGCACACACAAGAAAATTAGGCTTTATCTCAGCTAAATTTACACTATTTTGAAAATAACTTAATCATTATAATTTCGAATTAAATTCGTTTGCTTCGTAAAAATGAGTACCATCATGTAAATAATTTATTAATTTTGTTGATCAGAAGAAGATAGGCAAAAATAGTAATGGCAGATTGATGTAAGCCATAACACACAAGCACATGGGACTAAGCTTGACTCAGATGTCCTGCTTAATTTTTTATCAGTGGTCATTCATGATTCACCGGTGGAGATATTTGGTCAGCTAACTCCCTTGTTGGAGATATTATGATTCTGCCTACACCCATCCATCCTGGGGTTCCCATCCCTCCTCCCCCTATACAATTTTCCGACAAGCTGAAATAATGAGTTTTTTTTTTTTGTAGCCATTGAAAAAGGCCAAGGATTGTCTGCTCTTCCTTTTTTCATGTCTTTCTGTTTGTGTAGTCATGGTTAAGTTATGTCAACATTTTATATTACTATTTATTTTTGTCTTATTATTTTTATAAAAAAAATAATATAAAATATTAACGTGACTTAACCGTGACAACACAAAATAAGAGAGCATGAAAGGACATGGAAAATGTAAGGCAGACAATCCTTATCCATTGAAAAATGCCTTCAGACTCTCACTGATACAAGAAAGGAACTTTTGTTTTACCCAAAAAAAAAAATTTGTAGCCATTGAAAAATGCTTATGGACTCTCACTGATAAAAGAAAAGAAACGTTTGTTTTCTTTTCTTTTATCCAAAAAAAAAAGGAAGGAAAGTTTGCACAAGCATAGGTATGCATGTATAAATGTCTTGATCTTTTGCGTGCTTAAGTGTGCAAACTTTCTCTTTTTTTTTTTTTTTTTTTTGTAAAACAAACGTTCCTTTCTCTTATCAGTGGGAGTCTGTAGGCATTTTTCAATGGTTACTAAAAAAAAAAAAACCTTTATTTCAACTTGTCGGAAAATTGTATAGGGGGTGGAGAGATGGGAATCCCAGGATAGGGTAGGCAGAATCATAATATCTCCAACAAGGGAGATAGCTGACCAAATATCTCCACCGGTGAATCATGAATGACCACTGATAAAAAATTAAACAGGACATCTGAGTCAAGGTAGTCCATGTGCTTGGTGTTCTGAAGTTCTGGCTTACATCAATCTCCCATTCGTATTTTTTGCCTTAATCTTCTTCTAATCAATAAGAGTAATAAATTATTTACATAAATGATACTTACGTGACCATAAACAAAACTTAATCCAAAATTATAACGATCAAGTTATTTTCGAATTAATTTAAATTTACCTGAGATAAATTTTCTTGTGCAGCGTGCTGGTTGTTTTTGGGACACTGAAATCTGCCTTTTGCGGAGTTATTACCTGCATGTACTAACCGATGCAAGTGGGAAGGAAAAAAAATTTTATTTTGTTGGGTTTTGAAAACCCCTTGTTGTGTCCCATCAACTCACACAGACACCACCATCATTTTTGTTTTTTTTTTTAAAACCGGTTCTCTCTTCTCTCTTTACCCACTCAACTTCTTCCCTCATGATTTGCGGAACTCTCTTCTAAAACTCTCTTTGTCTCTCGACACTCTCTCTTTAGCACTGACGGAGAACCCTCACTCAGGTGTAACCTTGCATGCATTATTAGAACACCTCTGTGTGTTCTGCCATTGAAGCCGAGAGCTTCAAATCTCTGAAACTCGAACTCAGGTGAGGCTCGGGTGTGTTCGAAGGAAATCCGTCGAATCCGAAGTGGATTCGATTCCCCCCGCCCCCAATTGTACCTTAATATGTTTTAGGTAAGTCCCTGAGTTTCTTAGATTGTATTTTCTAAGATTTTGGAAGTTAAATTCATTGAGTTGGGGACTATTTATTCATGCATGCTGTGTTCTTCGAATCTCCAGTTTTCGGCAAGCTTCTCCGACGGAACTCCGACGAGTTCCTCATCTGAGGTAATGTCCTAAAACCCTTATATGTTATATTCGAGTTGAGATTCGAAGGTTTTAACCCTGGGAAACCCTCTGTGCATTTCCCTAGCTCCGGCAAGAAAATTTGGCGAGTCTTGTCGAATCCGGAGAGGATTTGACTCGATTTCGTCTGTGTTGATGCTCTGATGAATTACCTCAATTTCTGGTGAAGTTCTAATACAAAGTCATGTGCCTGTTCCATTGTTTGAATACCTTTGCAATGGACTTATGTGCCTACATAAATGAATTAGCATTGATTTACGGTTTGTGATTTAATATTGAGATACCTTCTTGTTGTGCCCTACATTTTTGACTCACTTTTGCTGCAGGGTACCATATACTTGGTTTGCAGGGGTTACATTTTTTGAAAAGGTTTTAGAAAACTTTACTCACCCTTGTTTTTTGCCCGTTCATGATTTTAGTCGCAGAGGTTTCATGACAATGAGGATTGTTGGTAAAGCTAGTACGTAGGAGACTTCTATTTTCGGTATAAATATCTATACTCTTTTTTTATTGCAATTTATCTATGCTCTGACATCACTTATGTGATATGGGTTCAATCTCCGCTCACATGCACACTCTAATTTAGTCACTTCCAAGTCTTGGCTAGCACATCGCGATTCGGATGTCCAGGTGGACATTCCGAGTCGGGGTGTGTCATAGCCAAACTTCCCATTCAATAGTGTAAAAATATATCATTGTACTAAAAAACAGACATCGGTAATTATTTAAGCTTGCTTTTGCTTCCCAAAATATATGCCTTATTTAGGCCATAAGTTTGTGTTATTTAAGCCTTTCTAATATACTTATGGATTTTAAGCTACAAGTCTGTGTTATCAGCTCAGTCTGGGTTACAATGTAATAGGCTTAAATTAATTCATAGGAGGGCTTTTTTTCTTTCTTCCCAAATACTTGCTTGTGATTCCCCCAAGAAACCATACTACCCAATATTTATTTAAGCCTGTTATTTCAAATAATTTTCACTTTGAGGTGTATGATTTTTAGCAAATAATTGAGCTGTATGATTCTCAGAGAGGGTTTACTCCTAAGTCAATTTAATTTATAAAATAAAAAATAAAAACTATAAGATGTGAAGATGCATAAAAAATGTGGGGTGCAAGTGTTGTGGAAAATGTACGGTGTATGTTGAAAATGTAGGGGTGTGATGGTATTATAGAAAAATATGTGAGGTTTATTAAGATTAAGTATGTGAGATTTATTCAACAATATGTGATGATGAATGTAATAAGCCTTTTTCTTAAGAGCACATTTTTATCATCCATAATAAGTATTTTCCTTATATCCAAATATATTATATGGCTTCTTGTTTGGTGTCCCAATTGGAGAAATTGGGATGCAAAATTGGGATGCAATTAAGGTAGTATTTCAAAAAAATTAGTATTGTTGTACTAAAAAGTTAAAATGCATGAAAGTGTATTTGCATACTATACCCTTATTTTAAGAGGCAATATATAAGTAAACTTCTTTCCTGTCAATTTGGTAATGACCATGGTAATCTCCTTAGTTAAATAATATGTAGAAAATGATTAACTGGAATGCTCATTCATTAACTCAACGTATAAGTAGTTTCAAGTGTAAAATGATGTTCAAAATACAAATAATATCACAATTCTTCAAAATATATCAACTAATATTAATAAGTGAACAACGTTGATCAAAATAGGAAGTAGAAGATCACTAGGACTAGATTAATGTATGATTTTGCACCTTGTGTAATATATTACGATATCAAATAATGAAAAGGCTTGCTACAAAAAAAAAAAATGTAAGGGAAAAACAGACGGTTTGGCTTGGTTGCATGTTAAATACTTAGATAATGGTATCAAATGATTCTATTTAAACATGTATTATCACATTCCTGAGCCTGTAGAGCAGCTTAGCTCGGCTTCAACCCCTTGTTTTATTGTTATCGTCCGTCTGCATGCTTGGTTTTGCTTGGCTTGCTTTCATTTCCCTATATAACTGTCCCTCAACCTCACTTTATCTCAGCTCATTTTTCTTTCACTCTCATATCTAATCACACACACCTATATCTCTCACACCCAGTGATCTACATAGCCAAAATTGAACTCAAAATTGTTTTTTCTAATACAAATTGGGTAGCAGAAAGTAGGGAGAGTGGTTATGCAGCTAAGGAATGATGTCGTTCCTCTATTTGTTGAGAACTTCCATATGCATTTTGCACAAAGGAGAAAAGGGTGTGAGCTTTTGGTTATCCGCTTGATTATAAGGGAATGCAAATTACAAAAATGGTCAGGGGAGGCAGTTGGGGGAGGGGACATTCATTATGGTGCAGAGCCTTGAGGGAAAACATCTATATCAAAGGGGTTTCCCATATACCATCAGTTATCCAAAAAAAAAAAAATAGCAAATAAATATAAACACTTCAATATCAATGATATGGTACTTAAGCCAATATATGGATTATCCCAAATGTGTCATCCGTCTTCCTCACACCAAATGGTCACTGTCCATGTGCCGTGATGAATAAGATAAGTTCCCTCTCTAAGTTTTTTATTACATTCAATGACATACTTGAATATGATAATTTGTTTGTTGTTATTGGGAAGGTAATTGAAGACTGATGAAATTTTGGATGCTATAGAGTTATATGGTTCACTTCAAGGAAAAGTGAGCAAAGATATTACAATCATCTACTGAAGGGTAGTTAAGGATGGCGATAATAGAGTGGCTTCAACCTTGGCATGAGGTTTTCTGTGTTTTTTATAATTGCTTCTTTCTCTGCTTTCTTTTGGTGCTTAATTTTTTGTGTTTTTTTTTCTTTCGGTATTTTTCTTTTATTTCCTTTATGCCGTTGTAAAGTATGCTGTTGCTTGAATTTTATACAGTAAAATAATAAGTTAAAAATTAAGAACATCATAAAATCATTAAAATAAATTATTAACTGACCATTTTATTGCATAAAATTCAAACAACAGCATACCTTCGAACGACATAGAAAGGAAAGAAAAGAAAAACACTGAAAGAAAAAAAAAATGGAAATTAAGCACCAAAAGAAAGCAGAGAAACTAGCAATTAAAAAAAAACACATAGAAAACCTCATGTCGAGGTCTAAGCCCCTCCATTATCGCCATCCTTAACTTCCCCACAGTTGATGATTGTAATATCTTCGCTCACTTTTCCTTGAACCACAACGCTTTATAGCATCCAAAATTCCATCATTGTCTTTGATTACCTTCCCAATAACCATAAACAAATTATCATATTCATGTATGAAATTGAATATAATAAAAAATTTAGAGCGGAACTTATCTTCTCCATTATGGCACATGGATAGTGACCATTTGGTGTGAGGAAGACGGATGAAACCTTTGGGATAATCCATGTACTAGCTCTACTACCACCTCATTGATATTGAAGTGTTTATGTGTTTTGTTGTTTTTTTGGGATAACTGGTGATAAATAAAAATCTCTTTGAAAAAGATGTTCACCCCTCCAGGTTTCGCACCATAATGAATGTCATTTCCCTCCAATTGCCTCCACTTGACCACTTTTATAATTTTTGTTCACTTATAATGGAGCGGATAACCAAAATCTCCCACCCCTTTCTCCCCTGTGCAAATTGCACGAAAGTTCTTAGTAAATAGAGGAACGACATCGTTCCTTAGCTGCATGAGCAACCTCCATACTTTCTGCTACCCGATTTGTATTAGAAGGAATACTTTTGAGTTCATTTTTGGCTATGTAGATCACTGGGTGTGGGTGATTAGATGTGAGAGTGAAAGAAAAATGAGCTGAGGTTAAGGGACAATTATATAGGAAAATGAAAGCAAGCCAAGCATGCACATGGAAGATATTAATAAAACAAGGGGATGAAGCTTAGTTGCTTTACCAGCTCAAGAATGTGATAATACATGTTGAAATAGAATCATTTGATATCATTATCTAAGTATTTAACAAGCAGCCAAGCTTTCTGTTTTGCCTTTAAATTATTTTTATTTTTTTTGGTAGCAAGCCTTTATATTATTTGATATTGTAATATATTACACTCGGTGCAAGATCATGCATTACTTAAGTCGTAGTGATCTTTAACTTCCTCTTTTGATCAACATTGTTCACGTGTTAATATTAGTTGGTATTGGTATATTTTGGGGAATTGAGATATTATTTGTATTCTGAGCATTTCAGTTAAACGTTTTCTACATATTATTTAACCAAGAAGATTGGCCATTGGTCGGAAGAAATAAAGGTGGGTTTACTGTTTATATTGTTACAGGGACTTCGTTATCTCAATGGACAGTACTGAATTTGAATTAGCTTCGAGCTGCCCTCAATTTCGGATGGTGAGACGAGTGAAGACTCTCAAGTAAGAGAATCAAACATTTGGTGAAAGCTTTGAGGACTTGAACGTGTAATCGGATTTAGTTCCAAAATCATATGCATCACATTGATTACACGTTCAAGTTCTCAAAGCTTTCGCCAAATGTTTGATCCTCTTACTTGAAAGTCTTCACTCATCTCACCATCTGAAATGAAGGGCAGCTCGGAGCTAATTCGAATTCATTATTGTCCATTGAGATAGCGAAGTCTTGTAATAATAGAAACAGTACACCACCTTTATTTTACTCTATTCCCCAAGATATATAAATAATAATAAGAATATGACATGAATCTAATAATTTACTCGAGACTCTACGTTGACGTAAACTCCACTAGGTATTGTTTGACTTGGAAACTACTTTGAAAGTGACATGTAAGAACCCACGGTAAGCCTGACTTAAGGCTACGTCATGTTCAACATCAGTCAAAGATAACTAAAAAAATAAAAGGAAAAATATTAAACAAAATTTAAAAGTTTAAACTTCAACAACAAACAAGACATGTAAAATAACTCGTCACGGGAGTGGTCCACCAAAATTCGACTAAATCTTAGGAAATCTCAAGCACTATCTTCCTTGAAGTTGCAAAATTTGATTACCATGCTGGTCCAATCATTATATTTAGCTTGTCCAATAGCTAGTTGTAAACTAATTTTCCAATTGTGAGCTAACCCCTTGGTCAATCAACACGTTGTTCAAAAAGTTTTGCAAAAGAGATATAGATGGAGAATGCCTACCATCATTGTCAATTAGACTGCTGCCAGTGGACTTAGACAATTTCTTATTTTGGAAAATAAGATGGCAGGGAAATATAGTAAGATTTGCACGAATTATATATTACAAGTCTTAAATGAAAACAGATGTTGAAACTCTTGATATTCATAATCCTTTAACTTAATGTCCAAAAGCTTTGTTGTTGTATTCGATGGAATCAATAGAATAATACTTGACATATCGTTTGTATGAGATGACGTGCTTGAATAGGCCACTATACAAATAAATAAACAATTCACAATTTATACAAAACTACACAAACCATCAAACAGAGAAAAAAAAATTACCTAAGTATGGATTTAATAGAATGCATTCCATTGTGCCTACAGCTTAATTCGATCATGCAATCTCTCAATGCCCGAACAACTAGTCATGAAAAAAATTGCCATGAAATATTCTATTTTCAATAAAAAAAATCTAAAAATGTAAAAAAAAAAAAACCCCACAAAAGAACAAATATAGACAAGAATACCTCATGTGGAGAAGTGGGTTCGAATGTGGAAGGAGTTGGTGGTGAAAACAGTGAGGATCGGGTAGAACTTAGGGTTTGGGTTTGGATAAAATTACAAGGACAAAGCTTTAGATGATCAGGAAGACCTCGGCCGCGGCAGGGATTGCTGCGATTGTTAAGCAATTGTACTATCATCGCCATTTTCTTTTGGATTGCCTCGATTTTTCCTTCTTTTTTTTTTTTTGGCGTTTTCACGTTTTGTTATATGAACTTATGAGTGAAATATGGAAAAATAACCAAATTTAAGACCTATTTATTTGGGTTAATTACGTTAACACCACTTGAACGTTTGAAACATTACGTTAACACCTCTTAAAGTTTTAATTCACTTACACGTACCTTTTTTAGCCAAATTTTTTCTTAAACACAAATTTATCCTTATAATTGTTTTTTTTTTTACAACGGATAAGGAAGAGGATGACTTAGCCTCACAATGGGCAAATCCCTAGCAACCACCCTTCCCCGCACTGCTTATGTCACAATCGAACAATAACTAACTAAAAAAACAAAATTTAACAAAAATAACAATAAATTCCCGAAATATGAGATATAATGATTGTAAGTGAATTCTGGGAAAGGGATTTCACATTCTATTATTTAACAAGTCAAAACTTGGAGATGCAAGTAAATTTTCTTTTACTTTAACAAGTGGAAGCCAACTCGATGACCAGCAAGATAGAAAATATTTATTGAGATGGCTATTAATTTCCTTGTATCCCTCTGTATTACTATCTTTTTATCAACTTTTGTTGATCACCCTACTTTGAATTGAAAAAAAAAAATCATTTCAAAATATATAGACAGGAATGAACAAGGTCTTCCTACGGACAAAAATGAACAATGCTTCATTAGGGTCTACTATCTTTGATCCCACAGCAAGAAGTAATATCATAATTTTATAACCCGCTTCTGTCTTTTGTAACATAGCAAGATATAGTACCTTTTATATTTTGTCACATCGAGACACTGCAACCCAAATCTACAGGCCTTCTTTACCGCACAACAAGAGCACACCAAAAATAAGTTGACAAGGAGCAGTTTATTGCAGATGACTAGATCAGAGAAATGCCTTTAAATCGTAGATATTCAGCAAAGAAAAGTTGCATTGCAATAATGTAGTACTGAATGATGATCGATTTTGTATTGAAAAAAAACAAGCAAAAAACTACAAGATTAACGCAGGAGAGTTGCAAAACTAAAGCATCAGAATGCATCGATCATTACTAGTCTTTCATGCCTACATTGTTCAAAGAACACAATTATAACGACATGTTCTTCTCGGTCTCCTTTTTCATTACCTTAGCCACCACCAACCCTTCTCTCCCACGAACACCCTAAGACAACGTCGTTCCTTTTGTTCTGCAAGGTGCCGTAGACTGGAGGAACGTATACGGCCCAGACGATTCAACAAGGATCCAGATCCTCTCCAGATCTAAGGATCCAGAGCCTGGGAATCAATTGATCCGGCCCGTTGAAATTTGATCTAACGGCTACAATTATTATAGCTTTTTGTGAGACAATCTGTTTGTAGCCGTTTGATCAAATTTCAACGGGCCAGATCAATTGATCCATAGGCTCTAGATCCATCCAACGATACTAGACATTTGTTCAAGCTCAGGATTGCCCCCACGGTTTGTATGCCAAAACGACAACTGCCCTCACGCTTTAGTCTCAGTCAATGCAAAACGTGGCTTCCATGCAACCCAAAAATGAGTCCCCCCATCATCAATTTGGCAGATAATCATACAATTAAACAAATAGAAGACATGAGTTAATATAATTTTAAAACTTCATAATGTAATGTGAAAAAATTGTAAATGGTCGAATAAATTAGTATCAAATGAAATTTGAAATTAACAAACCGATGGCTCCTTTTAAAAGTCGGTGTAATATATAATCAAGCAAAAAAAGAACGAGACCTAAATTTTGAACTACAAAAAAAAAAGAATTTAAACACGTTATTCAAAAACAATTAAAAAGTAACACATCCAACATTAACCACACCAACTGTCGCTAAAAGTAAAAGTCGCACTCTGACTCCTCCCCCAACTACCACCGAAACCCCAAACAAAACCTCCCAAACCTTGTCATCTCCGCCACTCCTCACCCGCCGGCTCAACCATGAACTCCTCCTCCACTCTCGCTTCCTCCTCCTTCTCTACATCCTCATCTCTCTTCCAATACAAACTCATTCCCAGTAAACCAACCCAACCTTCCCTTCTCCGTTTTGACCCTCCCCATTCCCACAATTCCCACAATGTCCCTGCCCTCAAAGTCATAGCCTCCTCCGCCGCCCACCACCACCGCCCCCTCCTCCCAGGTAACACCCACAACAACCCAAGCCCGATTCTTCAAACTCTTAAACAGTACGCCAAAACCGCCATTCTCATCGGAGTCACCGCCGCCGTGTTCACCACCAAGTCATCGACTTTGCTCGCCATAGCCGAACCTCCGCCGACATTGACCGAAGAAGCGCCGACCCAGGTCACAGATAACGAGAACAACCAATCCTCATCGCCATTGTCCGACTTCCTGGGTTCGAATTCGGAAGCCATCAGTGCCCTGAAATCGCTTCTGCAGCAGAAGCTTGAAAACGGCGAGGACGACGAGGCGCTCAAGATCCTGCAGCGCTTGGTCGCGGCGCAGCCCTCCAACACCGAGTGGAAGTTCATGATGGCGAGGGTTCTCAGCGAAATGGGCGAAAATAAAAGCGCCCGCCAAGTGTTCGAGGAAATACTCGCCGCGAACCCCTTGTCCTTCGAGGCGTTGTTCGAGAACGCCCTGCTGATGGACCGCTGTGGCGAAGGTGAGGCCGTGATCAAGCGGTTGGAGGACGCATTGCAGGTTGCGGAAGAGGAGAACAAGGCCAAGGAGGCTCGGGACGTTAAATTGATAATGGCGCAGGTTCAGTTCTTGCAGAAGAATGTGGAGGACGCATTGAAAAGCTACAATGAATTGGTGAAGGAAGACCCGAAAGACTTCCGGCCGTACTTTTGCCGTGGGATGATTTACAGTTTGCTTGATCGGAATGCAGAGGCGACGGAGCAGTTTGAGAAGTACCGGCAGCTTTCACCGAAGAAGTTTGAGGTGGATGGGTACTTGAGGAAGCCATTGTCGAGGGTCAAGCTATTCGGGAGTGACGAGAATTGAGTTTTTGAGGCTCTGCCTCTGTTTAAAGGCTCGTTTTGTTCATCTGTTGTCTTGAAAGAAGAAAATAACTTGTTGTGCAAGTTAACACATTGTTGTTACATTTCAATCCAATTAATAAAAATTTTGAACCTTTATAATTCTACTTCATAATTTGTGATTTTATATAAAAAGAAGCGTCAAGTTCTTGCGGGTGATTAGCTTCGGATTAAGTAGCTGCTAATTAGCGCTTAAGCACTTACATATACATTGGCTATTTCTTGCCCTTCTTCCCCTTCTTCCCCTGATTTCCAGCGCTGCCACATTGGGATCCAGAAGCGGCAGCGACTTACTTGTTCTTGTCCTAGTTCTTCCCATGGTTTCCAGTTTCCTTACTGCTTCCATGCTGGGATGCAGAAGCGACATCAGCATGCGAAGACTTTGGATTTGACTCGTTGGATGCGCAATGTTCCTCACCTGCATTTTGACGGTCCCCAACACTAGCCTCTAATGATTCAACCCGCACCAGAGTCTGAAGGCAGAATCTTACAACTCCTCCCCTCCTCAGAATTGGCACGACTGCTAGATCGATTAGTTCCTGCTTCAACAGATTTAGGGTGTGAAGCTTGTAGGACGGGCGGCTTAGGAAACAATTTTCCATAGATGTCAATCTGTCATCCCTGCACTGGTTGGCTTTTATGTCCACAAAGATTGCATCTGAACACATGAACCTTGAACAATTGACCCCAAAACTTGCAATTACCATAGTATTTCCGATCTTCTGCAGCAGCTAGCACATTCACATTTATGCTACGAGATTTGCAGCAGCTCCTGCTTTTAAGGGCGTCATAAAACTCCCGCCGCAGCAGTTGAGTGATATTGTTCATCCCAGCAAATCAGTGAAACCCAGAGCAGCACAACCAATGTCAGCAACAGAGGTGAATATCCCTCCAGAGATTCCTGATAAACGCAGTGATATTGTTATTCTCTCTCACCTTCATCATCACTACCAAAGTATATCTTCGATTTCTTACGGGGTCGATCCTCTGCTGGCTCTCCTTCTGAATCAGAAAGATCGAAGACCAAAAGTGACTATAGATAGGATGTATAAAAGATAAATATGTACGTTTTTCTTTGAAAATCGTCATTTGATTCATATAATTTGTTTATATTATTAGTGTAACAAATGACTTTTAACTTAAAAAATATTCACCTTTACACCCGTAACCAGAACACTCAGTTCGAATCTCCCATTAGTTTTAGTAACAAAAAGGCCACATTAACATGTGTGACACGGGATTCATTTTGACCCAAAGAAAATGATTGCCACAGTGACATGCGTGGCAGGAGATTCATTTTGACCGAAAAGAAAATAATCTTCGTACTCTTTGGTCGTGTTATGGGAGTAGGATCCTCTTCGGATCTCTTCCACCTGGATCCTCCCACAACACGTTTCTTCTTCTTCTTTCTTCTTGGCGGTTTGGTTGCTTCTTCTTCTTCTTTCTTCTTCTTCTTTTTTTGTTTTTTACCGATCGATTTTCGGTTGAATGAACGGGGTTTCAGTTGAATGGACATGATTGAAGGGTCCAAAGGATCCAGATGAAAGAAATAGAAAAGAAGAAACGTGTCCTAGAAGAAATCCGAAGAGGATCCTATCCCCGTGTCAATGGACGTCACGTGGCCTTTGTTTTAACAGATATATCTCTACGTCCTTGAATTTTCCAAGTGTCGCATTACGAGTGGCTAATATGATTTACACGCAGGGCAAAAAATCCAGTTTGGGATAGGGTATATATACACAAGAGGCACAGTCTTCGTCCCACTCATTTCATCCAAGCCTTCAACGGCCTTATCTCCTCCAATGTCCATCGCCAGTTCTGCTGCAACTTCAGCAGACTGGTCTTCTGCTCGCGTAATTTCATCCAAAAATCCCCGCAAATTCAACTTCATCGCATCATTCAAAACCAATTTATTCTCTTCCAATCTTCCCACCAGCAGCTACAGTAATCTCAGAGTTTTCAATGTAAACTCCACCAATTTTCCCGTCGTTGAATTGGACATAAAATTACAAAAATCCCCAGAAGAATGTCCAGCTCCGTCGCCGGATGCCGATGACTTGAACAACTTACTCTGTCGGTTGTTTCAAAACCCTCAAACCGAAGATTACGCATATGAAGAGTACGAGAAAGCGCGAAAGAAGGCCGAATTCAGACCAAACAAATCAACATTGGGGCAGCTGATAAGGCACTTGATCCGTTCCAAGAAATGGGGTTTGTTTACTTTGGTTTGTGAGGATTTTAAGAATTATAATGTAGTGCCTGATGGTTATACTTGCTCTAGATTGGTCACTAGCTGCATTAGAGCTAGGAAGTTCAAAATTGTTAGGACTTTGCTTGATGTGTTTAGTGAGCATGGAAATGATGTCGCTGTCCCGGCTTTTGATTCAGCGATGCGAGGATATAATGAGCTTCATATGTTTAAGAGCACGATTTCCGTGTTTGAACGGATGGAATCCGATGGAATTGCTGCGAATTCTGGATGTTATTGCCGGATCATGGAAGCTTATTTGAAAAAGGGTGATTGTAGAAAAGTTGTTGAATTGTTTGAAGAGCTGAAAAGTAGGGAATTAGATTTGGCACCATTTTCAACTCAAATATACGGAATTTTATGCGAGTCGCTGTGCAAATTGGGACGGCCTTTTGAAGCTCTTGAAACTTTTCGAAGTGTGACGAAGAGTGGAGTTCCTTTAGACTCTTCGAAGATTTACTCTGTGCTGATTTGTTCCTTCGCGAGCATTCGAGTAGTGGAGGTGGCTGAAGAGCTTTTTGAAGAAGGAGAGAGCAAGAAAATGTTGAAGGATCCGAATCCGTTTTTAAGAATGATATCAATGTATGTGGAAGAAGGGTTGACGGAGAAGACGCTCGGGGTAGTTAAGGCGATGAAGGGTGCGAATATCAGGGTTTCAGACAATATATGTTGTGCGGTTGTCAGTGGCTTCTCTAGGAAAAACCGGCTCCTGACTGCAGTTAAAGTTTTCGAAGAGTTGGTGTCGATGGGCTGCCAGCCAGGGCAAGTGACATATGCGTCAATCATCCATGTCTATTGCCGCCTAGGGCTTCACTCGAAAGCAGAAAAGGTTTTTGAGGAGATGGAGGAAAAGGGGTTTGGTAAATGTGTTGTGGCTTATTCTAGCATGGTTGTGATGTATGGGAAAACGGGGAGGCCAAGAGACGCAATGAGGCTCGTGGCGAAAATGAAGGAAAGAGGGTGTAAGCCAAACGTATGGATATACAATTCTTTGATGGATATGCATGGAAGGGACAAGAATTTGAGGCAAGTTTCGAAGATTTGGACGGAAATGAAGCGAAGGAAGATAGCGCCGGATAAGGTAAGCTACACGACGATTATAGGTGCTTACAACAAGGCAGGGGAGTACGAAATGTGTATGAAATATTACCATGAGTTTAGGGTTCAAGGGGGTGTTTTGGACAAGGCTTTGGCTGGAATGATGGTCGCAATTTTTTCCAAGACGGGCCGGATTGATGAACTGGTGAAGCTTTTGAGAGATATGAAAGCGGAAGGGGCAGAGTTGGATGGGAGGTTATATCGGTCCGCCTTGAAAGCCTTGACAGATTCCGGCCTGGAAATGCAGGTCAAATGGCTGCAAGGTAGCTTTAAGGTTACGTAGAATATTACCGGTCTCTTGAATATTCGACTTCAAAATTTTCTGTTGTATAACTGTACAGATCGAAATTTAATCCCGGCGTTTGGGAGCAAATGCTCTGTTTCAAACTTTCAGGTAGTCTGTTATGTTAGAACATTAGGATTTCTTTCTTTCGATTGAAACCTGAATTTTAGTTTGCATATGTACTTATAGAACCCATCACATACTATTCATAAATATATCAACGTATTCATAATTTTCTCGCATCCAACTCGGGTGATTTAGTAGCAGGACAAATATTTTAACAACATTGGGTCGGGCTGGCTTGGCCCGGCTTTCCGAAAACCGCTATGGGGTAAACTTTTTGTAATAATATATCGTTTGATGTGGCAAATGATATGTGATATCATATGTTAGATGATTTGCTTTGTGTGTAGTCGTTTCTACAACCCATCAACTCAACTTAATCCTTAACTAGAAAAGCATGAACTATTTAAGACTAACTAAAAAAATAGCTATGACATATATGAGGAAATTAACAACTATATTTATAAATATTTTCTATTTGGTTGGTGAACTAGTGTGGGATACGAGGCTGGCTTCCACTTGTTAGAGTGAGGTTTTTTTTTAATTGCATCTCCAAATTCTAAATTTAATGAGTAGGTTCTTGAATTTGAACCTAAAATTACATATCAATATGAATAGCAAGATTTAATTGCAACTCAACAGTTGCATGTACTTTAAATGTTTTTTTTAGGATTAAACTTTTATTCTTACTTTTTACTATTGATTGATGTCAAAAATGTCTTTTTAAAATCATTTTTGGTATTTACCATTCTACCGTTGAGTTGTGTAACGTGTGTCTTTATGCCATTATTTATGCAATTTCCACTACTTTATTCGTAATCATTTCTACATAGACACTCAGTAACTCAAATCAATCTTTAAACTAGAAAAACATGTACGCCTTAAGCCCAATTAAAATGATAGTTATGACATATAAGACAATTAACAGCTATCCTTATAAGTATTTTCAATTTAATAAGTGTGTTATTAAATTTGAAACTAAAATTTGCATCTTAAAAAAAAAAAGTAAAGATTGCATTTCACTTGGTTAAAATGCTCATCCGTACAGAAATACATCATCTCAGACAAATGTAATTATTCAGATTCAAATCACACAAGAACGTGTGGTACTTTTTTTTCAAGATCGTCTTGGTGCCAAATTAATAGGGTTTGGTAGGGCATCAATGCAGTCAGTGCATGCATGAAGCAGAATCACGTTATTGATCTCTCAATCCATAAACAAGCCCTTCACTTTCTGTGCCACATGAAGCTGTAAGCCTGGATCGCATTGAAACCCATTCAATTCATAAACCCCTAAATGGACAGCTCTGGTTAACCCTTTAACCACCGTTGATTACGTGCACAGCTAACAAGGAATAATGTACATCACACGTATACTTTTTCTCGACGGTGAACAATGTCATTTTTCGCAGTAGCAATGACAAGACCCTAATTTGCAAAACACAATTTTAAGATAACCAAAAAGCCCTGCGTACCGGCTACAGGTTGCTCTGAATTCCCACGTTACCTGCATCAGCCAGCTCACATTAGTTGCATTTAGGCCTACACTTGCTCCCAAGTACACAGTCTTGGCTGCCCTTTTTTACTCATATTGTTCAACTTCTTTGTTTGTATCTTTTGATTGAGAGGATCAGACACAATTCAGGAGAATTAAGAGGGCCATGACATGCAGGTTGAACATTGCACTCAGTGCATGATCTTACCCGCTGTGTAATATCCTGCGCGAGACAAACCCTAGCCCCACTTGAATATTATTATCTTTTGTTGTCATTCATTGATGGTTTCGGGGATGGGAGGCCATGCCTCATCTGAGAGATAGAGCGAGACAGAGAGAGAGAGGGAGGAGTGGGGCCGGATTAATTGGGGTGGGTTAGGTGGAGTGATGCTGCCAAAAAAGCATGGGTTGCAGAGAGAGGGACATAGGCGTAGGATGGCAGGGAGGGGAAGGGAGAGAGAGAAGTGAGCACTGAAGCTACCAAAAAGGGATTTAGGGTTGATTTTTTTATCCTCAAATCAAGGCTGTTGTGGGTGATTGAGGGATGGGCGTTTGGTTTTGTAAAAGGAGCATTGACTGCATCTTCACCTCTCTCTCTCTCTCTCTCACTTCCTCTCTCCTTTACTGAAACCATAATCTTCCTCTCCTCGGCGCCCTCCCATGTCTCTTGCTGTGGAGCCCGCAAACCAAGCATATAGTGACGGTCACAAGCCTCAATCACGCCGGATGCGTACTGGAGGTACATCGATGGCTGGCAACCGCGCCCTCGGCGATGAATATAGCCGTCGGAAAGCGTCCTCGCTCCGATTGCTCTTCATCACTCTCTTTCTCTTCCTCCCCAAATCCCGTTGTTAGGACCATCCTGACCATCTTGTTTGGACCTTTTAGCTCTTTATCCCAGCCCACACTTGTTAGCCTCCAACTAAGTTTTGCTCAAGGCCCAGCTTGTTTGACGCTAGGGTTTCCTTATTCAGATGTGTATAAATAATGTGTTTTATTCTGAAATGGGCAGGAATGATATTGACTCTTCTTTCCTTTTCAGCCTCTATTCTCTTCTCTTCTCCTTTATAATTCCTGCACTGTTTTGTCAAATTACTGTTTTCTCTGTTTGTGGACCGATTGGGCGTACCACCCATGCTCTTCATCACTCTCTTCTCTTCCTCCCCAGATCCCATGCTCTTCATCACTCTCTTTCTCTTCCTCCCCAGATCCCATGACCTTCAGGTGATAAAATCGTGATGTGACCATCGTATTCTCTCTCACAGCTCACAACGATGAAATCGCACAGGGCTTCGTTGATTTCTGTCAACTCCAACGAGATCCAAGGGCTAATATCAGGATGAGAAGAAGATATTGAGAGATTTTCCAAACTCTCCTGCTTCACTGAAACATTGTGGCTCTCTGTTTTCTCCGGAGAAGAACGCAGCAAGTGCGATTCTTCTGTCGGGACGATGCGGTGGTAGAAGCTACTGCCGATTATGAACATGCGAGTGTTGCTGGTGAAAGCTGATGACTCCACCAGGCATATTATAGTTGTGCTTCTCAGGAATGTAGCTACAAAGGTTAGTGGGTTTTGCTTTAATTTTCTTAAAGTTTTCGATTTTGGAAATTTTTTAGGGGATTTTGCTGAATAAAGATTTGGGTTTTTGTTTAATTTGCTGAAATTTTTGGTTTTGATGAATTTTGATGATATTTGGATCTCAGAGTTTTAGTTTTAATTGAAGTTCTAGAGTTACTGGATTCAAAATTAAGAAATAGTAATTGATTGTAGTTAATCATACAAAATATTGTGTGTGATTTTCATGTTGTACGTGATATGTTAAAATGCAGCAATTTTAGTCTTAATCTTACTGATAAAAGTTGTTTCATTGTTGTATTTACACCCTTTTTGTATTGTGAATCAGGCGAAATTGAACCGCCACCACATGTGCCGCAGCCGCATCAAAGGCTGGTTCGCCAACGGCGTCGTTTTCTGAAGCTCTCTCTACTCAAGGTACGCAATTTAGAGTTTTGGCCCTGAAAAGGTAGCGTTTACGGCTGAGTTCTTCAGCTGATTTGGGGTGGGTATTTTTGTGGTTTAAATATTATGTGTGTAGATGTGTAAATTTCCTTTCTAAATGGGTTTTCTGTTGAAATTTCATTTTTGTGATTTTGGGGATTTATGTTGAAATTATTGAAAAGGATACAATTCTTAAAAGAATTCAGTTTACTGCATACTCCTTTTCAGATTCAAAAAGGATAAAATCAAAGGCAATAGATGTGCATATTAGGTACATTGATTGGCCTGAATTACATAGATAGGGTGTTCGACGAGGATAATACTATCATTGCACCTTATTCCTTGACGCTTTGGGACCCTGTTGGATCTTCGTTGGAATAGTGGAAATTAGTTTTCGGACCTGATATCGCTGTCTTCAGTAACTCGGCTGGTAATTTTTGGCAGTGCCCATTTGAAAATTTTAGTTGTTTTTGTTGTTGGTTATGTTTGTTTGTCAAGGTAGTAATTTTGGTTTCATGGTTAGGGCTTTATGAATATAAGCATGATGGTTCAAAAGCTAGGGAGCTTGAAGAGGCAATTGGAATTAAAGTCACAAGACATGCTAAGTGTTTGTTTTTTCTTTATTTTTGCTGCAAAGCGGGTTTGTGAAAGTAATTTGTTTTGTCTTCTCAAAAAAAAGAAAGTAATTTGTTTTGTGAAATGGGTTACTGCCAGATGGTGAAACGATCAATTCTTCTCTCTTCTACCATGCTTTCCGGTGGATTCATCAGGTGTTGCTAACGCTTTATTTTTATTTTTTATACTTTGATAGCTATATTGGGAGTTTGATTTATTGTAAATTGTAGTGATAAATGTTTGGATGGTAGAGTTATATCTAATACAATTATTTAATCTTGCATTACTCTCTCTCCCGTCCTTATGTTGTTCTTTTAATTTCAATGATCCATTATTAGTTGGTTGTTAATTAGGATTTGTTTTATAGAATTTGGACTTTGAACAATAAAATCTCCATTCAGTTTCTTCTGTATCGTGCAATCGGCCTATCATATTGGTTGACGAGTTTGCGCTGTTTGTTTATGTTCGTTTCTTTTTTCCTGGATTAGAAACGTCAATATCTATCGTTTGGTCCTCTGAAGGGAGTGCCTAATGATTTTGAAAATTTGTAAGTGAAATCATTGTAGTTTAAATTGCATTAATTTTCCTCAAGTTCAATCACTGAAACATTCTCCTCTAACAATGTATTATGCATTTAATTTTGATCTCCACATTAGTCAATGTTCACTAATGCCTTTATTTGTCCTCCGTTTTACATCTGTGTGATGCCACAACTCCCACTGGAAAGCCTCCATAGAAAAGGGCATCAGCTTCTGACTCGGTTTCCGACAATGCCCCGATGATTTCTCTGAAAACCACATCAACCCCAAGCCATTTCGGAAACACTTACGGGTCCCAAAATATAACATGTATATCCTCATCTCAAGTTCATTCATCTCACAAACATTTGTATCAAATTCATATGTTTTCCGTGGTTCAAAGTTCCACACTACTCAATGTTTACTAACACTTCGAAGTACCACACCACTCAATGTTTACTAACACTTTTCATTTTCCTCTATTTTATATTTATACAGGTGATGTTGCTGCAAAGGAAATATGAGACACAACTTTTACTCCAAAGGCTTCAACAAAAAATATAACAGATTCCCCAAGCATCTAAAACCATATTGCATCGCTGCAAAACAGTTAATATATACCCATTCATTGCTCTAAATTTTCTTAATTACTAATATATATTAAATATGATCTCTTTATCATATTTGTTCAAAACTCAAATGGTTAACTAGATTTCTTTATCATAGTCAATCGGAAATGACCAGTACTTCATTTTATATTTTGGCTTTTTATATAAGCTATGCCGCTTTGATGAGATACAGATAGAGACGGAGATAGAGATAGAGGGAGAGAGGGTGAGGAGATAGAGCGACAGAGAGAGGGAGGGAGGATGAGGAGTAGGGATCACTGACGACTCAGTCACTAACTCAGATCTCCTCCTCAACGCCAACACCCACTGAGTCCAGTGTCTCGCTCTCCAAGCCCAAAGGTTCCAATTTTTTGCATTCTTTTGGATTTATTTATTTATGAAATTTGATGACTAATTTTTAAATAATGAAAAATTAGTTATTCGCTGTGAAATGTTCATTTTTCGGTGTTTCTGTTAAAACAACAAAATCTTTCTATCAAATGGGTTGTAATTTCATATGTTTTAATGTCAACAGTTCACTGATTATAGATGTGGTGGGTTGGTTTGAATTGCAGGATTATTAAAGGTGTGGAAAAGTTGCAGGCTGAGATGGACCAACCATTTGAGACCAGACTTGAAGAGAGGTCTTTTATCAGAATATGAAGAGAAGATATGTGAGATGACGAGGTGAGCGAGAGAAACTGTGAGGTTTTATTTTCTCATTTGGATTTTGAAATTGAGTAATTTTCTGCTTTGTGTCTTTTGAGTAGGCGTGGGATTTAGTTTCATGCCAGGGGTTGGGTCTTTATACATCTCTCTCTGTTCATATTACTTCATTTTCATTCTTGCTAAATTATTGGGTTATTTTATTTGTGTACAGATATTAGTGTATTTGTTAGTTGGATTTCGATAATTGGAGTTCAAATATTACATTGTTATCAAATTCGATTTTTCTAATCATTGGGAATGCTGGGGTTTCTTACGGTTAAATCTTTGATGGTATAAGTTTTGTTTTATTCTCATGAACCCAGTTTTCAGTTTTACTTTTACTTCTTGTGTGTTTTAATATATTCAATCTGGAAAATTGTACTCTGGCAAATAACAAACAGATATTATAGGAGTTCCTCTCCTGCATATGATGCCATATTAACAGGTTGAAGATTTTGGACCTGATAAGTTCATACTTAACAACTAATTTTGTTCAAGGGAGTACCATAGTTAGAAAATTTTGAATCTAAGATTTAATTATATGATGCCATAATAACAAATTTACTGAATATGGTACTGCTTGGGGAATATATTTTGCTCTCAACGTTTAGCTCCTGAATTGTAGGTGGAGAAGTGTCAACAATTGTGAAACATAACACAGAAAAAACCAAAGGCATAAAACATCCAACAAGCCAAGCCGATAATAACAAACATAAAAAAAGAAATTCTAATTCTAATTTCTTAGTAACCAAATAGTCCACAACATTCATACTAAAGCAATTGTCTGTGATAAAATCACAAAATATGCATCAAAATTCCCTTGTATATGTTCTTGTGTTGTGGTCCCTCATAGATTTCGCCAAAAGGTTGATCCTCTTCCTTGGGAGTCTTCATTGTCATCAGTTGAAATGGAGGGCAGGTCGGAGCTAATTCAAATTCATCACTATCCATTGAGAGAGCATAGTCCCTGTAACAATAAAAACAGTACACCCACTTTTATGTTACTCTATTCCCCAATACAAAATTCTAATAAATAATTAATAACAAGAATATGACATTAATTCACTTACTCACAACTCAACGTCTTCGTAAACTCCAACGGATACTGTTTTACTCAAAACTCCTTGCGTGTTGGACATGAGGTTTAACCACAATGGAAAATATCTTATTAAATCCATACTTAGGTAATCATTTTCAATGTTTCATGGTTGGTTTGTTATGTGTAAATTTTGAATTATTTTTATAGGTGCATGTTGACACAAATTGTCTCATGCAGAAGAGAAGACAAAGTTTGCTACCTGAATATTTTGATTGATTTCATCTTATACAACCCTGAACATGAAGCATTTGAACTGCCATGCCATGATACTTCAAAATTTAACATTGAAGATGATTTTGATGGATTTAAAACTATGGTTGATTGGATTTCATATCTTGAAGGCATTATTTAGAGGATTTTCATGAGTTCAGTAATAAAGACTTGCAATGATACAATCTTCCTATTGGTTTTGATGTTTGCCCAAGTCATTTCATTTTCTAAAATGAGGAACCGCTTCTCACGATAGAGTTTTTCAAAGTTCACTGGTAGCGGTCCGATAGACAATGATGGAAAACACTCTGCTTCTGAATCTTTTGTGAAAATGATTTTAAACAACCAAACCACAATTGGAAAGTTGTTTTACCTTTGTCGTCCTTGAAATTCTTGAATTTGATAACCAAAGAGCTAAAGCAACTTTCCAATTGTGGTTTGGTTTAAAATCATTTTCACAAAAGATTAAGAAGGAGAGTGCTTCCCATCATTGTCTATCGAACCACTACCAGTGAACTTTGAAAAACTCCATTATGAGAAGCGGTTCCTCGTTTTAGAAAATGAAAGGACTGGGGCAAACATCAAAACCCACAGGAAGTCTGTATCATTGTAAGTCTTTATTACTGAACTCATGAAAATCCTCTAAATGAATGCCTTCCAAGATATGAAATCCAATCAACTATAGTTTTAAGTCCATCAAAATCATCATCAATGTTAAATTTTGAAGTATCATGGCATGGTAGTTCAAATGCTTCATGTTCAGGGTTGTATAAGATGAAATCAATCAAAATATTCAGGTAGCAAACTTTGTCTTCTCTTCTACATGAGACAATTTGTGTCAACATGCCCCTATAAAAATAATTCAAAATTTACACATAACAAACCAACCATGAAACATTGAAAATGATTACCTAAGTATGGATTTAATAAGATACTTTCCATTGTGGTTAAACCTCATGTCCAACACGCAAGGAGTTTTGAGTAAAACAGCATCCGTTGGAGTTTACGAAGACGTTGAGTTTTGAGTAAGTGAATTAATGTCATATTCTTATTATTTATTAGAATTTTATATTGGGGAATAGAGTAACATAAAAGTGGGTGTACTGTTTTTATTGTTACAAGGACTATGCTCTCAATGGATAGTGATGAATTTGAATTAGCTCCGACCTGCCCTCCATTTCAACTGAAGACTCCTAAGGAAGAGGATCAACCTTTTGGCGAAATCTATGAGGGACCACAACACAAGAAGAACATATACAAGGGAATTTTGATGCATATTTTGTGACTTTATCACATACAATTGCTTTAGTATGAATGTTGTGGACTATTTGGTTACTAAGAAATTAGAATTTCTAAGATGAAATTTTGAAGTATCAGGTTGTATAAGATGAAATATTCAGATAGCAAATTTTGCCTTCTCTTCCACATGAGACAAATCGTCTGTGATCATGCCGGAGCAAACTAACTCCTCGTCGGGAGGGTTTTACTTTTTAGCCCTGGCCTTTCATTTTCAAAGATTAGAAATAGATGCCGTCAGTGGACTTAATTGAAGGTGAACCAATAAATGACGACGGTATCCATTTTGCATGTGTATTCTTTATGCAGAAATATTTGAGGAATATGTGTACCTTGTGGGTTAGTTACACCCATAATTGGAAAGATGATGGTTTGAAAAAGGTGATTAGAGAACCTAAATACAACGAATGTACTCATTAGTAATTAATTTTAGCAAATTTAAGGCAATCGACCCATGTGATTTTCTATGATTTGGTAGAATAATAGTCGTCCATACTCATGACTAGATATGCTTACATGTTTTATGTGCGTTTGAAGTTTTTAAATTATGGTTATTAAAACTTCAAACGCACATAAAACATAACTGGTCACGAATATGGATAATCATTATTCTATTGAATCATAGAAACTCTCATGGCCGCCTTGAATATGCTAAATTTAATTATTAACCCAATTGCCTTTTGAAACTGTCTTTCCAATTATTGGTGGAACTAACTTCGCGTGGTACACATATCTCTCAAATATTTTTTCATAAAAGATATACATAAAATAAGAGTTTCTTCCCAATTGCCCGTTACATGAATATCAAGAGTTTCAACACCTGTTTTCATTTAAGACTTACGATATATAATTCTTGCAAATCTTACTATATTCCCTACTCTCTTATTTTCTAAAATAAGAAACCGTTACTGTTAGTGGACTTATTCTAAGTTCATTGCAGCGGTCTACTTGACGATGATGTGAGGCATTCTCCATCTATATCTCTTATGCAAAACTTTTTGAACAATGTGTTGATTGCACAAGGGGTTAGTCCAACTCACAATTGGAAAATTAGTTTACAACTAGCTATTGGACAAGCTAAATATAATGATTGGACCAGCATGGTAATCAAATTTTACAACTTCCAAGGAAGACATGCACAATGCTTGGGATTTCCTAAGATTTAGTCGAATTTTGGTGGTACACACCCGGGACGAGGTATTTTACATGTCTTGTTTGTTGTTGAACTTTAAACTTTTAAATTTTGTTTAATATTTTTCCTTTTGTTTTTTTAGTTATCTTTGACTGACGTTGAACTTGACGTAGCCTTCAGTCAGGCTTACTATGGGTTCTTACATGTCCTTTTCGAATTAGTTTTCCAAGTCAAACAATATCAGTGGAGTTTATGTCAACGTAGAGTTTCGACTAAGTTATTAGATTCATCTTATAGTCTTATTATTAGTTATTTATTATTATTTTATATAACTTGGGGAATAGAGTAAAGTAAAAGTGATGTACTGTGTCTATTGTTACAGAGACTTCGTTATCTCAATGGACAGTAATGAATTCGAATTAGCTCCGAGCTGCCCTCCATTTCGAATGGTGAGACGAGTGAAGACTCTCAAGGAGAGGATCAAACATTTGGCGAAAGCTCTAAGGACTTGAACGTGTAATCAGTGTGTCGTTCCAAAATCTTATGCGTTGTAATAGGCTCTGGAAAATCTTATGCTTAAGATTTTGGAACTAAACCACACTGATTACACATTCAAGTCCTCAAAGCTTTCGCCAAATGTTTCATCCTCTTACTTGAGAGTCTTTACTCGTCTCACCATCCGAAATGGAGAGCAGCTCGGAGCTAATTCGAATTCATTACTGTCCATTGAGATAGCGAAGTCCCTGTAACAATAGAAACAGTAAACCCACCTTTATTTTACTCTATTCCCTAAGTTATATAAAATAATAATTAATAATAAGAATATGACATAAATCTAATAACTTACTTGAAACTCCACTGGGTATTGTTTGACTTTGAAAACTACTTCGAAAATGACATGTAAGAACCCAATGTCAATCAAAGACAACTAAAAAAACAAAAGGAAAAATATTAAACAAAGTTTAATGTTCAACCACAAACAAAACATGTAAAATACCTCGTCGCGGGTGTGGACCATCAAAATTCGACTAAATCTTAGGAAATCCCAGGCACTGTCTTCCTTGAAGTTGCAAAATTTGATTACCATACTGGTCCAATCATTATATTTAGCTTGTCCAATAGGTAGATGTAGACCAATTTTTCAATTGTGAGTTGGACTAACCCCTTGGGCAATCAAAAAGTTTTGCATAAGAGATATAGATGCAGAATGCCTCCCATCATCGTCAATTGGACCGCTGGCAGTAACGGTTTCTCATTTTAGAAAATAAGAGAGCGAGGGAAAATAGTAAGATCTGCAAGAATTTTATATCGTAAGTCTTAAATGAAAACAAGTGTTGAAACTCTTGATATCCATAGTCCTCTAACTTAATGTCTTGAGAAATCCAAAAGACCATAGCTCCAAGTGTAGCAAAATCGTTTCGGATGTCATAATTTGAAGTATCAGTGCAAGTCAATTCAAAAGCTTTTGTTGGTATAATTTTTTGTTCCCCCAACCTATTATCTTTGGGTACTTTTCGGTGATAATTTTCTGAAGTCGATCCGTTTGAAGAAGTCGGTGCTTAATCTTCTACTTAAGCTTTCTGGTGGCTGGAGACCAAGGAAGCAAAATGTACAGACAATTAGTGGAGGCTCATCAGCAATTTTGTGGCAGTATAAAGTTGAAGGTCTATATGTTGTCTGCTCAATTGACATTGTGAAGGAGATGAAATACATTCAAGTATTAAAGATTTGGGACATATTGCCTCTGGAGGATATCCCCAAATTGACAAATCGTTTTATACAGATGGTTTCATCAATCTTTGCAATGAGACATGTCCTGAGGGGTATGTTGTTTGGCATTCTAGGCTTTTTCTTTTTCTAAGCATGCGTGAATTTATAGCAGCAGCGAATGCTTTCTTTCTGTAGTCATATAAAGATACAAACTTTTCCTGATTTTGAAATTCTCAAGTAATTTTTGTGCTTCTTTGTCATTTGAATAGTGATTTGGAAGTTCCTTAAAGCTGGCCACCCGATTTGGATATTCCCCCCCCCGGTTTAAGGATCCAAGCAACACTGATGCTGAGAGTGACTTAGTTGGTGACACTTGTGATGGTAGAAGATATGTTGAGAATTCACAGGTCAGTGAGAGTTTGTTGCTAATGAAGTTTTACTCCTTGTCATCTGGTGTAGTGAATCACTTCTTGTCTGACCGCGCGGGTAGAGAGTTGGATCTTCCATTTAAAGTTACTGACCAGGAAAAGGAGATTATCCTTTATACTTGGACGGTTGGGAACAGGGAAAACCAGAGTTTTAACCATGAAATTATTTCAAAAAGAACAATGTTTTCAGTTGGCAGATCAAGGATGCCTTGGTAGTAAAAATAGCACTGTTGAGCAGAGTTCTTCAGCTACTTTGTTGTTCCTTACTTATAGTACTTTGTTGTTCTTTAAATTCAAGCGTCGCATCAACCACCTTAAGTTACTGAACTTCTGTATGTCTACAGTTTTGCATGTGGTGGAAGCGATTCGACCGAGAAAAGTTTGATTGATACGGCTGATTTTGACGAGGAGGAATCTCAATTCAAGGATATCAAGGATTCGTTTCAGGATATTTCTCCCAAATCTTACCCTCTTGTAATAACATTTCATAAGTTCTTGATGATGCTTGATTGTGGATGCTGGAACACTTGGTCACGGTCAATTGAAAGGCTCAAGATCCATTGTTACAGCTCACTTATCAGCTTCAGTTCGCATATCCATCAATGAGATAATTATATGTCACAACATCAGGTGCAAGGCCCATCCGTTTCATTTGTGCAAACAAGCAACTACCACCATCCAAATCGCCTTCTTTGCACATATAACCAATCATTATATTGTACATGAAAAACTGATGGATTAATCCCAGACCCAAGCATATCCCTCAACTTCTTCATCCTCAAGAAACACTCGCTTCCTCAAGCATTCCAACCTCAACTAAAACACCAAACAATGCATCGAGCACTCCAAATCCCGGACGACGGACATTCCTTGTCGACCACATCACATCAAACACATCACAACCCAGTAATCGCATTGAACAATTCTACTCAAAGCTTCAGAATTTAAATTTTCGGGGAACGAAATAGGGTTCGGATTTGGTGACAAACGGGAAGCCAATAATGCATAAGAAACCGGTGAACCAAACAAAAGGGCAAGCTAAAAGAGAAGTAGCATGCGATGATGAACAAGTTAAAGAAGATACATTGATAAAACGGCAATTAGAGTGCTGCATAACACCACCTGGTTTATATTTGCTAAAATGGGTCAAAATTTGCATGATCCCTTGTAATCTCAAAGTTATCAACCCATGCAATGCAACAAAAAAAATGGAAAGATAACTGAAAAGAAAATACGTGGACACTAGAGAGCAATCTTATCGAGACCATCTGTTGTTGCAGGCTAACAGGCTCCAGTCATGCACTCAAACAAGCACAGCAAAATGCCTCCAGCACAAAGTGAAAAAAATCCCATTAAATCAGATTTTAAGTAGAACGAAAATGTTTCGATTGTCATAACAGAGGCAAAAAGGCCTGCTAATCCCTAATTCTACTAAGAAACCCGAGCATCCATGGTTTTACTTAATCAGGAACCAACCACCTAAATTAGGTTTGGAAGGTCCTCCACACTATTTATGGAAGAGCCGTCATCCTCGTTCCGTTGCTTTTCCATCATCCCCTTTGCCCAATCACGAAAACACGACACCAATCTTCTTAGCAAAGTCATCCCCGTCTTCGTCTTCTTCCAGGTATTCCTCTTCGCCCTCTGCATTTTCACCTTCATAATTATAGTCACCCTCGTCCCCCTGCTCGTAATCATACTCTCCTTCTCTCTGATCTTCACCTTCGATTTCGTTTTCCTCCTCATAAATCATACCCTCTTCAGCCTCATGTCCTTCTGAAGACTGACCATGAACCACGTCAATTTTCTCATCTTCAGTTCCAACCGCATCGGCCGTTGCCAACTTGGGCTCTTCCTTCGCCGCAGTGGGCAGACTGTTATTCACCTCTGTAACCGCAGTCTGGGAGTCGCCTGGATCGCTCTCCCTGCTTTCTCTCTGATTATTATTGCCTCGTTTATTGTGGGCAGATGATTTCCTGCTTCCAGAAGCTGCTGCTTCAGCTTCTCTCTTCCTCCTGAGAATTTCACTGAGAGGCTTTGGCCCTTCAAATGACAGATCACCTTCCGCTTGTTGATAATTATCCATCACACTTTTCCGTTTTCCAAGGTAAGATTGCTCCTTATTTTCTGCATCTTTCACAACTTTCAGCTCTGGAAGACGCTTTGGACGAGAAAAGTCATCACCTCGATCATCCATTATCTCTCCCCTAACACGAGAAGCGCCAAAATTTCTCCTCTCATTAGAGTAGTCCTCTTCTACCCTTCCTTTTATTCTGTCTCTAAGCCTTCCTTGATGAGAGGATATCTGTGGCCTCCCGGGTGACAATCTGCCTCTACTTCTAGCTCTGTCAACTTCCCTTTCTTGGCGCAAGTCACTACCATTGACGGGAGAAGACCCGCCTGGAATCTTTATTCTACCATGAAGACGACTACTACGGGAGCCCTCGTGTGGGGGCAACTGCTGTGAATCCCTACGAGGACGGTTGTTCCGCTCCTCAACATGGCCGTCCACTGCATAATCATGGCTGACAATGGTTCTCAGACCGTTTACCCTCCTATGCTTGGATAAACGATGTCGCAGATCTAACTCAGCAATGTTCTCCGGACTCTCAGATTTGTGATAACCCCTCCTCTCAAGACGAGCAGGACCCACTAATTGTCTCTCAGATGAAACCCTATGCTGGTCCCATGCGTACTGCCCTTGCATGCGATCATAAGGATCATATGGGTCACAAAACCTTTCTCGATCGACATCAGCCATTGAAGTGTGATCAACGGGACGGTCCAAATCATATTCGTTCACAGAATTCAAGTTCCTTCCCTCATGACCTCTTCTTCTTCCAAACCGTTCTTCGCCGTGGTAGTAATCAGAATCTCCGTGCTCATCATCTACAAGAACATCAAATCCAGGAGAAGACTCCCTCAAATGCTCATCAGCATCCTTCCCATTTTGAAAACCATGATCGTCTGAAACATGAGCCTGAAGCAAATGATTGGCCTGACTTGTAGAGCCTCCGTTGATAACAGGCGGAACACTTGTTGCCTTGTATCTGAGAGCCTCATCATCCAATGCTTTAGTTGATGATACATTCCTCTCAATGCTAACTCCATTTCTAATTGGAGCAGTTGGAATTTTTGGAGCAGGTTTGGCTTCAGGAGGCAATCCAACAGACTTCATGGCACTTACCATGGGAACCTTCAACTCTTGAGTGCACTTTTGAAGGCCACCGAAGGCCTTCTTAAGACCTGAAGGCTCAGTACCGTGGGCAGCAGCTGGTGCCTGTAGAACTTTACTACTAGCCATAGGATTTGGTCCATGAGAGAAGGCACATCTGTCACCCTTTAAACATTGCCCCTTTTGGAAGAAAATACAGGGGACTGCTTGTTTACTTGGGTTATAAGCAGCATGAATTGCAGGCGTTGTAGACGTAGCCACAGGATGTGATAGAGGCAAGGAAGGTCCAGCAGAATTTGCTGCCGGGCTTCCTAACAAGCCATCAAGCGGCTGTACAGGAAAAATAGATGGTCAGAGACAATGTCAGACAAAGGTGGTGGTGGTAACAGGCAAGAAGGAACGTTCTTATACAGGTTTAAACATGAAATAAAATAAGAGAGAGAAGAGACTTACTGGATGCCGAAATGCGCATTTCAAATTCAAGCAACTGCCATTCAACCAGTACCAGCAATCCCTGGGGTTGACCCGGGCATACTCACTGTGTCTATATTCGCATTCACTTCCCTGTCAATAGGGCATCAATGAGGTTAGCACGAAGGAAATCAAAACAGTACTGATGGTATGTTAGTACAGAAACATGCTTTTTGGCTTTACATAAGACACTTCAAATAACAAACACAGGAATCCACTAAGCCACGTATCAAATGATAACCACCAAAAACTAAACTGAAAAAAAAAAAAAAAAAAAAAACAGCATCCCCTGTGACATAAAGAGACTTGACATAAGGAGACTGAAGTATACTCCATATTATGTAACAAACTAACTTTTCCCAGCTCAGAATCAAAAGTAACAGAGACAATGCAATCAAGCAGGCTAACGAAAAAATTTAACATGCGCCAAACTATGAAAAAGGGGATTAATTTTGAGCTGCAAGAACCATGTTCTAACATATATTCACTCGAAATAAGGCTTCTCATAGATTAATTAAATCAGCCCTTAAAGCAAGCTCATCGAGATTTCAAGGCCTCGAAACCATGATTGATTCTAACAAACTTATCACATACATATTCTGGCAGCAATTTAACATAATTAGCCCTTGTGCTATACAAATAAATTTGAGACAATGGTTTATATCATTTTCTTTTAAGACTAGGAAAATCAAGATTACCCAAAGGAACATACTTTAACCTAAAGAAATTCATTGCATCAAACATATCCAGAAACCCTAATTCCAATGCATGAAAAAAATGTAAATCTGAAACTTATAGCCGAAATTACACCACAATTTCGGCCCATCCCAAAAAATCTTACCAGAAACGAAAACCTAAAACCCTAAAATTGAAAGCGAGGATACCCAGAACAAAACTCAAATCAAGACAAAGGGCAAACCTTTTTGCAGGTGAGAGGCGAGGCGAGAAAGTAGACGCAATCGGTGTTCCTCTTCAAGGGCTCCTCTTCGGCCGAAGTTTCCGGCTGCTGCGGCGGTTTCTGTTGTAGCTGCTGCTGCTGCTGTGGTTGTGCGCCGACTACCATGGCGACTATTGGGTTGAGACTCCGGCGGACCGTGACGGAATCAGATCGATTCCAAGATAGAGAGAGAGGGGGGGAGAGGCCGATCCAATCTTGAAGAAGAGCCGCCACAAAGATCTGAGAAAGAGAGAGATTGAGAGAACGAGGAAGTGTTTGGGGGTATGATATGATGATGAGGATTTAAGCTAAGCCTTAGTTTTTTTTATTTATTTAAAAGAAATAAAAATTTGATAGTATGATAAAATTTGCAATAGGGTGTTTATATTGGGGTCCTTTATATTGCACATATTTCTCACCACACCCACTCTATTTTTTTCTAAATCTAAGAGGACACTTTCCAATTTCGTTTACTTATGTTTATGTATTTGAAATAGTTGATATTATGAATAGAAGTCGTGTATACGAAGAGTAACATGTTTACTTATTTAGAAAGGAAAAAAAATTATTAATTGTCAATCGAGGTGGTTAGGAAAAATGGGAACCGACTTCACTATTCTTCTAATATCAATCTAAGTGCAAATAAGTTTTCGACTTTAAACCCTAACGTGACAGCCATATTTTTGTTTTTTATTCCATATGTAAATGTGTAGAATGTCATACTCATATGTAAGCAAATGAAAAGTTTGAAATAATGAAAGAGATAATTCAAATACTCATATTATGAAGTAAATTTAAATGTGTTAAGTGTATGCTAAGTAAACATAATTCAAATACTCTTCTTAAACAATACAATTTTTTTTCTTAAAAAAAAAAACCAGCTAATAACATCACCATGACAGTCCACCCTAAAGGGGCATGGAAGACTCATAGAAGCATTTCAACCTCCTCCTAGGCACCATCATGTGATTTACCGACACCAAGAATTAAACCATGATGTGTTATACAGAATATGGGTTTGGAATTCGTTCCCAAGCACTGCTCAGTGAAAGTTAAATAATACAATTTACGATCGTTTTACTTATTGGATCACTAAACTTCATGTGAAATCTACATATTTTTTTTTTATCCCGCATATTCTAAGGTAAGTCAAAAATCAAAACAACCTTAATACTCATATTTTGCAAACGCATAAAAAATTAAAAATTAAAATAATTTCAATACGCATTCCAGCCAAGCCAAGGAGACAACTCATATCATTGTAATCATTGTGGTAAGTACTTCAGGTGACATCGTGACTTACGTGTTTGTTATTTTGTGACATAGATACGCAAGTTTTTTGTTTGGCAAAGTGGTTTCGTTTGTGTTTGGTTCACTTCGGAAGACCGGACATCGATGCCTTTCGGAAGCAATAAATTGTAAACTGGGTGCTTATCTTTTTATTCCTTCATGGGTCCCACAACCACGGTGAAAACCATTTTGTTTTAGAATGATGCTCCAATCACATCTGTTCATCTACATCGTACGATCAGAAATAATTGTAAATTTTTTTTATTCAAAATTGAATATAAATAATACCTGATAAAAACTGATCGAATAATGTACGATGAACGAATGTGATTGAAGAATTTCCGAAATTCTCACAAAGAAGATCCGATCTCTCTTTCTTTTTTTTTTTTAAATCAGAATCCACATTCGTCGAAACAGTGAAATGCCAATATTACCCTTTTTAGGTGGAAAGAACAAACAAAATATTTTAAGCAAAGTGACAGCATTACCCTTCGCCATGTTGACGATAATTACACTTGAGTACTTTACTTTCCGACATTCATAGGTTAAGCCAGATAAAGTTTTTGGGTTTTTACATTAACATGGACATACATTTGCAGAATGTGGTTCCGATATCAAGAGCACCAACCCCAACACCAAAACGAGGACGGGATGCGACCGGTTTTGCGAATGTACTCTGCTTGATGTTCTGTTTTCGCTGCTCGCCGGTTTCTCCTGGCCTCCGCTGCTGCTCGCTTTTCTTGAGCCTTATGTCTTGCAGCTGCCAACTTATTCATAAGCTTGCCATGAGCGCGTCCTCTTATCCTTTCGACCTCTACCTGGAAGCAACAACTGTTAGTTTCAATAAACTGCACAGGTTCCAAGGGAATTCATAGATTATAATGTATTTGAGCAAATAAGTAAACAATTAACAAGATATATGTCATAAATAACTAGGTGGCCCGAAAAACTCAACCCGATCGAAGGCTGGCCTACTGTTCACATTTTTAGTTGTGAAAAGAAAGACCTTAAGTTCTCACACAACACGTCCACATTGCATTATGTCACAATAAGCAGGTACTCAAGGATTTTAGGGGAAGAACCGAAGAAGCCCTAGAGACTGGAACTCTTCATCAGGAGCCAATGTCTTGCAGTTTAGCATGGTCAGTCTTTATGTTCCAGGTTAGCTATAATCTTACAATTTTAGAGATTAATCCAACACGGGTGACCTAATTTGGCTATTATCTTGTTGTCTAACGGAAGTTTGGATATTACTTGATAATATTTTCTTAAACATAATGAAAAGAGAAAATATAATACAAGATTAGAAATAGAGAATGGCTGCCACAACAAGAAGATTTCCAACAGAAAGCTACTATAAGTACCTCTATTTTCCTCATCTCAGCTTCTGTTTTTGCTTTCTGATGATTTTCCCAAGCCTGTATTTTCATCTCTTCACGCTTGAACCTGGATAATTGCAGTCATGGACACATGATCATTCCACAATTTGAAAATGCAGCATAAATAACAATTGTCCCTAAAAATCGAGTGTCATTATCTAACAATCCAGTTACAGTGGTAAGAGATGGATACTGTACAAAAAAGAAACAAAAGAAGGGGATGTGAATTAACCTAGCCATATACTTGGCTTTCTCAGCTTCCTCCCATGCTGCTGCACGTGTCTCAACAATGCTTTTCCCTGGTTGTTCTTCCAAGGCAGTTTTCTGTGACGTGGATGCACCCTTATCCTCCTCTTTGCTAGCCCAAGCTGCGATGTTCATCTTACCCAACTGTGTCCCAAGAACCATTATCTCTCTCCTAGTTTTCATTTGTAACTCCTTCTCAGACAACTCCTTGTTAGGATTCTGGTTGATCGGAGGTGAAGCTTGTGCAGCTCTGCTAGGAGTTGATGGCCTTGAATTAGTAGGACTGCGAATCGGTGTTGTTGCCCCCACGGGAGTTCCAGTCCTGGAGGGTTCCTGGCTAGCAATAGGTGTCATCTCTGTACCCATATCTCTCATTGAGACAGATCTTGCGGTTGAAGGAGGAGGAATAAATGTGGTTGTTCCATGAAATGCTGTAGAAGAATCATGCTGGCTAAGATTGACTGTGAAAATCATATGCAAATTGTGCAGCTAGTTAGTTCCAAATGGTCGCCTAAAGCTCACTTTGTAAAGTTAATTTACGAGAAGGCAGGAAGATCGGTGAGTGTTATAAACAATTATAAAAGCAGTTACTTTCTGGTAGGCCTCACTTAACGATATGATATAACACAAGAACAACCCATAGTTCTTCAAATAATTTCCCACACCAGACTCCAGTAAGGACATGGTGGAAACCGACTCAGTTCCTATTAAGCATGGATTTCAATAATAAAATGGTAATGTATCAAAAAGTTGTATCGAAGATCTGTGCGAGTGACCGAAAGTGTAAAAAAAACATTCTAGAACACTGAACCAAGTGAAATTCCCGCTAGGCATTAGCTTGATTTATAGTGCTGAACATCTTATTCTATAAATAATGATGCAGTCATGAAACAAGAATCTCAACTGAAGTAAACAAGAAAACCAAATTCTTACTTGCTGACTCTCCGACAGAGTTCTCAACCATGAGCACTGATTTGCCATATGAATCGGCAATGGGGTATGGATCATTCTCCCAACTTACATACTTCTGCCCTCCACTTTCCATCTTAGATTGATTTGTGTCAATTCGCTTCGTATCTGGTTCTTCAAAAATATCTACTTTTTGATCTGGAACTTCAACAACAACCTTTGTGCTCAATTGTTTACTCCCATAACCAAAGCTACCAGCCTTTCGCGATCCAACTCCTTGCCCACCCTGCATTTGAGCCTGCCCCATCTTTGGCCGGTTCGAAGTTGGGCTTGCTATCCATTTCTGAGCATCATCCCATTTGGACGGTGCTGGTTTGGAGAACGGCGCAAGAGGCACCCTTTGTGGGGCACGCTCTGCCTTCTGAAACTCAAACATGGATGAGGACACACCCATTGCATCATGCCCACTATCATAATCTAATGAAGGGTCTTCTTGGTTCCTAATTCTTGAATTGACTGATGCGCTATCCTTCAATCGCCGGTCACTACCCATCTTCGAGCCTAATGAGTCAGCAGCATTCGAAGTCGAGCATTTGGGAAGAACACTCACAACATCTACATCTTTACAGTCATCAGAACCACCACCCCCTGCAAGAATCCAGTCAAACATCCAAAGGGTAAGAACATCCATTTTTTTTTTTTTTCGCAGCAACCCAACTGAAATGACAAAGTTTTAAGTTTAGTTAGGCTGGTACAAATGCATCAAGCAATCGTTCACTACTTAAATTTGACTACTTTCTAATAAACCGGAATCGCCACTTGACCCAGTAGCTTAATTCAGAGACTAAGAAATCTAAGATTCAAATAATCACTGATTAATTAAAAAAGGAAAAAATTAAGAGCTAACCAGCTTGATCATCAAAGTCAGGAGGCTGAGATCTGAGAGTGAATGCAGATTCAGAATCCTCCTTTTCCTTCCTCTTCTTCTCCACTCCCAGTAGCATACTCCTCAGCTTCCCTGGTGAAAATCCCCCACCTCCCACCTGCACTTTCATATACCCAATAAGCAATCCGATAAACCCAAAAATGGGTCTTTGTTTTTGTACCCAATAAATGAGAAAGCTAATTAAAATCTTTGAAGCATATTCGTGAAATCGACAGAGACAAAATAATGGGTTTTTGAGATAAGAGAATGACATGTTGGATTTTGCACAATAAATTTGAAAACGAAGGAATGTGAGAAGTAAAAAGTTAAAACAAAAAAAACGAAAACATTGTGCTGGGAAAAAAAAGGAGAGAGAGAGAGAGCGACACCTGAGGTTTTTGGATCCTTTCGTAATCCATGGAAGGGGGTGATAATATCATGCAACTCAATGTGTTGATGTAGAATTTCACTCAATCGTCCTCTCTCTCTCTCTCTCTCTCTCTAGAATAAATGAATGAATGAATGAATGAATGCGTGGGTGGGTGAGCTTGCTTTTGCCTGTTTTGAGGACCTTGTGAGTTGCAGAGAGTGACTGAGGGTCGTACACAGACTGCAGTGAGTGGGGGAAGGAAGGAAAGTCAGGTCGCAGTCAGTCGGTCTTTCACTTTTTCAGGAAACTATTGATTCTTGCAGACAACGTAAAGGCTTTGGACCCTCTGAAAATAGTCCACTTTTAGCTCCCTCCGCTTTAATTGGTTTGACACAACACAGGAATCAAAACCAGTTGCGAAAAATAGAGCTATCACTAATTTAGGGAAACCATAACCTCTCCGATCTAATGATCCTAAACTTAAGAATCTAATGATTCGAACTGTTAAAATTTAATCTAACATTTATAATTATTATAATTTTTAAATGAACCTCCTATTTATAATCGTTGAATCAAATTTTAACCGTCAGAATCATTTGATCCTTAGGCTCATAATCATTAGATCCGGAGAAAATCTGGGTTCTAATTAGGAACCAATAGGCATTGGATGCTCTATTTTTTTTATATAATTTGGGCGTGGGATGGGCCTTGTGTCTGCCCAGGATCCCAATGCAGAAGAGATCTTGTTTTTTTGATGGCTTGATAGACACCGTCGCAAGCAAAAGATGCTCGGTAGGGTTAACTGATTAGAACAAGTTTTACCTTACAAGACCGTTGATGTTTACAGTTAGATGATCGGTCTCCAAATACATACGGTCCTCTCGTGACATTGTTGGAAATATTGTGCGGATGATGAGTCTTTAATGTACTTACAATTTATCAATTCATGATTTTTTGTTAAAGAATGTAAAAGTTCACATCACACCGAATTAAATTCAATTTTTATTGAATATTTCTAGTACTAACTAAATCAGAGACTTTTATTGATTACCATTCTCAATTAAAAGGTCTGTTATTAAATCAGAAGGTTCGTCGAACCAAGCTATCAAAGTATCGAGAATTAAACCCAATCTAGTCAACCTGTGAGCCACCTTATATATGGAGCGGGCCAAATAACCTTGCAATGACTAAAACCATTTAAGAGTTGTACAACATATGCAATAATGTGCCCGAAACGAAATTTTCAAGACATGAAACAACACAAAGTTTTTCACTTGGTGAGTTGCGTATGCATTGAATTGATGATATGCAAACATTCTTTAGATGACAAGCTGAAATTTAATGAGGCAATAACACCAATTGGGCTTCTTCTTCTCTTTTGGCCGTTCAAAATCCGTCAGTTGGCCACATGCCCCCAAAACTTCATTTACTCATTTGGTACCACCTGGACGGTCAAACTTAGAATGTTGGGTTTGACCATTTTTAACATTATTTGAGATATAAACTTTTATTTTAGTGTCAATTTCTTTCAAAATGTGTGTGACATAAAGCTTAAACGCGACTATCATACTTTAATACATATTTGGTCCTACTATCGTCCAATTCTCACCAAAGTAGCCTAAATGTACCCATGTAGAGGCTTTTAAATTAGTTTAAAAAAGGGGTCTTTTGATATGGGTTCAATTGGACTAAAAATTGGACTTATTTCAAAAGTCAAAAGTCACTAAAAATTAGACATATTTCAAAAGATGAGCTATAAAATTAGACCTCTTTCAAAATTTTCCTTTAAAATAACTGTCAAAATTTAAACATAAAATTAAAATTAAACAATGGTATTTTGACATTTTTTAATATTTTGTTCTTCAACTGATGTGTATGTTTAATTATTACTAGCATTTGCCTACCATTTTTTTTGTATGAACACATTTTTTTAGAAAATGAGAAGGAGAGAGGGAGGGGGGGGGAGAGAGAGAGAACGTGGGGGGAGTGGTAAGTTTTTTTTTTAAATTTTAATATTAAAGATATTTTAACATCATCTGTAGGTAAGACTTTAATAAAAAAAACAGTAAAATTTAGACCTGTGAAATTACATTATTGCCCATCATATTTTTTTATGTGATAGAAGACTAAGTTGTATTTTCATCATCTTTTGGTTGACAAATAGAGTTTTATTAATTAATAGAGATTACATAAAATAATTATAATAAATGTTTTAAAACAAAAATAATAATAGAATTAAAAGGATATAACATTTAATAATTAATTATCTCTACTAATTAATGAAATCCGGGTGAAAAGATAAATTAGTCTTCTATAAAAAAAATGATGGGCAATAATGTAATTTCACAAGTCCAAATTTTACCGTTTTTTATTCAAGCTTCACCTACATGTGATGCTAAAATATCTTCAATATTTATAAAATAAAATAATTAAAAAAAACCAAAAACAAAAACCTTCTACTCCCCATTCTCTCTCTCTCTCTCTCTCCCCTTCTCATTTTCTAAAAAAATGTGTTTATACACATAAAGTGTGTAAACAAATGTTAGTAAAATATGAAGTTATGAAGTGTTGTAAATCTGGCAAAAAAGTGAATGCTGTCAATTCATGTTAAATTTCGTTTATTAGTTGAAATATTATTACATTATTTATACTGTTAATGCTAAAATAAACATTTTGAAATCTAAAGATGCTATAATATATAATTGGATCCCATTTGGATTAAGATCCACATATCTTAACCATTTATAGTGTATCGTGCAGCCAGAAATTATTTTACTTTTTTTATTTAAAATTAAACAAAAAATAATATCTGACGAAAATTGACTGCACCATATATAATGAACGATTAAGATATAAGGATTCCTAAGATCCTACAAAATATATCCGAAGAGAATCCTCACAAAATAGATCGAGAGAAAATATTGTAAAATATGATTGGATAAGTATCATAAAGATATTAAATGGCTGTTCACGATGGAGGTGGCTATCCCGCAAGCGTCTACAATCTGCCGTTTCGGCAGGACGAGCGTACGCGTCACGCGTGTAAATGTAACCCGGTTGAAAAGACAGATAAGGACCAAATAAATCGAAGTTGGAGAGGCAACAGCACCAAGCCCATAAATGTAGAAAGCCCAACAACCCACACCTCCGCTTCGGGCTCGGATTCTCATATTTTTGCCGGCCGTTTTGTAATTTTCAGTTTCACGTGAGGAAAACAAAAGAAAAAGAAAATAAAGAAGAAAAAAGGGTTGGCGATTGAATTTAAATTGGTTTGGATTTTGATTGGTTCCTTCTCTATTTCTTCTTCGCTTTCTCGCGGGGCGAATGCAATATCGTTTCTCAATTCTCAGACAACCTCTTCGGTTTTAGGATTCAGAAAAGTGAGTAAAAATTTGGTAAAAAAAAAACTAAATAAAAAAGTAGGAATTGGTGGAGGTTCGAATGGCGCGTAGCGGCGGCGGCGGAGTCGGGGTGGTGGAGTCGGCGGTGATAGCGTACAACCTGAGAGACGCATCGAGTTGGTGGCACGACATCAATGCCTCCCCTATTTGGCAAAACCGCATATTTCATGCCCTCGCTATTCTCTACGGTCTCGTCGCCGTCGTTGCCCTGGTATTTGTCTCAATCTCTATGTATATCTTTGTCTATTTGTATATATGTATGTATATATTTATACATCTGTTATCTGTAAGTGACGATTTTAATTTGTCGAGCTGAATTCTGAATCTTGAATGCTAGGATTTGTAGTTTTCATTTGGTTGCTTCGAATTTGAAGGAAAAGATACGAGCACTTTGGAGTTGTGTATGTGTTTATGTTTAATTCTATCGTGTACTGTTATTAATGTCAAGATTAATGTAGAAATTTATTACTTTCAAGATTAATGTAGAAATTTGGTGAAGAATTATATGTTAATTTGGTGTATTTATGCAATACTAGGTTCAATTGATTCGGATACAATTGAGAGTGCCGGAGTACGGTTGGACCACGCAGAAAGTATTCCACTTTCTTAATTTTGTTGTCAATGGAGGTTTGTATCTTATTTATCGTGGCTGGTTCGGTTTCAGGATTTTAATTGCATTCTTGATTATGCGTTGTGTGCAAGTGTTTACTTATTTATCTCTTTTTGATATTCTTGTAGTTCGATCAGCAGTGTTTGTGTTCCGCCGGCAAGTGCAGAAGCTGCATCCAGAGGTTGAATTCTATCGTCGGTGCCATTTTCTTAACTTTAGTTGTTCTTAATAGCTGCTAAGTTAATTTTTTTTCCTGGCAGATTGTCCAACATATCTTGCTTGATATGCCGAGTCTTGCCTTCTTCACTACCTATGCGCTCTTGGTTCTTTTCTGGGCTGAAATTTACTATCAGGTTATATTTCATTTCAAGTGCTCCATGTATATGATTTCTTTTGTGCGGGTGGTTTTGGATTAAAGTGGTTTGATTACAACCCTTGTGTGTAAATTGAACAGGCACGCACTGTTTCTACGGATGGACTGAGGCCAAGCTTCTTGACTGTCAATGCTGTGGTTTATGTGATTCAGGTGAAATTTCTACTCAACTGTTTCACTTTAAGTCCCCACAAAAGGGAGCTTTTGGAGTTGGATTCTTCAACAGGGAAGCAAGTCATGGTTCTGAATAGAGCATTACATTCATCTTAATCTTTCTTTTTGCCATATTTGTTTATATATTTCTTTTATTCACGTGTATGTAGAATTTTTTGATTATATGTAGGACCCTGGCCCTGTAAACAGTGCTGTTGAAGAGTTTCTGAAGAAACCTTCTTTATATTTACACAAGATCCCTTTCATGAATATGATTCCTAAGAACTTTTTGTTAATGTATATTGATGAAATATAGGTGCAACCAGATGACAATCGAGCAATTAAAACTGATAGATATGTTCAATGGGTTCTAAGGGCTCAGAGAAAGTAAAGTAATTTAGATAAAGTTACTAAGTTTGGGAGGATAAACGATATTCAACAGGAGTGGCATGTTAGTGTTTTAGAATTTCTTTATGGTTTAGCTTACGTTAACTGGAAGCACCCAAGGGGTTTATCGAGGTTTTTTTTTAGATATTGTGAAATGCAAGAAAGTAAATAAAAGGTAGCAGGGTAATGGTTTTGTTAGGTGTGTGCATTCTTTATGCTTTGACCTACAGTTGACTGGAAGCACCCAAGGGTGTGGTTTTGTTAAAGGGGTGTGATATCCACACACCCCTTATTACTTTTCTCACACCTTTTTGGTTTTTGGCCGTCGGATTGGATGAATTGAAGAAGATCAACGGACAAAAATTAACAAGGGGTGTGTGAGAAGTAAAAAAGGATGTGTGGATAGCACACCCCTTGTTAAATATCATGCTGGCTCGGAATATATAACTCATTTATGCGGGATAATTAGGTTTACAATCAGATCCATATCTTTCCGTTATATGCTTTTTTTTTTTGCATGGGAGGGAAAAGAATGGGATGATTTAGATATAGCATCAATAGGGTGTGTTCCCTTTTCCCTGCCGTCTCCTTCTCATTTGACATGTTATATAATGTTATAAAAGCAAGAAAACTGCTCCTATGTGTACGTGCATATTATTTGGAATTGACCTTTGCTCAAGGTCCTTGCTAATAAACTCATTAACTAAGAGTCTTCACATTATACTAATATTATTCCACCTAACTTTAAGATTATTTTGGAAGATGGAAAGGTGAACTAAATCATGCTGTATTTTTATTTTCCTTAAAAGGGAAATAAAATTAAAGTTGAAGCAGTTTCCATTCCTTCCCTTTTTCTATACTTGCATATTCTATAACGGAATCATTCCTCTCTCTCTCTCTCTCTCTCTCTCTCTCTCTCTGTGACATCATGCAAATGATGATCATCTTCCTCACTCTCTTTGTGGACAAACACCCATGCGCACAAATATATCATTTTAAGCTCCTACTCACCCGTTTGCATGAAATCTATGCTTAACCACTGGTATCCAAACCTCAATATGTAGGGAATTACTGTCATTCCACCCTATCATGTTCTCACTCTTGCAAAGTCTTGCTAGGTTAAGCTTTCATGTTTGCCACCCATTATGTCAAAAACAGTTTCTGCTCATTTCCACCTATGTATGAGTTGAATTGAAACTCTGAAAATACATCAAAATATTGGTCTTGGTGAATTCAAAATATCAGAAATTATAGTAAATAGTTTGGGGATTGTTTCACTGGACAGTGGAGAGAGTGTTTTGGGGTACCCGTTTGAAGTAGGAACTTTGACTATTTGAATTCAAAATTTCAGAAATTATAGTAATAATTTGGGGATTGTTTCAGAGTGGTTAGGGGTACCAGGCTGAAGTAGGACCATTGACTACTTTTTGGATATTCATTATAATTGATATGGTACTGATTATTCTTATTGTAGTACGCCTATGTGGTATGCTTCTGCGTAGTTCTATACTTCTATGCATATTGATGGTTACTACTGTGAAGTATCTGGGAGTTGCTTGTTTACATGTTGGGAATGCTACTGATATCATCTAATAGTATTTTTGTTTTGGTTTACTTGTTACAGATTGCTATGTGGTTGATATTATGGTGGAAGCCTATCCCAGTTCTGCTCACCTTATCTAAGATGTTCTTTGCAGGTATTTTCACTGAGCACATATAGGTTTTGAAGATATGTAGTTTATCTTGATAATCTGTTATTCTAAGACACATTCTTGCAGGTGTGTCCTTATTCGCAGCCCTTGGGTTTCTTCTATATGGTGGAAGGTAATTGCTCTGCATTTGGTTGTTTGCTGCTGTTTTTTGGACATATGAAACATCTGACTTGCAAAATTGTAACAAAAAAAAATAACTGGAATTCACTTACCTCCGCATAACTTTACTTGTTTGAATCAAATTCATACCGTGTTTGGCCTACATGACCAACATCACACATCAGGACATTTAAGATGCATGGAAGCTGTGGCCTAAGTTCAATAGATATGATGTTCCTGCCAATGTTTTCTTGCCCAGAAGAGCAAATAATTGAAACAAATAAGCACTATACTGAGGCTTCTTGAACAATTATAGTTTCATAAATGCATCATACATGATGGATCCATAGAAAGTTGTCATATTGCCTGTTGTGTTACTTATGTGCAGCTGCCACTGAATTCTTTGTCCCTCACTCCCTCTATACTAGAAAAAACGGTTCTACGTCTTCCTCACTCCCTCTATACTTTGTTAGTCTCCAAGGTTTTTGTCGTTTAGGGAGGTATGGCTCTCATGATGTTTGAATGATTTATTTTGGGCACCTGTAAGATGGGTGAGGGATGAAACGTCTGTGTTGCACCATCCCCTTAATGTGATGGAATGTCATTACTTTCAGAAGATTAGTATCTTGTGCAGGCTATAGTTAATTTTACCTGTCCACTGATTATTTGGGCAATGTTCTAATGCTGTTGTTGCCGGCAGACTCTTCTTGATGTTGCAGAGATTTCCTGTAGAATCAAAAGGACGACGTAAGAAGCTGCAGGAGGTAAAGACTTGAAAAAGATTGTTTTGAGGACCCGTAAGTTCTCATCGCAGATGTACTTACTTTCCTTTTGTTTTGTGTCTTTTGAATTTGACAGGTTGGCTATGTGACAACCATATGTTTTACATGTTTCCTTGTCAGATGCATAATGGTAAGTGCTTGAATTTTTTTGGATTCCACCTACTAATCCTTGAACTTGAGGAAGTTTGATGTTTTTAAGTAGGTCGAAGTTTTAACAATCAAAACCACATAGATGGTACATATCATGTGTGTGCACAAGTATACGACCAAAATTTTGATTGGATGTTAAAGCCACAGCTGAATTGTTGCATCTGATTTATTGTTTCCTCACTTAAGCTTCCATTATTCTTCTCTTGTGCTGCAGATGTGCTTCAATGCATTCGATGAAGCTGCTGACCTTGATGTTTTGAATCACCCGGTTCTAAACTTTATATATTACCTAGTAAGCATGTGGTTCATATTTTTGTTGGCTAAACTATCTTTTCTTGCCCATTAAACTTCATTGGATCTTCAATTCTTCGCCTTTAAAAGTTTTCATGCGGCCTTGCGCGTTCTTTGCAGTTGGTGGAGATATTGCCTTCTTCTTTGGTCCTTTTCATTTTGAGGAAGTTGCCTCCAAAGCGTGGGATCACACAATATCACCCGATTCGCTGAGATGATGGAGAAACATCCGATGATAGAAAACGAAGAATGGACTTACAGTACACAACATTGAAATGCTTATCTACCGAATGGGGAGAACGAAGTATTGGAAAGAGGCGGAAAAGATTTCAGAAGCAGCTTTATTGGATACTGAGTGTTGGTTCTTAGCAGGGGATGGTAGCTTTAAAGGATTGTCAAATATGTAAGAATCGTGATCTTTTTATTTTGATTGTCTTGAATCAGACTGACTGGTGTTGCTTTGTTGATTGGAAAGGGGGGCTGAAAAAACAGTGTTTTATGTATGATTGGGAGGTAAAGTGTGTTAGTTTGTTCTATTTCCCGAACTCGGGATCGATCAGTATTTTCGGACATTTGTATTTTTGAATGAGATGCGGAAATGTGCAATCTGTGATAGTTTTATATACTTTGGATATAATGATTCTTGCTGAGACTGCATGGAAAGGTTTGTATGTAGGAAGTAGTTTGATTCGGCAGAAGAAGCGTACCTTGTTCCGCGACTGCGAGCTTCCATGGGCGTCTTCAATGGTTTATGTCCTTCGGGGGTTGCACCGGAAACTCTAAGGCGGCAGACGAGATCGGTTTTCATCATCCGTTTGAATAAGAATGGAGATGAAGGTGTTTGAGATGGTGGATTGGAGTGATTTGGATTGTGAAGGTAGATGGTTGACGATACGATATAAGGAATTGGTTCCGCCCTCTACTAGTCCTACTGACCTGGTGTATGAATTGAATGTTAGGTTTTCCCTCTCATTTTTTAAGTAGGTTTTGAATGGTAGGTAATGTCCAACGGAGAAAATTAGAGGTTTAGTTTACAATTTAGAGTCTGATTAAAGGCACATAATGAGATTACTGAAACTTATAAAACTTGGATTACTTGGTAGGCGTGGACTTAATCACATTGGCTATACGCTATGCTTGTCCGACCATTCAAAATCAATAATCCAAATAAAGTGTTGGCATGTTCATATTATTGATTTTATCAGTATTTTTATTTTGTAATTGGTGCTTTCATAAACGATATGCTTGTCAATAAAAATTTACACAAGTTTGCCAGCCTGACTTTTTTTTTTATTCAAGGCACTCCTAGTGCAACCTCAAGCAAAAAGGTTCACTGCTTTGTTTCTACGACTCGAATATGTGATCTTCTGTTTACAAAGGAGCAAACTTTTCCTTACGCCAAGGCTTGCCCTTTTCAATGCTCCAAATTCACAAAAAATAAAATGGGAAAAAAATGGTAAATATTATATTGAAAATCTACCAAATAATATGGTTAGTAAAAATTAAAATTACCAAAAAAAGGTACTTCTAGAAGCAAAGAAAGCCCAAAGGGAAAGAGCCATAAACGGACCGTTTAAGGACTCGGGGCCTTCAAACAGGCCCAACAAGTGAAGAGCTGTAAGGTTTAGTCGGCTAGTCAATACCACGTCATGCGGGCCCCACTAATCCACCCTCCTTCCTTCTAAGCCGTCCACCGCAGGGGCAGCTGACTCAGCATCCGCATCGAGATAAAATCCACAGCGAGTTCCCTGACGTCATAAAAACATATTTATCCTTAAACGTATTTAGAAAAATAAAAAATGGAGAGAGAGGATGACAGCTAATATTATAGCATGTCTGCATGTCCAGCTGAAATGGTGGGCTTACGTATCACATTCACAGATTCTCGGAAATATTTTCAGTGAAGGACTCGGTGAGCGGGAATTGTCAGGGAAGGACTCGGTTACTGGGAATTCTCAGCGAAGGACTCTCCGGCTAGCTATAAATACTTTCACATTTTCCCCCACACCCTCACCATGCTATTGCAATCGCCGCCGCCTCCGACGTTTCTCCCCAGTCGGTCTTTTAGATTGCTCGTCGACTCCGCAGGATGACCATCCTCGTTCAGCAGCCCGACTTTGGTACATTTCTTCCCCATCTTATATATTTATATATATGTATATATATATACACACACATGCATGTAGGGGTGCTAATAATTTTCTTGAATTATTACTAATTGAATTTTAGGAGCGGTTGAGGCGGAGGAGAAGGTCTCTGAATCTGGCGAGGAAAATGAGTTGGTGTTGGATGGTGGGTTTGTGGAGCCTCCGACGAACGCATTCGGCCACACTTTCAGGTATTGTTCTTGCCATTTCTAAGAAATTTGCAAATTACAGTTGCAATTCATTGGTTTTAATGTTTCCATTCGTAGAATATATGAAATTATATCGTGCAAATGCAGGGATTATGATGTTAGCAGCGAGAGGCGAGATGGGGTCGAGGAGTTCTACAGAATCAATCACATTTACCAGAGCGTCGACTTTGTAAACAATCAGCTGCTAATTTGGTTTTTCTTTGATTTCCTAATTAGGTCATTGCTTTATGTAATGATTGGTTGGATGTTTAACAATTGATTGCAGGTGAAGCGGATGAGGAAAGAATATGGAAAACTGGATAAGGTGGAAATGAGCATATGGGAATGCTGTGAACATCTCAACCAAGTTGTGGATGAGAGTGATCCCGACTTGGATGAGCCCCAGATCGAGCATCTCTTGCAGACCGCGGAAGCTATCAGAAAGGACTATCCTAATGAAGGATGGCTGCACTTGACTGCCTTGATCCATGGTATACTATACTTATGCAATCGTTATTAATTAATTACGTGCTTCTCCAATCTGAGTCGTATCTGTTGTAAATTTAGCTTATCATGAGGACCAGTTGGCTTAAACTTTGTTCTTCATGACATTTAGATCTTGGCAAGGTTCTTAATCTTCCTGCTTTCGGGGAGCTTCCTCAGTGGGCTGTTGTAGGTGAGCACCATCTTCTTGTTTAACCTTTGGTCATTGAATCCGTCGTCTGTTTCATTTCGTTATTAATATGAAACTAACTGAGACTGTTTGTTAATTACAGGTGACACATTTCCTGTCGGGTGTGCCTTCGATGAGTCAATTGTTCATCACAAGGTCTTTCGCTCACAAATTTTGTACCAAGTTCTATCGTCATAGTATGAAATGAATCAGTTCACCAAAATTATGTTCATTTGTAGATAGTCTCTAATATTGAATCGGGTTGGCCTTGCAGCATTTCAAGGAAAATCCTGACTACAACAATCCTGCTTATAATACCAAGTATGGAATCTATTCTGAGGGCTGTGGACTTGACAATGTACTGATGTCATGGGGCCACGATGACTACATGTACTTGGTACGTTTAGCAAATGCTCTACCAACTTCTGCAAAGCGGGGAGCCTTGTTGGCTTGGAGTCACCCTTTTTTAATAATGTTTTCAGTCTTACAATGGTAATCTTACTTCGGTTTTGTGTGTACAGGTGGCCAAGGAGAACAAAAGCACTCTCCCTTCGGCTGGTCTTTTCATTATCAGATACCATTCATTTTATGGTACATTTCCTTACCCTCGCAAAGCGAAGAGCCCTGTTGGCTCCCTTTCCTTCAATTGCGTTACTTGACATAACATGTAGACACACAACACACACACTCACTGTCTCTCTCTCTCTCTCTCTCCGGTTTCAAGTTAATATTTAGTATTTATGGATCAAATTTACTTTGCAGCTTTACACAAGGCAGGAGCATATAAGCACTTGATGAATGAAGAGGACATTGAGAACTTGAAGTGGCTCAAAGTATTCAAGTAAGAATATTCACTTCTCAACATAAGACTGTATGTAACCGAAGATAGACGCGATATCCTTCCAAACATATGTTCGACATACTGGTTTACAAATATTGATAAAACAATACAGACGAACTAACTTTGCTTTTCTGTATGCAGCAAGTATGACCTTTACAGCAAGAGCAAAGTTCGCATCGATGTTGAGAAAGTCAAGGCCTACTATCTCTCTCTGATTGAGAAGGTAGAGATTCAAGATCATGAGTTCTCGTCTCCTTACGTTTCTGTGAATCGGATCATTTTGATTTCGTTCTTTTTTCCCATCGGTTCTCTGTGTTCTTAAAATTTGACTATTGTTTTGCAGTACTTTCCTGCAAAGCTGAGATGGTGAAGGTGAAATTGGGAGAGCTCGAAAGTTGGATCAGTGAATAAAGCAGATGGGTGGCAGTTGAATAAAGGCGCTAATTTAGGAGGACTTTCGCTGCCTTCTCTTTTTTCTTTGTTCCCTTTGTTCCCTTTGTTCCCTTTGTTGTCCCTTTTATGTTGGTTTGCTTTCGGGGAGGTGCTTTACCTTTATCCTGACTGGTATATGTCGGAGTGTAATGAGGATGCTACCTCTGTAGTTATTCCATTGCGCTTTGTTTTCTCAGACACCTGCTGTGTTCTTCCCACGCCTTTTTTTTTTTTTTACTACTGTTTGGGCCCAAAATAATATTTTGGGCTCAGCTTAGAGTCATTCTTGGCCCAGTAGTATTCATATATAATCTTGTTATGGGTTGTCCAGTCAAGGTCGGCCAAATCCTATTACGAAGAGGTTTGCAACAAGGAATCTTAAGCCTAAAAACTACTGAGAATTAGGGATGAATCTGGTTTGTTAAAAAGCTTAGTTTAAAGTCCTATAGGAATTAGGATTGGTCGAAACCTGATCGGATTGGATTGAGGAGTTTAAATCCTAGTCCATTTCTAGTTCGGACGTGAGGGGATTTGCTGCTATAAATAGAGAAGAGAGTGCATCATTCAAGCCCCTCCAATTCAATATACAAATTGCTCTACGTAAAGTTTCTCAACAAGCTTTGAGATAATATCCTCTTCCCCTTTCTTCTCGCCAACACATCTTTAGTTTGGATAAATAGCACTGTGAAGGCAACCAACGACATCTTCAGTTTGGATAAACAACACTAGATTTGTAGAATAAGCCGATCAAAGAGCACATTCAGTTTGGATAAACAACATTGTTTCGAGACCTACTAGTTATTTATCCAAATCTCGGTCGATAAGGATTTTTGAGTCCTTGTTGGTGGAGGTCATTTCATCATCTTTCTCGGCGAAGTGAGGTGTTACAGGTTATTAGGCTCTGCACGTTGAACGTCGAGTTGTTTTATGATTGGATATTCACAAGTATCTTTTAAGGTTTGACATTTCGACGATCGAACCACATTTACAATCAAGACATATATCTCATATGACCGAACTCAGCGTGCTTATACTTTCACGAATATAATCACTGTGACCGAACTTGGCGTTGACGATTTGTGAACTTCGTAGAACTAGCAGCCTTGTCTTCAGGCTCTAGAACCCAAAGGCCGAGACGTATTCCTTCCTCGACTGCAGTCGCAAGATTGAGAAGTCAACAGTGCGCTCAACGCGACATCAATACATTCTACTCCCTGGCCGAGTTCGGCCGACGAGTTGGCATGCTCCGCACACAACTGAAGGACGTAGTTAGTTTATTAATTACTCGGCCTGCATGCCACGTAGGCTTGGTAATTTTTAGGGTCAACTACATAAGGTGATTTGCTAACTGCTTTCAACGGGTGGGATACCTTACTAACCTGAAAGCTTAGTGTGTGTTTTATTTGACTCAACATGAGGTGATAATGAATCACTACCCACTTAACTGATCAATTGGACAACCAATCACTTTAATGCACCTATTTAGTTATAAGTCCATTCTATTAGACTCGGTTGTTCTTCACATGCTTTTAAGTTTGAATGTTGGCCGGAAATTTTGAGTGTCACCTCGAGCTGGAAAATTTCACCCTACGAGTGCTTAATCATTAAGTTAGCCTTGTGGCTAAACTTATTGTCATTTCATCTTGTTTCTGTTCTGAGTTAGTGAAGCCTACTCCGACTCCATCTTATTTCGATTATATCATCTCTGAATTTCATACTTTTGACCCGACGAACCTAACTATCTGGAGCGCTCAAGAGAGAGATGAGAGCGTGATTTTTTGTGACACGTAAATCAATAAAATGGGGCTAGTAGAGACCGTATAGCTTAAATTGAATGGTCAGAACTGCTAGATCTATCAGCTCCGGAAAAATTGGTAAAGTGTACTTTCATCACTGGTCTATATATGATCACATTAATGAATGATGAATAATACCGACCGGCGACGTAGAGTCAAAGTTGGAGTACAAGAATCCGAACCCAAAAGTGGAAGAAAAAGCAGTTTGCTTTTACCGGTACGTTATGGCAAAAGCTTTCCTTTTTTCCTCATTTGCTACGACTTTCACAAACATGATTAGAAAAAGATTGTCACGTCGAAACAAAGACATTGCATGTTTATTTATTGATTGATTTGTACATACGTTCTTGTATGGAGAAAAAAGACATCAAATCGTCAATGAATGTCGTTTTAGGTTGGGTGGGGGGGTGGGTGGTGGGTGGTCGAAGTTAGGTGGGTTAAACATTGAATTTTATATCCCCTAACCCCATCTTTCTCTTTCTCTCTAACTTTTTCCATCTCAAAACAATAATTTTATGTTCTCCAAAAAAAAAAAAAAAAAACAATAATTTTATTAGAAAATGACAATTAATTAAGTATTAGTAATATATATAATTAGACGCAGAGAGCATAGCAGCGTTTGTCCTTTGCATTTTCCTCATGGAAAGAGATTGATATCACAGCTAAGCCTTTTGTTTTGTGTTTTGGGGGCTTCCCTTTCCTCTCTCTCTCTCTCTCTCTCTCTCTCTCTGCGCGGCCGTTGTTGACCATGACCCCTTGATTGAATATGTTCGTACACACTTCAGCAATTGTGATACGCTTCTATTGGTTTCCAACGAAAAAGGCTTGATTGTTTGATTCAGCATTGGCTTTTTCTTTCGCTTCTTGTCGTGGTGAGCTCTCTTTCTGACATTTTGACATACAGATTGTGGGCAATTTTGTAGTCAAAGTTGCAGTCTTTTTTGGTCTGGAAGTCTTCTTTTGATTTTCTGCGACTTGGGTTTCTCAGTTTTTGGTGTTTGATTATTTGGGTATTTGCTTGATTTGCATACTTTGTCCCCGTTTCTGAGATTTTGGGTTCTTGATAGTTTGCTTGGAGCTCATATTTCACCTGTTAATATAGCTGAATTATTGGAATTTCGATTTGATTGTTGCACTCTGGGATTTAGGATTGCTTGGTTATTTACAGTCTACCCGATTGGCTCTGAAACTCGAGGATGAAGGGAAAGTTTGGAACACCAGGAAGTTACTTTGTGTTAAACACAGGGCATAGAATTCCTGCCATTGGACTTGGGACATGGCAGAGTGGTGGAGACCTTTGTGTTCAAGCCGTAAAAACGGCGTTATCAGTTGGTTACCGCCATATAGATTGTGCACATCTTTATGGTAATGAGATCGAAGTTGGGGAAGCATTAGCTGAAGCATTTAAGGGTTCACTGAAGAGGGAAGACGTTTTCTTGACTTCTAAGCTCTACTGCACAATGAATTCTCTCAATAAAATCGAGAACTATGTTCAAGTTTCTCTTAAGAATCTTGGAGTTTCGTATTTGGATCTATATTTGATGCATTGGCCTGACAGCTCGGCGTTTGGTGATGCTACTGATCCTCCTTCAAAGTCTGGGAGTGAGTATAGGCAATTCTTGAATCGGTTGAAGAAAGCATGGAAAGCTATGGAAGGTCTGGTTGAGATGGGTCTGGTGAGAGCTATTGGGGTCAGCAATTTCAGTGTTTCACAAATCAAACAATTGCTTAAATTTGCAAAGATTGTACCTGCTGTCAATCAGGTTGGTTTCGGTAGATCATTCTTGCTATTTTTAACATTTCAGCATCTTTTATAAGTATTTATTATTGTTTGAATGATGCAATGTATTTCCATATCTTTATTTTTCCTTTTCTGCTTCTTGTTTGATTACAAAGTCGATCCATGGGTCTAATATGTTAGAGTAGACGAGTGACTTAATCTAGTAACATTTGACGAGAAAATCTAGTTAGATAAGTAGGTTTTTCAGCAACTATTTTGCTACAATCTACTCGCATGAACAAAGCATGTCCTGCACTTTCTCCATTATTTGGTTGACGGTCCTAGTAATTGTAAGTGTTGAACGGTGGGATTCAGTGCAACATGAAGGAACCTGCATTTATATAACAATATTGCATAACATAACCTGTATTGAAGCAGCTCATTTAGGTTCTACTTGGGTAAATGGGTAATTGGGTATACATATGTTATGTGAAATACAGAAAAACATCATTTGAGTTGGTAAGAATTGGCCTACTAGCACAGTCTGGCTGGAAAATGAACTTAAAGACTGAATTTTACCTCTTCACCGATCTTTGAACTTTCTTTGATATTTTAATAGGGGTGTGCTATCCACACACCCCATTTTACTTCTCACACACCCTTTGATAATTTCTGTCCATTGATCTTCTTCAATTCATCCGATTTGACGGCCGAAAATTAAAAAGGTGTGTGAGAAGTAAAATGAGGTGTGTGGATATCACATCCTTTCTAATATATATTGCCAACGTCACTGCATTTGTGCTCCAAAACTAGTTGAAACTTGAATCTAATTTTATTGAAAAGAGACTGATTTGTAGGACTAAAACCTCTCATGACTTTCTTTCTGACTCAATGTTGACACTGGAAACCCAACTCTTTTCCGGTACAGTGGCTGCATTTTTACATTCATCTTTGCTAGATTTTAATTAGTATCCAATCATCATTGTTTCAATCTAGAATGTTAGGGTCTGGTCTTGAAGCTACTCAATCTATGATATTATAACATAATTCAGGTTGCTTTTTTGATTTATGATTTTTAGGTGGAGTTGCACCCATTTTGGAGGCAAGATGAACTTGTAAAGTTCTGTCAATTGAAAGGTATCCATGTGTCTGCTCACACACCCTTAGGAGTCCCAACTTCTACTCCTGGACCATCTGATAGCAGTTCAGGTGGGGAAGATGAACCTGGAACTCCTCGCATATCATTCAGGAGGTCAAGGTCTGTGCATGGGCCTATGCTGAAAATATCAACAGTTTCAGAGATAGCAGACCGACACAGAAAAACACCTGAGCAGGTACTTTAGATTCCAGTCCTTTCTTTTTCTCCTTACTACTCATGTCATTCAAGCTATGTACCAGAAATGGAGGTACCATTCATATTACATAATTTGAATATCCTTTTGATTTCAAGACCCATATCAGAGTAGACTTCTATAAAATTTCCCGAAGTCTGAAGTTTGTGCCATTATCCCCTTGCTATAGATAGGTTGAACTTGCAAGATTGACTTTCAGAAGATATAAACCAAGACTGGAGATAACTAGATTATAAACCGAAAGGTCTGGAGTGGATCCCTCATTGAATTAGGACCTCAATAATATGCTGAATCAACATTAGTTTCTCTTCATTCTTCTTTGCCCCACCAATAACTCTATGCTATTTTTGCTATTGGTGATGTCCTAAGGAATGTTATACTTAAAACAGAAACTACACAATAATACGTATTTAAGGAGAGGGGTTATACCTGGTGTTGGTAACTTGGTATGCTTGGTCCGCCAGTGACTATGCTATCTAAGCTAGGCGTGGCACATTTATGTTTAGAAATGAGATGGGGTTGGTACGTGTTTGGAAGTTATAGTTTCGCTGGTGATTTGTACTACACATGAGCCAGAATTTTGTAATTGGTGTTTTTCAACATTTTACTTTTCATCTTTAAATTCTGCAAGCATGGTTATGGTAGGGATGGAAACCACCATCTTCATCGTTTGTGCTTTTTAATGCAAAGCAATTCAGGCAGTCAGAAATTTGAAAAAGCAATTGCATGAATTCAATATGTGGATGCTCTGATTGCAATAGTGTTTTGCTTCATTACATATTTTAGGGTCCCGATCATTCTAGTTTCAGATTTTTCTGTATCGGTTTGGGCCATAAAACATTTACAGCCCTTCATGCAATGGTACTTTTCAGACTAAGCACCTAAGGTGGAACCAGTTGTGTTTCCATTAAATATCAAAACCGCCACTGGGTTTTTGGCTGCTAAAACATGAATGCGCTACTAAGCATAGGAGACCAAAACTTATTCCCAGATGATTCTGTCCTCAATCAGTACCAGAAATAAAGGCAGTGCTTGTGATTTGAGTCACACTTGATATCTGTTTCAGGTGATTTTGTGTTGGGGGCTGCAAAGAGGAACCAGTGTGCTGCCTTGCAGCCTGAAGCCTGATAGGATAAGAAAAAACATAGACATCTTCAGTTGGTCTCTATCAGATGATGAGTGGAACCGCTTGAACCAGATCGAGCCCCAGGTATGCTTGTTTGGAAACGGTCCTTTGAATAATCTATCGGAGAGTGGGTTTATGTCTGGAAGTGTTCCACTTCAAGCTGTGCATGAGATGGAAGATGACATGGAATCCAATGCCTGATACGCCGATAGATAATAATATCCTCGTTCTCCTCCTCCTCCTCATACAATGTGCCATTTTTGTTCAAAGAAGTGACCATCTCATAATATGTGTGCCCATTGTTTGCAAGATTTCTGGTTGTTTGTGGATGCTTAGAAATTATTCAGAACAGATATTATCAATTCAAGTGCCAAATATTTCTTTTCTTTTGTTGTTCTTTAACATGTATTTACGAAATCAGATTTCGATGTGTTGTGTACTTCTGTCTCTCTCTCTCTCTCTCTGTGCATATAAGCTGGCATTAAAAATGTACTAGAACTGGCATGTCATATCTTATTGTTTGGCAATCGCAATTCGCAGGCCACCAAATCATGTGCCCCGATATTGTTTTCGAGTTTATCTACAGCCGTGTGGATGTTCATGTCAGAAAATTTCTCGATTCACACTTGCTCGTCAATTTGAAAGCGTATAAGGCTGGCTGGAAAAATACAAGTGGATAAATGGTTTGTATAAGGTATTGGTTTGCAAATACGAATGGAAATTTCCGTCCTGTATAGTTTGCGGGTTTCTTTTTTCTGTTCGGATGAGTGAAATAAACTTGGAATTTGGATAAAAGTCAGAATTTATAAATTGACATACACAAATTCCCTTGTTTGAATTTATAACATAGAAATTTAGAATTTCCGCGTGGAAAGAAAACTTGGAATTTGGGACCTCCAATTTCCAAGTTAAAATGTCATGTAAATAGGTGTCATTTCCCAATTTCTATGATTGAGAGTTTAAAATTAACAAATTCCGTTTTCAATTCCATTATTCTTTTAAGTTAACCAAACAACAAAATTAAAAAATTCTAGAAAATAAAATCCCTTCATTTCAAGTTCCGTCATTTTAAAATTCCTTAGTAATGTTAAATTTCTTCATCCAAACATAGTGTTAGACCACCGGCCGTCAAAGAAATCCCGTGAGACGCAAGAGTTGGTCCATCACGTCGTCCTTTCTGACTAACACCATAATTTTAGTTAATTAATTAAATGTCAAATGAACAAATAAAAAAAATATATGACTACATTTGTGGTTTTGTAGGACATACGTCATATGGGATTTCACTTTTCGTAGTCTAAGAACCACTCAAATTGAATATGACCGTTACCATTTAACTCATTCTGCTGGCTCACCTCACACAAACCAAGGACTCCAATCTCTCTTTCAAACAAACCAAGGGTCCAAATTTCATGGTCCTTAGGTTCCAGACAATAAGGTACATAGAGAAACCAAATTCGGTTTTGTAGACTTTTCTTTCAGAAATTGGTGTCGATGTGAGTGGGTTTGGGAGAATGCACGACATTGCAATTGTCAATTGCTACGTCCAAATTTCAACGGTTACCTCACACAAACCAAGGACTTTGATGTCTGTTTCAAACAAACTGAGATCCAGATTTCGTTATTCTTAGGCTCCGGACAGTAAGGTCTAAAGAGAAAACAAATTCGGTTTTGTAGACTTTCTTTCATAAATTGATGTCGATGTGAATGGGTTTGGGGGAATGCACGACATTGCAATTGTCAATTGGCTACGTCCAAAATTTCAACGGTCGCCTATTGTCTTCAAGATGTTTGAACTCTAAAGCAAAGAAAGATAACAGAGTGCCTGTTTGGGATTTGCTTCTGAAACGTTTGGTAGAAAAACTTAAAAGCGATTTGCAGTTGTGGAATCGCCTTTTTGGAGAAGCACCTTTTGACAGGTTTATATAAAAGCGTTTATGTTAAAGGCGCTTAAAAGTAGAAGTGATTTCTACACGAAAAAGAAGCACGTTCTTACAACCGTTGTCGTTGCTGATATGCCGCACAGCGACAATACGAAACCAATTCCGTCGAGGATAAATATTTACAACAAAAACCAACGTTGAGAATGCAAATATAACAATTTATAGATCAGGAAATATAACTTCTTATACAAGTAAGATATGTTGCTGTACAACCAGGGTTTCCCTGGCTTCATTATCTAAAAAACAAAGCTAAACTTTCTTGGTGTTAATGTTGTCGAGCCAAGTAACTAGCTGCTGAGTTGAAGGCCTCACCTTCGGGCTTCCGCTTAAGCAAAGGCATGCAATCTCAAAAACACACAACAGTTCCTCATCGTGCTGCTTGTCACAAATGAATGGATCAAACACCTCGCTTTCCTTCTTTTCCCTCTTCATCTGAAATGCCCACGAGATCAAATCCCGACATTCTTTTGGTTTGCACATATCCATCGGCCTTTTTCCGGTGAGCAGCTCCAAAAGAACAACCCCGAAACTGTACACATCGCCCTTGTAAGTAGCGACAGAGGCTTGGCTGTACTCAGGAGGGATGTAGCCTAATGTCCCAACAAGATCAGTTGTTACATGAGTAGCATACGGGTGTATGAGCCTTGCAAGACCAAAATCCGCCAAGTGCGCTTTAAAATTCTCATCCAAAAGGATGTTGCTTGACTTTATATCCCGATGAAGGATGTGGGGCTCGCATGACTGGTGCAAATAAGCAAGCCCTCTCGCTGCCCCTTGAGCAATCTTAAGCCTCACATTCCAATCTAGAGAGGTTGGACCGTCGATTTTCTCATGTAACCAGTAATCCAGACTACCGTTCTCCATGTAAGAATATATCAAGAGCCTGTCACTTTTATACGTGCAATAACCCTGAAGAGGTACAAGATTTGGATGTTGAGCTCTTGACAAGGTTTCAACTTCAGCGCAGAATTCTCTGTCCATCTGGCCACAGTCACCAGAAAGCCGCTTGATAGCAACCTTCTTACCATCAGGAAGGCTGGCCTTGTAAACCAGACCAAAACCCCCGCAACCGACGATATTTGCTTGGTCAAAATTGTTGGTAGATTGTAGAAGGTCATCAAGAGAGAGCTCTTTATTAGCATCCTTGTTTTGGAACAGAACCACTAGTTTTGACCCGAGTTCTTCCAAATCCTTCCCGTTGGTATCGTGGTCCTCTCTTTCAGGATCAACCTCTCTCCGGCTATGTGCCCGCACCACAATTATGAACATGAGAGCAAGAACAAATGCTGTTCCAAATGCAATTCCGACAGCAATACCAATAACAACTCCTCTATTTTTCCTTGTTTTGCTGGGCTTCCCAGGGGGATAATGCACATTTGATGGACATGGGGGCGCATGGTCGCCACAAAGATTGTTCCCTTCAAAGCTTGAATTTGGGAAGGTCCAAAACTGACCTCCTGTAGGGATCACCCCGTATAACTGATTGTCTGCAGCATTAAACTTGGACAAGAAGTTGAGTTTGACCAACGAAGGCGGTATGTTCCCTGAAAGCATGTTATGAGACAAATCCAGAGTCTCTAAGCTTGCCATCCCAGATAAATTACTCGGAATCGGTCCTGATAGATTGTTGCACTTCAGATCCAAAACATGAAGCGATTTCAGTTTCCCAAACTCTGGCCAGATTGGTCCGCTAAGATTATTGTTACTAAGTTCCAGCGTTGGTGGAAAGCTCCCAACTTGATTGTACTGCAACCCTCGTGCACTTACATTCTTCTTCATGAAAAGAGGGAAATCAGGTGAAGGTTCCTCAATGAAGATCCTCCCATTAATGAGGCTCGGGAGTCCAGTTAAGCTTCTCGGGATTTCCCCCGTTAAGGAATTATTAGACATGTCCAAGTAGAAAAGACTGCTAAAATTACCAAACCAGACTGGAATTGTTCCTTCCAATTGGTTCCATGATATATCCAACAACTGCAATCTGCTGCTAGTACTCAACCATTGGGGTATTACACCTGTGAGCCTACAGTTTGCAATAACAAGAACCTTCAACTTTTCAAAATGAAGGGTTGGATCAGCAGGAAATTGTTCGCTGCGGAAGTTCAAGGTGAGAACCAAAGTAGTCAGGTTCTGACACTGCTGTAAAATTTGAAGGGCAGAAGAGATATTGGAAAGGCTGCAATTTGACAGCGAGATGTAAGAGAGGCTATGGAAACTCTTGAAGCTTTCTGGGATTTCACCAGTGAAGTTGTTACGGGCAAGATTGACAGTATTCAAATGTTGACAGGAGGGAAGATTGGAGGGAATAGGCCCATCAAACCGATTGGAACCGAGATCAAGAGAGGTCAAACTAGTCATTGCTGAACAATCAAGATCAATTGTGCCCTGCAATGAATTGTTTTTCAAATTAAGCAAAGTGATAGTCGATGAACTCGACAAAGAAGGGGGTATCCGACCACCAAAACGATTTGAATGAGCCACAAAATTCTGTAATCTTCCAAGGCTGTGGAAAACATCTGGGATAGTTCCTGAAAACCCATTAGTTGAGATATCCAAACGAACAAGGTTACTGAGATTACCGAATTCTTCGCTGAGGGCCCCTGACAACTTGTTATCTTGAATGTTCAACTGGGTTAGCTTTCGCAGACGAAATATACCTTCGGGTACACTGCCATTGAAATTATTCATGGCTAGACAGAGGTGCTCCAAGGAAATACAATTGCCAAGACCTGGTGGGAGGTTACCAGAGAAGTAGTTCACAGCCAACTTCAGAGTTCGAAGCTGAGTAGAACTGTCACAGATGCTAGCTGGAAGGGAACCATTCAAAAAGTTATAAGAAATTTCAATGAACTGGACTGAAGGCAAATCGATATCGACAGGAATGGGGCCGGAAAAGTCATTAGAACTCAAGTCTAAGAGCTTTAAATTTGGCAAATGGAAGAGCGAAAAGGGAAGCAAGTGCTTGAGGAAATTGTGAGAGAGATTGAGGGTTCTGAGCTGGTCCAAGGTCCCTAAAGATGCAGAGAGATTTCCCAGTAGCCTTCTCTTTGGAAGCTCCAGTTTTACCACTCTATAAGTATCAATGGAATAGTTCAATCCGAGAGAGGACGAAGAATTGCAAGTGATGCCTGCCCATTTACAGCAATCAGGTGAAAATTTGCTGCCCCACCCATCAATCACAGAATCTATACCGTTCCTGAAATCCTCCAATGCTTTCAAATCGTTGGGATTGCATGTCAGGTTTTGGGAGCTTAAAATTCGAGCTTGGAAGCAAAACCCAATAACAAAAATGAAAACCCAGAAATCTTGGACCCCCATTTCACAGAAACAAACCCTCTAGGAGAGAGAGAGAGAATGTATAATCAAGCAGGAGCAGCAAAATCCTTGCCAAGAACCAAACTTTCTGAGGTGGGTTTTCTTGTATCACACATAATGTCTGCGAAATGAAGCAAAAAATGGAAAGAAAAAAAAAACAAAAATGAATCAAAATTCGAGAAATGGGTTTTGTTGTATGTGAAGAAATAAAGCAGAAACGTAATAAGAAGAGAGAAAAAAAGACAAACCTGACAGATAGAGAGGGATTTTTTACTTCAAAAGAACACGGTTTCTGGTATGAATCAGTTGAATGAACGAACGAAAGTTTTCATCTTTTGTTTTTCGTTTCAGTTTGCAGTTCTTCTTCTCCTCGCCGATTTTCTCTGTTAAATTTTGGGCTGCGAGCGAGGGAGGCTTCTTCTATTTGTCAGGCTGTAATTTGTAATCTTTATATGAAAGACAACTAGTAAAGTGGTGACCGCCGACACTGTAAGCCGCGACTGGCAAAAGCCGGTCAGTTGCATGAAGGTTCGGTTACGGACAGCGATAGGTGAGGCCCGGAGGGCAGAGAGTCAACGAATGGGTGGCGCGACAAGTGCATTTAGTCTTTTTTATTATTTATTTTAATTATGTAATTTTACTTTAATTATTGTGAGACGATTCTAACCAGGTAGAGGAAAAGACGCACTACCCTTGCTAATTTACTCAAAATCTTTTTCATCCATATCATGAAATTATGACGTGGTAATATTCGATTTTTGACGTTGATAAATAATACGATAATGGTAGGAAAATGTTGAAATGTTTCTATTCGGCCTCCGAAAGAGTGGATTGTTTTGACGATTACCACCAGCTAGTCCATTTAAAAAAAATAAAAAAAAATAAAACTTTACCCCGATTTTATTTGGACATACAAATCCACCACATTTTCAAATAAAGTGGGACGTTACAATTCCATATGAGACGCGCTTATATAAAAAGTATATTAACAAATGTGTTTTTTTTTTATAACTAAGAACTAGAATGCCATTTTCAAGATGGTAAACGAAACCAAAGTCAGAGATGAAGACTCGGAAAATGATTTTCTCTCAAAATTTAAAAAGGGATTTTAAACAATGGAGGACAACATATCACCTTATAGAGTTTGACATTCGAGAAGTGAAACCATCCTTGACTTGAATTAAAGAATGGTATGATCATATAGGGTTCAATTTTCAAACAAGTATATATATATATATATATATATATATATATATATATATATATATGTTGCAAAATAAGAGTTATTTATTTTTTGTTTAAGTGAGAATCGTTATTTCTTAATTTTCAAGGTTATTAGGTGAATGATTTAGTTATTTGATTTCTATATACTAGAGATTGAACTCCATGGATCAACCATGCATGCATGATCCAACGTTGGTTAAAGAAATCAAATCGCCGGGTACAGACCGCAGTTGAAGACTTTGCTTCTTCTGCTTTCCCCAATATTTTAGATTAAATGTTTTGATATTTCAATGAATTTGTGGTCTTTATTATTCAATAATATTAATGTTTACAAGTAACATACTGTCTGTAGACTGTATTAATCAGAACAGTCAAACATGCATGTCTCAAATCCCAAACACACGTCTATAATCAAAGAAACAAACAACGTCACAACTCAAGGGTCAAATATAAACAACAGGTTTGGACCACATGTATACACGAGAAGGTTTGGGATTAAAACGTTTTGGGTAAGTACGCAGGTCCAATTTGTACAGATCTTGTGGGACATTTGTGTGTGTACGTGTGTGTGTGTACCGTGTAATGTGTAATTCATTCTATTTAAAAGGATTTACAGTTCAGTTAGTTAATCTCATTTATCTTTACACAAATAAAACGTAAAGGTAGTATTGACGTCGACGGAGATGGCGATAAGCTTTGGGTGTGGACAATTGGCCGGAAGATAACTTCGCTCGCTGGCCCGGCCGGCAGGCGGGTGGCGTGCTTAGTCCTGAGATTTTCTATTTTCTCATCAATATAGCTCGTATAAAAATTAGTAGTTTATTACCATTTTCTTAGCATGATAAAAGAAAGTTATAAATAACCAAATAAGTAATCACTTAAAATACAAGGAAATTATCTCTTTAAAAAAGAAAATTCAAAACCTATTTATCCATCGGGGGATACATGATCGATCTTGTGAAGAATGAACATGTCACATGTATGATATATGTCTAATGTCCACAACTGTTCACGTGTGTTTCATATATGATCTTTATCGTAAAGGGTTAACCTTTCTTTTATTGGTCTCCTTTATTTTTAGTTGTGACGAAAACACATGTGGTACACCACGTATTTTAATAGGAATAGTGAGAAATTTTATTTTTTAAGTTAGTAACTTTTTAGCACATATATCTCACCATTTGTTTAGTAACACGTGGTGTACCATTCCATGTACCAGTCACACTGAAAAATCTCTCTACCTAAAGGTTAACCTTTCAATCCACACACAAAAAGTAAGAAAACTAAATCGACTGATGCGAAAACTATATATATCGGCAGAGAGAGCATGCATGCATCCATGTAGAGTACGTACGTACAAGGGACCAAACATGCAAACTCAGCCTTTACATAGAGATATTTTGAAACCTGTGATGGTGAGGATAAAGTCTTATGTCAGTGAGGAACCAAATTATGCAAGGAATTATAGAGATTGAGTTATTCTTCATATTGCCAATTAATTTTATGGTTGAATTCCAACTTTCTTGATGATATCAGAGCAGGTTAGCCCACGTGTGAAGCCCAAATAGCCACACGTACTCCATGTCACCTCATTTGTATTGTTCACGTGTAAGGCTTGAAAATTCGTCACATATAAGGGACGTGTGATAATGTGAGGACAGTCCTACATCAATGAGAGATAAACCATACAAGGGCTTAGAAAAGATTGGATTACTCCTCATATGATCAATTCATCTTACGGTGGAACTTCTAACTTTCTTCAAAACCTTCAACCATAATCAAATATTTCATCAGGATGTACGTACTATCCGAGAACTTGGGTTACTTCAGTTAAAAAAATTGCTCAAAAATAGGCAAAATGGCAGATTAATAGGCGTCCATATTCTCGCAGCTTCAGCTCAATCAAGCTAGCTAGAACGATACACCTCTTTTTATGTACCCACGTTCAAAATTATTTTTTAATTATTTAGATAAATTTAGTGTAGAACACAGCTTGTATCTTTAAAAAAAAAAAAAAAAAAAAAAAAAAGTCATCCATACGCACAATTTGTGTATGTTCATCCATCCCCACTTGTGCATGATTTTTTATTTTTTTTGGTAAGTAAAGTGTACGTGTTTGTCTTGAATTAAACTTCCTCCATTAACAATTAAGAAAAGTTTGACGGACCCTAATAGCAACATCCACCTCCTCCAAAGTAGAAGTAGTCAAGACTATCCCAACTATCTATATTGGATATTGTATATTAATATGAAAAGTTTGATGAACCCTTATCTGTATGATCCTCCATTCCTCCTCCTCAGTCCTCAATCCTCATGTTGGAGCTACCACTAATTTAATACGTACAACCAGCAAACTCATATATTTACTGAGAAAGTGTCATGGATCACTGCTACAAGTTGCCTTCCACTAGTCTTGCCACGACCCCATTCATTCAAAAACCCTAAATTCCTAATTCATTGGATTCTCTTACATTTGAGGCGGTTAGAGAGTACCATCTGTGTAGAAAATGTGAGCCATGCCATGCGTCACTCATCATCCACGTATGAACTAGAGAAATAATAAAAGAGAAAATTAATCTTATGTTTCGTGAAATCTAAGTTTAAGATTGATCCAGTGATCAATGTTAATCGCATTTAGAGAAATAATAACTTAATATTTTACTTTTAGGAATTAGTGGTTTACACTTTACACTACATGCTTCAATGTCAAGCATGGTATATTTACTCTATGGATTTTCGTCATAACTAGTACTCAAGTAACAGACCCTGCAAATCATATACTTACTTTTCTTGTGCCAAAAGTAGAGGGTGCATTCAATTAGGATTTTGAGAGATTTTAATTCTTTTAATGAGTCTATGGGTATTCAATTAGGATTTTAAATGATTCTCTGAAATTCAAATTGTGTTTAATTATGATTTTAAGATAGACTAGTAACATCCTTAGAAATCCAATGTATTCAATTAGGATTTTGAAGAAGTTTATAATGTTACAGATGTATTCAATTATGAATTTATTTTAAAGAATTTGAAAAAGTTGTGAAATTAGAGAGAATTGGTGATATTTCGTAGTGTATTTTAAGCATCCACAAATATCACATCTCCTTATGAGATTTCGAGGGAATTGAATCAAAATTTTACATGGAATTTCTACAAATCAATTAAAATCCATAAAAAATCATGGATTTATAAGTCCATTAAAATTTCTCAAATTGCCAATTAAATACATCCTCCAAATGTCTAATTTGATTTTCCAACACGAAAGATATAATCAATTAGATTCTCATACATTTTTATACAAAAATATACTTACACTAAATGTAAGAAAATAAATTGATATTGAACTCGTTATTTACGAGATTTGACCCTAAAATATTTCACTTATAAATCAAAAGAAATATCGTTAAATTGTGGTACTAAGTGGATAAATTTTCATCCTATTAATTAAGAATCAAAACTAATGATGCAATCAACCACCCACTACTCGCTACAGATTGTGGATGCGACCCCATTAGAACGCGACATCCCTAACAAACTTTCCCGAGCACCATCTTCGCCTGGGGTTTTTTGCCCTGATTAATTATTAACTGGGCCTCAGCGTGAAGCACTAAGTTGTTATTAGCCCAAGGCCTCTTAGCCTAGTAATGCACATATATAGGTAAATACACATCTTATTTGCACATGTTTTTTTCTGAGCCATTAATTAATCTGAACGGCTGTATTTATAACACTGAAATTGATCATTTCCGGATCTCTTTCATCAAATCCACAAATTCGAATCTTTGAAATTTGATCTAATGGCTAAAAACAAAAGCCATTTTTAAAAATTATAATAACTTTAGCCGTTAGATCAAATTTCAATAATTCGGATTAATAGATTTGATGAATTTGATAGAAGGAATCCGAAAATAATCCATTTCCTTATAACACAAACATAAGCTACAACCAGGTCAAAATACCCTAAATTGCATTTTCTGACATTCTCGTAGTGCTCCACACAGCCACGGCAAACCCTTTGTTCGATTAAAAAGTAGGAAATTCGACAGGGTGGAGGGAAAATAAACAATAAAAATATTACTTCTCGAAAAGGAAAAATTGCACAAGAGGAGTGGAGGAGACAGACGCCAGAGACAGCAAAGGAGTGACGTTAATCGGGTCTTCAGCTTTTCGAGTTTTGCAATTCGGGTTTCTTTCACCCGGTTGTAACGTAAATTAAAGGATTCATGTTGTTCGTCCATTTTACTCATGTGTATATAAATGTGTAAATAGGCATGTCGACTAGAGAAAAATCGTAACTTAGAAAGCAGAGTGAGGACCGCTATTAAGATCGGTAGAGGTAGTCTCATGTCGGCCCAAAGGTATATGACCCAAGACTCTAGGATGTGTTTACGTAAGGGGAATGGAGTGAGAGGAAAAGGAATTGCATTTATTCCAAGTGATTCATGTGTTTATTAACATTAGGGGAATGAAATTTATGTGGGATCCACTAAAAATAGGGAATCAGATCCCTGATTTGCATGGAATTGAACTACCAACCAATATGTGGTATTTGGATTCCGGAAGAAAGCTCAACCCGGAATCAGATTTTTCTACCCAATATACCCTTATCTCCTTCCCTTGTCTACGGTAGCACAGCACCCAGCGCCTTCCTTATCTCCTTCCTTTGTCTCTGGTTACACAGCACCCAGCGCCTTCCTTATCTCTTTCCCTCGTCTCCGGTGGCACAACACCCTCTTAATCTCCTTCCCTCATCTCTGGTAGCACAACACCCATTCAAATCAAAACCCAGTGAAGAACCAGACATAAGACAGAGACAGAGACAGAGGACCAATATAATAAATAAATAAATAAATATTTGGAATTAATTAGTTATTTGGAACAAGAAGAATCAGAAGAAGAAGAAAGAATAATCAGAAGAGAAGAGGAAGAATCAGAATGGAAGGAGATGGGGATTTATAGAGGGGGAGGGCTGCGTTAATTTTTTTGTTTTTAATCGAAGGCGTTCACAGAATTGGCATCTGTGGGGGATTTTTATATGGTAAATAAAGAATGTTTTAGGATAAATAATTGTATTAGTGTGATATATACAAAATAATTATATTATTAAAGGCTTCTTATATGGTAATTAAAGGGTTTTTAAGGATAAATAATTGTATTAGTTTTTTTATATACAAAATAATTGTATTATTAATTAGTTAAATAAAATTTATATCTGTTTTGTACAAGGGTATTTTAGTAATCAAACTGCTTTTGATTCCGATTCATGTGAATTGGTAAACAATAATATAAAATATGCATCATTTGCACTTCAATTCCATACAGTTTCAGTAAACAACTTCAACAGGAATCTGATTTTGATTCCACCTCAATCCAATTCCTCCTCAATTCAATTCTCCCTCAATTCAATTCCCTTCAATCTGATTACGGATTAGTAAACGCGCAACTAAAGTTTTGGGTGGGTCAGGGCTGAATGCAGGGGTAGAGCTTTTAGGTGGGTTTTTATTTTATAGGTAGCTGTTATTTGGTTCAACAGTCGAACTTTATGATACTCTAAGTTAAAATTTGGAGAACAACTTATGACACTAATATAAACTTATGACACTAATATATTGCCAACGACATCATCTGTTAATAATGTAACATCATAGACTCACAAAGAGACGTGTGTTCATTATTTTTTTCCTTCTCAAACTTATTAAATAGTTCATTTAACCCAATCAAGCACATATAAAGGGAGGGACTGAGGAGCTCCTCAGCACACGCTCCTGGCCAAGTATTTTTCAATCCGCATCACTTACAATATATCCTCTTTTTTTATTGTTACATTAAATGGCATCCACCCATATCTCTTAAGATAAGTTCTTACATACAAATGCATATATAAAGCACCTCTCATCATTTATGTGCGAGTGTTGCTACATACAGGTAATCTGGGGCAGTAATTTCTCTCACTTCACGAACAAAACACTCTTTTTTAAGTAATACTACTGTTTATACATTACGTTATGAGCGTAAAAAAAAAAAGAAAAAAAAAGAATGTACTCTTCTTAAAAAGTCCAGACGTACCTATCTATTCCAACGAAACATGCTATTCCAAATATGAATCCGACACCCACTCCGGCAATAACTCCGGTAGAATCCTTGTTTGATTTGCCGTACCATGTTCCCAGAGGACCATCCTCTCCGGAAGGACAAGGGGAAGCATCGTAGCCGCAAAGACTGTTCCCTTCAAAGCTTGAACTTGAGAAGGTCAAAAATTGACCTCCTGTAGGGATCACCCCATACAATTCATTGTACGCAACACTAAACTTGGACAAGAAGCTAAGGTCAACCAACGAAGGCGGGATTATCCCCGAAAGCTCGTTATGAGACAAATCCAGAGTCTCCAAGCTCACCATCTCAGATAAACTAGTCGGAATTGGTCCTGATAATCTGTTGTACTTCAAATCCAAAACATGAAGCAACCTCAGCTTACTAAAGTCTGGCCAGATTGCTCCACTGAGATTGTTATTGCTAAAGTCCAATGTAGGCCGAAAGCTCCATACCCGATTGTATTGCAAGCCTCGTCCACTCACCCTCCACACGAAAAGAGGGAAATCAGGGGAAGGTTCTTCAGTTGAGCTCCTCCCATTAATGAAGCTCCATAGTCCAGTTAAGCTTCTTGGGATTTCCCCGCTGAGAGAATTGTTAGATATGTCCAAGTAGAAGAGACTGCTAAAATTGCCAAACCAGACTGGAATTGTTCCTTCCAATTGGTTCCATGATATATCCAACAACTGCAATCTGCTGCTAGTACTCAACCATTGGGGGATTGAACCCGTGAGCCTGCAATATGCAATGATCAAAACCTTCAACTTTTCAAAATGAAGGGTTGGATCAGCGGGAAATTGTTCACCGTGGAAGTTCAAGGTGAGAACCAAAGTAGTCAGGTTATGACACTGCTGTAAAATTTGAAGGGCGGAAGAGATATTGGAAAGGCTGCAATTTGACAGCGAGAGGTAAGAGAGGCTATGGAAATTCTTGAAGTTTTCTGGTATTTCACCAGTGAAGTTGTTACGGGCAAGATTGACATCACTCAAATGCCGACAAGAGGGAAGATTGGAGGGAATAGGCCCATCAAACTGATTCGAACCGAGATCAAGAGAGGTCAAACTAATCATTGCTGAACAATTTAGAGCGATTGAGCCCTGCAATGAATTGTTTCTCAAATTAAGCAAAGAAAGAGTCGACGAACTCGACAAGGAAGGGGGTATCTGACCACCAAACCTATTCGAATGAGCTACAAAATAGTAAAATACTGTAATTTCTCTAGGCTGTAGAAAACATCTGGGATTGTTCCTGCAAACCCATTACTTGAGATATCCAAACGGACAAGGTTAATGAGGTTACCGAATTCTTCGCTGAGTGGCCCGGCTAGGTTGTTGTCTTGAATGCTCAATTGGGTTAGCTTTCGCAGGCGAAATAAACCTTTGGATATACCGTCACCTGTGCCTGTAAGATAATTTGTACTCAGGTCAAGGTCCTCCAAGGAAGTACAATTGCCAAAATCTGGTGGAAGATTGCCAGAGAAGTAGTTAGCAGCCACGTTGAGTACCCGAAGTTGAGTAGAATTGTTGTCACAGATGCTGCCAGGAAGGGAACCATTCAAAAGGTTTTGAGAAATGTCAAGGAACTTGATTGAAGGTAAATCAATACCGAAAGGAATGGGGCCGGAAAAATCATTAAAGCTCAAGTCTAAGAGTTGTAAATTTCGCAAACGGAAGAGTGCAGTTGGAAGCGTGCCTATGAGGTAATTTTGAGAGAGATTAAGGGTTCTAAGCTGGTCCAAGGTGCCTAAAGATGCAGAGAGATTGCCTGCTAGTCTTTTACTTGGAAGCTCCAACTTAACCACTCGAAAGGTATCGATTGAATTGTTCAATCCAATTCCGAGAGAGAATGAAGAGTTGCAAGTGATACCTTCCCATTTGCAGCAATCAGATGAGAAACTGCTTCCCCACCCGTCGATCACAGTTTTTAAACTTGACGTGAAATCCTCCAATGCTTTCACATCATTTGGATTGCATGTAAAGTTCTGAGAGCTCAAGATTTGAGCTTGGAAGCAAAAGCCAATAACAATCACCACCCAGAAATCCTGAGCATCCATATCGCAGCAACACGCAGGCAAGTTCTCAACACACCCACAAGAGTCTAGAGAGAGAGAGAGAGAGAGAGAGAGAGAGAGAGAGAGAGAGAACCAATTAATTAGCAGGAAGAAGAACAATAATATTAATAAAAGACAGTGATAGTCAAACACGCTTTTTTTGCAACACGCAGGCAAGTTCTCAACACACCCACAAGAGTCTAGAGAGAGAGAGAGAGAGAGAGAGAGAGAGAGAACCAATTAATTAGCAGGAAGAAGGACAATAATATTAATAAAAGACAGTGATAGTCAAACACGCTTTTTTTTTTTTAATTTTAACGAAAAGTTTTTAATACTATTTATTTTAAACAAAAACCATAGTTTTCATTTTTTTTTCGCAAAAATAAAATGTTTTCTTTCACCAACTTCAAATTTGAATTAGTGTGTGGACTAGATCTTGTTGACTTTAATCTTATAAATCATGGACTATTAAAATCACTAATCACCGAAATTTACGGATTCTTTACCAAACCAAAGGAATTTTGTTTGGAAGGAGCATATTCACTTACAGGGAGAAGCACGCCAAACGCAAATTTATGGAAGAACTCCTTCCACGTTCTTTTCGAAAAGTCACTTAAAATCCTAAACCCAATCTATGAGTGATTCTGTTCCTCTCCGAATGACTTTCAAACGGACACGAAAGATCAACTACATAAACCTGTTCCATAGAAATTAGAGAAGACTTGGCCCTAATTTATTTATTTTTAAACAGTTTTTAGGAAAATCGCTTGTGAAAATGACTAGGGTTTAGCTACGATGTTAGTAGTGCAAAGGCAACACTCACTCCATCCCTCTCTGGGATTTGAAAATACAAAATTAATCGAAAAAAATTAAATTCCGGGTTCTGAGTTCCCTATTTGGTTTCAAAATGCTGAAAAAAATTCATATTAAATGGAAAATTTGTATCTTTGGTTCTAGGTTCTGAAGGTTTCTGGGTAGCTCATGTTCAAGAGAATGGGTTTCTCGGTACACCTCTGCCATTGTTGATTTGGGTTTGGACCACTTTATGCTTTTGGCAGGCTCAAAGGCTTCTTCAGTCGTCGCTTCCATGGAGGTTCTTATTGAGAAAATATATTTTCATATTACTTACCAAATAAGATTACAATCTGAAACGAGCATACAAAAGAAAACATAAAACAGAACGATGTAACATAAAAAAGAAGGATGTACTCTCCTTAAAAAGTCCAGACATACCTATCTATTCCAATGAAACATGCTATTCCAAATACGAATCCGACACACACTCCAGCAATAACTCCGGTATAATCCTTGCTTGATTTGCCGAACCATGTTCCCAGAGGATCATCCCGTCCGGATGGACAAGGCGCAGCATCGTAGCCGCAAAGATTGTTCCCTTCAAAACTTGAACTTGAGAAGGTCGAAAATTGACCTCCTGTAGGGGTCACCCCATACAATTCATTGTCTGCAACACTAAACTTGGACAGGAAGCTAAGCTTAACCAACGAAGGTGGGATTATCCCCGAAAGCTCGTTATGAGACAAATCCAGGGTCTCCAAGCTCACCATCTCCGATAAACTACTCGGAATCGGTCCTGATAATCTGTTGTACTTCAAATCCAAAACATGAAGCAACCTCAGCTTCCTGAAGTCCGGCCAGATTGGTCCACTGAGATTGTTGTTGCTAAAGTCCAATGTAGGCCGAAAGCTCCAAACTTGATTGTACTGCAACCCACGTGCACTCACATTCGACTTCATGAAAAGAGGGAAATCATAGGAAGGTTCCTCAATGGAGATCCTCCCATTAATGAGGCTCGGGAGTCCAGTTAAGCTTCTCGGGATTTCCCCCGTAAAGGAATTATTAGACATGTCCAAGTAGAAAAGACTGCTAAAATTGCCAAACCAGACTGGAATTGTTCCTTCCAAATGGTTCCACGATATATCCAACAACTGCAATCTGCTGCTAGTACTCAACCATTGGGGTATTACACCTGTGAGCCTACAGTTTGCAATAATAAGAACCTTCAGCTTTTCAAACTGAAGGGTTGGATCAGCAGGAAATTGTTCGCCACGGAAGTTCAAGGTGAGAACCAAAGTGGTCAGGTTTGGACACTGCTGTAAAATTTGAAGGGCAGAAGAAATATTGGGAAGGCTGCAATTTGACAGTGAGAGGTAAGAGAGGCCATGGAAACTCTTGAAGCTATCTGGTATTCCGCCAGTGAATTTGTTACGGGAAAGATTGACATTACTCAAATGTCGACAAGAGGGAAGATTGGAGGGAATAGGCCCATCAAACCGATTGGAACTAAGATCAAGCCAGGTCAAACTAGTCATTGCTGAACAATTAAGATCAATTGTGCCCTGCAACGAATTGTTTCTCAAATTAAGCAAGGAGATAGTCGATGAACTCGACAAAGAAGGGGGTATCTGACCACCAAAACGATTTGAATGAGCTACAAAATTCCGTAATCTTCCAAGGCTGTGGAAAACATTTGGGATAGTTCCTGAAAACCCATTAGTTGAGATATCCAAACGAACAAGGTTAATGAGTTTACCGAATTGTTCGCTGAGCGCCCCTGATAGCAAGTTATCTTGAATGTTCAACTGGGTTAGCTTTCGCAGACGAAATATACCATCACCTGTGCCTGTAAGATAATTCGCACTCAGGTCAAGGTCCTCCAAGGAAGTACAATTTCCAAAACCTGGTGGAAGATTGCCAGAGAAGCAGTTAGCGGCCACGTTGAGTACCCGAAGTTGAGTAAAATTGTTGTCACAGATGCTGCCAGGAAGGGAACCATTCAAAAAGTTCTGAGAAATGTCAAGGAACTGGATTGAAGGCAAATCGATATCGACAGGAATGGGGCTCGAAAAGTCATTAAAACTCATGTCTAAGACCTCTAAATTTGGCAAATGGAAGAGCGAAACTGGAAGCGAGTGCTTGAGGAAATTGTGAGAGAGATTGAGGGTTCTGAGCTGGTCCAAGGTCCCTAAAGATGCAGAGAGATTTCCCAGTAGCCTTCTCTTTGGAAGCTCCAGTTTTACCACTCTATAAGTATCAATGGAATAGCTCAATCCGAGAGAGGACGAAGAATTGCAAGTGATGCCTGCCCATTTACAGCAATTAGGTGAAAAATCGTTGCCCCACCCTTCAATCACGGAATTTATACCGTTCATGAAATCCTCCAATGCTTTGAAATCGTTGGGATTGCATGTCAAGTGTTGAGAGCTCAAGATTTGAGCATGGAAGCAAAAGCCAATAACAATCACCACCCAGAAATCCTGAGCACCCATATCACAGCAACACACGGTCAAGTTCTCAACACACGCACGAGAGTCGAGAGAGAGAGAGAGAGAGAGAGAGAGAGAGAGAGAACCAATTAGCAGGACGAAGAACAGCAAATAGTAATAAAAGAGAGTGATAGGGGAATAAAAATACTTGACTTTGATGTCAAACACTTCGAATCTTAAACCTAAACCCAATTTATTACTGATTTTGTTCTTTTCATAATCACTTCCAAACAAACACTAAAGATATCTTAATAGTTATTGTCTATTTATTTGCCATTTGCCATGTGCAAACCTTGCGCCATGGAAATCGGAGAAGAATTGGATGGTACTCTCCTAGTCATTTTCAAACGGACGTGAAAGATCAACTATATAGTTATTGCCTATTGATTTTTTTTTAGGAAACTTTAATGAAAAGGATTTAGATCAAGACTATTTTAATCAAAAACCACCCTATAGTTTTTTTTAATCAAAAGCACCTCAAAATTAATCATAAGGACAAGGACCCCAAATTTCACACGGGCTGGATTACAGAGCCCAAAATGAACAAAGTTAAGTTTCCAAAATTACCCCAACTGAAGCCAGCCCTTGGTGAATTGAATGAAGGATTGTTTGGTGCATATTTTCTAGTAGATTCAGAGGTTGCCTTGTCATGGTTTCCTCTGCAACCAGTTCCACCAAAGGTGTCAACCAAAATACCAAATCAAAATTGCTCTCTCACCCGCCATTGTTGCAAGCTCGGTCTCTCCCTAGAGTCTTCCATTCGCGGTCGCCGCTATTTTCTACGATCTTCGATTTCAATCAAGATGGTGCTTCAGAACGATATCGATTTGCTCCATCCACCAGCTGAGCTTGAGAAGAGGAAGCACAAGATCAAGAGGCTTGTACAGACCCCCAACTCTTTCTTTATGGTATGGATATTAATCGATGGATGCTTACGCTTTTGGGTTTTGTATTTATTCTTGTTCCCTCGAATTTTGGGTTTTGTATTTTTTTTTTTTGGGTCGAACGATGGGTTTTGTATTTAGGTTGTTTAGTTTTGAATGTTTAAGTGGGATGATACTAGTTTTGAATGTTTTGAACTTGAATAGGATGTCAAGTGCCAGGGGTGCTTCAACATGTGAATTTTTATCCTTTTTTTGCTGTTTTCGTTTAAGTACTTATTAAATTATGTGCTAAATTAGAAAATAAGAGTATTTATTTGTTGTTTAAAAGTGAATGTAATCGAATATGTTTGTGCAAAACCACTGTGTTCAGTCACTCGCAAACAGTTGTGGTGTGTGGGAACTGCCAGACTGTGCTGTGCCAGCCTACTGGTGGTCGTGCCAGACTCACCGAGACCGAGGGTTCCTCTTTCAGGCGGAATGGGGACTGATTGTCCTGCCAATACCATTTTTGACTCATGTTAGTTTATTTGAAAGCACGCATTTTGAAGGTTCATCTCGTGGAAGAAAAGAAATGGGTGCTGTTGTTATTGTCCAGTTATCTAGGTTTGGGTTTCGATATTTAATTTTGTTAGGATCGCTCTGGACTTAGTATGACAATGCTGCATTTTGATTCTGTTTTAGTTGAGTTTGCTATTTGATTGTATGAGATATCAATTACATCTTGAGATTATATATTAAAAAAACAAAAAAAAGAATACCAGATTAAAATATGTCTAACGTTTGAGCAACATGTCGTATGACCTTCATCTTAATCATATGAGCTAATTACATAACAACCCCTGAGGTTTGAACCCGCTGTCAAAATACACAAACAATGTTTCATATTTTTTTTATTAGATGTGATTGCAAGTGAGGTTTGAGCTACTTGTTCAGTAGCAAAAGCAAAAAAAGCAGAAGAGAAGGTAATGATTAATCATATGTTAAGTAGCAAAAGTTAGAAGATGAGAAGAAAAGGCAATTGTAAATTATATTAAATTCAAAGAGTGCAGGGCATCAAATACCAAAGAGTCAAAGATTCAGATATAAAGACTCAGCGGTGCTTATTAGCTATGTTAATGGAATGTTGTGTTTCAACTTGTAAGATTAGAAAATTTGTAGTATGTACTTTGATCAATCTTCATGGTCACAATCTTATATATGCCATGGCCTATAATATATATTGGGATTGATGATATCATCCATAGTATTGTAATTAAATTAGTGGTAGTGCATAGTATTTTGGTTCTGTTTCAGAAATGGTGTAGTTTATATTGTTGTAGTTCCAGAAATAGTGTGGGTTATTTTAGTTCAGTTTCAGAAATAATGTGGGTTATTTTGCTGTAGTTCCAGAAATAGTGTAGGTTACTTTGGTCCAATTTCAGAAATAGTGTTGGTTATTTTGCTGTAGTTTCAAAAATAGTATAGGTTATTTTGGTTCAATTTCATAAATAATATGGGTTATTTTGCTATAGTTCCAGAATTAGTGTAGGTTTTTTTGTCAAATTTCAGAAATAGTATGGGTTATTTTGCTGTAATTTCAGAAATAGTGTAGGTTATTTTGTTGAAGTTTTAAAAATAGTGTGGGCTTTTGGTTCATTTTTAGAAATAGTATGGTTTATTTTGTTGTAGTTTCAGAAATAGTGTGAGTTATTTTGCTGTAGTTTCAGAAATAATGTGGATTATTTTACTGTAGTTCCAGAATAGTATTGGTTATTTTGGTTTAGTTTCATAAATAGTGTGGGTTATTTTGGTTCAATTCCAAAAATAGTGTGGGTTATTTGTTATTTTGGTTTAGTACCAAAAATATGGTGGGTTATTTTGGTTCAATTCAGAAATAGAAGTCAATATTCAATTTTGTAACCTATTCAAATTTGTTGAAACCAAGAAAGAAAAGAGTGCATGGCATATAGTGGAGGTTCCTGAGGTATTTTTGAGCATGGCAAACTGCTTTCCTCTGCGTCTCCTCTCTTTAGGTCTGCTTTTGGGTTTTTGTTTGAATGCATGTGATGTTGAAGTCCCTTCTGCCTTTCCATCCTATATGATATCTACTAATTAAGTTCAGAACCCAGTTAAGTGTCAACATTCGCTTGCCATTGCCATATACTCTTTTACTTGCTGAACATTACTCATGTATAATTAAAATTGAATTGATTAAGTCTCGATTGATCTCAATTTTTAAGGGCAATTGAGCCAGGTTATGTCTTTTATTTTTGAGGTGATGGGGTTTGAGAGGAGCTTCAACTATTTATGGCGTGCATAAAAATTTGTAAATGAAATTAGAGAAACTAAAATGAGAAGGAAGAATTGCTCGTCTACTAATTTATAAACTACTAAATGAAATCAGAGGAATTGAATTGAAAAAGATTTAGACTGAGGAAGATTTAAAATCAAACTCGTGTTGAAATGCTTATCGAAATATTTATAGAATCAAAGTAAGATTAATATAAATTTCTTATAAGCTATTTATAAAGAGTCAGTTTGAGATTGTTGTGAGTTTAAAAGTTGCTACCACTATTTTGTAGAACTAAACACTGGTACTATCACTAGTAGAACTGAACATTAACTAATTCTTAAAACTGAGCACTAACTAATTCTTAAAACTGAACACTAGTACTACACTATTTCTAGAACTGAACATGGGTACTATCACTATTTCTTAAACTGAACACTGGTACTATCACTATTTCTTAAACTGAACACTGGTACTATTACTATTTCTTAAACTGAACATTGACTATTTATGAAACTAAACATGAGTACTACACTATTTCTAGAAGTGAACATGGATACTATCACTGTTTCTTAAATTGAACACTCGTACTACTACTATTTCTTAAACTGAACACTGACTATTTAAGAAACTAAACACGAGTACTACACTATTTATGAAACTGAACATTAGTACTACACTATTTTTGAAACTCAATTCCCGTACTATCACTATTTCTTAAACTGAACATTAACTATTTCTATAACAGTTTGGGTTCGTGATGAGAGGATACAGAGGTTATGAAGATACAAAAAGCTAAGGTTTCCCGTGGGGAGCTTGAAAAATTAAAAAAGAATGGTATGAAAAATAAAAAGAACGGTTATTTAACCAAAAGATCAAAAATAGATCCCACTGATTGTATATGGGCTTATTAATTTCACATATCCTTCCTTCACACACATGAATTAAAATATATAGTGGAAGCCATCAGAGAGCTTAAACAATTGAATATATTGTAATCCATTCTCCACATATGACCTGCTATTGATTTGCTACAATCTTTTTTCATTAAGTTCATATGCTGTCCCGAGGCAACAATCATATGCTACAGACTACAGTACCTTGTCAGGAATGATCACCGCACTACGAACAATTATATATCAACAATCCGCGCGCACATCCATTGATGAGCAGGAGGTTTGTACGAAAATGCAGAGCAAACCCGGGATGAAGAACACCATCTCCAGCTCTCTGGAGTAGAAAGACTCGAATAGATATTATTTAACCAAAATATCATAAATACATCCCGCCGATTGGGGAAAAGAGCGTGAAAAATATCTTCAAAACATACAAAAAGCAGAAAGAATTCAAAAGAAAAAGATCATAAATGAATGATTTACCATGGGGAACTCGAAGGGATAAAATTGTTCGTAGTGCGGTTGGAGTCGGCCGGCCGTTTGTGAGGGTTGGGTTTTATGCGGGTTTGGCAGTGCATTGATCTGGGTTTTTGTTGCTTTGCTTGCGGGTAGTAGTTTGGTCTGTTTCACGAAAAAACTAACGGAAGGTCAAGGGTAAAATTGGAAACACATTAGGTTATTTCAGTTGGGCCATGTTGATTGGACTGATTAAGTGTTTGGTTTTGTCCTAACCATTAAATAAACTTATTAGATGGTTTTTTGTTAAAATCCAAAGTTTTGAAGCCCTTATTATTAATTTTCTTTATTTTTTATTCATTTGATCTGACAACTGGAAATAAAAAGGGGTGTTGTGAAAATTGACAAGTGTACAATATCGTCAAGGTAATATAGTGATAAGTAGAGTGTCGTTCTAACAAAGATCAAATTAACCTAAAGTTACTATTGTGATAACCTTCAAACTAAGATGAAATAAAACAAGACTTAAACTGACAAATTTAAATATGGAAAGAGATGAAATGCAAATAAAAATAACAATTGATCAAACATAGAGCAAGAGTGAATGAATTAAGAAAGATTAAAAAAATGGAAACACTAGGACATGAGATTCCTCATTCTCAATCCCATTTAACCACGTTCTTCGTATTAACATCAAATTATTCATGGTAATTGTCAATTATGAGAAGCAATCTATTAAACTCAATCAGTTAGTTACAATTTAGCCATTCACACAAATAACAGACAATTATCTGATAACAACATAGCACAATAATAATTACTTAACATGAAAAATAATCGAGATTGGTATAAAATAACGAGAATTAGCTGATAATAAGAATACACCCTAAACCAATAAAAAGATTTAGTTCATGATGGAATTAGAATACACTACGTTGAAATTCAAAAGAAAGAAAGAAACAACTGAAATTCCATTCTCCACTCCGCAGCAAAGCTAGAATTCTCCAATTCTTTCTTCTCTCTCGGCTTCCGTAAGTGCGCAGTGTGATTTTCTAGGTCTCCTTTCTTCTTTCTGCTAATATGGAACTTGCACCGAGGGTACTATCATGCATAAGTCCATTCCAATGACCCGACCATTTGAAGCTTTGACCGGTCCATATTAATAATTTGTATCTTATTTATCCAGCCCAAAACATTACACACGGTCCAAATTGACAATCTTTGGATTTTTCTGTATTTAGGAGTTCAAATATCATCCTAATAAGTGTGTAAGCAGTAAAATGAGTACGTAGAGAGCACAACAAGGATAAATGTATTCACCCTTCTAACAAAAAAGAATATTCTGTTACTACTTGAGAGTTGAGACCATTTCTATGTAGACTATGTTTTGGAAAAAAAATCAAAGTCAAAAATCCAAGGACTACTGCCCTTGTTAAGCATCTCCGTTACTGTTAAGGTAATCAACTAAATTTGGCCGGGTCTTATGCTGCCACTTGGACTCTTGCCGTGTCAATGGAACTACCTTCCTAAATTCTAATTGCTTTCGTCCTAGACTACCTAAACTAACGGCATTCCTAATGAATCCTTTCATTTACCAAAAATCCTACTGGATCATGGTTCAAGTAGGGATGTCAACCGTTCGGTTTTGAATAGAAGTGCCAATACCTAACCGCCCTGCATTGTGTATAGGGCTCCCTCCGTACGATGCGATATAGTTTTGCGTTGAAGGTTCCTAATACCACATCCACCCTGATTCATGTAGTTATAAGTGAAAAGATTTTTTAATGTATCCGGAACGCAGAGTGGTACGTTATATGTTATCATATAAATGGAGAGAATTCATCTTCAAATACCTCCTTATTTGTACAACGACATATGACGTATGTGACATGCCCCAACACACTTAGGCCTGATTTGGTACTGAGGTGATATTGAAAAAAGCTGGTATCAAAAAAAGCTGGGAGCTGTTTTTGTGTTCGGTAAACATTCATCTTCAGTTTTTTTTCACAGTTTTGGGTGAAACAAAGCCAAAAACAAGAAGTTGCAAAACCCAACTTTGAAAAAACCTATTTTTTTTCACATCTGTTTTACATAAAAGTTTAACAAATACTATAATATTGTTTTTTTTTTTCAAAAGCACTTTTACAAGAAAATTTACCAAACAGTCTACTGCTTTATTTTACAATTGCTTATTCTCACAGCATAACAGAAGTAGTTTTTTTTTCAAAACACAGCAATACCAAACCAGCCCTTAAAAATGTCACATTATCCGTGAAGATTTCGACCATCCCTAGGTTCTAGGGGTATTATAGGAATTGAAAACCAATTGAAAACCATATAGTACGGTTCAAGTGGGGTCGGTGATATTTTTTAGGTTGGGCCGGCGACCCAATTGGATATGGCCCAAAAGAGTCCAATTGTCTCAACGTGTTTGACCTCTTCTTGTTTTTATAAAATAAATAAATAAAATAAAATGGGATCCCATAAACCTCTGGGCGTTTCCTCCATAAAACCTCCCCGATTTCATCGTTCCCTCTCCAACAAACAAAACTCCCTACCCATTTTTCCATTGCTTTCTTCGCTACCCTTTTCGTCCACTCTCCTTCTCCCTCCTCCTCTTGTCTGTCTGTCTGTCTGTCTGTCTGTCTGTCTCTGTCTCTGTCTCTCTCTCTCTCTCTCTCTCCTCCTCTTAGTCTTAGGGTTTCCAGTTTTCCTTTTCCTAAAACAGAAAAATCTTGCATTTCCTTGCGAAAAAGGAAATCAATGGATGTTTCCACCAATGGAATCGGGAACAATGTCGTTGCGGTCAGAGTTTGTAGACCCGCCGGAAAGTTAAACGGCTGGCCGGCGAATGGGGTTTTCCCGGGAAGTCCCAGAAATCCCGAGAAAACAATAAAGCGTTCAAATTCTATCCCCAACGGTATACCGAAACAGAAAGATTACGAGGAGGAAGAGGGAGATGGCTGTTCGGAAGAAGTTGAAATTGCATATGCAAATGGAAATGGTTACCTGAAAGAACGGGACGACGACGTTTCGCCCACCTCGATGACCGAAAAGTCGGACGAGTTTCAAACGGTATCTCCCGAAAAAGCCGAGCACGTGAAATTAGCCGTTGAGACGCCCGATACAGCAGGGGAAGGGATCCTCCGTCCTCACGCGCACCTGCCGAAGCCAGAGGCGCCGCCCGGGTTGGCCTCATCGCCTCCCGATTCTCCAAACGACGAGGCTTCGAATAACCAGAAATTCGGGGTCGACGTGCCGGCGATAGGGAAGCTCATCCGGGAGCGAAGCAGTAATTTCTCGGCCGCGTTCGTGAGGAGGCTGTCGTCGCTGAAGGACCAGCACCTCAATAGCAACGGAGAAGAAGATCTGAAATCGAAAGACGTGACGGAGTTCCATCTCTCCGGCCTCAAAGTGACGGTCAAGATCAAGAGCGAGTCTGACGACCACCAACAGCCACAGGGACAAGCGACGCTGAAAGGTCGAATCAGCTTCTTCTCCCGGTCGAACTGCAGGGACTGCACGGCGGTGCGGAGGTTTCTGAGAGAGAAGGGGCTGAAATTCGTGGAGATCAACATCGACGTGTATCCGAATCGCGAGAAGGAGCTGGTGGAGAGGACGGGTAGCTCGTCTGTACCTCAGATTTTCTTCAACGAGAAGCAGTTCGGAGGACTGGTGGTGCTCAACTCGCTGAGGAACAGCGGCGGATTTGACCAGCGGTTGAAAGAGATGCTCAGCTCGAAATGTCCCGACGACGCGCCTCCGCCGCCGGTTTACGGATTCGACGATCTGGATGAGGAGGAGTTGACGGACCAGATGATGGGGATAGTTAGGGTGTTGCGGCTGAAGTTGCCGATTCAGGACCGTCTAATGAAGATGAAGATCGTCAAGAACTGCTTCGCCGGGAGCGAGATGGTGGAGGTCCTCATTCAGCACTTGGACTGCGGGCGTCGAAAGGTACGGACCCTCCCACCAATTTCCAAATCTATTTTTTTTTCCACTGTTATTCTCCGTGTCGCGGACCACCGTAACCACTGGACTCGCAGGTTCTTATCCTGTCGTTAAATTAAATCCCGCGGGACCAGTTGGTTACAATGTGCCGCGCAGCAGTCAAATCTAATTGCTGGCCTGCTGCGTATCGAACCGCTGACTAGCCGCAGTTTACTGATTACGCGCTAATAAAAAATTAGTAACCGTTAAAAGATTCAGCGAGTTCTTCTGGCCGTTGTCCTTTCGGATAAACCCATGGGCTTCGCTTGGCGTCTTTCACACTCAACCATGGCCAACATAATCATGACGACCATGTTGGTGTATGATTATTAAAATACAAAATTACAATAAAAATAAAGAAAAACTAATGAAAAGGGCTTGAAAACTTTGAGTTTTAATGATAAGGACAAAATAAAGGGTAAAGTGAATAGTACCATGATTGACTTTTTAGTGTAAAAATGTGGTTTTTCGTTAAAGTGAACAATACCGGGTGCTTTTCGTTAAAGTTCCCTAAAAATAATTGATTTAAGTTAATTGTTATTCTATTTGCTTAGGAATAGTATGGGTTACCGATCCAAACCTACTTGATATAATTTAGTGTTTAGTTGTGCCTAGCTTAGCTTTCGCAAACAAATCGTGTTTGAATTGTTTTCGTGTCATATTCGTTGTATCAACACATCATGTCGTGTTAATTATGTTATCTTAGTGGGTTATTATTAGTCAATTCGATAATGACTCAATTCGTTAACAAGTCGTATTGTCATATCTAAAGTCATGATCAGAAAAATGATATTTTAAAAGTGATTCGATAACTACTTTAACTCGTTAACAAGTTCTTAAACGATTCGAGTTATTAAATGATTGGCTCGAAACTTTTTTTTTGTGTTTGTGTTGAATTTAATTGGTCGTGCAAAAAATTACCAAACCTAAACTAGCTACAATTTTCATTGAATTTAGTAAGTTTTAGCCTAATTTGAATGAAAAGCTTGCATCGCATGTTAGATTTCCCGAAAACACTTATGGCGTCCACCATCCGCAGTATTATTGAGTGAGTGCTATTATTATAAGGAGCTTTTCACCAGGTCCACTCTCTTGGGTTAATTTTCTGGCGCTCCTCCTTTGCATTCAATTCGACCCTTGTAAGAAGGAATTTTATTGTTCAGGTGACCGAAAGACATACTAATGTGAGAGTAAATTTAGGTTGCAGCTTGAATTTTTCCTAGTGAGTGGAAAATTAGGTCATAAATTTTTGGTGGACCATGTTTTTGATGGAAGTTTTATATACCTTTTGAATGACTGGTTTTGTAACCAACGGCTTGAAATGGAGAACAATTTGTGTGATAGGGGTACACAGTTAAAGTAGCGTTTCGTGTCAATAATATAAGGATACGTGAAGAGAAATTAAGACATATCCTTATATTATTAGCACAAAATGTCATTGCGGCGGTGAACAAGTGTCGTATAAATCCTCCTTGAAATGATTACTTATGAAACAAGAAGGGTTGTGTTGGTGCAGCCATCAATATATGTTTGAACTTTGACGGGATCCCATTGCATATCATATCATATCATGCATAACGCACTCAGTCATATATAATTTGGCTCCTTCCCACCCCAGGCCACGACTCATGCCATGATTCGTGAAAGCGTAGACGTAACGTTTTTGACATGGCCCCCAATATCTTATCCTTTTTCCTATTTTGCGTATGTAGGAATTTCAAAAGTTGAATTTGCCAACCTTGTTTCATAATTGATAGGAAGTTGACCGAGTTTTCAACCACTTGTTTTAATTATGACGTATAATTATTATTTAGTCCCTCTTTAATCAACTTTTGTAGAAATTTATTAGTTTTTAATATTGCTCGGTCTTTGAGTGTTTTCAATCCATACCTTAGATTACACGTGAGGCATTACACAGATGTTTCTTTTATCTTAAAAAGCAAAAAGTTTGTCCGTTGAGTGTGGAGTTTAATGATTTGTGTTTACAACATATGACAACTGCAGGCAGTTGAGATTGGAAGGCAGCTTGCCAGGAAGCATTTCATTCATCATGTATTTGGGTAAGAAAAAAAATCTGTTGAGCCAACTGAAAACTAGAGACACTGATTTAGTTTTGTCGATAAGAACCCTTTTGTATTTGTGCAGGGAAAATGATTTCGAGGATGGAAACCATTTTTATCGTTTCCTTGAGCACGAACCCTTTATTCCCAAATGCTTTAATTTCCGGGGATCCATAAGTGACAGTGAACCCAAGCCTGCAGCGAAAGTTGGCCAAAGGCTCACCAAGATCATGTCTGCCATACTCGAGTCCTATGCCTCAGATGACAGGCGCCATCTCGATTACATTGGCATTAGCAACAGTGAGGAGTTCCGAAGGTAGGATCAGTCGATCATTTTCCTGGATTTATTTTGTTAAACTGAAGTAATTTGGGTATATTTCTACTTGTTTATGTTGAATTTGCTTCACCGACTGTGCACTAAATAGCTTCATTGGTGTCAATTTCCTCCCTTCTTTAAATGCAGGTACATAAACTTGGTTCAAGAACTTCACCGAGTAAACCTTTTTGAGCTCTCAAAAGATGAGAGGCTAGCTTTCTTTTTGAACCTCTACAACGCAATGGTCATCCATGCAGTTATCAGGGTAGGACGTCCACAAGGTGTAATCGAAAGGAGATCGTTCTTTTCCGACTTCCAGTATTTAGTTGGAGGCCATCCTTATTCACTCAGTAGTATCGAGAATGGGATCCTCAGGAACAACCGTAGACCTCCTTATTCCTTGGGCAAGCCCTTTGGGGCAGGAGACAACCGCACAGAGGTGAACAACAATCTTCGATTCTTCTGTCTTATCCGCCTCTAAAGTCTAACTTCATACATGTTATTTTGTTTGCATACAAATTCTCAACCTCTGATGTGAGTACTAAGTTTCATTTCATCCTTCAATCCAGCTTGCCTGTGCTAGAGTGAATCCATTAATTCACTTCGGACTTTGTAACGGGACAAGGTCAAGCCCGACGGTAAGATTCTTCTCACCCCAAGGAGTTGAAGCTGAATTGAGATGTGCAGCTAGAGACTTCTTCAAGAGCGGCGGCATGGAAGTGAACTTGGAGAAGAGGACCGTGTACCTCACCCAAATTATTAAATGGTGTGTAATCATTGATCAAGTCTACCTTTTTCGTTGTTCATTTTCAAAAGCAACTGTGATGGTTAGACAATGCCGAGGATGAACAAATATTGTGCGTGTGTGTTCATTTGTGCAGGTTCGATGGCGACTTTGGACAAGAAAAGGAAATTCTAAAGTGGATCCTGAATTACTTGGATGCAACCAGAGCAGGCCTTTTGACACATCTTTTGGGTGACGGAGGGCATATAAGTATTGTGTACCGGAACTACGATTGGTCCATGAACTCTTGAGTCTCCGAAACCCGTTCGCTGCCGTTGTTTAAGAACTGAAACTTATCACAGGTGATACATTATAGATATAGATACTTGCTTACCTCAATTTTTGTTAAAAGAATTAGAGGATTTGTTGATTTGAATTCGTTGTGAAGAAATGGCAAGAGAGAGAGGGAGGAGAGGGGGGAAGGAATGGAAGCATGTAACGAGATTTCCCTTGTAAATTTCTTCTTCTGTTATGAGTTCAGTTTTTTTGGATGCAATGAAAAGCTAGTTTTAGATAAAACAACAACAAAACATTATCCCACTAAGTGAGTTTGAATGTATAAATCCAAGAACATTATTGTGCTCGTTTCTACGCCAAGTTTTCTTTTAGCTCTAAGTACTCTATCTTTTCTTAAAGTCTTTTTCCAAGTCTTCCGAGATCTTCATCTGCCCCTTTTACCTTAACCATCCATCTTATAATCGTATTTTTCAACCGGATCCAATAGAAAAATTCATGTGTTCTGAATCTCTTTCAAATCGATTCAGAAGGTGTTCATGTTTTTATACATAATTCAAGCAAAGCTTACGCCAATGGTGAATGATTATAAAATAACACCTTGAAACCTAACACGTGACAAATTTAAGCGTGTGTTAATGTCACTCTATAAAAAATAATATTGTGCAACCAGAGACACATATATTTTTATGTTTACATCTCACATCAGATATAACTAGGCCCTTTTTTGGAAAATCTGGGCCTTATTTTCTTTAGTCAAGCCCATTTCAAATATCTTAAATGGCCTACCATAATTCCCTCCAATTTTTCCCGCCAATAACCCTTGAAAATGGAAAATAAATCCAGAAAATTAAATTTAAAAAAATGAAAACAGCAATCGTCGGTTGCAGAAAGCAAAAATCAGAAGAAAATGGACAAGGCACCAGCAGCAACCGGCTGTTACAAGTGCGGCCGACCAGGCCACTGGTCACGTGACTGCCCTTCCTCCGCCCCTACCCCCAATTCCAATTCCAATCCTAATTCCAACCCTAACCCTAACCCCACAAATCTCAATTCCTCTTCTTATCCTTTCAAAAGCGGTACTGGTACTGGGATCGAAGGGAAGGCAAAGAAGGTGTCGGTTCCGAAGACTCGGCCGAAGCTGACGCCGGAGCTGCTTCTCTCAGACGATGGGCTCGGCTACGTCCTCCGCCACTTCCCTCGCGCCTTCAAGTATCGCGGCCGCGGACACGAGGTCTGGTATCTCACTTCCGCTCCTTGTTTCTTTTCCTTTGTGCTAGAAAACTCATAACATTATGTTAATTTTTTTAGTAAATTAGTAAAAAGTAACTCTATAATTACAAGTTTTAGCTCAATTACAGAAGAAAATCCTTCAGTTATCCAGACGTGTTGCTTTAATTGATTCGTAATTGTGAAATTTCGTTGGTGCGCTTCTTCCATTACAAAGTCGGCATGGGTTTCTTTTCTAAATTATCGGGTTTGAAGCGTTTTTCTCTAAAGTGTGAGGTTACTGAGGGATTGTATGTAAAATGCCATTGTTTTTGTCAATTTTTGCAGGTTAGAGATTTGGGAAATCTAATTGGGTTGTACACACAATGGCATTCGCGATTGCTACCATATTACTCGTTTGATCAGTTTGTTCATAAGGTCGAACAAGTTGCCGCCACCAGACGTGTGAAGATACTGATGACATCTTACTCTTTATTTTCAATGTCTTTGGAGTCTGCCTCAAATTCTAATCCTTTTTCTGCCCAAATATTGAGCAGATGACTCTTAGGGATTTGAGAGAAAGAGTTGCAAGTGGAGGAGACCCGACAAAGTTGCGTGAAACAGCGGTCGAGGAAGGCGTTCCAAATGATCAAGAGGGTACTATGCTCTGCCATTTTTGCCTAATTGCTCTAATTTAGCATGTAATGAGATGTTTCAAGAAGTGAAATATCATTAAAGATTGAGGTATTAATTGGAAGGATTGAATGGTGCAGTTGCTCTAACTATTTAACAGAAGACCTGTCAAGAAGAGTTGGAAATGGGAAGAGGTTGAGTTTATAACACGATTAGGAATATGATGTTAGGATAATGGATTGGCTGCTGAGTGGAATATGAGTAATGTTGAGGGAGAAACATCACTGCACTGGACTACCCGAGACACGTGGGCAATAATAGTACCGATAAGTGGAAATCTGCTTGTGTTGATTTTATGTTACTTTGTTTTTTTTTAATAATTAAGTAGGGAGTTCTTATGTTCTCTATAAAATATCCTTATGAGAAGTTTTTGGATTTTGTCTGATATTTGAAGTACCTTTCTATTCATCATGGTATTTGAAATATTTGATTCGGAACAACCATTGCTCTCTATGCTTCCATTTTGAATTCTGATCTTGTTATTTTCCTGCAGAAACCTTGAACCCTGAGGGACCAAGTGATCACCAGGGAGGTTCGTCTTCAGGGAACCATGATGTGGATGATCTGCAGGAAGAGATGCTTCACGAAATCTACGAGAAAGCCACTCAGGTATGTGCTACTCGAAGTTTTCTTGGTTTTCAGATTAAAGCTCCATTTGTTGATAAGTAGAGAGCTTGATGTGCTTTGTTTTGCTAATTGTAGGAACCGTCTGAGACGTTCCATGGTGAGATGGTTGCTCCTAGTGCTGGTATACCTGCATCAGAAAGTTTCCAGAAACAAATAACCAATCAAGTCGAAAACAATGAAGGTAAGGAATCCAGTGAAAATCATATGACAGATGAACAGAAAGGGCGAATGGAAGCTAATAGATTGAAGGCACTTGAGAAAGCCGCAGCCCGCCGCCAATTGCAGGCAGCTTGAGTTTCCGTTTCTTTTCTATCTTGCTCTAATTTCTGTTTCAGGGTGTTTTGTTATGGATGTGGTTATAGGCATCATACGACGAAGTTTATAGCAGTTATGAGATTATTTCTAGTTATGCCTAAAAAATGAAAATAGTAATAGCAAAGACGGATTCACTGGATGTCACGTGACATTGAATTAAGATGCACAATTACAGGAAACTCATTTCTTATAAATCTTTTTCATGATATGACTTGATTTTGATTCTCTAACCTTTTGTTTTTATTAGTCTTTTCAAACCAATGTATTATTATAATTGTCCCTAATAAAAGCTGGATGCTAGTCACTGATTGCTTGTTTGAAGGAGATTCTCTCTTTCGGATCCTCCTAGATCTCCGCCAACATAGTCGGGTGTGTCCTCAGGCTAAGACCACCGGCAACCACCGTATTGATCCAGTCCACGCCAACTGGCATGACTTGTTGGGGCCCAAAATCAATCAGAAGAGATCCTTTTCGGATTTTTTCCACCAATGTCATCGGATCAAGTAATTCAGGTTTTTGATCACTTTATCTGATGGCCTTGGTGAAAGAGATCCGGTTCTCAAAACCAATTAGCATTGAAATAACGTAATCAGCCCATCTCCAACTGATGGCTGGCCAGAGGGCTTGTTTTAGCCCTTTGGCCTTCTAAGATATTAATATTTTAATGAACAGTACATGATCATATTTGCTTTCGTCTCCAACCGAGGGCCAAAGGGCTAGAGGGCTTGTTTTAACCTTATCACAAAAAACCGTCTCCAACCAAAGGTCATAAGGCCAAACATAATTTATTATTTAAATTTAAAAACTATAACAACTTAAATTTAAAAACTAAAACTAAAATTTAAAAACTACAACTAAAATTTAAAAACTACAACTAAAATTTAAAAACGACAAATTAAATTTAAAAACTACAAATTAAATTTGAAAACAATATTAACTTAAATTTAAAATTTTTGCGAGGAATCGTGAATGAATTGTTTAGGTATTGATAGGAAAAAAACATAGAATTTTTGAGAATTTTTGTGAATGAATGGTAACTGGCGTCAGCTAGTCGTTGGATTCAAAATTCTTTTTAAGAATAACCGACAGAAATACATTTATATTAAATAATATAAATGTATTCTTGTCGGTTAACCGACATGATTAAGCAGTTTTCTGGCCAGCCCCGGGCTGGCTGCTTGCAGCTAGCCCTTCAACCCTTTCCAAGCAGCCAGCCCTTCAACCCTCTCCGATTCTGTGAGGCCCTTTCAGATTCCACAGCCCTCTGGCCTAGCCCTCGGTTGGAGACGGTTTTAGGGCTATTTTCGGCCCTTTGGCCCTCTAGACCCTTCGGTTGGAAATGGCTTAACGTGATCTCAATTACTTGTTCCAGCTTTCTGCGACGTGCACAATACTAATCTTTGTATGAGTAGTGAGGAAACAAACTTGCCTAGGGATGTTACCATGACCTACTAGACAAACTGAAATGCTGATAAGACTTTCTCCAACTGTGATTTTTTATAGGGGCAGATTGACTGCCCTCCTGTTTGGATGCCATTCTCATCCTCTCTTATTTGTGAGGTCACGGTTAAGCCACGTCAACATTTTATATTCTTATTGTTTTTTGTCTTATTATCTTTATAAAAAAATTAATATAAAATGTTGACGTGGCTTACCCGTGACCGCACAAAATAGGAAGGGATGAAAAGGGCACCAAAACAGGAGGGCGGACAATCTGCCTCCTTTTTTATAAACTTTTTGAGAGATCATAATTTAACGTTCTTTTTCTTGCTAATGTTATAATATTATAAAAAAAAATGAAATGATATAAAGTGTATGAAAAGTCTTATTTTTAAAAGTCTTCTTGACGTTTCTCCTGACGTTTCTCCTGAACAAATAACCGAAGTCATACGGAATATCATGTAGCCTTTAGCATGGGTAAGTCCTTCGCAAATTGGCAATGAGGGAGAAAGGTGGCTGGTAGTTCACTAAGTTCAACCCCTCGTGGCCTAGCATGGACCATGAGAAGAAAACTTAAATATAATTTTAATGACGTCACCTATCTAATAAATAGTTATTACATGTTAAAAGAAATAAATCTCTCGTCTGGGAATTACTTATTATATGATTAATTGGCATCAAAACAGTATCTCGAGTGGTTGTGAAACTATATAATATGTAATTACTTATTCCGTGGTGTTAAATAATTAAATGCCTTCTCTTTTGCTTTCAATTCCTTCACCTATTTCCCGAGTTAAAAGACACAGACCATCTGTTGTCCTTGGTCAATAGTCTCCTCTCTCTCTCTCTCTCTCTCTCTCTCTCTCTGTCTTTTGGGATGGCCTTGGCATTACTATCCCATCAGACTATGCATGCAGAGTACAGAGAGACAAACATGGACATGGATGCTGCATTATTATTTAACATCCAGTCTTTGTTCCTTCATTGAACCGATTACCACTACATGTAGCTGCTGCTGCTGCCGGTGCCGGACTCGATCAGGTACCTTTAATTTCATGCTTAATTAATTTTCTTCTCGTTTATCCTATTTTTGTAATTATTTTTTAAATTTTTTGTCGACCCTTTTTTGTTGATAGATCTGTGCAGAAGGCACGTGTCATTCGTTTTCCAGATTTTGATGTATAACTTTCCTTTTCAAGTTTCAGCATTTATCTGGGTCGACTCAATCAACTCGTTCTGCCCAAGACAAACAAAGCCTTCCACAATTTCAATATTTTTTCATCTGCAGTTTTCGGACGCTTGTTAATTTCAGAGAGGGTGTAGCTACCTGTTGAGAGTCGATGAATTCGACGACTAAATTTTGGATCCCATTCCCTTTGAGGTTTCACCACTCTCTGGTAAAAAAGTTTGAGCCTTTGAGCCGCCCAATGCTTTTTATTTTATTTAATTGAATTTTATCGGGTTCAATAATGTTTGCAGATTAACAATATTCAAATCATGGAGAGGAGGACAGAGTTCTGAGCTTTCTTCACGTGAAGCTTACGCTGCAAAAAAATAACAATTACAGAGAAACGATGTCGAATTGCCAAGCCCCACTGTTTTGGTGTCTCCCCATTGATCAGTACGCAGAGCTCGCCAATGGGGCTTTTTGCACCTTAAATGCTCCTCCTCCGCAGCTCGGAGTAGAGTAGTTTAGAAGTGCTTTTCTCAGAAGCAGAAGTAGAAAACCATTTCTTTGGGTTCAAGCTGTCGAATCAATCAATGGTGCAGTTGCAGCAGCCGCAGCACAGTGATCGATTGAGTCAAAGAAAGCAGCTTCTGCTAATAATGCTATTGCTACATACATAGTAACATAGCTCACTCAAATTTGACGAGATGGTGTTAGATCTTGAAGATTTGGAAAGCGATAGGGCAGAGACTGAGAAAGGAAAGTGAACTCAAATAGTTCAAAATCTTTTCGTTTTTGAGATTCAAAAAAGTTCCATATACATACACACATTTCAGATTCTGATTTCCGAGTTGTGTTTTCTCAATCAGCAAAATCCAAGTTCAAATATTGCATTTTCAAGATGTTGGCGGTCTGAAAAATCGATCCAATCCGCAGATTTTCAAAAATGGTTTCTCAAAAAGGTGAAATCTTTTTCTTATTGCTGCCATTGCTGTTCTTGGTTTTTCTGGGTTCGGCAAAAGCAGGGGATGCGGATGCTCTGTTGACTCTGAAATCTACAATCGACCCTCAAAACACGCTGCCGTGGCGGCAGGGAAGCAACGTGTGCGAGTGGGAAGGCGTGAAGGAATGCCTGAGAGGGAGAGTTACGAAGCTTGTGCTGGAGTATTCGAACCTCACCGGAGTTCTGGATCCCAAGATCTTGAACCGGCTGGACCAGCTCCGAGTCCTCAGCTTCAAAGGCAACTCCCTCTCCGGCCAAATCCCCGATCTCTCCGGCCTCCTCAACCTCAAATCTCTATTCCTAAACGACAACAACTTCTCCGGCGTTTTCCCCTCTTCCATTTCCGACCTCCACCGCCTCAAAGTCGTCGTCCTCGCCGGAAACAAAATCTCCGGCGAAATCCCAATGTCGCTGCTCAGGCTCCGCCGCCTCTACGTCCTGTACTTGCAGGACAACAGGTTCACCGGTCCGATTCCGCCGCTCAACCAGACCTCCCTCCGGTTCTTCAACGTGTCGAATAACCAGCTATCCGGAGAAATTCCGGTAACCCCACCCTTGATTCTGTTTAATGCGTCGTCGTTTTCAGGGAACGTCGGAGTCTGCGGGGTGCAAATTGACAAACCGTGCGGGGGCATTATCGGGTTTCCGCCGTCGATCAGTCCCACCAGTCAACCGGGTCCAAAGTCAAAGTCCAAGCGCGGGAAACTGATTAAGATAATCGCAGGGAGCTTGGGCGGGTTCATGGTGGTCGTAATCTGCTTAGTCGTGCTGTGGATGGTTTGCCGGAGGAGTCGCGGCGGTGGTGGGGAGGTAAGCAGGAGCAAAGGCGGGGTTGTTGGGGGTGCTGAGCTGACAACAGGGAGAGGAGGGGGAGGATCAGGGGAGGGGCCCGCAGGTCCGCCCAGTGGCAGTGATGGTAATAATGGTGGGAAACAAGGGGGTTTTTCGTGGGAAGGTGAGGGGCTGGGGAGTTTGGTGTTCTGCGGAGCAGGGGATGAGCAGATGAGTTACAGCCTGGAGGATCTGCTGAAGGCGTCGGCGGAGACGCTGGGGAGGGGCACGTTGGGAAGTACGTACAAGGCGGTGATGGAATCCGGGTTTATCGTGACGGTGAAGCGGCTGAAGGACGCGAGGTACCCGAGGATGGAGGAGTTTAGGAGACACGTGGACTTGCTAGGGAAGCTGAGGCACCCACACTTGGTCCCACTGAGGGCCTACTTCCAGGCTAAGGAGGAACGCCTGCTCGTATACGATTATTTCCCCAATGGCAGCCTCTTTTCACTTATTCACGGTATGTCGGCCCTTTCATCTACTCCCCTTAATTACCTGCTTATTTATTTATTTTTTTTCGTTTAATAATCACTGTGGTTGTGTTTAGCTTGTACCGTTGTATAAAATTTCTACGTAGATTGTATTTAGCATGGAGTCTGATAGTGACCCAATTACAAGAAAAATTTAAGCACAGTTGTCTGACCACGTTATTTATAAAACACTTTTTATAAAATCATAGGATTGTCCAACTACAACGGGCCTATCCAATGTGAAGTCGGAAAACCCTACCTAAATTTATCTCATTGGTTAAAGAATTCTCATGTTTATCTTGAGAGAACTTAGTGGGGAAGCCTATTATATCATTATTTTATCACTTGTTAAGATATCTTTTATCTTTTGAATCCAAGTATCAAGCTTTCTGACCAGACATACTTAGTGATGTAAACTTTCTAACTAATTAATCTTAGAGGTCATTGATTATTGATTTAATGGTGGGTCATGCTGGATTTGCCATATTGATGTAGTGAAATTATGATGGTGACACTATGATCTAATCAGTGTCGTGGGGTCACGTGCATATGTAGGCGCCTGTAGGGTCCCACCCCATGCAGGTTCCTGGGCTGGAAACCATGTTGCCCATCTTTATACAGGACATATTCATCAGCCTAAAAAATTTGGTGCTTGGGTTGTTCTCTGATGGAGGAAATTTGAACCCTTTCCATTCAAAGTATGGATCCCCACACATAAATCTAGAGACTGATTTTGGAAATGTCCTCTTAGATCTCATAGGATTTCATCACTCATGTGATCAATGATTTAGTGACTGAATTCCATGTACACTCTGTATATTTTGTAATGCATGTTCTTGCTCTGACTTCGAGATCGAGTGTTTTCCCGCATTTAAGTTTGAATATTTTACTTTGTAATTTAGATTGGATGAGAATAATGCTCGAATAAAAAACGAGTATTGTGGTATTACTCGTGGTATTTACACATACAAGGGAGAGCCTTGACGCAACCATTAGGTAGGTTACTCCTTTGTGCTCTGAAGTCTACGGGTTCAAGTTGTGGAAAAAGTCTATCTGCAAAGCAAGGATAAAGTAGAGACCTTGTTGGCTTGGGATGGTGGTATTTACACATATACCAAAAAGAATTCTCAACGGACTTGTGGGATTGTGATTTGAAAGGAAAGTAACGTATCAGTAAGCATATGGGTAGTTTTTTCTTGGGTAAGCAAAATATTCTGAAAGTGCTGTTCTTTGGCATGCAAATTTTCTGAAAAGTTTTTTTTTCTTTTGTTCATGGGACTCGTGTGGCATGAGTCACAGTCAATCTCTCTTTATCTGTACATCATTCTCCAAGAAGTTTAGGTAAATAAAGACAAGATTAGATCAAATGTGTTCCCTGCATTTAGGCTTTTACAGGGTAATTTTACAGTAATTAATCGCAATCTTTGGAAGGGAGTTGGCTTGCTAATCAACGATTCAAATTTTGAGTGTGACCTCAGCTTGTTAGTGATGTCTCACTGGCTCAAATCCTTCGGTTTTCGTGTCTGCACGTTGCACATTTGACTATTTTTTGGAGATATTCAACCGTGTAGCCAGAGATATATTCCATCTGTCTATGTCTATCTCTCTCGTCATATAACTGTGTGCGTTGTGCCTTTGCTATTCTAACTCATATCATTGTATACTTGGCTTTTAGCTGGTTTTGGTAGCCTGTTCAAAGCTCATGTCTTTTCGTCAATAGCCAGTAATTTTGTATCAACAGAACACTTTTTTACCAGTTTCTGGATTTTCATAAAGCACCAAACTCTTATTCTTATGAAGGGTAGGAACCAGCACATTAACATTATTGATTTCAAGTCAAATTTGCGTATAATTTCATTGAATATTTTCAGAACTCACCGGAGTTTTTTTTTCCGTCCAGAAGTTACCGAACTAGTGAAATTGAGATTGATTAAACTTGTTGCAGTTTTCTTGAAAGTGTCATTAGTCGAATTCTAGTTGTGATATGTTCCAACTGATTTTACAGGTTCAAGAACTTCAGGAGGCGGTAAGCCGCTTCACTGGACGTCATGTCTTAAAATAGCTGAGGACTTGGCGAGTGGTGTTGTTTATATCCACCAGAACCCCGGCTTAACTCATGGAAACTTGAAATCCTCAAACGTCTTGTTAGGTTCCGATTTTGAATCCTGCTTGACGGATTATGGTCTCACATTATTCGGAGATCCTAATTCACTCGAAGAGCCTAGCGCAACCACTCTATTTTATAGAGCACCAGAATGTCGCGACATCAGAAAACCATCAACCCAACCAGCTGATGTGTATAGCTTCGGCGTCCTCCTCTTGGAGCTCCTAACCGGAAAGACTCCCTTCCAAGACCTTGTCCAGGAACATGGTTCGGACATCCCTAGCTGGGTCCACTCAGTGCGCGAAGAAGAGACTGAGTCAGGGGATGACCCTGCCTCGGGCAATGAGGCATCAGAGGAGAAGCTGCAGGCACTTCTTAACATTGCAATGGCTTGTGTTTCGCTTTCACCGGAGAACCGACCGGCGATGAGAGATGTTCTAAGGATGATAAGGGATGCTAGGGCGGAGGGCCAAGTGTCTTCCAACAGCAGTGATCACTCGCCGGGGAGATGGTCGGATACCGTTCAGAGTCTGCCAAGGGAAGAACACTTGAGCATTTGATCGTGAGTGATTAGTAAAGTAATTAACGCGGCTTATTAAATTAATCATGTATTCTGATTCTTTAGGGATTGAACCGTGATTCTTGTACTACGCATTGTAGAGTGCAGCACTTTGTGTAAAGGTTTTGTGATTTAATTCTTGTTTATTGTTTCAGGTATTGAAGAAAGATTTACATGAAACGTGTTTATTACCAATGTCAAGTGATCAGAGAAAACATTTATTTAGTAAAAAAAAATGAAGATTTTCCTTTAACCAGTAGCTTATAGGGAATTTCAGTAATCCAATTTTAATTAAGATAATCTAATAAACAACTTGGATGACATATTCGATTCTAAATTGTTTAATAAAACTTCACTTAAAATTCCAATTCAATCTTAATAGAATCCAGCCACTTAGTAACAATATAGTAGTATTCTTCTTTATTTGTAAGTGAGAAGTATTAAGTTCGACTCTCGTTAAAAACAAATTTAAACCACATTATTACTAGTCTATCTTAACCTAATCCACAAGTAGTGGGGATTGCGTAAGACAAATTTAAACCACATTATTACTAGTTCATCTTAACCTAATCCAAAAGTAGTGGGGATTGCGCAAGGATTGAGAGTCTATAAAGTAGGTGGGCTAAATTGGATAGGCTCCTGAAATGGGCCTTTTGATTGGGCCTTGGGCTTGGCCCCTAGATACCCGCATTAATTAATAGGAAAACTAATGAAAATGGGTTGAAAACTTTGAGTTTTAATGATAAGGACAAAATAAAGGGTAAAGTGAATAGTAGCAGGTTTGACTTTTTAGTGTAAAAATGTGGTTTTTCGTTAAAGTGAACAATACCATGGGCTTTTCGTTAAAACTCCCTTAATTAATGGATAAATATACAGAGATTCACATGTGGTAGCACAAAATTAAAAGGGAGGCAAATTAATCGGACCAACAAAAGAAAGTAGAAAGGGCAAAAAGGAAGAAAAAAGAGCATATAAATTAGATAGAGGATGTTTTGCATTAGGAAGAGGATCTTCTTCGGATCCACTTTATGGAGATCTTAGATATCTTTATATTTTAACCGTTCATCGTATATTGTACGATCAGTTTTTATCATATACTATTTATGTTTAACTTTAAATAAAAAAAGTTAAATAATTTATGACCACACAATACACGATAAATGGCTAAGATGTTGGGATTCCCAGAATCCCCACAAAGTGGATCCGGATGGGATCCAATTCCTTTGCATTGTATGCCACGTGTGCATGGCAAAGCCACTTCATTTACTGCTGTAAACATTTAAACCCAATCGCCCATCGTTGTGCTTACCAATGCTTTCTTCCCGGAATTTGTTTTCAGTAGTTTAGCTAGTTAAGTAGTTTTTTTTTTTTTTTTTGGTCAAATGATAGATTTTGTTAGATTAATTTCTAAAGGGGTTTGAATCCACATTCACATGCAAGACTCAACATATTTCCACTTTTATGGTAAAAAACCACTTACAACTAAGTAGTTCGATTCGTTAAAAAATTTCAACGACTTTTTTTAAAAAATTAAATATTCGCCATTTTATTTTTTGAACTACTAAATAATCATAACTGTTAAAAATTAAAAAATTTCAGTTTTCTTTCTAAAAATAATTGCTATAAATAACTTAATGTACATATATTGATTGAAAGTTTTAATCTAACCCGTTCAAACAGTCTTGTACAATAATTTTTTTATTTATTAAACAAACGATATAATTTACGGGGAGGGGGTGTGCTTATCCTCACAATAGGCTAGCAGTAATGTGGTTCAAATTCGTGTTTGGAGAAAACCAAACTTAAGACCTTTCACTTACAACTAAAAATGAATACCACCACACCATAGTATTAAGCCCCAGTTTGGGGGTGAGGTGATTTTAAAAAAAGCTCCTATGAAAAAAAAGCTGGGAGTGTTTTTGGTGTTTGGTAAACTAAAAAAAAAGGGCTTATTTTGGAAGCTGCTGTGAGAATAAGCTGAAATCAAAGGAAAAAGCTGAAGCTGCCATTTGTAGCTTTGGAAAACTGGTTTTTTTTCAAAGCACACAGAACTACAGTGCTCCTTTAATGAAAAGACCCACTATCAGACTGCTTTTTTTTTCCAAAAACACTTTTACAAAAAAGTTTACCAAACACTCTGCTGATTTATTTCACAGCCGCTTATTCTCACAGCACAGCCGCTTATTCTCACAGCAGCTTTTTTTCAAAGCACAGCAATACCAAACCAGCCCTAAGTGGCTTGCACAAAATCTCTTCATTTTCAATTATGTCACTTCTAGAAGTAAATGATTTGTTACATAATAGTAAACAAAGTGCGCAAAAGTTGGTGAGAGCATTCAAATTTAAATAGGAACGGCGTACGTACATTCATGTTCCACTGCATGCGTGCTACAATATGTAACTTAAATTACTTGTACTAAATTACGTTATGTGGTAGTCCACTTGCTAGAAATATGGATGAAGAGGTCCCCGATTTCACATAAAAATAATGAATACGTGATGGATTGGGAAGTACCCACAAATCACAATTACACACAATAACCGAAAACATTATATATTTGATTAAGCGGTGTGTTATCCACACATCTTATTTTACTTCTCACACTCTTTGATAATTTCTGTATGTTGATCTTCTTCAATTCATCTGATCCGACGGCCAAAAATTAAAAAGGTGCGTGGGAAGTAAAATGAGGTATGTAAATATCACATCCCTTGATTAATTCACTTAATTAGCACTTGGATCAATATGTTTGTTGTGTGTTACAAGAGATTTTTTAATGTGCCGACAATACAATTAGGTAGACAATGTAATAAATTAATAATACAATAGATATTGTTAAGAAGAATAAATTTTTAAATCAAATGATGTGCAACTAATAAAAAAATAAGCACATTAATAATTTAACTATCAACATCCACATAATTTAGTTTAGAAGTTTGATCTCCCTAGCATTATCTTAATACAATTCGGTGAAAACTTAAAAAAATAAAATCTATAACCAATTATATTATGACACTTGATATATATAAAGTCGTATTTCCAATATACTAAAATTTTTCTTAAATTGCGAAATATTTATATTTTTTAATTTATTGAAGTACCTTTCTATGTTAAAAAATTTAAGTTTGACTTTCAAAAGATTAAACCAAGACCAATAGAGCATAGGAAATGTTATGGGAACCAAATTTCTAAATTAAATTTGCAAATCAAATGATATATCATCAATACTAAATAAACACGTTAATCAATCCTTAACTAATAATTCAATTATCAACCTATCATGTATATGATCGCGTATTTGATAAATTACCAATATATGTGTGTGTGTTTGGAGAGAGACTCATCGGAGAGAGAGAAAGCGAGAGCGATCTGGCGATACACTTGCTAATTGCTATGCCCAGTCAGCCAGTAAGGAGCTGTAGGAGGCAGTCTTCTCCTCTCATCTCTCCCTTCTGACGCTAACATCTTCAAATTTCAACCTCAGAAGAGAGGCAGATACAGAGAGAGGTTTCCGACGGCGATCAGCGGTGAGCTGCTCTGTTGATAACTTGTTCTAAGTTAGAGGCGGCAAACATTGAGGAATATTGATCGAGGAGGAGCAGGAGGACGACGACGACGTTCTCTCTGGTATGCTATGATTAATTTCTCTGAGAAATCAATGGAGAGAGATTTTGAGAGGGAGGAGCAGACCGGACAGGTACTCTTCTTCTAGATTATACACTTTCATTTACTTAAATTTTGTCATATAGAACTGGTAATTTGTAATGACTCAGTGTTTACGTTAGTACGTGGAGCTTATTCTGCTGCGACTTCAATCTCAGTTTACAGATATATCGTTGAATTTTTCCTCTGCTTTAATTTTCAAATTGTTTTCATTTATTACCAATTTTCTTTAAAATTACAGATACAATTAAGATGAACTGATAATCTCCATGTTTTATTTTTTATTTTTTTTAATTTGTTAGTTTTCATGTTCTCTCTGCTTCTTTCATAATCAAGTTGTTGTACTCCAATATTTTGCATGAAAAATAACAATTTGTAGTTAATCTAAGTCCTCCTTTCTTCTAATGTGGTGTGTCATAATTGAAATTCGAAATTGTTCATTCTCTTCATATCATCTAACGAGATTCCTAGAAATACTAATTACTAATTTGATTTAGAGATGGTTTAAGCCTCCGTGTGAGTTTGAACAAATTGACCGTTTAAGCATCCATATTGAAGTGACAAATTATATATTGTCACTTTGTGCATTTGCTGCTGTACATCATACTCTATATATATAGCTCTTGGATGTCTGTATGTTATTTGAAAATTTGAATATCGAGTAAAACTTAAAAGACAAAACTATGCTAACTAGCAAACAGTATCTCAATGTTTGTAATTAAATTTGTTATTAGCATATAATCTGTAATTAATTAGGTTTATTTACAATCCCCACCTTCCTGGTTCCTGCAATGAAGGAATCTGCACCATACAGGTAACTATAGCTATATAACAAATGCCTGGTTGAGGTCAAAGTCCAAGTAAAGAAACAAATTGTAAATATACATATATTTATATAGAGGTAGATATCAATTATTGAAGCCATAAGGCTCCACTTCCACCATGCTAACAGACAAACCTCCGTTCATCTCACAGATTCAATAGTTGTTGGTAATTTTACCACTGTGCTTAACTCGTCCAATCATTGTAATTTTACCACCGTGAACTCTCTGCCACCTTTTAACGTTAATTCTCATGCCAACAACATGAGGGGTCAGAGAGTCCCACTATGAAAGAGTCGCCGTAGCAATTTTCTTGGGATATTTTAGGTGCATGTGGTTCCACGATTGCCTATTTGTAGTATTAATTTCAAAAGAATAATATTTAAGCTTAGTTAGCGTGACTAATTTTTGTATGGTTTTTCTTGCCTCGGTTTCGTCGCATCACATGGGAATGGTCCAAGAATTAGTTTTCTGTCAACTTGTTTAATTTGTTTGACCTAATTAGGGCAGGTTTATCTGGTACTGGCTATAGCGTATATGGTATGGGAAGAATATAAATAATGAATGTCACTCTTCTGACATTAGATAGCTCACTACTACTACTTTAGGGTTTGTCCGTTGTTTTTCAGGGGATTTGATCCTGAGCTTATGGAGAGGATCCTTCTAACTAAGACACATGGACCGTTGGATAAAATCCAACGGTTACAAACAGGAAGGTCCCTTTAAAGTTATAATAATTATAACCGTTAGATATTCATCCAACGGCCCACGTGTCTTGGTCAGGAGGATCCTCTCCTTAAGCTAAGGAGAGGATCCAAATCCTTTTTCAGGTACTTGTAGTCCTTGGAGGCCAAATGCTACATCTTTCCAAACTGTCAGTCGACAACAAAAGAAAATATGAAATTACAGTCTAGATAAATAATTGATAAACAATGTTTTACTGAACTGTTGGATTTTATTAGATTTGAGTTTTTAATCCTGTTTACTGAAGCCTTTTATTCGTGTATAGAAAACCAGGGTTGCAGATGGCAGTTTAGACAGATGAAATCTTTTAAAACGCTCTATCAGTCATACTAGCATAAGTTTCCGAGCTCCAAGTTATTTAACTCAAATAATTAACGGCCCAAAACACTCTCACGTAGGTGATTCTGGTACCGTATTATGGGATTGTGAATGTCTGCTAGCTGTTAAACATTGTTATTGAAAAAAATTTGATCGATTGTATTGTAAGTAGGTCGCTGATGCTATCCCATAGTCACATTGTTTATGCATCCATCAATGTACTGATGTTGTTTATCGATTTTAATGTATAGACTGATACAACTGCTTCAGATAGAACTCACACCGTTGTGTTGGATATTGAGAGCCTTACACAACCCTCAGATAGAAGCTCCGGAAGCCCCAAAATGACAGTAAGTAGCTGTCTCTTTGTTATCAATCTTGAAAGTACTCCTCATGTCGATCTCGCAAACTTTGGTCATGCTTTTATTTTACGCTATATTTTCTTTAGGGAGCGCTCTCAAGAAAATGGTTTTATCGAGCAGAGCGATTGATGAATACTGACGAGGAAGACACGGATGAGCCACCAAAGAAACTTCTGGTGAAAGGTATAATTTACAGTCATCTAGCTAGCTTGCTATGAAGCCTCAGAAGACAATTTGCAATCTTATTGATAGGCGTTAACATTTAAAATATCGATCACCTTGGCATAGACTGCAGTTTGAACTGTATTAATTATGTGTTCCCCTTGATAGTGAACTCTCAGCTGGAACCGTTGAAGAAGTCACTGATCACCATAAAATCGTTTGGGTCAACCTCAACCGTGCTTACAGGCACGAATCGCTTTATGGCCATTAACCCTCGAAAGATCCTTTTCATATTTGCGACAGTGTAAGCCCTCTACCTTGTTCATTTCATATATACTCCTCTGAAACAAATTCGAGTAAATATGAAAAGGATCTTATTTCGTGTTTATATAATATACTAGTGTGAATGTTATTATTCGTTGATACATGCTTTTGTGTGTGTTTGCTTCTTATTCTTGATCAGGTCCAGTATGGGTACATTAATCCTCATATACTTCACACTGGCCATTAATAGAACAATTTGACAAACCGTGGACGGAATGGAGCATAGCATAGCGTAGAACGGGCATATGATCGATTCGAGGAGGCACGTTCTCTCTCTCTCTCTCTCTATCCTGTCAATCTCCGATATTACCTTTCTTGGTAGCTGTGGTGCTGGGGATAACTACATTCATGAAGCATGATCCTCCATGCTGCAGTCTCAATCTTCGTCTACTAAGGGTTGATCCCTCGTCTCTTCTCTTCTCTCTCTGCCAATTGAGACCAAATACGTATCTCATTGTTGCTGTTGATCCAACGTTTTCAGCTCACCAACTCTTTCAGTTGGTGTCAGCGCAGCTACCTGATTGAGTTACGTACCATCTCATGCGGTTAATTTTTGTTCTGATTCTTGCTTCCCAAGCAACCCTGTTTTGTACATAATAAAATCTACTAGGAATTTACCAGAGTTTTTTGTATTCAAGGTTAACATGCATGTAAATTAATTCGGGTGTTTAAACCAATTCAAATAATTATTGATCGACGTTCATTTTTGTATCGATGTTAATTTTCGCTGAGGTCTTCCTCAATTTTTGTGTTCGATTCTAACTACATGTTCCCGCAAACCATTAGTTGACGTTCCATCGGCTATGTTGCTATGCCCGTTCCGACGCACTTTATCCGGGTGGATATTTGTGTAACCATATCAACTTTGTGGGTGTTTTGGTTGGATTTGTGGAGAATGACGTTAGCTGTTCATCGTTACGTGGTGTTCCGATATTGCTGTTTATGAGTTGTGTTTCATAATATTATTTTACAGAAACGCTATTGTTACAATGAATTAATTTCATGTAAGTTGTTTTAGAAGGGTAAGTGAAAACATTCCATTTATTATTGGCATTCTATACTTTAATCATTATGGAATTAAAAAAATAGATTGATGAATTAACAATTACAAAATAATTAGATTTAAGGTTGTGGATAAAGTTGTGATGATTAAGCCCGTTGGATTTTTGAGGTTTACATTTCCACCAATCAAATAAACAATTCCAAAATCAATTTAGTTTTGTGTTGCCCAGATTTTGTGCAAAAGGTTTTCATCTAAGTGGAAATAAAAGTCCAACATTATTATATTTTTCTTTTTATATCTAAAGTTAGAAGGTGTAAGAAAATGGTTTATTATGTTTATACAAATGCTACTTTAGTTTAAACTAATATAAAATAGTGAAGAAGATATAAATAATGGAGTTGCTAATTAATATTTAAAATATTAGTATCAGTGAGAATATTAATATGTAAATCTGTGGAATACAGATGGATATATCCTCATCGGTTGCATTCGATTGAAATAATGAAAATTTACTAAAAATATGAAAATTTTAAATGAAAGTTTAGGTAATGTCATATGATAGTTTGTCGATATTTAATTGGTATGTAAAAAATATCAACGAAATCTGTCAATTTTAATCAAAATTTAAGAATTTATACATATGAAATGAAATTTATTTTTTCTAATTTTCACGAAAATATCTAATGTATCGAAAAAATATCAAACACCGCCACCGATCAACATAACCGCGTCCACGTATGCGTAGTTGGAGTTGGATGTCTATTACCGTATACTTAAAAACCAATTAAAAGAAAAAAGTTGATGAAAAAAAGTGGTGCGAAAGGAAAGGTGGAGAGTCCACAATAATTGGCATCAAATGCTTATGGGGATTCGCACTGTTGCTGAATTCCGAGATCTACAACCATATATTAATTTATTCAACTTTACGAATTGAATAAATAAAAATAATTAAATAAAAAACATTAAAATTAAGAGAACTTTAACGAAAAGCTCCCGGTACTGTTCACTTTAACGAAAAACCACATTTTTACACTAAAAAGTCAATCCTGGTACTATTCACTTTACCCTTTATTTTGTCTTTATCATTAAAACTCAAAGTTTTCAAACCCTTTTCATTAGTTTTCCTTAAAATTAAAGGCTTCAACTTTTTGTTGCCCCCCATTCTTCGGTTCCCCATTGGCTGAGAGCGCCAGGCCTCTGAGCTATCTTCTTTGTCTTTCTCTGTACAAAAAGGAGAAAACAAACAAACCAACCAGAAAATTAAATTAAATATTCCAAAAAAGCTTTTCGAAAAAAGGAAATAAATCAAAATAAAAAAGAAAAGAGAAAGTAGCAGAGAGCAGGAGAGAGAGAGAGAGGGAGCCATCACTGCTACTACTGCCCAGGAAAAAAAAAAGGAAAAAAAAAATGAATAAAGAAAGGAAGGGAGGACCAATTAGGGGTCCGTCGGAAAGTTGAACCCCAAAAAGGTAACGCCCTCTCAAGCTTTTCTCTCTCTAAGCACCACACGTAGGTAGTACCCACTTGGTGCTCTCCTCTCAGTGCTTTCCATTATCTGCCATTTCGGAGCTACACGAAGCAAATGCTTTCAACATTTTTTCTGGGTTTTTGTTACTATTGGGTGCTCAGCTTTTTCTTCTTCTTCTCCTCCTCCTTCCCCATCTTTGGGGATTTTCTGTTGCTTCAGGAGCTTTCGAGGGTCTGAAAATTTGAGGGGTTTTTCTATTTGGGGATTTTGTTCGAGTTTTGGGGATTTGGGTATTGCCGTTGGAGATTAAAGTTGCTATTTTTTGCTGAAATTTGAAGACTTTTGTCACCAGTTATGGCGGTTTGTTGCAGCTTAATTGGGGTAGCTGCAATCGTCGTTGAGCCGTGGAATCTAAGGTTTTGAACTTGATGAGCCGAGAGTTTTGATGATTGAGCAGCCCCAAATCAGTGGTTTCTGGTAACGAGAAGGAAAGCGTTGGCTTTACGCGACATGGGATTTCAATTCCTTCAAAAGTATCGTGCGTTGGTTTGGATTGCGTAGTTGATTTGTGTGCTCCCCCGGCTGGGATTTAGTAGCAGAAATTGCAAGGAAATGGCGATGCAGTCGAACACAGGGTTTCACCGTGACGAAGCTTTTGGCTACGGTTTGAACCGACACGCGATATCGTTTCAGTCCGGGGCCATAAACAGCAGTTCGGAGATGATTCCGATGGGGAATTACTTTGGTACGGACGGGGGCATGATGTTTTCGTCGCATTCGGGCATAGTTAACAACAATCCTGTAATTAGTCAGGCTGGGAGTTCATCTGGTTCTCTGCTTCTCGATTCGGTCCCTGGGCTCAAGCATGACACAGGTTTGGCTGTTGAGTGGTCTGTGGAGGAACAGTACAAATTGGAGGAGGGCCTTGGCAAGTAGGTCATTCGGAATCTTATCTCTTGTTAAATTCGTTATCGTTCATATGTGTTTGTGTTTAAGTGCCACAGTTATGTATAATTGCCTATTAGTTTGATATTCGTGTTGCTAAACTACGTTTAGTAACGATTCATTGGATGTTGTGACGAAGCTTCTGATGTGATTAAACTTTGTTGTTGATGGAGTCTCGTAATGTTTGCACTCTGTCTAACTGTAGCAAACTGCAAATCTTCATTCTAATACAGGCATAACATATATTTCTTTGGACTTAAAACCATCAGCTTCTTAAACCATTACTTTATGTCTATGGCCTCCCCCCCATCGTGCTCCAAAACTGTAATTGGTATGGTTATGATCTAAGTAGCCTTATTGTTTCACATATCCGCTTGCTATGATGGGAATTGAATTTCTTTCACTTTACTGTCTGTTGCCTAGTTGTTGTCCTACTATGGTGGTTTCATTTACTGTGTTTTGAGTTTAACATTTTTGAGCCATTTATTTTCCAAATGTAGATATGCCAATGAACCAAGTATTATGAGGTACATAAAGATCGCGGCAATGTTACGTGATAAAACTGTGCGTGATGTTGCTTTGAGGTGTAGGTGGATGACTGTAAGCTCTTCACCTATTGATGTATTTTTAGTTTTGTTCATTACTCTAGATTTGTTCCTTAGATTTTTTGGTTGAGTTGGAACTACTTTTGAAATGTTTTGCAGAGAAAGCGTAGGAAATCTGAAGAACATAGTATGGGAAAGAAGGGGAACATTAGGAAGGTATATTTCTGAAGTTTATGCGAACTGTCTGACATTGGTTTTGGCTTGAACTTTTCATTTTTGTATCATGAAGATTCATTCAGTTCAAGGCTCTTACTGGAAATAATAATAATAATAATGTCTTGACTCCTTACCCTGAGTTTAAACAATAATGTATATTCTAACTGCAGTTATTGTTAGACATGAAAACTTAAGATCCCTTGATGTATCGGTGACTTTTGCTGTCCTAAGCTGTAACACAGTGAATGGGATTTTTGTTTTAGTTAATTGAACCAATGAATGTCTTTAGGATCTTATGTTGATTGAAGAACCAGTATTCTAAAGATCATGCTTCTTCAGGATAAACTGGTGGAGTCGTCTTCAAAGACAAACATACATTCAGCTCCACCACTGGACATGGCTGCATATTCTCTTATGGGGCACCATATGGACCAGAATGAGCGTTTGCAGTATGAAGGTTCGAGAAATACCTTGTTTCTTCTCTCATTATTGTTTTCATCTAAATCTTATAGTTCCTATTTGCGCACATCTTTCTCTCAGTCAATATATGTCTGTATATCGTTATTTCCTCCCATTGCCTTTCAAGAATCCACCATACACATTTCATTCTATTTTCTTTCTTGCTATATTGTTCCTTGTTCCCGTCTTGAAGTTGTGCACATGTATTATATTTCATTTGATAGTTTCATTGACGTAATTGTTCTTTGGTTAATATCAGGATTAAGTGGCACAGCCAAGCATCTATTGGAGCAAAATGCTCAAGCTTTCAGTCAAATTACATCTAATCTTTCTTCATACAAGGTCAGTGCCTCCTGCCATCATAGTTCATGTTGATTATTGCACATCTAATTTGCATGCCATGTTGTTCCACACGCTATGGTTGAAGTCATATGTCAGAAGCGAAAAGGGAATATGCCTTTTCTTGTTATGTTACTTTATGCAACCGATGCATTATGCGGCAGCATTGCTGCTTGATAGTCTTCTTCTGGAATTTTACTTTTCCAATTGATCAGCATATATTGATGAATGAAATAATCCACTACATTGATCTACTCAGTTATGTTAAGCTGACCTTTTTTGCTGTTGACACAGTATAATCCAATACGCTATATACACGTGTTATCGCTAAACGACGACACTGCCTACCCCTAGCATCTCTCTTTTCTGAGTTTTAATTTGCCGGCATAATTTTTATCTACATTTCTGATGACCATATAATATCATTAACATATGAATCATGTGTTTTTTGCTTAAAAGTTTGTTTCTTTCATAAACAGTTACAGGAAAACATTGACCTCTTCTACCGCACGAGGAACAATATAACTGCCATCCTTAATGAGTAGGTGCTTGGTTTCAATGTATATTACAAATAATGCCGATTTGGTAAACTTTGACGAATGCTTTTTCATTTTTTTGCAGCATGAGAGCTATGCCTGGCATAATGAGCCAAATGCCACCACTGCCACCCATTGACGAGGATCTTGCTAATAGTATCTTGCGTAATGCGACTTAGGTAAGTTCATGTGAAATGACTCATATATTCTTGGCGAGTTGGTGTGCAAGACACGGGCACTTGTGAAGGCGGGAGGGGTTGGAAAGTGTTTTCCAAATTGTTGTATAGCTGGATGAATGTGTACTCTTTATTTACGCCTTTCGTAACTATTAATTCTAGACTATTTCAGCCTGTAATCTAATACAAATTTGATGAAAGTACTAGCTGTCATTTCTGCATTTCTTCACTTAGAATTGTCCTCTATTTATTTTTCAACAGCATCTGATTACTTGCATATAAATAGTAAAAGTACTCTGAGGAGCAATCGCCAAGTTTCCCCTTCCCAAACGCCTACTCCGAGTTTAATTTTGTGTCCAGGCTTTCTCTGGGCTCATCGCTTGATGCCAATGAGCCGAATATGTATACTTTTTCACCTACGGAGTTGATTTTTTATTTGTAATGACCAATTCAAGCAGACAAATCAAGTTCATGAATCCTGATGGACTGCCTCGTTGTCTGAGGCGCAAAGCGAACGAGTTGGGAAGCAGAGTTGGAAATCTCCGACGAGGCCTACTCAGACCCGCCTGAATTTGGCATTTGATCTTACTTCTCCATCCCTGGCTGGCTTCATTTGTTGTGTCTAAAAGTACCGATCATGTACCATTACTTCCATTTGTGCAGGAAATAAACGATATAGATGTAGTTTGAGCTCCCAGTACTTATTGTTTCACTCTTATAAATCTCAACTAGTAATTGTTAATTGTACCACATCGCTTTTGTTTGGTACCCCGGTTTGATTTGTTGGTTTGCTCATTTTTCCTTTGATGATATGCTTTTTAAGTTGGGAACTTTAACGAAAAGCACCCGATACTGTTCACTTTAACGAAAAACCATATTTTTACACTAAAAAGTCAATCATGGTACTATTCACTTTACCCTTTATTTTGTCCTTATCATTAAAACTCAAAGTTTTCAAACCCTTTTCATTAGTTTTCCTTTTTAAGTTCAGTTCTGTGAGGAACCCTACTGGTTTTCTATGCCGGAATGTTACGGTGAATACATATCTAAATAGCAACGGGGTTGCGCTGTTTGAAACCGAAAAAACGAGACCTGACTCGAGGATCAAGCTATTTCTTTAGAGATGACATGAAATTTGTGTACAGATAATATACAGATCAGTGTTTGTAACCATCGACCGTATTATTTTTAAGGCGCAAGAGCCATCACCTCCTGTAAAATGACAGCAGCCTCATTGTATCGATCTTGGGTCAGCGCCAGGCTTCGAATTTTCACTGCCTGATCCAACTGGAAAACAAATACATAAACAACCAACATACTGTCACGTGAAAAAGCTAAACCGTACAAAAATGCGCAATTGGTTTGAGATACCGCACAATAACATCCCCGCATGTGTTTAGGGAGGTCTAAACGCAGTTGCATACCGGTGGTTAAGTTAATTACCTCTTCAATGGAGCAAAACAGTTTGTTGGCAAGTTCAGTGAGAGCTCTCTTCTGGTCCCTTGGTGAACGAGAGATCATCTGATTAAGATCACAGTACAAGAACGTCGATTTGAGGCGGAGATCCCTCCCCATCAACTCCCACGAGTGATCGTCATTCGTCAGATCGTTCCCGATTGACAGTAAATCGAAAGCACACTTCTTAATCCTGCAAGCACTTCCCTTTAATTGCATGTCCACCATTTTAGCATGCCCTACACAATACAAATTATGGCATCAAGTAGAATAAATAAGAGCAAGGTTTTCCTCATGTCACAAGAAAAGCATACGCCTCAATTGAAAGTTGAAGCCTTTGTGCTTAAGAAAAGCAAAAGGGGAAGTGATCCCACAATTTTTTTTTCACCAAACTTTAGATTGAATAAATCAAAAGAGAATCAAAGTACATAAATAACGGTCAAAAGTTCAGAAAGAGGAAACGAGAGTGTGAAAATTACTCCCCAAACCAAACGGTGCGACTGTGCCAAAACGATGACTTGTCTTAAAAGCACTTTTGATCACAGCACAAAAACTTTCTGGGAAAAAAAAAAGTGATTCTTTTACTACAATGGTAAAACTACATTCAAAATCATCAGATACTAAAATTATTATTAATAATCGAATAAAAAAGGTTCAAATTCGTTTTGTTGAAAGCACTTTTGAGCTAAACCAGCTGCTGGAAATTCATTAGTTTGAACTCGGAAGCTCTCAAGAATTGCATCATGCAATTTCGAAATTTTCGAAGGAAAAAAGAATGTTGGAAAATAATAACATACATATGTAAAATAAATCAACCCCTCATCCCAGAGTATCATAAATCATACATAATTCGAAGCACAAAACCCAGAAAAATAACGAATTAAACATACAAAATTCAAAGCAACAGAGAATTAATAATAAATGAAAATTAAAATAAAAAAGAAACAAATTAAATTAGGGAAAAAAAGAGGAAGAAGAAGGAGAGGAGAGAGAGTTACCTGAACGGTGTTCGTGAAAACGAGGATGTCATATATTGTTTACCTCCTGTAGTCTGTACTGCTTCAACAGAGAGAGACGCATAAATAATATTAATTTAATAAAACTACTTTTTGAGGCAAGAAATTAAAACTAAAAAGTTTGTTTTGGTCGTGCAAAAATATTTATATATAAAATGTATATTTTAAGAAATAAAAAGGGGGGACTGCGGTGGTGGTGGGTTTTGTGGTAAATATCTTTTTCTTTTAAAAATAGAGTTTCGGATTAAATAATTAAAATTAAAATTGATAAAAATATTTATTGAAAAATTAAATCAATGGCAACCCGTCAACTTCTCTTTCTCTCACACAATTCCATCAAGCAATTTCGAAAATTTCGAAGGAAAAGTATGAAGTTGTCCAATGTGATATGAAGGCATTCGTCAACAACCATCTTCAAATATTGTACAAGCTAGCACTACAATTTAGCGATACTTTCATCAATGTCTGAAAATTTGAACTCGCCTTTGATGATCAACATAATCAAATAAATTGGGTTAGCAAGAACATATTGTTGTTAGAGAATAAAAAATAGCATAAGGCCAAATGCATTTCTCTCGTCTTCTTCTTTGAATTAATAAAAGACTTAATTATCTAATTAGGGTTGGACCTTAAATTAAAGTTTTTTTTTTTTAACAAACGATGTTATCTACACTAAGGGGGTGAGGGGATAAGCTAAGCCTCACAGTAAGATAGCATTAATGTGATTAAAATTCGTCTTTGGCGAAAATCAAACTTAAAACCTCTCACTTATAAGTGAAGGGTTAGACCTTAAATTAAAGTTAGAACTCAAAGAGTGGCTTTAGCTCAAATTCCTTGTTAAAGCTAGACGTTAAATTTACAGTATTTGAAACCAAACTGTAAAAAAATTGTCATATATACTTGAGTTTTTAAAATTCGGGGTAACATGGTAAAAACAAGCTGGAACTTGCATTAAGCGAACCCAATAGGCCCGGTTGTTATTAGGCGCCTAAACTTGAAGCCCGAACCACTCCATTATAATTTGGTCCCATTTAAATTTTTTCTCTAAATGTGTTTTATGACTCACAGTTTCGGATTTAACAACAATACTTACATCTATTTAAAACAATGATTATCTTGATAATCATTGATGATTGTATCAAATACTCATATTTACATAAATTATTTTTTATCGTCAAATAGTGATTGTATTAAATATATGTAAGTTTTGTAGTTAGTCGTCACAGGTTTTTGCAAAAATTTAAATACTAAATTTTTTTTGCGAGATAATTTGCATTGTAAGGCAAATTTAATAAGAGAAATTGAGATTTATTTTTTATGATGCAAAACATAAAATAAATGATAATTACTAGCAAGACACAATTTATACTATAACAGAATAAATTATAAGATCGAAGAAAATATTGAGAACAATATTTTATGATGATTTATACAAAAGTGATAAAATTGTGAGTTATATGTTTTGTGATGATTTTACAAAAGTGATAAAAATTATGAGTTATAGCTCAAAATTTTTACTCAATATTTAGACTAAAAAATAGAGATCAATAAAAATTATCGGGGAGGTTGCAAAAGCACATCCAAACAAAGAAGATGAAGATTTGCTGATCATTAAGTTCCAAATCAAAGTGACAAATAAAGCTATTTGCATATCCATCAAATCCCACAAATACATTTTTTTGTACTTTCAAATTACATTGTTGCTTTTGGAATCAAGTGCTCAACTCTTGGACAAAGTACGTACTTTCCCCGTTAAGAAAATGGACCTGGCTTTTCTGCTCTCACACTTCCCATACACTCTCATCCCTCTTATTTGTGCGGTCACAGTTAAGACACGTTAACATTTTATATTATTATTACTTTTTGTCTTATAATATCTATAAAAAAATCAATATAAAATGTTGACGTGGCTTAACCGTGAACACACAAAATAGGAGGGGATGAGAGTGTATGGGAAATGGGAGGGCAGAGAAGCCGGGTCCTAAGAAAATAATTTTTTTTTTTGTCCTAATAGATAGAAGATCAACTTTTAAGTTTGAATGGCTTATTTTTCTCAGGTATATATATATATATATATATATTAAAAATGAATGATATATGGGATGAATGTTTCTTATGTCTCTTTTGCCTTCACTAACAAGTAACAACCAAATTCCCTTGGAAGAAAAATGCCAAAAACATGTTCTTCCAAAACAAAGCCATTTTATGAGGTTATCGTAGACAACATATGAATGCGACCAAAGCCTGCACGCATGCACATTGTTATAGTTTACTCATTTTCCACGATGTTCTTTGGGTTTTAGTCAAAGATTTATTTAATTAATTGTTTAATAAATCCATAAATCTTTGTATGTGCATCTGATAATTAAGTAGTACCAAGAAACTTAGCCGCCTAATTGATCCCCTTTGTCATTATAATTTAGTTTATGAATAAGCTGTGTGACAGTATGCATGATAAAATACAAGCTTCTCACAAGTTTTGTAAACCAAACATATAAATATTTTAGTTTGGTTTGTCTTTTCATCGAGCTAAATTAAACTTGGCTTGTTACTTTCACCCGTTAAATCCAAATCGAGCTGAAATTAATACAAGCAATTCTCACGAGTTTTGTAAACCAAACATATCAATATTTTAGTTTGATTTGTTTTAATCGAGATAAATTAGACTTCTCTTGTTACTTTCACGAGCTAAATCCAAGGCAAGTACTCAAACTATTTCGAGCCGATTTCAAACCTAGTTTGAGTTGTCTTGTGAAAAAGTAGAAGCTTCTTTCCACGAGCTTTGTGAACCAAGGATACCAATGTCCAAATTTTAATTCGTATCTTAATCAAACCCAATTAAGATTGACTTGTTTCTTTCACGAACAACTCAAATTGTTTCGAGAGATGCCCGCCTGCCAAACGAACAAAGTTGGTTGTATTTGTTGTGACGAGAGATTTGTGGACTGAATTGTGACAAAGACATGCTGGTGCACCTGTTCGCGTTAGGAATTTCCGTCGGGGACGTTTCCTGGCCGACGAGCGCACAGCTCCCCGGGAGGTTGGTGCCGACTGAGGGCTGCTGTCGGGCTTCTGCTTCACTGTCGGGCTTTGTCGGGCAAGGCTCGTCGGGCGAGACTTATCGGGCAAGACTTGTCGGGCAAAGCTTGAAGAGAAGGACAACGTTAACTTTGAGAGGTGCCTTTGTGGGGCCTTAGGTGTAGGCCTTGAGGCTCACAATCAAGATTAACTTCTAAGTATTCAGGTGTGCCACTGCCATCTTTAGCATGGCAAATGTAAAATGGATGTCGAGTTTTAGTTGTGTATATATATATATATATATATATATATATATATATATATATATATGCCCGAGAAACCGTGTTAGTTATAACAGGTGCCTTTGTGGGGCTTTAGGTGTAGGCCTTGAGGCTTCCCATCAATAACTAAACCAGTGCTCGAACATATAATATTTGTTCCATTGATTGCAGGAGCCTTACAACTATTATACTTCTCATTACCCAAATCTGAGAGATAGAACGAACCCAAATAGGTGCCTTTGTGGGGCCTTAGGTGTAGGCCTTGAGGCTTCCCATCAGAATTCGTTCTCTATACTCAAACGTCCTAGATCGCGGAACGGAATGAATCCGAATAGGTGCCTTTATGGGGCCTTAGGTGTAGGCCTTGAGGCTTCCCATCAGAATCTATTCCATTCTTAAGCGTTCTATGATAATCATAATATAATAGAAATAAAACTGTTTGTACCATACTTGACCAATCCCGAAACTACCGAGCACCGGCCAACGCTATACTGTCAAGGACCCAGAAGAGTTCCCCTCCGACCAGGAGGCCAATCACTACTCGACACGTGTCAAGATTAGAAGCCAATCAGAGCGCAGCACGTGTCAACATCAAGAACCAATCATAACATGACACATGTCAATGTGACAAAGCTACAAGTTTTTCTATAAATAGGGGTCATTCCCCCACAATATTGCCTAATGCCATTTTGTGTTAAATCATTCACAAGAACTCACTAAATTGAGAGCTTGATCCTTTGTACTTGTGTAAGCCCTTCACTACTAATAAGAACTCCTCTACTCCGTGGACGTAGCCAATCTGGGTGAACCACGTACATCCTGTGTTTGCTTCTCTGTCTCTATTCATTTACGTACTTATCCTCACTAGTGACTGAAGCAACCAAGCAACCAAGCGAAGGTCACAAAACCTGACACTTTCTGTTGTACCAAAGTCCTCGCTGATTTTGTGCATCAACATTTGGCGCCGTCTGTGGGAAACGACACTTATTCCTACTCTCTTCAGCTGTGTCAAGCTGGTTTCTATCATTCGTACACTTTCTTTTGACCAGGCATCCCTCTCCAACATGGGAAGCGAAGGAAGCCACAGCACACAGAATGACACCCCCCTTGCACATAGTGATAAACAACGAAAGAAGGAAGGAAAACGAGTTCTTCTTCAAGCTAAAGTCGATGAGTTGGAAGCTCAGAACAACAAGATAGCAATGAGGAATGAGGTCCTCCAGGAGCAATATGAGAAGCTCTTCGAGACACTCCACGAAGCTAGGCAAGCTCAGACACGCGAGCTTGTTGCCCCCGTGGAAGTCAACCATCAACTGGGTGCCCTCCAACATGGAGGGTCACATGCATTCGACATAGATATCCCTGATAGGGAACAGATTACCCCTCGACTTGATAATCAACATGAGGCTTCTCTTAACCCAGTTGCTTCGACCCGAACCATGAGAAGTGGAGGGAGACACCTCTTTGCTGAAGGGGCAGAAGGATCGAAAGCCGTCTTTCGCGATTGTCGGGATTTCCTGAAGCAACGTCGAGAGAATTCCATCCATATAAGCTCAAAGATTAATGACCCAAGGATTTCTGAGAGACTCGGTCCCCTGCCACGGCCCAAGCCGGCCACCAATTTGGGGAAGGGGCAACAAGTCCCAGAGAGACATGAGGGTACAGGGGACTCAGAGGTGTTCCGACAGACATACCCTGGAAGCCAGTACAGCGAGTCCAGGGAAAAATCACATGCCCTTGATCAAACCTTCCTAATTCCAAGAGGAGATGGAGATTTACGAAAGAAAGCTCCAGTGACACATAACTCCGCTCAGGACCCCCTTGTCCTACAACTTCTTGAGGAAGTAAACAAGTTGAAGGCTGAACGTCAGGCTGAAATACCTGACTGGAACCAACCCAGGCCTGGCCCTCTTACAAGGAGGATCCTCAACACCCCCCTTCAAGCAAAGACAAAGCAGAAGCTTGGCTTGCAACTTTATACTGGAAAAGAGGACCCGATTGAGCACCTTAACCTCTTTGAGTCCACCATGGCATACCGGATGCACACCGACGAAGAGCGATGTCTTCTCTTCCCCTCCACCCTCTCTGGCGGAGCTCTAAATTGGTATTGTCGTCTTACACCTGAGACGGTAGACTCATTTGAGGAATTGAGGAAACTATTTGTTTCCCAACACATTTTCCAAACCGATCGCTTGCACTCTGCAGATGACTTGTACACTATCCGCCAGAAGCCAGACGAGTCATTACGTATGTATGCTGGCCGCTTCAGCCATGAATACTCCCGGTGTGCCGAGGCAGACGACAAGACTGCCCTCAAAGCCTTCACGGCAGGCCTACGTGATTGTTTCTTTAAATACATGATCAATGCCAATACTTGGAAGACTTACTCTGAGGTGATGGCGCAGGCTTATAACCATGCCTCCGCCGAGGCAAAGACATATCAGGAGAAACCCTCTACAACCATCCTTTATCAACAAGTGGGAGGTGGAAGCCAGACTCACCTAAATGAGAAGACCTCGACTTTCCAAACAGCAGTGGCACCTCCCCATGCCTTGCATAATGCTTCACCAAATCAACAGACATATCAATTTCAAGGCAAGAGGAAGGATTTCCATCCTCACCACTCTCCTTTCAGTAAAAAGAGTAAGGGATACTATCCCGATAACCAAGGGTATCGCCACAATAACGCTCGCCCCCAGGCAGTCAATGCAGTGGGTCAAACCCGCGTCAAGATACCCCCTACCCCAAGGTATGAGACATACACGCCCTTGAATGCCACATGCGCGGCCATTTACCCCAGCATCGCTCACCTGATACCAAAGCCAAAGCCGAGGCACCCAGATTACACGCCCCCGAATAACGCGGGCATGTTTTGTTGCTACCATGAGCATAACGGCCATGATAGCGAGAAATGTATCATCCTCCGTGATCGTATTGAAGCTTTGGCACGAGAAGGAAAAATTGATCAATTCCTCCTTCACCCTCAAAGGGATAACCGTAACCAACGCCAGGTGAATGTCATATATTCCATAAGCGGCGGCACACCCATATCTGAATCTTCCAATAGGGCCATGAAAAACAGTGAACGAATTCTGAGGCCTGGTCACCAAGTGTTTCACGTGGAAGACATCAGGGGAGGGAAGTATCAAAAGCCTAACTGGGATCCGATATGTTTCTACCCTGAGGAAGAAAGAGGCATCATCTACCCTCATAACGACCCATTGATCGTGGAGGCTCACATAGCCAACTTTGATGTTCGACGAATCCTCGTAGACACAGGGGCTTCGGTCAATATCATGTTTGCCGAAGCTTTCAGGGCACTCAGTGTAGCTGAACACTTGCTCGATCGCTCGATTTCTCCTCTGATAAGCTTCTCCGGTGATATCGTGCAACCCTTAGGGAGCATACATTTACCCTTTACTATTGGTACAGGCCCTTACACGGCTACCATTACCACTAACTTCCTAGTGGTTGACTGCCCAACGGCATACAATGTCATCTTTGGGCGCACCGGCATCAATGATCTCAAGGCTATGGTATCCACGCATATGCTGTTGATGAAATTTCCAACCCCTCATGGCAACGGCTACATCAGAGGAGATCAGCTTAGTGCACGATCATGTTACAACACTTCAGTTAAGGACATCCAGAGCCTTACTGGCAAGGTGGCAGCCTTAACCAGGTTCATCTCTAAGGCCACAGACAGATGTGCTCCTTTCTTCAAAGCACTCAAGGGAAATAAGAAGTACATTACATGGACGGAGGAATGTGCCAAGGCATTTAGGAACCTCAAAGAGTACATGAGTAAAGCCCCTCTGCTCTCCAAACCAGAAGTTGGTGACACTCTCATCATCTATCTATCGGTTTCGGCTTCAGCAGTCAGTTCTGTTCTTATTCGAATGGACAGTGGTGTCGAACGGCCCGTCTACTACGCTAGCAAGGCCCTACAAGATGCGGAGACACGATACTCCAACATTGAGAAATTAGCTCTAGCATTGGTCATGTCTGCTCGAAAACTCCGTCCTTACTTCCAAGCGCACTCCATCATCGTGCTTACCAATTATCCTCTTCGACAGATACTCCAAAGTCCTGACACTTCAGGGCGAATGATCAAATGGGCAATAGCGTTGGGTGAGTTTGACATCTCCTACCAACCAAAGCCAGCTGAGAAGGGCCAAGCAGTGGCAGACTTCATTGCCGACTTCACATATCTGGTTGACATTGCTTCTACACCTGAAGCAGTGGTTTCATTACCCCCGGAAGCTCAGAAGATAGAACCAACAACCCCAGCATGGAGTCTGTATGTTGATGGCTCATCCAACCAACAGGGCTGTGGAGCGGGACTAGTCTTGACTACGCCCGACAAAGTAGCAATGGAGTATGCTCTTCGTTTCAAATTCAAGGCATCAAACAATGAGGCCGAGTATGAAGCCCTTCTAGCAGGATTACGTTTGGCCAAACACCTCGGGGTTAAACAAATTGATATTTTCAGTGACTCCCAATTAGTGGTCAACCAGGTTACCAACAACTTTGATGCTAAGGACAGCTCCATGGCAGCATATCTTGCGCAAACACAACTTTTGCTCAAGCACTTCCACTACCAGATCACCCAAGTTCCTCGAGCGGCAAACGGTCATGCAGACGCCCTGGCTCGCCTCGCCTCAGCTGTGGAAGACAAGATTGGAAGAAAAATTCATGTCGAACTGTTGGCAACACCAAGCACCATGGCCGCAGAAGTATGCAACTTACAACAGGGGGATAGTTGGATCACCCCGATCTATAATTTCCTTGCTCATGGCACCCTCCCAAATGATAAAGTCCAGGCTAAGCAAATTCGATACAAGTCTACCCGCTACCTGATCATCAATGATCAACTCTATAAGCGAGGTTTTAGCCTGCCATACTTAAGGTGTCTTACGCCTGCCGAGGCGGAAATCGTCCTTCGGGAAATACATGAGGGAGTCTGTGGAGATCATGCTGGATCTCGGTCCCTAGCACACAAGACTTTTCGCCAAGGATATTACTGGCCAACACTCCACCAGGATGCCATCAAAGTATCCCGCTCATGTGACAAATGTCAACGATATGCGACTATTCCTCATTCCCCTCCAGAGCCTCTTACTCCTATGATCAGCCCTTGGCCCTTCGCCCAGTGGGGACTTGATTTGATCGGCCCAATGCCGGCAGGGAAGGGCAAAGTCTGTTACGCAGTCGTTGCAGTGGACTACTTCACAAAGTGGGCCGAAGTAGAACCCTTGGCAACCATTACTGAGGCAAAGATAGAAGACTTCGTGTGGAAGAACATCCTTTGTAGATTCGGCATTCCCAATGCGATAGTCACTGACAATGGGCGACAGTTCGACAACAAGAAGTTCAGGTTGTTCTGCTCTAAGTTCAACATCAACTTATGCTTTGCCTCTCCAGCTCATCCCCAGTCTAATGGACAAGTTGAGGCCATCAACAAAATAATCAAGCGCACTTTGAAAACCAGCTTGGACAAAGCTAAAGGCTGTTGGCCAGAATTTGTACCCCAAGTTCTTTGGTCATATCGCACTTCATATCGGACTTCAACAGGAGAAACTCCATTCTCACTTGCCTTTGGCACAGAGGCGGTTGTCCCTGTTGAGCTCGAGCAAGCAACATTCCGAGTCCAAAACTACATTCAAAGTGAAAATGACAAACAACTCACCCTCAACTTGGATTTAGTCGAGGAACACAGAAACCAAGCTCACTTGAGGAATGTCGCCTACAAGCAGCGCATCTCCAACTATTATGACTCTAGGGTCAAGCCTCGTTCTTTCAAAATAGGAGACTGGGTCTTAAAGAAAAGATTACTCTGCGACAGAGTCCCGAGTGAAGGCACACTTAGTCCAAACTGGGATGGACCGTATGAAGTCATTGGCATCAGTCGCCCTGGCTCTTACACACTTAGAAGCTCCGATGGCAAGACCCTTGGCCATCCATGGAACGCTGATCACTTGAAGTACTACTACAAATAGACTCACGATGTACAAGTGTTGAGCTATAGCCGTTCGGCATCCTATGTAATGAAGGCCATTTGGCAATGAATTCAATAAAGAGGTAATTTAGCCAACTCAGCCCTCACTCTTTTACATTCATAGCAAGCGATGCCGGAACCCTTCTCAATCAGAAAGCAATCCGTCTTCCACAGTCACTACAAAACAAGCAAATGAAGACCGTGTCAAGCGCCAAAAAAAAAAAAAAAAAAAAAAAAAAAAACAGCTTCATCCAAAAAGCTTCACCTAAAAAGCTTCACCTAAAAAGCTTCACCCAACAAGCTTCACCCGAAAAGCTTCACCTCCAAAGCTTCACCCACAAAGCTTCACCTAAAAAGCTTCACCCACAAAGCTTCACCCAAAAAAAAAAACTTCACCCGAAAAGCTTCACTTAAAAAAGCTTCACCTACAAAGCTTCACCTAAAAAATCTTCACCTAGAAAGCTCCCTCTACATACTTTCACCATCCAAGCTTCACCATCAAAGCTTCACCTAGAAAGCTTCATCTACAAAGCTTCACCATCAAAGCTTCACCTAGAAAGCTTCAACACCAAAGCTTCACCTACAAAGCTTCAACACAAAACCTTGCTCCAAATAAACAAATTTTGTTCACAAAACCCAAGATGCCCTTGAACTTGTACAAAAACACTTGGGTAAACATAAACATTTTTTGTTTTACACCCACAAGGGCCCAAAATTTTCCTTCTTATTTATTCACTTATATATGTTCCCAAACATATTATAATAGATCCAACAACAAGCCAAAGTCCCAAGTTTCATAATGGACAAAAGTACAAGCAATTCATCAATAATGAAGGTGCTACAAAAATTGGAATCTGCCCCAAAATAGAAATCCAACCCAAGAGACTTTTTCTCTCTCTCCCTCTTCCGCCTCCTTTCATCTATCAAATTTCTGCAACCTCTGCTCTTCTCCAATGGAGCTGAATTTTGGACACCCTATAGTTCTTGAGCATATGAACAACTTTCAAGAAGGAACCATTTCTGTTTGAGCGACGGAAATTAAAGTGTTGAAGCTCCAAACATGATAGTCGGCTTATTGCAGATTTCGAAGCTGTTGTGATGTTTCGAAGATCTGGAAATATTTAACCGTTAGTTCATCCTGAATTTTTGATATGTTATGAAAGAGTCGATGAGGAACAACTTCAATGAAGAAAGCATACCGATCTGAACAAGAGAAAATGGAGTTTCGAAGCTCACAACAAATCTGACGGGTTGACAGAAAAATAATAACCAGTCATTCATCATACCTGGATTTCTGGAGTTATACTGCTCCGAGAGATCTCAAATTTGGATATGTTGTAGTTAACGAGCTGAGGAACAACTTCAATGAAGAAATCATACCGATCTGAACAAGAGAAAATGGAGTTTCGAAGCTCACAACAAATCTGACGGGTTGACAGAAAAATAATAACCAGTCATTCATCATACCTGGATTTCTGGAGTCATACTGCTCCGAGGGATCTCAAATTTGGATATGTTGTAGTTCACAAGCTGAGGAACAACTTCAATGAAGAAAGCATGCTGATCTGAGCAAGAGAAAATAGAGTTTCAAAGCTCACAACAAATCTGACGGGTTGACAGACAAATGATAAACAGTCACTCATCATACCTGGATTTCTGGAGTTATACTGCTCCGAGGGACCTCAAATTTGGATATGTTGTAGTTCACAAGTTCGGGAACAACTTCGATGAAGAAAGTATGTTGATCTGAACAAGAGAAAATGGAGTTTCGAAGCTCACAACAAGTCTGACGGATTAACAGAACATTGATGAACAGTTACTCATCATACTTGAATTTCTGAAGTTGTACTACTCCGATGGATCTCAAATTTGGATATGTTGTAGTTCACAAGATAAGGAAAAACTTTCATGAAGACGACTTTGCAATCTGAGCTATAGAGAAAGGTGTTATCTTGCATCCACTCAGGCTGATTAGTGGAAACGAAAAGCAATTCCACCAAAGAAAAGATGACAAAGAGAGAAAAGCTACTAATTGCACTTGATCTTGTCTAGTCAATAGCATGCAGCATCAAACACACAAAAGTTGGAAATATTTTTAGATAAAGCATATACGAATGTGTGACATCGAAACAAGAATTCGTTACTTTGACAAATTAGTAACACGCGAGACACCTCATTCGGCAACTCTCTTCGCCTGAAGACTTGGGGGACTCCCACCATATGCTACTGCACCTTGATACTCGGCAGTCTCACAACCACTCAGTGACTTGGATTTTTCAAGTCTCCAACCGAGAAGTTTTCCTCACTCGGGAAATTAAGGGAACACTACCTCAAACTACATGCTTCACTCACAAAGCTTCAACAATACAGGTTTCAACAAAAGCAAAAATTCAAAGAACTTTATGAAGAAGGCTTTGGTGTATTTAACACAATATGTTGAAATGAAGCAAAGCTTATTTATTAATATTTTCGATAAGCCACAAATATGTACATATACATGAGTCAAAATAAACAAACAAAAGGGAGCCTTCACAAAGGTTGCTTAGGGGAAGTCTCAGCAGTCGGTAGAGCCCCAGAAAGAGAAAGCACCGGAGGGTGGTTATCCGGAGCCTCAGTACTTGACAAAACCCCAGAAGGAGGAGGCATTGGAGGTTCATCATTTGAAGCTTCATTACCAGGTACAGCCCCAGAGGACGAAGGCAATAAATGCCTTTGGAACAAACCCACAAACCGCTGATGATCAAGTAAAACCTTACCATCAGATTCCTTCATCTGGTCAAGCTTCCTCTTCATGTTTGTAGCATAGTCATGGGCGAGCCGGTGCAACTGCTTATTCTCATGCTTGAGCCCTCTAATCTCCTGTTTGAGACTCATCACTTCAGCAGCCAATGATTCAACTTGGCGGGTTCTAGCAAATAGGCGTTGGGCCATATTAGACACAGAACCTGCACACTGAACACTAAGAGCCAGAGAGTCCTTAACAGCCAACTCATCAGACCGTTTGGAAAGTAGTCTATTATCTTTGGGAGTGAGAAGGTTCCTGGCCACCACTGCAGCGGTCATATCATTCTTCATCACAGAATCCCCAACGGTAAGAGGACCAGTAGGGGATATGAAGGATGGGCGCCATATGTTGTCTGGAGAAGGCGTGGCTGTCTCTTCTCCAAGGTTCAAGTCAAAACGACGGTCGGAGGGTCCAGACATTTTCAAATGTGTTGAAGAAGGAAGAGGTCAGACAAATCAAGATCTTAGAAGTGCAAGAAATGAGCTTCTACTGGTAGAGATTCAAGTGTGCTGTGGAACTTAATGCCAGCCTCTATAAAAATCTGCACTCGACGGAGCTTCAGAAATCGAAGAGGCGTTTGCTTTCTCAAAAGATGGGCTGCTCAGAGACCACGAGGGCCGATCTCAGAAATCGAAGAGGCGTTTGCTTTCTCAAAAGCTGGGCTGCTCAGAGACCACGAGGGCCAATCTCAGAAATCGAAGAGGCGTTTGCTTTCTCAAAAGCTGGGCTGCTCAGAGACCACGAGGGCCGATCTCAGAAATCGAAGAAGCACCTGCTTTTTCAGCCTCGTCAGCACCTGTCACATGCACACTCAGCTTTACGGAAATTACGAGCAATCTGTCGAAGATTTCTGGTGAAGTAGAAAGCACGTGAATCTTACTGTTCAATCACCGCTCTCCATATGCACCATCAACTCCTCGGGTACCACATATAACTTTGTCAAAGATCTCTGACAAAGTTTAGGCACGAGAATTTCGAAGTTCCAGCTACCCTACTATTACCCATAAGGGTAAAGGAACAGCACCACTGCTTGACAACTGGAAAGTCCCTATGTGTGTCGACCTCCGGGTTTTGCGGCAAGACAGGTTGGCAAGAACGCCCAACCTTTACTCACATTCGAGAAAAGACTCCCAACATAATTACTTTCTAAAAAACCGGAGTAGCACCGCTTTCCGAATCTCGAGAGTCAGATCCTCGACGGGATTGCTTGTTCGAAAACCGAAGAGGCACAACTCTCAGAACTTCGAGAGCCAGATTTCCTTAGATAAAGCTTGTCTGTAATCTTCACACGTAACATCAGCTTTCCAGATACCACATACCACTTTTTCAAAGTGCTCTGACAAAATTAAAACACGTGAAGCTGGCAGCTCCCACTACATTGCTGTGACCAAGAAGGGTAAAGGAATAGCATTACTACTTGTTATTGGGAAATCCCTATATACATTGACCTCCCTCCTCAACGGACAGGCAAACCTGCAAAAATGCTCAACCCTTTCTCGCATTCGAAAATGCACCCTCAACATAACCTCTCGAAATACTCAGCTTTATTTCCCCCCGATAATACCTCAGCAAATAAGCCACACCAAGAACAAGAGTATCTCATATCATCAGGGTCGAAAGCAAGAGTATCCCATATCATGCTTTCTCCCTATCTTTGTCTTTGTCCTTGTCCACACCTGCAGGACAAGGAGAAAGAGAGCAGTCAGTCGGAACCTGAAATCAAACCTCCAATTTGGAACTGACTGCCTGGAGCCTTTGCCTGGTTGCTTACTTAGCATTGCTCTCGAGTACTCATCCTCAACTGCTGTCAAGGTCACGAATTCCACCGGCAAGTACCTCATGACAGTTGATCAGATATTGGCTCTTTACACTGAAGCTGCCAAGCGTGGATGAGTCACTATGAAGGAATGTTCTGAAGGACCATTTAAATGCAAAGGTTGCACACCACTTCTGCCATGCAAAAGATTGAAGCAGAAGGTTCAACGGTGAGCTGAAACAGATCACTACAGCACGACACCTTTCCATACCACATTCATTATTCCGTCAACAGCAAAAGTATCCCATATCATCAAGGTCGAACGTACTCTAGATTTGATGGACTTGTTTTGACCCTCAAATTTTTGAATCGGCCTTATACTCTGAAGGGCACCAGAAAACCCTCCAGCACAGTTCAAGAATAAGCCTGTGGAAAGTTACTTCTTCAAAAGCAAAAGTATCTCATATCATCTCTTATCCATTTGCTTCTCCTTATCCTGGCAGTTGAATGAGAGACAAGGAGAAGGAGAACAATCAACCGGAAGCCGAAGTCAAACCTCTGATCCTGGGTTGCTTACTTGGAAGTTTGACTGCTTACCTTGTCTGTCACCTCTTTCGGTAGATCTCCTAGCTCGGCGACTTGGGGGACTCCTACTATAGGGTTTGTATCACACTTGACTAAGCCCGAAACTACAACTAAGCTTCAAGTGAAATTGATACATTACCTTGTGCGTCAACATCAGCTAAGTACACCATTCCCGGATGGAGGAAAGGTACTTCCAGAGAAGGGCAGATGAAGATCAGACTACACTTCGGTACTTAGAAGTTTCGTGATTACTCAAGGGATTGGATCTTGCAAGTCCCCAACCGAGGAGTTTCCCTCCCTCGGGAACTTAGGGGAGCACTGTTTGTACCATACTTGACCAATCCCGAAACTACCGAGCACCGGCCAACGCTATACTGTCAAGGACCCAGAAGAGTTCCCCTCCGACCAGGAGGCCAATCACTACTCGACACGTGTCAAGATTAGAAGCCAATCAGAGCGCAGCACGTGTCAACATCAAGAACCAATCATAACATGACACATGTCAATGTGACAAAGCTACAAGTTTTTCTATAAATAGGGGTCATTCCCCCACAATATTGCCTAATGCCATTTTGTGTTAAATCATTCACAAGAACTCACTAAATTGAGAGCTTGATCCTTTGTACTTGTGTAAGCCCTTCACTACTAATAAGAACTCATCTACTCCGTGGACGTAGCCAATCTGGGTGAACCACGTACATCCTGTGTTTGCTTCTCTGTCTCTATTCATTTACTTACTTATCCTCACTAGTGACTGAAGCAACCAAGCAACCAAGCGAAGGTCACAAAACCTGACACTTTCTGTTGTACCAAAGTCCTCGCTGATTTTGTGCATCAACAAAAACTAAGGGGTAGGTCGATTACTTGCACCCCAAGTAACTTCGGACTTCTTGTTTATCAAGGACTATCGTGGATGGGTTAAGTCCACATAAGGTTCTTTTTTATGCCTTGAGGCCAAGGACTTTCAACTAATCAAATTTACATGCTCGATGGCATAGAACTTAGATCTGGTTTGAACAATGAAGATATATTCAAATCGGATCTAAGTGCAGAGAGATTCTTTTAATAGTCATCTTACTAGAAATAACTTGAATACAACTGGAAGTATACAACATATTACTAGGCTAATGAAAAGACAAAAACAAAGAAGGTCGGGCAAGGTTTAACCTTGTCGGGCAAGCCTGGTCGTCTTGCAGGTTCCTATCTTTGTGGCTTATCAAGGGTCTGAGAGCTTTAGAGAGAGGTAAGGAGAGGAGTTTGCAAAGAGAAATCGATACTACAACAAGGTTGAACAGGGTAGCAGAGCTATTACAAAGGTCTGAGTGAAGATTTATCCCGAGAGGGATGAAGGCTTGGGCTGACTACAGCTTCGTTTTGGAGGCAAATCTGGCTTTGAGCAGAGTTTGTGCTTGCATTTGTTTGTTTGTTTGAGTGTCCCTAATCCTGATTTCTCTTTCTTCTTTTATAGACAACTCAGCTTAGCCTCTTGTAGCAGCAGCCTTGCCCGAATGCAACTTGAGAGGCAGTGACTCATCAGCTATTTTACTTGTTCTGCCATTATAAAGTACTTTATGGGCTGTATAGCTGGTCAGTCTATACCACTTGGCCTTTGGGTAGGTGAGCAAGTGGTCTTTATGAGCTGCACTAAGTCAGAAAAGCCCTTTTCTGCTTTCTGGGCTTTGGCTGGGCTTAGGCCGATTCTTCCTTTAGGCATCCTTTTGGGCCAGCCCCTTTCCTGAGCCCAAAGTTCAAGTTTTGATCCAAATAGTGCCCACTTCAATTGATATTTAGCTTGGAATTCCAGGCGCCAATATTGATTGAATAGATGCATGCGGCTGCACTCTTGCCCTTGTAACTTGTGTCTTCTAGATGAAATTAATGGCATCCGGAGTCTCTTGATCTTCCCACAACCCTTGAACTACCCTCTGATATTCTTTATAAATGCCAGCTTTCTTAACAAACCATCCTCGAACTTAACTTTCATTCTCCCCAAGTGTTTCTTCTTTCTGAGTTTCCTCCAAAACTGTGGAATGAGTTCTTCATATTTTAAGTGGAGTTTCCTAAAATTCCCTTTCCGTGAGAAAAAGAGTTTTCATCAAATAATCGTTATCTCCAACACCTTTGGTCGAACACCCCGTTATCTCCAACATCCTTGGTCAGGTGGTTTCCTCACGAAGGCTTGCTTTCCTGCTTGCTACCATAATAAGTCGGGCTTCACCATCACATATGGTGATGGTCTTGATTGAGGATCCTCTACCAGGCGTGTCTTGGCCGCACAACCCGATCACCTGATCGGGTTCCATCCATGAAGACATCGGAAAATCAGCTGAAGATATCATTGCATCCAGAAGGAGAATTGATTGTAATACGTCGGCTTTGAATCTTTTGTAAATTTCACCAATTTGTCAAAATGAAATATACATTATTTCAGCAACTCATGTCTTTTCGTCTTCTTGAATGATTGATAACTGCACATTGATATCCTGAAGCTTGCATTACCTTGCATCCTCTTCAATATAACAATCTCTAACATCCCACAACGTAGGACAATATTTCTTTAAAAATTTAACATTAATGGGATGTTTATGCCTGTTTCCTTCAAGGTCCGCCAAGTAGTATCCTCATCTATCCAAAACGCGACTAATAATGAAAGGACCTTCCCATGTCGGGCTCCATTTTCCAAAGCCCCTGAGCTGAGCTCCTAGAGGGAGGACTGTCTTCCAGACTAAATCCCCTTCCTTAAAAGACTTTATCTTTACCTTTTTGTTATAAGCTCGGGCAACGGCTCTCTTTCCTTCCTGAATCTGGTTCAAAGCTTCAATTCGGGCTACATCCAAGTCTTCAATTCCTTGACACATGGCTTCGATGTACTATTCACTATGTAATCCAAATTGATTTTGAATTCTGACAGAACTTACATTGATCTCCACGGGGAGCATTGCATCTTGCCCGAAAGTTAAAGCATAAAGAGTTGTCCATGTTCCTGCCCTTTTGGAAGTTCTGTATGCCCACAAAGTGTTCCCTAGATTTTCATGCCACTTTTCTGGACTATCTATCACCATTCTTTTGATAATGTTGACCAGGATCTTGTTGCTGGCCTCTGCCTGGCCATTTGATTAAGGGTAGTATGGACTGGACTGGATCATCTTTATTTTGTACTTGCTTGCAAACTCCTCAACTTCTTTTGAAATAAAAGATGGCCCACGATCCGTTACTATAGTTTCGGGCACCCCATATCTGTGCAGAATCTTGGTCTCGATAAAATTCTTGACTGCGGCTGAAGTTATGGATTTTACTGCTGATGCTTCCACCCACTTGGTGAAATAATCCGTTGCTACAATTATGAAAGTATGCCCTTTACTAGAAGCTGGATAGATTTGCCCGATGAAGTCCATTGCCCATCCTCTGAAGGGCCAAGGCTTGACTACTGGATTTAAAGGTACCGAGGGCACATGCTGGAGAGGTTCGTGCCTTTGACATTCTTCACAACCTCGGGCATAAGACTTGCAATCTTTTTCCATGTCGGGCCAGAAATAACCATACCTTCTAAGCAACCATCTCATCTTCGTTCCAGCCTGATGTGCTCCACATACTCCTTCATGTACTTCGGCCATTACCCTCATGGATTCTTCTTGGCCCAAGCATTTCGATAGTAACCCATATGGAGTTTTCCTTAGCAAGTTCCTCGCCCATAAGACATACTTGGTTGCTTGCTGTCTATCCTTCTTGCTTGTAGGCGAAGAGGGATCATTCAAATGATGAATGATAGGTGACATCCAATCTTTTATCTCGGTTTCTAGCACCATTATATCTAGACTAAATCCCCCTTCTAAGATAGAAGGAAGGTTTCTTCTTTGGATCTCGACATTTACCCCATATATTCTCTCCTGTATTGGCACTCCTGAGGCTAGTTGTGCCATCTCGTTGGCCGCTAAGTTGGATCCCCTGGGAACATGATTGACTGATATCTCAGAATCCCAGAAACTCAGTAATTGCGTAGCTGCCAAGTAATACCTCGCCATGGTAATATGTCTGCACTTGAACTCCCCATTTAAATGGTTTATTACTAACTCTGAATCTCCAAAGACCTCTACCTCTACTGCCCCCAGATCCATCAAGATTTCCAGACCAATTATTAAGGCCTCATACTCTGCCCGATTATTATTATTTCCTTGGTAGTCCAGGAGAAATGAGTAATAATGATAAACCCCTTGAGGGTTTACAATCACAATTCCTGCTCCTGAAGCCTTCTAAGTGTGAGATCCATCAAAATACAGCTTCCAATGAGTGATCCAGAGACCAGTCACTATTCTTATCTCTTGCTGGACCCACTCTTCCTTGCCCGAGATATCTTTTCTTGGCGGGATCCAAATGCTAGTGACCTCCAGGCTTCCTGGGATATTGATTACCTCACTTTGAGATTCTTGATGCTCGGCCAGGAAGTCAGCAATTGCTTGGCCTTTGACTGCCCTTTGGGGTACATACTGAAAACTGAATTCTGATAATGCTAGAATCCATTTCCCAATCCTTCCTGTTAGCATTGGCTTTGATAACATGTACTTTATCACATCTGTCTTGGCGATGATGTGCACGTGACAAGGTAACATGTAATGCCTTAGCTTACTGGCAGTGAAATATAGAGCCAAGCATAATCTCTCTACTGGGGAATATCTTGTTTCTACCTCGGTCAGAATTCTATTGAGGTAGTACACTGCCTGCTCCTTCCCGCCTTCATTGTTTTGGGCTAGCAAACTCCCGATTGACTTTTCTGAGGCAGAAATATACAGCTTCAAGGGTTTTCCCCTTTGAGGTGGCACCAACACTGGTGGAGAAGTTAAATAGGCCTTGATGCTGTCAAATGCCTGTTGGTGTGGTGGTCCCCACTCGAAGTTTTGTTTATCTTTCAATCTTAGTAAAGGAGTCAGCAGCTGGATCTTGCCTGCTAAATTGGCAATGAATCTCCTCAAGAAGTTAATTTTGCCCAGTAGCCTCTGGAGTTGCACTTTGTTGGTGGGTGAAGGTGACTCCATTATTGCCCGAGATTTGTTCTTGTCCACTTCTACACCTCTTTGATGCACCAGGAATCCCAAGAAGTTGCCCGTTCTTACTCCAAACGCGCACTTCTTTGGATTCATCTTTAATTTATGGATCCTCATCCTTGTTAATGCTTGTCTAAGGTCTTCCAGATGCTGCTCTTCTGTCTTAGACTTCACCACTATGTCATCGATGTATACTTCCATGCTCTGGCCAATTAGATCGTGAAAAATGGCATTCATTGCCCTTTGGTAGGTTGCACTAGCATTCTTGAGCCTGAATAGCATGATCAGATATTCATATGCCCCCACATGACCGGGACACCTAAAAGCTGTTTTGTGTATATCATCTAGAGCCATCTTTATCTGATTATACCGGGCATTCCCATCCATAAAAGATAAGACTTTATGTTTTGCTACCGCATCTATGGATAAATCGGCCATGGGCATGGGATACTCATCTTTTGGTGTAGCGCTATTAATATTTCTGTAATCCACACAACATCGTACTGATTTTGTTACAGCTTTTAAAACGGGTACAATGTTGGCCAACCACTCCACATATTTGGCTGGTATGATAAAGCCAGCTTTTACTAGCCTTTCAATCTCTTCTTTGACCTTTTCTTCTATCTCATTTGACATCCTTCGTGGTGCTTGCTTAACAGGTTTATATCCCTCCTTGATGGGCATTCTATGTTCCACCAAGGCTGAATCTAAACCTGGCATCTCAGTATAATGCCAAGCAAAACAGTTTTTAAATTCTTGCAAAAGGCAGATAATCTTTGCCCGATCATCAACCCCCAATAAACCACTAATTTGTATTGGTCTTGGATCCTCCTCTGTCCCTAGATCAATAACTTCCAGAATATCTTGGACTTCTGGTGGTGGCTTATCCGGTTCTGCACACAAAAATTCGACTAGCTCCGGGCTCTCGGGCAAGTCGTCTGGCCCATCTAGGTCATAAATGCACTCGGCCATTTGAATGGCCCTTTCCAATTCTTCTCTGCAAGATTCCTCCTTGTTTTCATGCTGGCTGGTTGAAGCTCTCACTTGCCATTCCTGCTCTTCTTTGTCCAAGAGCTCCCTTTCTTGCCTTCTTCCCTTCCCATATATCAACAGTCTTTTAATCAGGGATCTGACTGCCATTACCTGATCTTTCTTATTTTGTTCGATCATTGATGGTGTAGAGGATTTGGGATGATACAAGGTCTATCCCACTCCTCTCTAGTAAGGAGCATTCCTTGTTCCAAAAGCTTTTGGGCCGTCACCTTGGTAGGGCGGCCGTTCTCATCAGCTTCTGAACATTTCAAGATTCCTACGTTGGGGTTGTAGAAACTTTCTTCCGCAACATTAACTGTGGGGAGAAATGGCCATGATTCGGCCTCTACCATCTCCCAAAAGCCTGGTCCTTCTGTGCCCGTTTCATGATAAACAGCCACTTGTTGATGAAGAGTGGAGGGTATGGCTAGACTTTGATGGATCCAATCTCTTCCGAGTAAGGCTCCATAAGTGGAGGTGCAGTCCACAAAGAATGCCAACATGATCTGTTTAGATCCCAAATCCACTTTTAAAGGCAATATCCCATGAGTTTTGGTGATAGCGCCCGAGAAGGTAAAGACCGTGATGTCTGTAGGAATAAGATCCTCCGTGCCTCTTCCCATTTTCCTCATTTGTTTGGCTGGTAACACATTAACAGCTCTTTCCCCATCAATTAAAATTCTTTTGAAGGGCACCCCTTCCAAATGAGCAGTAACATATATGGGCTTCAGATGATTGGCCAACGAGATGTTCGGGCGGCTAAACACCATTTCGTCTGTATAAATCCTGAAAGGACCATCTTTGGACACTTCAGCGGATTCAGCCTTACCCGATTCTCCTTCTTCGACTACCTCCACATTGACATGTGTCATCATTGTCTCAGTTGTCAAGTAATCACCCTCCATAGTAGCGGGCTGATTAGGTCTGGCACCAAACATGGCGGATAATACATACGCCATGTTGATATGAAAATCACTAGGCTCGGGCATATCTTATTTCTTGCTCCCAATCTGGTCAATGAATTCATCCAACCAAGCCATCGCATCTGCTGGAAGTAGTGGTTACAGTGCCTTTTCTTGTCGATCCAGGCCCGCATACAGCGTTTTCTTTGGAACTTCACCAAAATGATCTACCAATGGCAGAGAAGGTGGTTTCCTTTCAGATGAAATAGTTCCATTCGGCTTCCATCCGGGAGTTGGTACCATGATTAGATATTCTTGAGCTCGCCTTAAGATCCTATACTTCCCAGGGTGTTGGTTCTGCGGCACGTGATTCCCCTCGCCTTCTGTCTTGTTACTGGCATTTTCCACCTCTTTCTTACTTCTCCAGCGGAGCTGACTACTTCCCCCAGATGATGTCTTCTCCAATTTTTTATTTTGGGAGGCTTCAGATGTTGCGGGGGTTTTCAGGGAATTCATGTAGGCTTTGTGCTGCCTTTGAACTCTTCTGACCATGGAGGCTTCTATTTGTTTGGTAGGCTGTCCACTCTTTTCGACTACGTACCATTTTCGCCCGAGGTGGGTAGGATTTCCTTTTCTGTCAGGATTTGTTATCCCATCAATCCTCTTGATTTCCCTCCCCATATGGCCATATTGAGGATGATCTGCATTCCTCCGTGTTTTGGCCTTCATATCTTCTGCCTCTTCAGAAGCTTCATGGTTTCGAAATACTTCTGATAAAGCTTTGGGTTGGGAATCACCTCCTAATCGTTGAAAAACGCTCCGGGAAGTGTCTTTTCTTGTAGCCTGCTTGATCTTTTCGTGGGATTCTCTCCTTTCATCTTCTTCTTTCCTCCTGATGAGTTCATGATCGATGAGGATTCCAGCTGGGAGAATTTCGAGCTCACACTCGCATTGGCACTTACTACACATAACCATCCTTTTGATTATGGCTGCTTTTGGATATTCGGGCGATTTGATTACCCTTCCTGTAGGTTTTTTAGCCAGTCTTCCTTCCTCCACTTCCCTTGTGATTTTTTCTTTTCCCTTCTCAGCCCATGCCATACAGATCATATTTATAGGGGCCTCTGAGAAGGGAACTGCAGGCTTGTCCACCGCCACCTTTTCTGGCTTGCTGGTTTTAAGTCTTTTTCCCTCGGGAGGAACCAAGTCTGTTTCTTTTCTGGAGCCTGTGGAGGCTTTCTCCAATCTTTGCAACATCTGCAGCAACGTGGTTTGCAAATCTTCTGGCATTTTTGACATATATCTTCTGATCAAATGTGTCCCACTAGGCGTGCCAAAACTATGTTCGCGTCAGGAATTTCTATCGGGGACGTTTCCTGGCCGACGAGCACACAGCTCCCCGGGAGGTTGGCGCCGGCTGAGGGCTGCTGTCGGGCTTCTGCTTCACTGTCGGGCTTTGTCGGGCAAGGCTTGTCGGGCGAGACTTATCGGGCAAAACTTGTCGGGCAAGACTTGTCGGGCAAAACTTGAAGAGAAGGACAACGTTAACTTTGAGAGGTGCCTTTGTGGGGCCTTAGGTGTAGGCCTTGAGGCTCACAATCAAGATTAACTTCTAAGTATTCAGGCGTGCCACTGCCATCTTTAGCATGGCAGTTGTAAAATGGATGTCGAGTTTTAGTTGTATATATATATATATATATATATATATATATATGTATATGCCCGAGAAACCGTGTTAGTTATAACAGGTGCCTTTGTGGGGCCTTAGGTGTAGGCCTTGAGGCTTCCCATCAATAACTAAACCAGTGCTCGAACATATAATATTTGTTCCATTGATTGCAGGAGCCTTACAACTATTATACTTCTGATTACCCGAATCTGAGAGATAGAACGAACCCAAATAGGTGCCTTTGTGGGGCCTTAGGTGTAGGCCTTGAGGCTTCCCATCAGAATTCGTTCTCTATACTCAAACGTCCTAGACCGCGGAACGGAATGAATCCGAATAGGTGCCTTTGTGGGGCCTTAGGTGTAGGCCTTAAGGCTTCCCATCAGAACCCATTCCATGCTTAAGTGTTCTATGATAATCATAATATAATAGAAATAAAACTAAGGGGTAGGTCGATTACTTGCACCCCAAGTAACTTCGGACTTCTTGTTTATCAAGGACTATCGTGGATGGGTTAAGTCCACATAAGGTTCTTTTTTATGCCTTGAGGCCAAGGACTTTCAACTGATCAAATTTACATGCCCGAGGGCTTAGAACTTAGATCTGGTTTGAACAATGAAGATATATTCAAATCGGATCTAAGTGCTGAGAGATTCTTTTAATAGTCATCTTACTAGAAATAACTTGAATACAACTGGAAGTATACAACATATTATTAGGCTAATGAATGAAAAGACAAAAACAAAGAAGGTCGGGCAAGGTTTAACCTTGTCGAGCAAGCTTGGTCGTCTTGCAGGTTCCTATCTTTGTGGCTTATCAAGGGTCTGAGAGCTTTAGAGAGAGGTAAGGAGAGGAGTTTGCAAAGAGAAATCGATACTACAACAAGGTTGAACAGGGTAGCAGAGCTATTACAAAGGTTTGAGTGAAGGTTTATCCCGAGAGGGATGAAGGCTTGGGCTGACTACAGCTTCGTTTTGAAGGCAAATCTGGCTTTGAGCAGAGTTTGTGCTTGCATTTGTTTGTTTGTTTGAGTGTCCCTAATCCTGATTTCTCTTTCTTCTTTTATAGACAACTCAGCTTAGCCTCTTGTAGCAGCAGCCTTGCCCGAATGCAACTTGAGAGGCAGTGACTCATCAGCTATTTTACTTGTTCTGCCATTATAAAGTACTTTATGGGCTGTATAGCTGGTCAGTCTATACCACTTGGCCTTTGGGTAGGTGAGCAAGTGGTCTTTATAAGCTGCACTAAGTCAGAAAAGCTATTATCTGCTTTCTGGGCTTTGGCTTCGCTTAGGCCGATTCTTCCTTTAGGCATCCTTTTGGGCCAGCCCCTTTCCTGAGCCCAAAATTCAAGTTTTGATCCAAAACAGCACCAGCACCAGCACCACAGATACATTGTTACATCATAGTGTCGAACTTTCAGGGAGGGATAGAGTCATCCGGGCGGCAACGTGCCCACCCTCCGTTGACCAAACTTTCTTAATTTGCTTACGTTTTTGGGCCCCACCCTAACATGTGGTTATTCAAAGTTTGAAAAGTTTGGAGGCGGCAGATGCAGATGCACATGCACATGCATGCAACATATTGCAGCAGTAAATAAACGACCCAGAAGAAAGTGAAAGTTAAAGTCCCTCATGGATTATGGATCTATAATCTTGATTAGTTAGTTGCTTTCTGTGGCTAGATTTAAGGAGAGGAGGTATCTAATTATTGTCATGGATTATGGATCTATAATCTTGATCATTATAAGTTTAATTAAAAGGATTATAATTATAATTATCCAAAACAGAAACCAGAGTAGTTGGAGTTCTTCTAACTCTCACCACATGCATTTGTCTTTTGCCCATATGGAGCCTATCATTGATTCTAATTGTGGAATTTCAACTCTCAATTTATACCTGCCTGCCTAATTAATATATCTATAACTATTCACATTTCAAATGAAAAAATATTTAAACCTAGGTAGTTAAAATAATGATTATTCCTCATGTTAGTCGGTTCCTAAGTTTCTTTACAAATAAGTAATAAATGAAGGTTACAACTTGAGTATAAGTTCTTTAACAGTGGAAATTAAGAAGTGCTAATAAACTTAGGATGCCTATAACATTGTTTTTGTAGTAGTGCTTAATAGAAGCTAGACTTATTCTATATTCAGCGGTGGAATTAGGATTTTATCAAAGGTGTAGGATTTTGCTCTCGGCCTATAACTATACTTTATATGTTCTATTGTAGTTGAGAAAAAGGAAGGGGGCGCATCCTCCATTATATGAACAACTCCGCCACTACTTATATGAACCAAACTCATGGGACCTATATATTAAACTCAATAATTGAACTCATTCGTGTTTGATTCAAGTTTTTCGACCTACTATGAGTTTAAATTCAAAGTATAAGAATCAAATTCAAAATTTCCAACCACTATAGAAGGCCTAATAAAGAAGGGGGATGAACATGATGATAATCATATTGAGAGGAGTAGTAATATACTGATAGGCCGAGAGGGTAGAACTGATATAAGGATCATCCTCGTAGAAATAAATATTCACTTACACTTTGATTTTTTTGTACATATATATTTTACTGTGATTTGGTCGAATGAAAATTAACACCTTTGAAAAAGAGCCAAGTAGTATCTTGAAGTAATTAATTCTCTCTTACAGGATAAAAAAGAAAAGTCAAATTAGCAACTGGGGACAAGCTTAGCTAGCTTGCCATTGCCATATCGAGAGGAATGGGGTCCTATTCCATTGAGTTAAGCTTTTCATAATGTCCACAAAGTCAAAAAGAGGAGTTAGGTTGGATTCATCCTCTTCATCATTTCCCCATCCTTTTTTTTTATATATAATTATTTTCAACATATAATCAGTATCTGTGTCTCTATGTGTGTCGAATGATGGACTTAGTCTCCCCTCATGTTCTCACTCACAAGAGATTTTTCAATGTGATCAGTACACGGGATGATACATTGTGTGTCATTATATAAATAGTAAGATATATGTGCTAAAAAATTAATAACTTAAAAAATAAAATTTCTTATTACTTCTATTAAAACACGTGTACCACTTGTATTCGCTTCACAATTAAAAATTTCTCTTCGCTCACCCTCTCTCAAGAACAATATCAGAGAAGAAATGGTCTCCTTCTGACAATTGTCACCCCTTGAGAGCTCCCCTCTTTACCCTTCTCTCCTTTCCCACTTTCGTACTTTTCTTGTTGTTCTCTTTTGCCCTCCTCCTCCTCTCTCTCCTCTTTCTCTCTCTAACCTTATATTTCCATATATACACATTTGGTGCTTCTTATTTTTCACCTTGTGCCACACTTCATAGCCTCCTTCTCATCAATTCTTACTCAAAACTTCAAAACCCCATCACCAAACACACACAGATATGATAGAATCAATCCCTCCTCTCCATCAACATTACAAAACCCTCGTGCGCAACCTTCACTGCCACGGCACCGACCACGGACAAGGACCGGTCACGAAAGAATGCCAGCTACCGTTGATAGACCTCAACGGGCTGAATAGCCTCGATGAGAGGGAGAGGCTAGAATGCGCTGCAGCCATCTGCAGCGCGTCGTCGGAGTGGGGGTTTTTTCAAGTGGTGAACCACGGGATAAGTCCCGAGCTACTAAAGAACATGAAGACGGAGCAGCTCAACCTGTTTGGAGTGCCCTTCGAGCAGAAGGCTACTTGCGGGCTGCTTAATAATTCGTACAGGTGGGGGACGCCGAGCGCGACTCGTCCAACTCAGTACTCCTGGTCCGAAGCTTTTCACATTCCTGTCACAAAAATCTCGGACCAAGCTTGTTATGGGGACGGTTTTAGCTCTCTCAGGTACTATAATAATCTAATTAACGCAGAAAAGTGATTTCCACGAGCTCATTTTTTACCCTTGCACACATGTATTTATTTACTTTTTAAATTTAAATCAAATAAAATAAACGAGAATAAAAGAACTTGTGCGATGTAATGTTCTGGAAAATGTGTGGCCTGTGACAAAGTGGTCCCTCTAAATGCAACTTGGAACTTTCAAGTTGCTTCTGGCCGAACACATCACAGTGGCCAATGCAGTATGGCATTGGCAGTACCTTTTGTCAATAATAACTCATCAAGCTTTCTTTTTTTGGTAATCTTTTTGTCAATAATAACTCATCAAGCTTTCTTTTTTGGTAATCTTGTACAGGGAAGTGATGGAAGTATTTGCAGGAGCAATGGCAAACCTGGCGGAGTTGCTAGCCGGGATTCTAGTGAACAACCTGGGCTACCGGAAGGAGGCGCTGCAAGACATTTGTGACTCGAGCACTTGCTTTCTCCGATTGAACCGCTACCCGGCTTGTCCGATATCACCGGAGATGTTCGGCTTAGTGCCTCACACTGACAGCGATTTCCTCACAATTCTAAGCCAGGACGAAGTGGGAGGACTTCAGCTCTTGAAAGACTCCAAATGGGTTGCTGTAAAACCTAACCAAGATGCACTTATTGTTAACATCGGAGATCTTTTTCAGGTGAGAAATTAGCTCTTCAAAAACGTCATCACTCAGCTCCCATTAATTTGATTAGTTCATAATAATTAAGCTGTGGTTACTCTGGATTAATTAGTTAAAATAAACCCTAACTGTATAATATAGGCGTGGAGCAATGATGTGTACAAAAGTGTGGAGCACAAGGTGATGGCAAACGAGAAGAGGGAACGTTACTCAATAGCATACTTCATGTGCCCTTCCTACGATTCTTTAATCGGGAGTTGCAGATCACAATCTTCCATCTACAGAAACTTCACTTTTCGAGATTACAGGAATCAAGTCCAGCAAGATGTTCAGAAACTTGGACACAAAGTCGGCCTTTCGAGATTCCTTCTTCGATAGCAACGACCAAGATTTTGAAATGAACTGGCACATAGCATACATCAAGTGAAAGATCTCGATACATACTACTTGGTTCATGCTAGAAAACCGGCGCAGCCTGCAGCAGCAAAAATATGCAACAAACATCACAAGGACGTTACCATATTTAGGACAATTATATTATTATATTGGATTTGTAAAAGAAAAGAAAATTACAAGAAGTTGATTCCATTCAATAGTCGAAAGTCAGCACGGGCTGTCTTGTCTCCAAGGAAAACATCCTCTTTTGTTAGTAATTTAATAGTCGTCATCCTCAAACATATTTTATTACTTCAACTATAAAATAATAGTTATATACTTACACCATTTTAATCTTCGCTATAAAAGGAGGGAGGGAGGGAGATAGAGATATGGGACAATTATTAATAGTAATTTTATTATTTATTAATAAAATTTTATTGTCAACTAAAAAAGAATGAAAAGATTAAAATAATTATGTCAATAAATTAAAGAAAATGATCAAATAAAATTTATGGGCAATATAGTAAGTAAACACAAAATAATTTTATTTTTTTTAGCCTCACAATAAGGTAATCATATCAATTGCCTTATTTTCTTTTTCACATCTTTCTCCCTGATAAAATAAAATTTTAGTATGAACTAGTTATCCTTAAACAGTCATTAAAGTTATGAAATTCAACAATAAAAATCGTTTGAAAGTCGTCACCAAATGGTTAAGACCATTTTATATTTCCTATCTTTGTGAATTTTTCAAAATTTAATAAATACATACATAGCATGTGTACAATTACTAATATAATATATATTCACTTATGTACACATAGAGAAATTACATATGTATTTCTCCTCCGCTTAGATATAAGATACATAATTCTTTCGTGTCTTTTTACTTTTTCACTTAAGTATCTAAAAAAGTTTTTCGGTGTAACTATTACATTACTAGGGTCAAACGTAATTATAACAATATCAAATTAATGTTTAGAGATGAAATTAATATCCAAGTCGGCAGGGAAAGAATTTGGTAAGGAAAGTGAGCCTTTTTCTTGGCCCAATCTATCTCAAATTGCTCTGGATTCGGCTCCACTCGTGCCAACGTGAAACTTCTTAATTACTCTCCAAGTCAAGTAATATGATTCGAATCTAGCTGATATTTTGACAGAACATACGAGTCAAGGGATAAAGACGAAGTAAAGAGATGCTGATTTGGAACGCAACAAAAGGCCAAGTTCCAATCACACAAACTCAGAAAACACGAGGGCAGCTTTTGGGGGAAATTTTCACTCACTTTTTCTAGTCGGGTTAATAATTTTGCTCAAAGTTCATCATAACACTAATTTTCTTACACCTACCCCACACTCTGGGATTTGAGAATTTATGTAAGATTTTTCATTGCTGTTTTTCAGGGTAGAACACTATTTTGGGTCTTACTACTATATTTTTAACTTAGTTTTTTAGTTTTTGCTTGAATATTCTACTTAATATACATTTGTTGCTCAATAAACCGTAAATTTGCTTCCAAATTCCTTAAAAAGTTTAACTTAATGCTCAGGAAAAATATTTTGCGAAAATAAAAAATTTTCATTTTTATAAAAAAAACATGGTGTTAGGCGGGCTCGACGCACGCAAAACGAGGCGGACTCATCACATGCAAAACGGGGTGAATCATGACACACAAAACAAGACGGGCTCCACTCATAGAAAATGGGACGGACTTATGGCATGCAAAGCGAGGCAAGCTCCACGCACAAAAATTAGGTGGGATACATCCTAGAATTCAAGGCTAGCAAAACAACGAGTACTCCGTTGACGCAAAAAGGGGCGGGCTTCTGTCACGCAAAACGATGCAGACACCTCACATGTAGAACGAAGCGAACCGAGGCACACAAGACGAGGTGGGCCCCTGCAAGCAGAACGGGGCAAACTCTCGGGTGCTTAGAAAACGAGTCAGGCATCATGCATGAAAAAACATATTTTGAAGAACATGAATATGATAGTTTGTTGTAGCGGTAAGAGAAATATAAAAAAAAAAATTAACAAAAATGGTTCAAATTCTTGAGGGTACCAGAAAGTCACGCGAATTCAACCATTTTGGTACATTTTTCTTACCATTATAACAAACTATCGTATTCATGTTCTTTAAAATATATTTTTCCGTGCAAAATCTATTATACACTAAATATACATTTTAACATCTCCAATTTAAAATAATAATAATAATAAAAAATATTCATTTTAACATCTCTATATTTTTCACTTATTTTTTTACTTTTCGGCTTAAAATATTATACTAAATATGCACCTGTTGCTGAATAAATTGTAAATTCGCTTCTAAATACATTATAAAGATTTTCTTACTGCTAAATGAAAGTATTTTGAGAAAATAAAAAATTTGCATTTTTTTACAAAATATGTTGATTAACTTACGGTTTTCAGTTAGGTTTGCAAATTCGTACATAAATCACTGTTCAATCTATTCATTTTCACCTTTGCCTCACTGTGATGTTTTGAAAATTAAGGTGAGACTTTCCGTTGAGATTCTTGAGGATAAAACCCCATTTGACAATGTTCTGGGTCTGACTACTATATTTTTCACTTATTTTTTAAGTTTTTGGCTTAAATATTCTACTAAACATACATTTATTGCTCAATAAACCGTAAAACTTCTTCCAAGTTCCTTAAAAAGTTTAAATTAATACTCAGGAAAAACATTTTGCAAAAATAAAAAACTTGCATTTTTGTCAAAAAAAACTTGGCTGTTAGGTGGCTTGACACATGCAAAACGAGACGAACTCAGCTCACGTAGAATGAGAGGAACCATGGCCCCCAAAACAAGGCGGGCTTCTTACATACAAAACAAGGCGAGCTTCGCACACGGAAAGGATAAGTCGCACAATTTGAGACCAGTCCTGTGCACGAAAAACGAGGTTGGCTCTGTGCATGTCAGAATGATGAGAGCTCCTTGGATGCAAAAAAGGTGGGCTTTTGACACGCAAAATGATGCGGACACCTCACATGTAGAATGAGACGAACCGAGGCATACAAGATGAGGCGAGCCCCCGCACGTAGAGCTGAATGAAGTCCCAAGTGCCTAGAAAATGAGTCGGGCTCCACGCACAAAAATATATATTTTGAAGAACATGAATACGATAGTTTGTTTTAGTAGTAAGAGAAATAAAAGAATTTTTTTACATAAAGGGTTCAAATTTTTGAGGGTGCCAGAACATTTCTTCCCTTAAGTGTAAAACTTCAGTTGAGGATTAAAAAGAACTTTATAAGGCATTTAGAAACGATTTTACAATTTATTGAGCAACAAATGTGTATCAGTAGAATATTGAAAACTAAAAAAATAGTGAAAAATATAGTTATAAGGCTCCAAACATTGTAAAAAACTGGTCTCACCCTTCAAAATACCAATGAAAAGTCTTACATTAATTTTCAAAACTTAATGGTGAGGCGAAGTTGAAAATTAATAGATTGAATGATGATTTATGTATTTGCAAATTAACTAAAAACCGTGAGTGCTAGCACGTTTATTTGTCAAAATTATTTTCGCGAATTATTTTCTGTAAATATTAAGAAAAGCTTTATAAGGCATTTAAAAGTAATTTTATTATTTATTGAGCAATAAATATATATGTAATAGACTATTTAAGTCGAAAACTAAAAAAAATATGTGAAAAATATAATAGAGACGCCCAAAACATTGTTAAAATGGGAGTTCCACCAACAAGAATATCAATGGAAAAGCATACCATAATTTTCAAAGCTTCACGGTAAGAAGAAGGTGAAATAAATAGATTAAATGACAATTTATGTATGAATTTGCAAAACCAACTAAAAACTTGAGTGTAAACCCACATTTTTTTTATCAAAAATGGAAATTTTTTCTTTTTGCAAATAGAAAATGATGCGATCGTTATTTCGATAGTAAGAGTTTAAGAATAATAAATATAAGAACCATGCCTTTCAATTTTAAAGTGAGAGAAAATCACCTCCCCAGCGCTAATCACTAAATATCAACATACTGTTAAGGTAATATATATATTTGGTAGCTCATAGCTCTAATATTCAACCAACAATTGCATCAAGATTTGGGATATCACAAGTCACGCATTAAGAATGATCCACAGAAGACAGATTAGTTTACTGAATTCAGAATGCAAGGCCAGCTCAAGTCTAACTAACAAGTTCACAGAACAAAACGATTTAGGTTTCAACAGTTGAACCAGACTCAGATGGTGTTGCAGAATGCTGGTGCTGTTGGTCCATTGGTAACGATGGTGGCGGAGGCACTGCATCATGATCCTGCGAGTAAGGTTGTGGTGGAGCCGGCATATACCCATACGGAGGAGGATAAAATTGCTGATGATATTGACCTTGCGGTGGAGCCGCAGTTTGAAATGTATAATGCTGCTGCCTATCGAAATTGGCATTCTTCTCGCCCAACCCCGCAGACACACTGGGGATCCTGTCCTGGGACGGGATGAGGGCACCCATCCTTTGAGGATCCATCGAAGGATAAAATGTTCTCTCCTGGGAGGGTGGAGGTGGGATGTTGTACAAGTGCACTGGAGCATATTGGTCCTGTTGTAATTGGTTGTGCTGTTGGGATATGACTGCTCGAGGCAACAATCCACCATGAGCTAACGCCTGCTGCGTAGCTCCATTTGCGCCCTCAGGTTCCTCTTTTGGTGCTTGGGGCCTTCCCCAGAGTAACTTCAATCTCAAACCCTTCACTACCAGTTTACTATAGAGTTCTTCAGCCGCCTTTTCTGCGCCTTCTCTCGTCGTGTATGTTACAAACGCGCATGCTTTTTGGAGCACCATCCTTATGGATTCTATTTCACCATGAGCGTAAAAATGATCCCTCAAATCCTGCTCAGATATTCTCGCATCAATCCCGCCCACATATAGCGTTCTAATGCTCTCATCCTCTGGTGGTTCCAGGGTGGGCATCTCTCCAGCCTTGTTAAGCAGCTTCATTGCCACTGGATCATTGACTCTGCAGATATGTAAGATAAGAAATGAGCATCATAATTCACAAGAATCACAACATAAACTTCAAAAATCCATCTAACAATTTCCTCTAATAGCTAACAAAAATGAGAAATTCAGTATGAGCAAACAATTGATCCAAAAACATTAACGACACGTTTCCTTGCCACGATTAAGTAGGAGAATAAAGAGAATCATTCTAATTACTGACTTTCCCACGTTTACTAACACCCTAAGAATAAAAAAAATATGACCACCGCCATAAAACTGTTAATCAAATACTCAAAACCAGAAACAGGATCAAATAGTCGGGTAGTTGATCCGACTCCCATACCTTACTTCCCTTTCCCAAGTTGCCCCGCAACAATTCTATCATGCTCCTGAGTATTCAACATTCGGGGTTTTTAACCGTTAGATCATTGTAAGTTTGACCAAAGATCTAACTACCAAAAAATCTGGAGTACAGAATACTCCGAAGCATTTTCTAAAATTTCAATTCTCCCGTTTTTAGTAAGTAACCATGCCATAAACAACAGAAACAATGATCACCAACAAACAAATACACAAACTTTTAATATTTAGTCATGTATGTTATGAAAAACATACCCGTAATAACGGTCTTTGATGTTCTGTTGTGACAATTCCCCGGTAACTGGCATCTCGTGCCGGTAAGGGCACTCGGCACCTCTCGTGCACTCACCCCGAATGTAGAAACTGCAGACATGAGCTCGGTTCCTCTTGTAATACGGCTCCGTCCTTTGAAGCTTCAGAATTGTGTCGTTCGGCCGCACCTTCCCGTACGAAGACTCGTAATCTATGCCAGCCCTAGCCTGCACCACATTCACCCAAATCAAAACCAAATAAAAAATGGGCAAAGTGGAGAGAGAGAGAGAGAGAGAGAGAGAGAGAGAGAGAGAGTTGAAGTTATACATACCCTTCGATCGTGCTCCTCGGCGAAGAACTCGCGATTGACGTCGCTTCTAGGGATGGAATCGTTGGAATCAATGGCGAGAGCGGAGTCTCGAACCTGAACCGGCAAGCCGTATTCGAGATCCAAGAGGCAGACTTGGCAGACGTTTTTCAACTTGCAGCAAGTCTGGCAAATCTCCGTCTTCTTGTACCGGGCGTCGCGGCCGGGCCTCCACCGAAACACCGTGAAAGGACGGCTGCAAATCTTGCACTCCTTGTCGTATTCGGCTCTTGTCATCCGGATATAGGGGTTGTCGCCGAGGCATGATTCGCAGATGATGGGAAAGTCCGATCGTTCCCAACCGTCCGCCTCCGGATTTCTCAGCAGCCTATGAGCCATATGACCCAGCGGCAGTTGCACTCGAACAAAATTAAATTGGGATCTTCCCACAATCTTTTTCAAATTCTTGGTTTTATATCATTCATTGGATTGGGCCTTTTAGAGTTCGGTCCGGTTCTGCCCACCGGGAAACGAGTTACGTGTTGGACCCGGCCTTCCAAATCCTTCCAGAATCCGCCAGAAGTGAGAAGTCTTTCATTTTATATCGTTCTTATTTCACCTCTCTGAGAATTTCCACCCAGTGGTTTTGAGTCCAGAAGTTGACCTGTATCGCCACCTCTACAGGCCTTGTTCTATTAGGACAAAAGAAAACTTAACATTGGGCCTAGAATTTCGACCGAGAAAAGACCCAGGCCCAATTCAAGAAATAGTGCAAAAATCTTATACCTCTAGCAGAAAGATAACAAAAAAAAACAGAAAGAGAAAAAGGCTCATCAAAAGTCTGAACCCTAAAGCCTAAAATTACTCTGATAGCTACTCAAATCTTTTTGAATCTCCATTGGATTTGCAAAGGAAACCAAACCCAACCATCATGGCTGGTGACAAACATTGCCTATAGCGGCAAAAAACACAAACGATATCAGCTGCAGGAGTGTACAGAATTCCCACTGCGCTCTTAGCAAGAGGAACCTCAGACTAGTATAGTGTTACATTCATCGATAACAATTAGTACGATAGCAGATCTGTAGTGGCTGTCCAAAGATGCAAGTACATGGATTCCTTACTCGGTACAAGTCACATATCCGCCACAGACCAAAGATAAGCTTCTGCCTCCGTGGCTTGTTTCTCATTCTTCCTTTTGAACATTCCCTTCTCAAATCCTGCATGACACACAAGGTACTGATTAGTAAATTCTGAAATAATCATGCACATGTTTGCCCTCGGTGTATCATGCGATAAAGTAAAAGAAAGTCCTCATATGCAGAATGAGAAAAGAGAACCAACCGTTACTGCGATCAACTCCATCCCAATGTCTTCCTGGTCTTATACCGTATCGATTTGGTGCAGCATCCAATCCTCTTTTTAACCAGCTGTGAACAGGAATATCCTGGGGAATAATGAATCCAGATTCCTTCATTTTCTCATCATCCCCCAAGTTAGAGAGAACTGGCTCGGAATGCTTTTTCTGCAGCATGACAGCAAAGCAAATGTAAAACTCCAAATCAGTACTAATTTCGATAATTCTATACCCTACTACATAGCAACCCTAACTTATTACCTTTACCAAATGTGCCATGGGATCGCCCCACCTTGTCCTCTCTTTCAATATTTTGTCGAGTTCTGGATCATCTCTGCAAACAGAAGATAAAATGTGAAAACGCAATAAGCATAAGGGATAGCCTTTATTAAAGGGAAAGATAACTTGGACTTCTCTAGAATTTACCTAGTCCGCGCAAAAGGCTTATCCTTCTCAAGTTCTAATTCCTCCAGCTTAGTTTCAGCTTCTCGCTTTTGGGCCAAGCCTTTGCCCCATTCCAACTTTATCTCCTGATACAAATACAGGCAAAATGACCATAAGTACTCTATTCAAAAAGCACCATAAATAATAAAATATAAACTTCATGTTTCCATGGTGACAAAACTTAGAATAGAACCATAAGACAATTCAAAACATCCCGCACAGTATAAAGCTAATAAATGTTTAGTTCTATACTGCGGTTATCATCACAGCATATAATTTATTATAAATATGACCCATTCGCTAAGTTCCAGCATACCTTTGGTTTTTCATCTATTTTCCTTTGCGATTTCAAAAGCTCCTCCTTCGAAATGCGTTCCCCTGCACATTGGTGTGTGAGAGCCAGATAAAACACACAAAAGTCACATATATAACTATAAGAGGAAAAAATACAACTTCAGCTCACCTGTTTTCTTATCACGATATATAGGTACTGCCTCTCTCCCACTTACAGAAGGATCCATCTGTTGAAATCTACAGAAAACAATATTTTCTAAGTCAGACAGAAAATAAAACATTTATCTGTCAAATTACCATTCTGAACTACATAAACAAATCATTGGTGACCAAAATTTATGAAAATCCATATAGCCACCGTACAACAGCACGCACATAAAAGACACACCATCGGACCACAAAGGGAAAAACCGACAGTTAAGTTTTCATTGAAAGCACAAAACAACCTCTAGCAAAAAGTAAAAATAGAATGAAATCCCTCTACTTGATTTTGAAACCAAGTTAGCTGAATGAAAAGATATGCACAGTACTTATTCATCATGATGCATTGTCATATATATGTTGGTTAAAACAGGCACATACCTTAACCACTCATCCTTCTTCGTTTTATTGATCTCGTCACTAATCTCTCGGCCAGAGATCAGACCAACTTTTGGTTGCTCTTTACGAGGGTGCGGAGTAACTTGCTTTTTATTCCTTGGCGGGGAAAGATCACCATCAACATCCTTCCTGCTTTTCCTTGGTGGGGAAAGATCAGTATCAACATCCCTCCTGCTATTCCTTGGTGGAGAAAGATCAGCATCAACATTGTTCCTACCTTTCCTCGGTGGAGAAAGATCTGAATCAGCGTACGTCCTGCCCTTCCTTGGTGGAGACAGATCTTTATTACTATCCTTCCTGCTCTTCCTTGGTGAAGACAGATCTGTATCAACATCCTGCCTCCTTTTCCTTGGGGGTGAAAGGTCTGATCCAGGAGGAGGAGGCAAGTACTCGTGATTTGTTTCAGGCTCGGGTGACGGGGTGTGGTGGCGCTTCCGTCTCTGTCGTGGAGGTGACAAGTCAGCATCTTCCCTCCTATTTTTCGGAGACATTGGTTCAGATTTCAGAACCAAACTCCTCTCCCTACGAGGTGGAGATAAATCAGAGTTTGACTGTTTAGGAGGAGAGTCTCCAACTGTAACCCAACCGCTTCCATCTTCGGATATGGAATTAAAGGGACGTCTGGCCCTCAATTGTTGAAGTCTCTTCATCCTCTTAATCTCAATGTCCTCATCAACTACAGGTTTGTCTTCATCCGATGAATTGTCACCATTATCTTCCTCAACATTCACCGGTTTCTGCCAAACAGGGTCTTCATCAACCACTAAAACGCCCATTGGCTCCGCCTTGGTTTTCTGCTTCTTGTTCTTCTTCTTTTTCTTCTTATCCTCTTCATTATTCACTTCATACCGTTTCAAATACTCTTTCAAAGATTTACTCGAAGACGCCATAGCTCATTCACCTTCCTAAACCCTAACAATTGTAAATTTGATTAATACAAAATTCTTGAGGCGATTAATTTTGATTGTAAATTTGGTTAATATACCTAGCTCTAAGCTTCTTGCACAAATAAAACCCTAACTATGTAATAGTAACAATGATAAACAAATTTTGCATTCTTCGATTCCTGTTTGGTTGCCGAGAAAATAGAAAGAAAACGGAAATTGAAAGAAGAAAATTGACAAGGGACGTACCGCTAACAGGTCGACGAAGACGGCGAGAAGAAACAAATAGAGACGGGTGGGGGTTGGCGGTTCAACGTTGGGGTTGCTGCCCTGCGACTGCGAGTAGTCGTCGAGTCTGGGAAGTGCGAACCGTCGAATCGAGGAGGAATTTGATTAGCCTTATAGCCGGTGATCAATTGGGGGGCCGGAGATTTGAAATTGGGCTTAGATTTAATGGGATGGGCTCAACTGGACTCAGACTATGTTCGAGGCCCAAAAAGAAAGACTTTGTAATATCAGGCTTGGAAATTTGGACCCGGACTTATCTTAAAGCCGATCCCGGGTTAATCCAAAAGGGGTTCTATTAAAAAGATATTTTTTCTTATATTTTTGTTTTTTGGGTTTGAAGGAGAAACAATAGTAGCCTATTAAAGAGAACAATTATTTGATTTATTCTTTGAGATTTTTGTTTTTAATTTAGGCCGGTTAACTTTTGATCCAAGTAACCAACTTTCTTATTTAAAAATAATTTTGTGAACAAACGATAATGTAACTACGAGCTGGTGGCCCAATGATAAAGGGCGGATTGCGAGACTTCCTTCAAACTAAAATGGAAGTCATCTAGTGTGGAAGCCAGACTTGTGGCTAGAAAGAAGCTGAAATGCCTCTGTGAGTCCCTCCGGCTCCCGAAAGGGGTAGATTCACACCAAACTTGTGGCCAGGGAAGGCTGGAATGACTTTGTGAGTTTTTTCGGCGCCTAAAAATAATAAATAACCGTGACTTGTCACCAGTTGTCTTTTAAAAAAAAAAATAATAATATTAATTATTTAAATTATTAGTTGTTAAAAAAGAAGAATTTGTAAAATCGTACCACCTTGTTTATTTACATCACTGCAAATTAATACGCGAAACTCATATCTCACTAAACAATTATATTCTTAAAGCAAATGGTCACATCTCCAAAAGATTAAGAGCATGGCTTTTTATCGCATCCGCGAAACCTATAATATTTAGCCTCGCTGTCATATTGTAAGTCCAAGAGAGAATTCAGAACAGTGGATCAAGAGGAAGCATCTAGAGAATTCTGGAAAAAAAAAAAACTGTCGATGCAAATCAATACATGACACTCATTTCCAATAATATTACAGACCTTAAAAAACAGAAATAATTTCCAGCTAAAAAAGGAGGACCATGATTAATTTAGCCACACGACAATTATTATTATATATAAGAAAAAAGAAGAAGTTTAATTTGGGTTAAGATCAGCCGTCCATTAGTCATCCACCTGAAGCGTCACTGACTACTGTTCCTGCGTCCTACAAAAGCAATCAAAACCCTGCAATCTTTTTCTGTGAGAATTTGGAAATATTCTCTCCCTGATTTCCTTCTTTCTTCTGAGTTTTTGTGCGTTCTTATAATCTTACCCACTCATTTGCTCAAGCTACCACCGCCGGAGACTACGCATACTAGACTAGTAGAAATGAGCATGGCTGTTACAGGAACAGCTACGGCCTCGTCGTTTTGCCTGACCAAGATGATCGGATTCGCTCCTCTGTCAGCTCCGCCGCGCAGTTGTTGTAAGGTTTTGGCTGTCAAGGAAGGCCCAGAAATACGGGGAGGTAGTCGCGTGGCTGTGACGGCCAGGTTTGGGTCTTCCAAGGGCGGTGGCGCTGGAGTGTTGGAGCGCCCCAAGTTTGACCAATCCGGATTTGATCCTGCCACCCAACTTCAACAAGGTACGGTGCCTTCTTTTACCATGTATCCCTCTTTTTTCGCATCTGGGATTTTAGTTTTACGAATTTGGCTATTTGATATGAAAACTGGAAGAAAAAAAATTGAAGTTGAATTCCCATTTGTGTAATGTTGGAATTTCAGGAGGAGATATTGGACGATCAAAGGACAAGAGAGGTGTTGGTAGCGGAGATAGTTACAGAGTTTTGCTGATTGATGATGTCCGCCACACCGAAAAATTAGGTAAATTGTTCATACACCTCTACCTCCCGCAGAAGTGTTCTAGGATTCATACAGCCAACCCTACCTTGCGGGTCGATTCGTTGCTAGAAATGAAATGACCATCAAACCTATGCCTATGCCGAAATATGAAATTGTTATTTCGACTAAACCAAATTTCCTGTTTTATCTTTTGTAGTTGCAAAGGTGTTGCCCCAAGTTGTTCCATCTGTTACACCTGATGTTGCAAGAGGATTATTTCACAAATCGAGGGAAGATGGCGTCGCGGTTGTTATCGTTACAGTGAAGGTAAATTCTCTACGGTTAGCATACAGCTTTGCACATATAGAAATCTTTGGTCAAATTTGTTTTAATCTTGATGTCCGATGGTAGTTTCTTTTGGTTTCGTAGAGCTTTCTCTTGTGCAATGTATTTTGTCCGGAAGAAAAAAATCGCTGAGCTTAGCCAAGAGATGCTCTTAAACCCCATATAAACGTTAAAGTCTTGTGATTAGAAATGGTGTATGCATCGGATTCAAAAGACATGGGTTGTCGTTGGTTGTTTTTCAAGCGAGTGCTTCGATGTTGAATTATGTTTTGTTCTTGTGTAAATCTTTAAGGAGATTATCGCTGGTTTAATGCACTCTGCCTGCCCGGCGTACTTCACCACTTATTACCTTATAGAAGCATGCTGCCTAGTTGGCTGCAATGAGTGTATGCTATAAGATTAAAAACTGGTTCTACTTGTTCGCTTTCACCGCAGTGCGACACCTTGTATTTCCATGCTTCGTGTTCGGAAGATAACTTGTTAAATTGTTGGAATTACTTGATTATTGTGTTTACGGCAGCACTCTATTTGGGTTGTCAGGAACATGCGGAATTTTACTCCCAGATGATGATTCGTGGCGGGTTACGATCAACAATAGAACCGGATTCAAGTAGTCCGTGAAGCCGTCAACAAAAGATCCTGCATTTGCAATAGTTTACAGTTGCATTTGTAATAGTGATCTTCTAATTTTGAAATTACAGTACGCGTTTGGAGATAATTTTGTAAGGAGACGAGAGAGATGTCAAGTAGTTGAATATGTAGAATTGTATTTTTGACACTTCTTTTGTAGCGGGAGCCTTCTTTACTTGCATAGCTCGTAAACAAATTTCGAAACAAACTCGTTAAATTTGGCTAGGACAAGGAAAACATATCAACTTGTTAAATATATCATCTTATTCATATGTTTCCTGCATCTACGGGATTTAGTAGCAGCACAAATATTTTGAAAATGTTAGTGTGAGAATTAACGACTTTTAATTTGGGATTTCCATTTCCCATTCTTCATAAATGCCTCGCTTCCTGTACGTAGTGCGGGAAGCGGCCCCAAATGTAAATGAATCAATGAAAAGTAAATGAAGATGGTGATCCTCCTCCACCAAGTACCAACGGTAGGTGTGTGGTTTTTTTTAATGTAAATATTAAATGGATCTCAATAAAATTCATAACTAAAAGATGCATAAATAAACCAATCTGACCAAGAGGTAAGAACATTTTAATTCAAAGACAAATTACATTACATTATGAAAAGACCCGTGACGAAGAAAATGCTTGTGACACCTACGGAGATTAACAGACAAAAACTCGACGGATCTCCTCTTCTGACATAGGAATTTGGCTCTTGTTCATGATAAAAGTCAGTGAAGTCAAAACAGGTTTCCTGCATTAGCAGAAAGTGAGGAGGAAACCCGCATAATGGACGAATTTTCCATTTCACTCGTGTTCTGAAAGTAGTATGAACAACTCCTCGTCTGTAATTGCTCCCATCTCCATCGCTCTTTCTAATGCACTTTGCCCTCCCCCATCTTGAATTGACGGGCGTGCACCCCTGCATCACAAGTTTTCGTCTAAGAATTAGAAAAAGGATGAATTTGTTTCTGTCAAGCACAGTTTTCAACCCCAAATAGATACATTACCTCCTAAGTAGCCACTTTGCCAATGAGTTGTTCCCGCTGGCGATGCAGTGGTGCAAAGGAGTCCTTCCATGGAAATCCCGGAAACTCATGTTGGCACCAAACTGCAGCAACAATTCAACCATCATCGGATTGCCAGAGTGACAAGCCAGATGCAATAATGAACAACCTTGAAGACAGTTCCCAGGCTCATTGGACTCCTTGATTCTATCACACGCTGCTGGATCATACAGTTTCATCTCCATTGTGTTAAAATCTGACTCCGACTGTATTGCTTCAGCATGGTGATATAAATCATGAGTAACCACATTCTCAAAGGCGGTGTCGACAATATTCACATCTGACATCACGATAATGCGGTAGACTTCTTGTAAATTACCAGCCTTGACTGCTTCCCATATATCTGCTGCAAGAACAGGCATGCCCGATGCAGCTACATCTCTAATAACCATCACTTTCTCTACATACTGCTTGTGGGAAAACAATTATTCTTCACATTAACAATAACAGCCTTTTTCTTAGTTTTATGGAAAAATAAAAGTCAGGATAATTACAGTACATCTTAGACAGTCGACGGTAATAGCATAATAGGAGAAGCATTCAGAATGCAACGGAAACTGGAAGATGATAGGAAGATGTGTTCATACGGTAAATACAATGGCAAACAAATGGCAAATAGACTTGAAACAAGTAACTTCTATGTCAGTGTCCAATGTCTATTAAGCTGGCATACAGACACTTATCCCTGTTTTCTATCATATTTAACTTCTGCATAAAGTTGAATCTTTAAGATTCACCATTCTTTTCTTTTTGGTTGTTTTAAGTGCAATAATTTCACGAAAACTTAATGCAACTTTCAAACCATACGCATTTTCTTATATTAGAATTGAGCAATGGAAGTTAATGGATTACCTTTGCTTGAATGTATATTTCCTTATGCTGAGCTGCATCCTTGGGGCCTGGTTTTAAAACTGGAGCCCTCATGTCCTTCGAACCATCCAGTCTGCAAAAGAGTTTCAAATCCAACTAGAATCACAGCAGTACACACAACTTTAAATACCTCAAAGCACATTACTTAGATGATTACATAGTAAATAAAATTGGAGTTCTTACTTTTCATTCTCAAGTAGAAGCGTTCCCTCCCATACAGAATTACAATATGCATTACCCAAGTTGCGAAATAAGTCCACAAGTATAGGTTCCCAAACCTTGACATCTAATGTTAGAGATCTCACCTGCAGTTATTAGTACAAAGTACTCTTTCATTGTCAACCGAGAAGTCATGATAATCATATCTCATTCCTAAGCCACTTTCTTTTCTACAGTGTTATAATGCATAATACTTGCTAAAGATAATTTCAAAAGAACAGGATTTGTTCAACACTTTAAATGTTTTGGCATGCAGGACTTTCCAAAATAACAAACACGATCCACATCTTTCATCGCATACAAGGGTAGACCAAAAGAAAGATAATACAAGATAGGGAAATTGGGCTTACTAGCCTTATACAAATACACCAACCAAAATTAGCTCTGCTCTCAAAATGCACTATCTTTTGACAGAAAATAATCCAATCTCCACTAGCTCTATTTGACGAAAATATCACAAATAATGTGTCAAAAATCTACCAAAACCAATATTGTGTCGAGAATTTATTAATATTGTGCCGATAACGAGGGTATTTTCGTTAAAGAGAGCTAATAGAAATTGCATTTTGAACGTAGGGCTATTTTTTATTGGTGGGTTTGTAAAAGTGCTACTAAGCCCTATTACCCTATAATATAAACTGGAAGCTAGCTAACATCCATCCCAGAGAAAAAATACAATCCCAACTTTTCATTTCTTTGCGCACCTTTGAAATGTGTACTCCAAGATTCCGGTGAACACCAGAACATTCAATGCACATCAGTACGCCAAGATTAAGAGATGCCCAGTCAGGCTCAGGAGCACCGCACTCCGCACAAAGATCATTTCCAGGAATTCTCCTGAGAATACTAGAAACAGAATCTACTCTGTTGAATTTTCTGGTATTTCCTAAACTTTCAGTGCTTTTCACTCTACGAATATCATAAGTACCAAGAGAAGATTTACTACTCTCGTGATTCACAGTTCCAGGATGTGGCTGCAGAAAATATAACGAAAGTTCGTTAGTATTAGCTTTCATTCATACAAATCTTAATATTTATACAGAAAAGTCACAAACTTTCAAGGTAGGGACCTGGTCAAGAAGCTGAAAATTCAAAAGAGATGCAATAACTCCTGCTATTTTGTTTGTCCAATCCATCCTATCAGCTTCATTTTCAGCCTGAACAAACAGAAGGTAAATAGTAGCCCTTCACAATGTCGTCCCAAATACTTCAATTATATAGCTAATGATTCAGCGAAATAACATATGCACGAATGTAATTTGTACAATGGTTATCTCAAGAGTTCAGATGAGTTAAGCCATGCATGCAATTAAAGTACTACAGTACAGCAGCACAAAGCAATAACCAACAACCAATCAACTAATTACCTGCAATGTATAAGTTTTCAATGGGGATATTATTCTAAAGCAAAGTCGAAGATCTGTATCCTCTGCGTCCATCTTTATTGTTGAGGTACGCAGATCAACAGTACGGCAGCCCAGAATGTTTTCATTAAGTGACGCTACCCTATGTCTTGAACGAAATCTGCTAAACACACCACTGTGATGTTCCGGTGAGCGAGTGAAATGATGTGACTGGGAGCCGCCCTATGATGGTAACAGATACAAGAGAAGAAAATTCATGGTCTATGCAATAAAACTAACATCTCTGGAATATAACATGTGTGGTATGGTAAACTTAATTAAAGTAATTCAAAGATAGAGAATGCACAAGTTACAGAGAAGATTTAGCAGAGAAAATGTTAACACACCATGGGTTTGGTACCCTTAATTCTGTAATAAAATAAAGCCCCATGACTGTTCAGAACGAAAAACCTCCTCTTCCAATCTCCCCTCAAACTTGAAGATCGTTTCACTAGATATCCTTGCTTGATCGTCTGGACCTAAAATATGAAACAAACAAAAAAAAAAAAAATTATGTGATTAACCTTCTTTGCAGTACACTTATAAGCCAAAAATGGAAGACACATTTTAACATTTTCTACAAATAGAAAGGAAGCTCATATAATGAAAACTTACTAGTTTAACAATGAAAAAAGACTTCTTCAACCAATGCTATTACCTTCCCATTTGCACTGGACTGCATGATTGCTTCTATGTTTTTGTGAGAAGCTAAACCAAAGGCGCGATTTCCATCAGCCACTGCAGGAGGCTCAATATTACTGGAAGCTCGTATACTGTCCAGCTCAGCTTGTGTCCTATATTCCTGAATCCTTTTGTGAAGTTTATCTTGTTCAACAGTGGCCTGTTCTTTAGATTGTTGTGCGTACGTTAACACCTGATTTCAGGAAAACATGTTCATTATTAATTGAAAAGATATTTCCCTGAAGCCACAAAAGTTGAATGGTACAGAGTTAATGACACTGATAAATTAAAATACTTGTAAAAATGGACAACCATAAAAAGGTTGTGCCCATGGCATGCATGTCAATGACACAAAATCATCAATTGAGATCAGGATAAACTTCATGAATCACCTCTCTTATTTGTAAGAACACGCATCTTTAATATAACTGTAACTATCAATAAAAAGTGAATTACATTCATACCTGGTGAATATATGGTTCCATTTGGCTGAATAACTCGTATCCCTAAATCACAAAAGGAAAATATAAAAAATAACAAAAAAAAAAAAAAAAAGAAATCTTCACAGTTGTCAAAATGGCATACATTCAGATGTAAAGAAAACATCTAATGATTGCACAAACAGACCAGCTTAAAGTATCTCAGATGCGCATCCATGATTGCACTAATAGACTCCAAAAACTCATACTTCTTTTTTGCTTCAATATTCATTAGTGAGTTTACCTGCAGTCCTTAAGATCACAGAAAAAGGTCATTACAAGCAGAAACCTTTAAGGAAAATATATGTGACAGATGCAAAGAGATCTGCAAACAGAGAAGACATACTAGGTTGAAGCGGCTTTTCTCAAATGTTGATTTTGAATTTTGTAGATCCTGTCATGAACAAAAGATGGTGAGCTCCTCAACTTTTCAAACAAGAGGGTATCTACAGTCTAGGCAAGCAATTACTTTAGTTAGTAAATACTTTAATTAACAGGCACACCTCCTCTAGTTCTGCAACAATGTCTTCCCGTGTATTCTTCTTTAAGGACACAAACTTTTCCCGTGCCTGAATTGAATAAAACAAAACTTTATGCAACTTCATTAGATGTCAACTCAAGGATACCTAAAAGCTACCAAGGAGAAAACTAATCAAAAGATATTGTTATAATATATTGGCAACCAAGGAGATCTAAGATGTATAATATATTGGCTCATCCTTCATACAAAAAAACAACATATTAATGAGTTCCACCCGATTCTGAATCTATAAGACACAGCCCAATGGCAAACTAGGTAGGTCTAAGAAACTAGAAGCTTCACCTTTTGGGGACAGTAGCTACTATAAAAGCAAGTATAAATATATAAATTGAATTAACATTATTGCCACACAGGTACAAAATGTTCGAGGTGATCAGCGATACCTGATCATAACCATGTATAGCTTTGTCGAATTGACGTCGGGACTCCTGCAAAATTAATAGAAAAGCATGTACGGCAAAAGAAATCAAAATTTTTTTACTTCATCTCAGGAGCCCGAACTTCATCCACTGCCACAGTGCCAGCACCAATTTCCATTGGTATAGTTATAGTAGCAGTATATAGAAACAAAGAAATTACCTTTGCATCTTGCAGATCAACAGTCATAAAGTGCATCAACCGATCAACTAAAACGTGCTCTACCTGTAATCCATAATTTTACCCACTAAGAATGTAAAAAATAGAGAGAAAAGATAAAGAAGTTTACATAATGTTACTTAAATATATTTTCTCTTTTTCGATTCACCATTAGTACATAATACATAAAACCTTGACTCACTTTCACTATTTAACATATTTAGAAAGATTATTAGGGTGATTTGCTATCTAAGACTCACTTGGGAGCGCAGAAGCTCCTTATAAGTGGCAAGCTCTTGAAATGCAGTAACGAATTTGGATAATACTGGACCTGGAAGAAAATATCACATATATAGCAAGTTACAATAACATATCAAAACAGAACCAAAAACGAATGCTTTCCTTTCAACAGAAAAAGTAGGATGATAAACATAACACGGTTGAACTGAATTTCTTTTTTATTTTTAATTTATTACATGAGGTTTCTTTCACATTCGATGTTATACCAAAATTACCCCATAATTACAGCTTAATATACAAAATTTCACTTTTCTCTTTTACAAAATTTGTTGATAACTACCATTAAAATCATTTCCTATTAGAAAAACCCTCCAATGAAATTTTGAAAATCATTACTTATCATTTTTCAGAAGCACCTTTATGATTTCTAGACATTTTCTAGAAAAAAACAAATATCAATCCTAACAACCTCCAATGGATACACTAATAGGATCGTCCAGTCCACCACCAAATGCTTCCAAAGATTCTGAAAAAATGGTGTCTCCATTGCATGCTTCTTCCAGAGCCCCCCTGTGAGTAAAACAAAGCCAAAAATCAAACTTTCCTCAGCCATTGACTTTAAGCTTTATTATAAAAGAGCGGACTTCGATTCTTCAATTCATAAGTAGAACCAATAAAACAGTTTCCCAGGAATATCATCATACACTTACATAAGCTTCTTAGACCCTTTGCATAATTTTTGGCAGCGATCTTTCAACTCATCAGCTGTTTGTTCCATAGAATACATCTGTCAAAGAATCCAAATTTCACCATTCCGATACCATTTAAGAACACGAGAGACGCCAACAACATACAACATTAGCTATAGTATCTATAAAACCTGTTAAATTTGATTATAGCTAGTCTTCGAATTCAAAAATAAATGAAAAATATAAACTACACCAAAAGATGTCTAATTTTTCTCCTGAAATTTGACTTTCTCGCATATCTTCTTCTTTACAACTTCCATGCAATTAATCAACATGCTTTGAATATATCTGTGTATATATAAGTAATTCAAGTACAAAATTCTTTTGAAATCCAGTAAAACTAATTGTCAGCTGAAAATATTTCTTTGAAATAGTACAATCATTACACCAAAAAGCCGAGAGAATTTTGCAATTTACAGTGAGCTAGTGCAATTTCTCGTTCCAAATTCATGAGATTTCAAAGATTGAAGCTTTTACAAGAATCCGAAATCCGAATATATACATACACACACACACACACACACATATATATATATATATATATATATATTACCTGCTTCTGAAACATTGGGGAATCCTCGAGCTTGATGAAGGCCGCCATTTTTTTCCCCTCTGAAAATTTGGAGATCCAATCGCAATCTCTGCTTGTCTCTTTCTTTCTTTATTCTGTATTTCGCTCGATTCTCCAGCCAGTTCTCAGGGTTTTCCAGATCGAATTCGCGCGGAGGGGTTATTTGGTCAAATTTCCCTCTACCGATTCGCGGACTCTCGAAAATTTCATATTAGAAGACTTTTTGCGCGCGTATGGATAATCTCACCTTGTTTGGGCCCTTCGATGGTGATGGCCGAATATTCTGCACCGTTGGATTTCATATAAGTCAAGTAATTTTTAGTTTTTTTTATTTTTATTTTTTTAGTTTCCACGTATACCATGCCAGACTTTAAACAGATGTTCTGACGAAAATACTAACACAACTATAAAAGTGTCACATAGTTTACACCTGGTGAAAAAAGCTTAATATGTAAATATTTATAAATAAAAGAATAATAAAACAATAATTACTGTATAATAATTGTATGGATAATGCAGAAACTAAATATTTTAAACTAAATTTACAAACCGAAAAACATAATTATTAAAAATTAAATTATTACTTAAATATTAATTAACATGTTTATTTTTTATTAATTACACATGATTAATTTTTGTAAATTTGATTTTTAAATACATCTCCGCAACATTATTATTTTTTTATATTGAAGCTTTTTGGAGTCTGTCAAAAAGCAAGGTGATTACGCGCACCCACCATTCCACTCGTCCCGCCCAAAACCTTGGCGTCGCTTGGGAACGATTGCAAATGACGCCCAAAAGGTGGATCGATGGGGACGAGAGCGCTGCCGAGATGCTCGGTCGGGTTGCGGCGGAGCGACCCTTCTTGCTCATTCCCCCTCTCCACCGCGTTCCACTCCGCGTTGGCAATGTTGTGGAGCTCGTCGGGCCCTCTTCTTCCGCCAAAACCCTCATCCTCATTCAAGTCAGTCTTCCATTTTTTCCATAATTTAATTTATTTTTAGTTCATCGTTTACTATTTCGTTCACAAGATTGATATCTTTTTGTATGTAAAAGTTGATTCCGTTATGTTTGATTAGGCTGCTGTGAACTGCATTCTCCCAAAGGAGTGGAATGGGGTGCACTATGGGGGCTTGGAGCGTTTGGTAATGTTCCTTGACTTGGATTGCCGCTTCGACATTCTCCGCCTTTCGGAGATGCTAAAGCTCCGAATTATGGAACCCAATGGTGAGTTTTGGCGTTGGTGTTCCTCATTTACTAAGAAGAAGAATGAAGAATTTTCATTTGATATTGCTGCTAAAACTTTTTGCTCTGCATAATTTGCTTTAGGGTCAATGAATTACGACGAGGGTTTGTTTAATTTGTGCATGAGACGCTTCTTGTATGTCCGTTGCTACGATAGTCTTCAGTTTCTTGCCACTCTCAAGGTAAGAAGCTCTTTTACCTTCATTTAAGCTTGTATTCAGAAACGAAAGGAGAAAAATTATCTTTTGTAGATAGTTGAAGAATGTATAACAGTGGGTTTATTTATCCTTGTATTTTAGACAATGCATTATCGGCTTCGAAAGGAGAAAGAAGAGCATCATGTTAGCATTTATTTACTCATGATTGACAGGTTTGTATTGGAATCTGGGATTTTGTATCACGTTTCCTCCTTTGCTCAAATCATGATGATGCTGTATATACACATTTTGACTGAGAGAATATTCAGTTTAATTTGACAATTGATCTCTTATTGGCCTCCTTATTTTGACAGTATTGGATCTTTCCATTGGATAGATCGTGGCTCAACATTCTTTCCGCTTGGGGGCGAGAAGAGGTAACTAATATAGTTTGTTACCTTTGTTCATAGCATATTTGTTATCTCTATACTCTTGAATGACTCTGATTATAAATAATTAACGGTCTATTGCATAGGAAATGCCTCTCTCTTCAGAATGTGTCGGATTCTGTAGTTCAAGAGATCAGAAAGCTTCAGCTGGTGCATCCCATGCTTGTGATAGCTACAAAAGAAATAATTTTGGGGAATGCATATGGTGCTTATGAGGCCAAACAGTGAGTTCATTAAAAAACTCATAAACTTTAACTTCAGCTGTGTTGTATATGCATGCTTTGCTATATACTATGCTGGTCTCAGTTGTTAATACAGAATTTCAGAAATAAATCTTTGCCAGAGGTCTCGGATTTAAGAAATTCAACGAGTAATACTCAACAACTTCCATATCGCGAGTATATGCCATCCGTCTGGCAGGTAATATTCATCAATAGTTGTAATATTGTGAGGTAGGGTGCAGGGAATATTAAAATTATGACTCAGAAAATCAAGAATCTTAATATTTAGAGGGATGGATGGATAGAGGGATAGCTAGAGATATGTTTATCGAGCTCAGTTGACATGAGTTCTTGTGATTGCTTGTTGTACCTCTAATACTTTGTTTTTGCTCGCATGTTACAGTCCTTTGTTACACACAAGTTACTTGTACGAGCTTCAGGTTAATAATTTTCTTTTCATGGAAAATATTTTTGCTAATCTTTTGCCTTTAAATATTTGTAATTCTTTTTCTTGCCAATTAATTAATATCATTGACTACAGATATAATTTTGTTATTTCCTCCTTCCAGATGATCATCTGCCGATAAGACATCATGAAGAATCTTCCCTCTATTTGTCTGAATGGTTGTTGCCTTCACTTAGTTTCCGAGACAAGTTTATCGTGAAAGATGTGAGAAATCTCCATGTTTCTCATGATTGACAACTGTTCAAAAAATCTTTAGTTTTTGTTTTACATAATTGAGGTCGCAATCTGCTTCTGCAGGCTGGTATCGTTATGGTTTCCTGATGAGAATCTGGCAGGCAAATGGAGTGCTGTCTCCTTATTTCGTGAACTCTCATGGTGCCAAGTATCAGGTGGTGCTTCTGCTATTCATTCCTCCCTCTCTTGCATTTTTGCATTAATGTTTGCATAATATATGGGAGAGCTTGCAAAGTTAAAGCAAAGAACACATCCAATGTCATGGCTACGATGCATGGTTCAACAACTCAACATACACGGGAGAGCTTGCGTAATTAATGTTATTGTCTCACATTTGGAAGATTTTGCTTTCTGTTAAAGATTTCTTGGTCATTGCAGGGAACTATCAAAAAAAAAGAAACAAGGGAGTTCGGGGTTCATGCACATCATGAAGATTATGGAAGTGCAGAATTGTGGTTGGGTTCCGGTTTTGGGGATTTGCCCATTTAGTGATACTGGTATCATCGTATTGGATTGACCTCCATGTTGCAGCACATCGGATCGGAAGATAGCGTTCCGCTTGTTGCTTCGTTGGTGTAACACGAGCGCGGTGACCTCATGTATAAAATTTGAAGGGATACAAAGAGCAATCTTTTCTTTTGACAAATAACCGGATGAGGATATCATAGACCTAGCAGTGTACATGATTTGGAGACCATTTAGCAATTCATGTGTCAACATATCGACTCTCACGATTATGCTGTTTGTAAGGTGTAGCAAAAGGAGGAATGACTTTTTATGTGCAAATGGCCAAACAAAAGGAGGAATGATAAGAAGCCAAGCAGTATCTGTTTACGGATATTCAGTCTCTGGTTTTTTAAAAGATATTTCAATATGATAGTGTTATCTACATATATTTTTACTTTTCACACGTCCATTTTTCACCCGCAAGCTTTTCCTTCCTCCCCTAAGCTCGAAAACTTGGTGGAGCTCTCAAGAAAGGCCTTTTGACATGGAGCTTATGCGGGGGCTAAGATCTGTTAGCTGCAATTGATAGAATGACTTGTATGGAATTGAGTTCAGTTTGGCCACAAGAGCAAATTTCTCAAGATAATCAATGCTATAGGTTTGTGTGAAACCTTTCGCCACAATAAAAACCCTCTCGATGGAGTCATCAGCTTTGTGTTATGTACATTTGCCTCTTCGTAACGTGATCAGTTCTCAAGTGTCGTTCTTGTTTAGACCTTCTATTTTTTCTATCATAGCTTTCTTCAAATTTTAACAGTCGAATTGGATAAATAAAGAAGATCAGTAGTAAAAAATTAATAAAGATGTGTGAGAAGTATAAATGGAGATTTGAATAGCTATTTTTTACTTAGTATTGATTGCTTTCCTCGTTTACGACGAGATATGGGAATGGGAGAGGTTGATATTTGACGAGAAAAAGAATGAGCTCGATCATTTTCCCCGGCGTCTGTAATTTTCCCGCCAATTCAAAAAGCACAGTACGAGCGTTGGCGCCAATACACAAAGCATATCACTCTCGTCGTCTGAGCACTAGCGGCATTCCGTCGGAAAAGGAGAGAAAAATGGGTTCAACACCGAAGACCGCCGCCAAGAAAAACAAAACCCTATTCGATCTCTTCCCACCCGCCACCGCTCCCTCCGCCAAACGCTTCAAATCCGATTCCACCGCCAGTGCCGGCCAGTCACTCTCGTCTATCACCAACAATGACTCCTCCGCCGCCTCCACAGACCTCACCGCCCAGCAGAAGTCACGCATCGAATTCCAAAAGCTGCTCGCCAAAGCCAGACGCAACCTCTCCACTTGTTCCAACAGAGTCTCCTATTCCAAGTCCAAAGGTATTTAATTAATTAAATCAAATTTTACCGAATTAATTACTTTCTGCAGATTTCTTACTGTTAATTTTTGGTCCGGGTAATTACTAAGTAGGCGAAGGAGTGAAACTGGAGGAGCTGTTGGTGGAGGAGACGTGGCTGGAAGCGTTGCCGTCGGAGCTTCAGAAACCCTACGCCAAGACCCTCTCCAAGTTCGTTGAGAGTGAGCTCTGCGGGGGCGTTCCCATATATCCGCCCACTCACTTGATCTTCAACGCCCTCAACTCCACCTCTTTCGACAGGGTCAAGGCTGTCATCCTGGGTCAGGACCCGTATCACGGTCCGGGTCAAGCCATGGGTCTCTCTTTCTCTGTTCCTGAGGGTGTCAAGGTCCCCTCAAGTCTGGTTAATATATTCAAGGAACTGAACAAAGATCTTGGCTGTTCAATTCCATCTCATGGCAATCTTGAAAAATGGGCTGTTCAGGTACACTTCTATTCATTTCTAAAAATCACTTTTGCGAGAATTGCTTCATGTAAAAGCACTTGGAACTGCTTCTTAGAGGTGCTTCTTCATGAAGTGCTTTTGGGTTGTAGAAGCATATACGAAACATAGGAACACTTTTTTGTGCAAACCAAGTCTGGCATCTGCTTGATTTAGCTTCTTTTATGTGATTTGTGAATATTGACTGACATTCATTTTTCAATTTGATTCTGTTTTGTAGGGTGTTCTCTTGCTCAATGCTGTTCTCACTGGTGAGTCTCACATGTTCAACATTTTTCTCACTTTTCTTCAGCATACTTCTTATGATGCTCGTCTTCCATTTTACAACTAAAGCGGTAATCTTGTTAGTTCTGTTCTATAATGTTCTAAAGTATATTGGTTCAGAAAATGCCAATGGCTTTTGATACTTGTCGCTACCATTTTCACCCATCTTGTGACCTTTCCGGTTTCCATTTCATATTCAGTTAGGAATCATCAGGCTAACTCTCATGCAAAGAAAGGATGGGAGCAATTTACTGATGCTGTTATCAAAACAATTTCACAAAAGAGAGACGGAGTTGTTTTTCTTTTGTGGGGAAACTCTGCTCAGCAGAAAATCAGGTCCGTTAATTTGTAACGTTGAGTTGTTTTTCATCCTCGGCCATGTTTAAGTTATTCCAATTTGCAGTGTGCTATTTGTATTTAACAGAGGGCCTAACGTTGCTTCATACATCATACTCTTTCAATCGTAAAACAACTTTTGGGAAATTTTTATCACTTGTTCAACAGTAAAATTGTGTGGGATATCAGTCAGTTAATTACATTGAGTCATTACAGGTATGAACTTGATTTCATATTGTGTGAAATCCTGCAAATAACTGACACTGATTAAATTGGTGGCTGTTCCGTTTAGCAAGTTGTAAAGATATTCTGATTTACATCTAGTTGTAAAAATTTTAGCAGTCGTAAATCTCAATACTCGTACTCACTTGTAGCCCCAACAAAACAATAAAAAACACAACCTTGGGTAATCAGGATCTTTAACTTGGAATATATTATTGGCTAAATGGGTTGAGAAGAATTTAGGGGTTTATACTTTAAAATTGATTGGAGAATATATTCTAATACAGGTTGATTGATGAGTCAAAGCATCACATTCTCAAAGCGGCACATCCTTCTGGTTTGTCAGCAAACAGGGGCTTCTTTGGCTGCAGGTCGGTTTAACTCCATAATATTTGGTTCCCACTCTGCCATTTCTATCCAAATAAAGTAAGGATGGCGATATGCTTATAATTAGTTTGTTAAAAAGTTCGGGACCGGCTGTTATAACCGGTACTGCATTATCCTGGGTTTTCTTTGCTCTACTTAAGCAAAATTTTCACCTTGTGTGCACCTTGCAAGCGCAATACCGGGTATAACTCCATGGGTTTGTTTTTTCTTTTTATACTCATGGATGGTTACATGTCTGGAAATATAATTGTATGTTATTACGTCAAGTAAAACTAAATGGTAACAGATACTTTGCTCATCATGATGTGAACAGGCATTTTTCTCGCACGAACCAGCTTCTGGAGGAGATGGGCATTCCTCCCATAGACTGGCAACTTTGATTTACAAAAGAATCTCAGCAGCGAGCAGCACGTATTTGTAACTTATTTTGTCTATGAAGTTCATGCATGACTACCTTTGGGACTTCTTCAGACGTTGATATGTTAGTCGAGTTGTACAGAATAGAGAAACCTTTTGGTAGTTCTAAGTTTCTCACTCACTATCTGAGTAGTGTTGCCCCCTACGCTATTCGTTTTGTCCGACATAGTCGATTATTTTGTGCTCTTTTGAATGTCTGCTCTTTCGTGGTAACAGAGAATTCCTTTCCCTTCAGTTATGTTGTACTTGTACGAAACAAATGGCACTTCCTTCATTTCTCCTACGTAATTACGTATCCTAAATTTCATTTTCTAATTCCAATATTTTATCGTTTAAAACTAGTCGTTAGTATTGCAATAAAAAATGATGGCGTCAAGGTGACGGTGTCCCGAATCAATCATTCGAACGTCATGTGACTTTATATTATTGGTCCGAAATTTCATGGTAACGTTGCGTGCATAGTATAGGTTGAGTCCTTGCAGTCACGGTTGGCAAATTCTACACGCCCTATCCACACTTCTGATGGCTCCAGAAACACATCCCATATGCCCAACAAAACTTGACAGACTTGGATTTTCTGTCATCCACGTGACTAGTTGTGATTGGCCACAAGCTCACCAATGGTCAACACAAGCCACCACTCGTGAAGCAAAGGGCTTTCTTTGTCAGCCACGAGACAACTGCTGCTCTTAAGTAGCAAAAGGCAACGGTCCTGATTAATTTGGCTAATTTACGTACAATTCTGAGTTGTGAGCAGCCGATGAGTAGAGTATCAGTTGCAGAATCACCACTAAATTATTGCCATATCCGAAACGAAGCATTCGACTCAGATACCGTTTCTATTCCCGTTTGATTTGCTCCACTCCCAGGTTGGATTTTTATATTACATGCTGGATTTCTGCGGTTTAATTGATAACGGTATTGTTTTTGTTCTTGTATTTTTTCCAAATTTAATTTCTGGTCGTGTTTGAATGAATGGTTAAGCTAGAATCAGTATATTGAATCATGAATCTGTCGTTGCTAGACGCGGGTTAAGCCAGTTGGTTAGGAAGCGTGCATGTCCCTCCACCCGAAGTTTGAATCCCCCTCCCCGCAGATTAAACTATTGAATCCTGAATCAGCAAGCATGGTTCTGAATTCTTGTTCTTGTAATTATCCAGTTTGCATTTTTTCTTCAAAGAAAGCGTTTGGGATGTGTATATATGTTACTAAGGGTAATTCTTGTTCTTGGGATGCTAGAGAAATTTTGTAGTTGATACGGATGAGACTGCATTTTTCAGGACATGACGAGCATAATTTCAAGCCACCGTTGTAATTGGTCGTTTGGAGTTCAGGAGACTGTTAACGTAGGAAAAGGATTCAACAAGGTTTTGTTTCCGGGATGTAATGGTTCATACTTCCCTTCAAGAGGATTGGGTTTTTCCACCGGTAATTGCCACATTCGTCATCAAAGCAATCGGAGACATAGGCCCATCTTTTCGAGTACAACAGATGATGGCAACGACATAAATCCAGATGACTCGGAAGATCCAAGTGATGCAAAAGAAACTGGAGGGGTAAGCTTTCTGCTGCCGTATTTGTGAACACACTGCTGACAAATTGCGTCGTGGTCTAATGCGTTCGTCTCAGTCTATTCGACTTAATCTTGAGCTTAATGTGTGTGTATTATTACTTCAGGTGGATAATAATGAAATGCTGAGAGAGAATCTTGAACGACTGGTTGGTAGAGATGATTCCGCGTTTAGCGGGATAGACCTCGCAACTCTTATTAGGAACAAGTACGGCAGGTCCTATGACGTTCAACTCATCAAGAAGGTATGTTATACAGTCGGAATTCCTCGTTGGATTCAACTTTGGTTAAGTTAATATGTTAATTGCGATAACTTGCACAGTTGCACATATGAGTTGGAATTCCCTTGAGACTTTGATCAAGGATGATTTCCGTTCTGCATCCTGATGATATCGTAATTGGGGTTGATCAGAAAACTGTTTTAACTTGTGCATTTGCCCAACGTAGGAGTTCCTTGGAAGAAATCTCCTTGCTTTGAATGTCATGTGGAAGTATATGGAGCAGGTATCCAAATTCTTACTCAACAAATTTGAAAAACTTATTTCTTGTTGGAACAAGCAACAGATCATCGCGAAACACGAATTGAGCTAATCCGAATCCAAAATTTCCTTCAGAGATCGTTTCCACTGACGGAAGAAGAGTATCTGTTGAGGCTCGACGATGTTGCAAACACGTTGAAATGCTGGGGAGCTGTGTCTCATATCCGAAACAGCCTAGCAACGGTGAAAGAGAGGCCTCGGATAGGAAAGGTACTATAACATCATCCCATCCCATCCGATCATCTGCAAGTAAAACCAATGTTTATGAGTAATTTGTTGGAGTGATTTTTGTGCAGGCAGTTAGCATTTTCATAGACATGGACGAGTCTGGAGGGCGTGCAAATGAATGGATTTACAAGTAAATTTGGGCAAGAGTTTGGAGTTGAAAGCAAATTGTACACTCGTTTGCATATTTATGCAGCATATGAAAGCTCAGAGCTGCTAGATTAATTAGCTATATAGCACAAATACGTCCGTCTGAGAGACTTGTTTGAGGACCGACACAAATGTTCAGTATAAATATTTATTTTTTTAACAAACGATATTATCTACATTAAGAAAATAGGGGAGTGGGTTTGTCATAATAATGTGGTTCAAATTCGTCTTTGCAAAAATTGAACTTAAGACCCCTCACTTACAAGTAAATAGATATACTACTAGACCGTAACACTAAGTGGCAGTATAAACGCGTTATTTGATTATTTAATGCTGGCTGGCTCAAAAGGAAAATCAAATTCTCTATATGACTAATAATTACCTGACGATAGTACCTTTTAAAGGATTAACCACGAATTTTAGATCTGTATTCACGTAGATTGTTCTAGATTATTGGCTAGTGAATCACACAATGATAGTCAAGAAAAATTGAAATGCGTTTGAATCTTTTCGGCATCTGAAAGAATGGACAATCGTTAGTTGGAGGGAATTTCAGACCTATATTTTATGTAAATCGTCCTAGATTATTGACGTTGATGAATCCATGAAGATTGAATTAGCTCTACAAGTCTTTTTGGTTTTTGAAAAAATGAACTGTCGTCGTAGCTTCACCGCCGGTTGTCCTATTTCGAAAAATAAATAAAGGCCTAATTGGATAAATGGTCCCCGTGGTCATAAGGTATTCGGATGATAGCCCCTGTGGTAAAAAAATTCGGATTTAAACCCCTGTGGTCTAAGTCTGTTAGGATTTAAACCCCTGTGGTCTAAATCTGTTAGGATTTAAACCTTTCTGTTAAATAATGCTGATGTGGCTGCCACGTGGCTGCCACGTGGCAAAATAATAATTTTTAATTTTTTTTTAAAAAAAACCTGAATTAAAAAAAAAAAAAAAAAAAAAAAAAAAAAAACAAACAAACCGGATCTGCAAGAAGAAGAAGGAAGAGGGAGAGGGAGGAGGGCGCGAGGAGACGGCTCCGGCGAGGGGGGAGCTAGTCTCCGGCGGGAAGAAGAAGAAGAAGAAGAAGAAGAACAAGAAGAAGAAGAAGAAGAAGAAGAAGAAGAAGTCGCGCAGGGAGACCGGCGGGAAGAAGAAGAAGAAGGAAGAAGGAGAGGGAGGAGGGTCGCGCGGGGAGAGGGCTCCGTCGGGGGGGGGGGAGCTGGTCTCCGGCGGGAAGAAGAAGAAGAAGAAGGAGAAGAAGTCCGGCGGGGTGGGGGAACGGGCGGAGGGCGGAGGGAGGGGGGGATTTTCTGGGTTTCTGCGTTTTTTTTTTTTTTTTTTTTTTTTTTTTAATTCAGGTATTTTAAAAATTATTATTTTTGCCACGTGGCATATATGTGGCAACCACGTCAGCATTATTTAACCGAAGGGCATAAATCCTAACAGACTTAGACCACAGGGGTTTAAATCCGAATTTTTTTACCACAGGGGCTATCATCCGAATACCTGTTGACTACGGGGACCATTTATCCGATTAGGCCATAAATAAATAAACCATGGCAAGTTGCTTAACTTTTAAAATGAACAATGCCTTTAAAGCATCAATGACAAGAGAGAGCTTCCTCCTTCCTCGCAGATTCTTGTCACGGTCCTTGGAGTTGTATTCTCCAGCAAAAACCCTAAACCTAAACTAAAACTCCCCTTTTTTCTTCCATGGGGTTGTTTTGTTGATTATAAATAAAGAATAAATAAAAAACCAGTCACTCACACTTCAGATTTTTTTTAACTTTCCTAGAAAGTGAAAAATGATTTTCAGAAATTAACCAAAAAAATTAGAAAATAAGGAAATTTGAAGCCACTTCATTGATAGCAAGCAAACATCAAGCTGCTTCAGAATGATTGATGGTTGTGATCATGATGCAGCAGCAGACTTCTGCAGCACCTCCGTCGCACTCAATCACTACTCCCCCTTCCTCCACCACCACCACCACCCCCACCGCCCTTAGATCACCCACGGCAACCCCTACACACTCCCAGCAGCACCCCTCGCCTCTCCACCGCCATGCTCTTCCTGTCCCGCCGCCTCCTCTCGACCACGTGCTGCCGATTGCGGCCGCCCACCCGTCCGGCGAGCCTGCGCCGACAATTCAGTGCCAGCTCGCGAGGGTCCGGCTCTCAGATATTGCCCCGTACCACGGGGCACCCGGTGGGTCGTATGTGAGGGCGGTGGAGGCGCTCTCGGGGTCTCTGACGAGGCACAATGCGGCTGTCATCGAATTGGGGAGCGAAGACACGGCGCTCCTGCGGTGCGGCTTGGAAGCCTCGAGGTTGTATTTTAGGAGCAGAGCTCAGCTCGGTGCTGGGAAAGGAAGCCGTGGAGTTCACATGTACAGAGCTGGGAGGTATTTTGCGTAATTTTGAATTCGTTGTTAGAAATTTGAATTAGGGCGTGTTGCAGTGTTGGTGATTACTGCAGGTTGCAATGTGTGTTTTTCCGGCCAAAGCATTCGCCTTTTTCGAGTTTCACATTGTGATTGCTAATTACATTGCACTTAGCTATGAGCTTAAATTGTGATTCTTTGTTTGTGTACTAATTTATCTGTCCGTTTCTTGTTGAATTGAGCTTTGCAATAACTGTCTTGGCATCGTTGTCCTCGGAGAATTGAGATTTGGGAGTCTAAGGAGCTTCACTTGTTGCAGGGCTTTGGAAGATTGGGACTCATCCCCACCGTGCATGGCGGATATTTTTAGGTGCATGGGCAAGGCGGCCCATGTGGCTTTGTGTGCAGTAGCTAGGCATCTTCGTTTGCGAAGCGAGTAAGGATGGTGATGTTGGCTCTTTAATCTTTTGTTATACTTTTCTTTTAGATTTCGTGCTAACCATTTTTGTATCTGCTCATGTAACACCTGTGCTTTGCAGTGTTTTCAACCATTTGCTTGACGATACTCCATTGCCCACTAATGAGGTGTCGTCGTCAATTCTGGTTGCAACATACTCAAATGCTTCCTTGCAAAATGGAAAAGGTGCTATTGGGGGAGGGAAGCCAGGAATGAATGCTGAAGTTGAGAAGGGATTATTAACGTTGGTTTCCTCAGATAGTCCTGGTATACAGGTGCCCTTCTTTTACTTGATTCTCTGGTATTAGAAGATTGATTAGTTATTTGCATATATGAGCTTTACATCTTATTGTCATTTGTATCAATTGTCTTCTAAACCCTTCTGAAAGAAGATCATTCGCTTCGTGATTGCTCAAAATTACTTGTGAAAACTATTTTTTGTTCAGGTATGTGACCCCAATGGTCGTTGGTACCTAGCAGATGGTGGGTCAGCTGCTGGGGATCTTTTACTACTTACAGGTAAGGCACTCAGCCATGCTACTGCTGGCCTCCGCCCAGCTGCACCGTATAAAGCTGCTCCCGATTACTCTTCAGGCATTAGTAGTGGTGGGAGGTACAAGTTGTCTGGTTGCCTTCTCATGCTGTGCTTTATTTATCCACCATTTCAATCATATTATCAGAAATTCATTTGGAATTAACCTAATTGCATTTCATGTTTATAGGACATCGCTTGCATTTAGGCTCATGCCACAAGGTAACGCTATATTAGATTGTTCTCCAGTTGCAGCAGCTGGTCATGTTATTCCCCACAGCTATGTCCCAATATCTGTAAGCCAGTTTATGGATGATCTTTCTGCTGAGGAAGATGTATTGGGCAGTCGTTCTGATAACACTTATGTAAGTTTTATCTTCAAGTAGCTGATGCACAGCAAGCCCATAGAGATCCAAAGAGAATATAATGACATATAAAAAGCAAATAATGATGGAGTCTTTCAAGAAAACTGTTGACAGGATTAATCAAAAAGGCAATTGTTAATCTTTAAACCCATGCATGGCCCAGGCTGATAGCTTTTGTATTATGGAATTTGAATTTTCAGGTAGCTCGAAACAATTTAAACAAGGAACCATCTTTAAGAAGCGTTCTCTCAGATCCCTTATCGTAAGTTGTTATTTGTCTCTGAACTTAAGTCCTTACCTTCATAGCAAATACCCTGCCTTTTAAATTGAGTCTCACTGTTTTCATATTTCCGAAAGAAGTCCTTTCTTTGGAAATTCGTACACTTGTTCATTAAGTTTACATGTTTTTGTTCTTATAATGTTCAGTTCGATTATGTGATAAAGTTTTGTCTTTTTCACCTTTTTCTGCATGATCTATAAATGCTTTAGTGGGTCATTCCTGGAAGATGCGATGTTAGTCTCTTGTGGGCATTCATTTGGTGGTCTCATGTTGAGAAGAGTCATTGAAACAGTAAGTAGGCTATCCTCTTAGAAGGAATATTAGAAATGCTGCTATAATTGCTCTGTAGTGGCTCAGGGATTTGGACTGGAAGGGACTAGAATCATAACGTTGTTTTTTTTTCCATCACAGACAAGATGCACCCTCTGCGGTGCAGATATTGAGACCGGGTCTTTGGTTCCTAATCATGGTACATTCCATTTTTCTTTTTAGTGCTTCCTAAATAAGTTCTTATTCCATTTTATTTCATGCTCTTTCTGAAACATTAAAAGCATACAAATTCACACATTAAATTTTTCAGTTGTGGATCATCTAGCTACACCTACATTCCCTTTTACTTTTATTAGCAATACATTCCTTGTGGTTTTGATTTGTATAATGACATAAAACCATTTCCTCAACAGCGCTTAGAGCCGCAGCTGCAGCAGTGAAGCATGAGGATGATCGAAGGCTATTTCATAATGCGACTGTCCGAAAGCGTCGGAAAGAATTAGTTGACCAAATGGATTCATCAAGAAGACCAAACAAGGTGTGTAATAAAAATACTCGATATTCTGTTACATAGTCCATTTACGCTATTGAAGTCAAGCAAGCCATCATCAAAACATCACTAACTTAATATCTTGTTAACGGGGACTTCATGGGAAAGGTTTAACAGATTATGTGTACCAACACCCATGTTTCAAGCATTTGTTTTGAATAATATTTTGTGCTATGCAGGAAAATGGAGATGTTGGTGATGATGGGATTCGTGGGGTGCAGTACCCGTTTTCTGTGAATGAAAAAGTGGTAATTAAGGTGGGTTTGTTGCGTTGCTTATCAAAATTGCCTGTTGGCCATCATGGTCCTTCTGGTTCAAGTAGGACTTGTAAAGTGACTACTTAATTATGCAGGGGAACAGGAGGACTCCAGAAAAATTTGTTGGCAAGGAAGCGGTCATCACATCCCAGTGTCTCAATGGCTGGTGAGTTGGCATTACTAACCTGTTTGCTTTTGTCATGTAATGTGCTTATTTTTTTCACGTTGCGTTATTACCCACCAGTCTACAATTTACACCTATCCATATCTGGTGCGAGCACGCTTGTTTGATTGGGTGTGTGTGTGTGTGTGTGTTAATTTTAAGTCAAGGAGAGCTGCTCCTTGAACGTGTCTGTAGGATCGCTGCCTTTTCTAGTGATTATTGGAACAGTAAAGATGGGTGTGACCGTGTGAGTGAGCATGCTTGTCCTCGTATTCTTGCAGGTACTTGCTCAAGATCATTGGAACTGGAGAGAATGTTCGGTTGCAATACCGTTCGCTGAGGAAGATGTAGAACACACCTGCAATTGAGAGCATTGTTGCTCGCAACCCATCCGGAGCAGCATCTCATGAATTCGTTAGACTCGTTGTAACAGTAAAACCTCTGAAAGTGCATAACTTGAAGTTGCTCGCCTGTCCACGTCTTGCAGAAGAAAATTTAATACAGCTTTGTTGTAACTTGTAACTTGTAACTGGCTGTGTTGGAATACTGTTTATGTAACCAAAAGAGAAGTAGTGTGTATTAGAATCCGAGAGTTTCTGTTGAGCGCTTGTAAATGAAGATGACTGGTATCATCAGTATCATTTTATCCTTTCAGATTTGTTTGCTTCTTTGATATGCTTAGTTTATTTAGAAAATTAATAAAAAGTCCCTTGTAGAACTTCTTTTTTTATTCAAAAACTTTTAAACAATTTTCTTTATCATTAAGGACACGTTTTTTATATTAAGGACAATTTTTTGTTCAAAATCTTCAGAAAGTGCGACTCCCTTTTGTTTTTTTGGCCTTTTGTCCTTACAATATACAAAATGTTGTTAATATGAATAATAAGTAAAGTTGTTTAAGTTTTTTTTTTTATTAAAAAAAGTTTTGTGAGACTTTTTACTACCTCTCTCTAACGCAATTAAATGGAAAGGGGTCACCCTCGGATCCTTTCCACCTAATCCTCCTCATCAAACAATTTGGATCCTTGAAATTTGATTTAACGGTTAAAAACACATGTTCACTTTAAAAGTTATAATAACTTTAGTCATTGAATCAAATTTCAAGGATCCGGATTTTTTGATAAAGAGAATTATGTGGAATATCGAGAGAGGATCCCTTTCCCAATAAAACCCATCACCCTAGGTCCCTAACACATGGGTTATCCCTTATCCAGCGGTGGGTTTGGTAGCAAATAAAGAGAACTAATGACACGCACATTTACAACATGCGGAATTTGCAGCTGCACAGTTGGCGTGGGGACTTGCTTTTCCACTTCTCTCGTGATCTTTCTCATCCCTCTCACAAGTCACAAAGTTGAGACTTAAGAAAGTTGGGCAAACCTCTTCTCCCTCCCAAATTTCATGAGATATTTGAACCCTAAACTTCATTATAAAATATATTTTTTTAACCAACGGGACAGAGGATTTGAACTTAATATATCTTTCAATATTTGGAAGATACTACTAGATCAATAACTAGTTGATTTACTATGAATATTAGGCAATACGTTCGTTGTTTAATGTATAAGTTAATAATAGAAAAAAAACTAATCTAAAGTTATAAACTGTTCCAGATTTGATAAAAAGAAAGCGAAATGCAAACATGTCGTCATATTATGTTGTTACCTAATATCATACACATACACCATCATAAACCCTAATTTGGTACACCCTCCTTTGTTTCATAAAACTAAAACAGAGACTTCAACAGAAGAAAAAAAACCCCAAGACATTCTTAATGAGAAATTGCTTGCTTGCGTATTTGACAATTAAATTAGGTGAATCGTGGACTATTTTCGATGGTTAGACATATACAAATTCATAATGAAAAAAGGTTCAATTCAAGTTTTCATTGAACTAAAAAGGCACTGGACTTTTGGAAGTGAGTTTTACTTACAATTCAAATGGCTTAAATTGTAATTGACATTTGTATTAAGAGGTTAGGACAATCAGATTATGGGACAACAACAATTACCATTTACAAGCCAAACGACATGTCGCTCGCTCAATCTTTTTGCAATTTGTGGTTTTGCTTTCTAGCTTGCCTTAATACTGGATTGATATTGATGTGCTTTTATAAAAAAAAATTGAGCTCAAAAATGTGTTTGGTAAATACTTAAAAACAACTTATTTTTACAGTTTTGGAGGAAAAAAAATCTGAAAACATGAAGCAGCAAAAATGAGCTTATTCTCACAATACAGCAGAATCATTTTTTTTTTTCGAAGCACAGCAATGCCAAACCAGCCCTTAAGCTTTCATGGCTATTTCCCCACTCCGCTAACTCTAACGTTCTCCGTCATATGGTTCTTGTTACGCAAAACACCATCAAACATCTCGTTCACTCTGTTACTCAACCTATCCAACCCATATGACAATGACGTCGTTGCCCTCTCCAGCTCTTTTAGGACATCGTTTAACCACTTATGATGAGAGGTTTTTCAATGTGATCGGAATACAAGGTGGTACACCACGTGTTATTATACAATAGTGAGATGTGTGTGTTAAAAAATTAATAACTTAAAAAATAAAATTTTCCACCACTATACAAAAACACGTGACATACCATTCATGTTCTGGTTACAAAGAAATTTTTTTGCAATTTCTGATGATAAAAAGGTAAGTGCATTCTAATAAGCGGTTCCGACAAGAATACCCCTACCTGCGTTCTTAATTACGATATTGCCCCGATACTTCTTGGCTGCTGGCGGAGAAATAGAAACGAAGCGCCTTTCAGTTGGACCAAAAGTTACGCAAGTGATAAAGTTTACTTTGGGAAGAACGGGTAGTGTGGGGGAGCGATGAGGAGATATCAATTCATCTTTGCCGTTAATCATTTATTGTGCGTGCTTTCGTTAAATACTGTTTATGTTTATATTTAAAAAAAAAATCAAAATGATTTCTGACCGCATGATGACTGATAGACGGATATGAGAGAATCCGTATGTTTCGGAGATGAACTCAGTTGACACGCTATTTTGGTGAACTTTCACTTGCCCATCCATCATCTCTTCCATTTAACCCTTCAAATTTCCAACCTTTAGACTCCAAAATCCAAATACTTATGCTCTGGGTAGCTACTAGCTAGTGATTTTTCGCTATTACATAGTATTATAATGTTATTATTCGACCCAAATTGAATGTGCATTTAACATTTTACACGGTGTTTTTATCTTTATATGGTAGAAGTCGGACATAGTGTTCGATGATATACTAAATCTTAATTAACTTGATTGGCATAGAAACTGCATAGAGCGGTACATTTCTTTGACCAACTATCCTAAACGCATCTGCACCTCCTTCCTATAACCCTACATTTTTCATTTGTCCATCCCAAAATGACATACATTGTGACTTGCAAAATTGTTTAGGCATAAATAATGCAGTCAAATCTTAAAGTTAGAGCCAGTAAATAAATTTGAAGTGATGATGATATAACAAAACAAAATTCTGGGTTTTGCACCTTCCACGCTAGGCAAGGGAAATTGTTTGGGATAAAATCTGAACTTTGGGCCAGAGAGAGAGTCGGCCAAAACCCAAGGCCCAGAGGAAAACTTAGGAGGCAGGAAATAGGCTTTCGGCTGGGCACAAATTACAAAGGCCACCTGCTTACCTGCTCAAAGACCACAGGGGGTAGGTTATTCAGTCACTGCACAGCCCAATAAAGTACTTTATTGGTGGCATTCATGTAAAAAAGATAGTGAGTCATCACCAAACCGCATTCGGGCAACCGCCATTGCTACAGGAACCCAAGCTGAAGCCGTCTATAAAAGGAGGAAGAGAAGACAGAATTAAGGACACTCAAACAAACAAACAAAAGCCAAAACTCTGCTCAAGCCAGATTTGCCTTCAACGAAGCTGTAGTCAGCACAAGCCTTCATCCCATTCGGGATAACCCTTCCCAAACCCCTGTAATAGCTCTGCTACCTCGTTCATGGTGGTATCGATTCATTTTGTATCCTCTTCTCCCCCGTCAACCCCTCTAAAAGCTTTCAGACCTCTGACAGAGCTACATAGATAGATTTTGTAAGAAGTTCAGCCTTGGCCGATAAGGTTCAAACTTACCCGACTATCTTTGCTCTGTCTTTGTCTTTTCTTTTTCTTAAAAAGCACAATAACATGTTATATATTCCCAGTTATATACAAGTTATTTCTAGCAAAGTCATAGTGAAAATGAGTCTTCAGCACTTGGATTCGATCTGAATCGCGTCAGAGTTCAAATCAGATCTAAGTCTTAAGCCCGGCGGGCATGTAATTTAAAGATCAGTTTAAAAGTCCTTGGCCTCAAGGCATAAAAAAGAACTCTATGTGGACTCAACCCATCCACGACAATCCTTGATAAGCGAGAAGTCCGAAGTTACTTGGGGCGCAAGTAATCGATCTATTTCTCCGTTTCGTTGCTATTATATTTTGATTCATAGAAAAGGCTTAAGCAGGGAGTGAATTCTGATAGAAAGCCTCAAGGCCTACACCTAAGGCCCCACGAAGGCATCTATTTAGCTTCATTTCATGTTGCGGTCTAGTTGGTCCGAGTATAGGGATTAACTCTGATGGGAAGCCTCAAGGCCTATACCTAAGGCCCTACAAAGGCACTCATTTGGGTTCGTCCTACCTCTTGGATTCAGATAATCAAAGGTATAATAGTGATAAAACTCTGGCAACCATAAAAGGCCAAATATGATACATCCAAGCGCTGGTTTAGTTTGACAGGAAGCCTCAAGGCCTATACCTAAGGCCTCACAAAGGCACCTGTTATATCTAACTTGGTTTCTCGGGCGTATACATATTCAATTAAAGCTTAACACCCATTCAACATCTGCCATACTGAAGATGGCAGTGGCACGCCTGAGCATTACAAAGTTAATCTTGATTGTGAGCCTTAAGGCCTACATCTAAGGCCCCACGAAGGCACCCTTTCAAATTAACTCTGTCTTTCTCTTTCAGAACTGCCCGACGAGCCTTACCCGAAGTGTGTCTTGCCCGACCAAGATCTGCCCGACAAAGGCTTGCCCGAGCGAGCCCAAGAAGAAAGCAGAAGTACGACAGATACCCTCAACCAACGCCATTCTCCCAGGGGAGCTGTGTGCTCGTCTGCCAGGAAATTCCTGCGACGAACATAGTTTTGGCACGCCCGGTGGGATCCTCTGATCTGAAGATAAAGATAACCATGCCAGAAGATTTACAGAATACATTGTTTCAAATGCTACAGAGACTGAATGAAGTCTCCCTAGGCTCTAGAAATGAGACAGGTTTGGCTCCTCCCAAAGGAGAAAGACACAGGGCTACCCAACCAGATGAGGTAGTCATAGTCAACCCTGTGTTGCCCTTTTCTGAAGCCCCGGTAAACATGCTCAACATGACCTGGGTAGAGAAAGGAAAAGGGAAAATTATAAGGGAAGAAGAAGAAGGGAAACTAGCCACACGACCTACGGAAGAGATAGGCAAACCATCCGAGTACCCAAAGGCTGCCATAATCAAAGGGCTGGTTATGTGTAGTAAATGCCAGTGTGAATGTGAACTCGAGATTCCCCCAGTTGGAGTCCTTATTGATCACGAGTTGATTAAAAGAGAAGCCCGCGAAAGGCTTAAGCAGGCAACAAGAAAAAATACTTCCCGAAGCGTTTTTCAACGTTTAGGAGGTGATTCCCAACCCAAGGCGTTGTCAGAAGTATTTCGGAACTATGAAGTTTCTAACGGGGCAGAGAACATAGAAGCCAAACTCCAAAGAAGTACAGAGCAGCTTCAAAAGGGCCAAAAGGGGAAGGAAGTCAGAAGAACTGATGGGATAGCTAATCCTGTTAAGAAAGCAACTCCTGCATATCGTGGACGGAAATGGTACGTAGTTGGAAAAGATGGGCAGCCCACCAGACCAATGGGAGCATCCATGGTCAGAAGGGTTCAAAGGCAGCACAAAGCCTACATGAATTCCCTGATGACCCCCATCACCTCTGAAGCCTCAAAAAATCAAAAGCCAGAGAGGGCAACATCTGGAAGTAGTAGTCAGCTTCGTTGGCGAAGTAAGAAGGAAGTAGAAAGGGCCAACGGCAAGACGGAGGGTATGGGGAATCATGTGCCACAAAGCCATCACCCTGGCAAGTATAGGATCTTAAGAAGGGCTCAGGAAGATCTGACTATGATGCCAACACCTGGTTGGAGGCCAGGGCCCACCCATGAGGAAACTGTTGCATATGAGAAGATACCACCCTTTTTGCCTTTGGATCCGTTTGGTGAAGTTCCAAAGCAAGCGTTGTACGGAGACATGAATCAACCACAACAGGAAGGGATACCAGAGCCCTTACTACCAGCCGATGCAATGGCCTGGTTAGACGAGTTCATGGATCACATTGGGAGCAAGAAGGAGGACTTGCTCGAACCCATCAACTTCCACATCAACATGACGTATGTATTATCCGCCATATTTGGCGCCAGGCCTGACCAGCCCGCTACCATGGAAGGTGATTATTTAACAACTGAGCCGATGATGGCTCACGTCAATGTGGAGGTAGTTACAGAGGAAGATTCAGACAAGGTTGAATCCTCAAAAGTACCTAAAGGTGGTCCCCTACGGATTTACACAGATAAAATGGTGTTCAGCCGCCCAAGTATTTCGTTGGCCAACCACCTGAAACCTATATACGTTTCAGCTCATCTGGAAGGTGTACCTGTCAAAAGAATTTTGATTGATGGAGGGGCGGCTGTTAACATATTGCCAGCCAAGCAGATGAAGAGGATGGGGAGAAGCACTGAAGATCTTATTCCCACAAACCTTACAGTCTCGAGCTTTTCAGGTGCCATCACCAGGACTCATGGGATATTACCTTTGGAGGTAGATCTGGGGTCCAAGAAAATAATGTTGGCGTTCTTTGTAGTAGACTGCACTTCTACTTACGGGGCCCTACTTGGAAGAGATTGGATTCATCAAAGTTTAGCCATACCTTCTACTCTTCATCAACAAGTGGCTGTATACCACGAGCCAAGTACTGAAGGATCAAGCTTTTGGGAGTTGGTAGAGGCCGAATCACGGCCGTTCCTCCCCTCAGCTAATGTTGCAGAAGCAAATTTCTACAATCCCAACGTGGGAATTTTGAAATGTTTAGGAGCTGATGAGAACGGCCGCCCTACCAAGGTGACGGCCCGAAAGCTTCTAGAACAAGGGATGCTCCTTACCAAGGAAGAGTGGGAGAGACCCTGTCTTATACCAAACTCTCTATACCATCAATGATCGAACAAAAGAAGAAAGATCAGGTCATGGCAGTCAGATCCCTGATTAAAAGACTGTTGGTGTATGGAAAGGGAAGAAGACAGGAAGAAAAGCTTTTGGATAAAGAAGAGCAGGAGTGGCAGGGGAAAGTTTCTACCAGCCAGCAGGAAAATGAGGAAGAATCTTGCGCAGAGGAGTTAGATAAGGCTATTCAAATGGCCGAATGCGTTTACGACATAGACGAGCCAGATGGTCTGCCCGAGAATCCGGAGTTAGTTGAATTTTTGTGTGCAGAACCCGATAAGCCACCTCCAGAAGTCCAGGATCCATTGGAAGTTATTGATCTAGGCACAGAAAAGGATCCGAGACCAATTCAAATCAGCGGTTTATTAAGGATTGAGGATCGGGCCAAGATTATCTCTCTTTTGCAAGAATTCAAAGATTGTTTTGCTTGGCATTACACCGAGATGCCAGGATTAGACCCAGCCTTGGTGGAACATAGAATGCCCATCAAGGAAGGATATAAACCTGTCAAGCAGGCACCACGAAGGATGTCAAAGGAGATAGAAGAAAAAGTCAAAGAAGAAATTGAAAGGCTGGTGAAAGCTGGCTTTATTAGACCAGCCAAATATGTAGAGTGGCTAGCCAACATTGTACCCATTTTGAAAGCTATAACAAAAGAAGTACGGTGTTGTGTTGATTATAGGAATATTAATAGCGCCACACCAAAGGATGAATATCCCATGCCCATGGCTGACTTATCCATAGATGCTGTAGCAAAGCATAAAGTTTTATCGTTTATGGATGGAAATGCCGGTTACAATCAAATAAAGATGGCGCCAGAGGATATTCATAAGACAGCTTTTAGATGTCCTGGTCATGTGGGGGCATATGAATATTTGGTCATGCCATTCGGGCTCAAGAATGCAGGCGCCACGTATCAAAGGGCAATGAATGCCATTTTTCATGATTTAATTGGCCAAAGCATGGAGGTGTATATAGATGACATTGTGGTGAAATCTAAGACAGAAGAGCAGCATCTCGTGGACCTCAAGTAAACATTGATGAGGATGCGGATCCACAAGTTGAAGATGAATCCAAAGAAATGCGCTTTTGGAGTAAGAGCGGGCAATTTTTTGGGATTCTTGGTGCATCAGAGAGGTGTGGAGGTGGACAAAAATAAATCTCGGGCAATATTAGAGTCACTTCCACCTACCAACAAAGTACAGCTTCAGAGATTGCTAGGGAAAATCAACTTCTTAAGGAGATTCATTGCCAATTTGGCGGGCAAAATCCAGCCGCTAACTCCACTACTGAGATTGAAGGATAGGGAGAATTTTGAGTGGGGGCCAACCCACCAGCAGGCATTTGATAGCATCAAGGCTTATTTAACTTCCCCACCAGTGCTGGTGCCACCTCAAAGGGGAAAGCCATTGAAAATATATATTTCTGCATCGGAAAGGTCAATTGGGAGTCTACTAGCCCAGAATAATGAAGGAGGAAAAGAGCAGGCTGTGTATTACCTCAGCAGAATTCTGACCGAGGTAGAAACAAGATATTCTCCGGTGGAAAAACTGTGTTTGGCTCTATATTTTACTGCCAGCAAGCTAAGGCATTACATGCTACCTTGTCATGTGCACATTATCGCCAAAACAGATGTGATAAAGTATATGTTGTCAAGACCTATGCTAGCAGGGAGGATTGGGAAGTGGATTCTAGCATTATCAGAATTCAGTTTTCAGTACATACCCCAGAGGGCAGTTAAAGGCCAGGCAATTGCTGACTTCCTGACCGAACATCAGGAGTCTCAAAGCGAGGAAATCAATATCCCGGGAAGTTTAGAAGTTGCTAATGTTTGGATCCCACCAAGAAGTGATGTTTCGGGCAAAGAAGATTGGATCCAGCAAGAGATAAGGAGAGTAGCAGGTCTTTGGATTACACCTTGGAAGCTATATTTCGATGGATCCTACACTCAGAAGGCAGCAGGAGCTGGAATTGTGATTATAAACCCTCAAGGGGTTTATCATTACTATTCCTTCCTACTTGATTATCAAGAAAATACCAATAATCGGGTGGAATATGAGGCATTGATTATCGGCCTGGAAATCCTGATGGACTTGGGGGCAACTGAAGTAGAGATCTTTGGTGATTCAGAGTTAGTGATAAATCAACTAAATGGCGAGTTCAAATGCAGACATATCACTATGGCAGGATACTATATGGCAGCAACACAACTGCTAGGTTTGTGGGAGTCTGAGATATCAGTCAATCATATTCCTAGAGGATCTAACTTAGCAGCCAATGAAATGGCGCAACTAGCTTCAGGAGTACCAATGCAAGAAAGGAGGTATGGTGTTGATGTTGAGATCCAAACAAGAAACCTTCCCTCTATCTTAGATCGGAAGTTCAGTCTGGATGTAATGGTTCTAGAGACCGAGGTGGAAGATTGGAGGACACCTATTACCCAGTATCTGAAAGATCCTTCTTCATCCACAAGTAAGAAGAACAGGCAGCAAGCAACCAAGTATGTATTGTGGACAAAAAATCTGTTGAGAAAGACCCCAGACGGGTTGCTATTAAAATGCTTAGGCCTAGAAGAATCCATGAGAGTAATGGCCGAAGTACATGAGGGAATATGTGGAGCACATCAAGCAGGAACAAAGATGAGATGGCTACTCAGAAGGTATGGTTATTTCTGGCCCGACATGGAAAAAGATTGTAAGTCCTATGCCCGCGGATGTGAAGAATGTCAGAGACATGGACCTCTCCAGCACGTACCATCAGTACCTCTCAATCCGGTGGTCAAGCCCTGGCCGTTCCGAGGATGGGCAATGGACTTCATCGGGCAGATTTATCCGGCCTCTAGTAAGGGGCATACTTTCATAATTGTGGCAACGGATTACTTCACCAAATAGGTAGAAGCATCGGCAGTAAAATCTATAACTTCAGCCGTGGTCAAGAATTTTATTGAGACTAAGATCGTGCACAGGTATGGGGTGCCTGAAACTATAGTAACGGATCGTGGGCCATCTTTTATTTCAAAGGAGGTTGAAGAATTTGCAAGCAAGTATAAAATAAAGATGATCCAATCCAGTCCATACAACCCTCAGTCAAATGGGCAAGCAGAGGCCAGCAACAAGATCTTGGTCAACATTATTAAAAGGATGGTGATTGATAGTCCAGAAAGGTGGCATGAGATGCTAGGGAACACGTTGTGGGCATACCGGACTTCTAAAAGAGCGGGGACAGGCACGACTCCTTATGCCTTGACTTTCGGGCAAGATGCAGTGCTTCCTATGGAAATCAACGTCAGTTCCGTAAGAATTCAAAACCAATTTGGGTTGCATAGTGCAGAATATATCGAAGCCATGTGTCAAGGTATTGAAGATCTGGATGCAGCCCGAATTGAAGCCTTGAACCAGATTCAAGAAGGAAAGATTGTTGTTGCCCGAGCTTATAACAAAAGGGTGAAGTTAAAGTCTTTCAAGGAAGGAGATTTAGTGTGGAAAACGGTCCTCCCGCTAGGCGCTCAGCTGTGTGGCTTCGGGAAATGGAGCCCGACATGGGAAGGTCCTTTTATTATTAGTCGGGTTTTGAACAAAGGAGGATATTATCTGGCAGACCTCGAAGGCAGTGAGCAGAAACACCCTATTAATGCAAAATTCTTGAAGAAATATTGTCCTACATTATGGGATGTTAGGGATTGCTATATCGAAGAGGGAGCAGAATAAGACAGACCGTAGAAATTCGCATACGGTATTTTGTTCATCCAAACATTTAAAGAGGGCAGAGATGCAGAAATAGATAAAAATACTTATTTCATGTCGACAAATTGATGAGATTACAAGATACCAAATCTTATGTATTACATTTGATCCCCTCTGAAAGTGTTGGTGTCTTCAACTGGTTTCCCGCTATCTTCTTGGTTGAAACCCAATCAGGTGATCGGGTTCTGCGGCCAACATGAGCTTGGTAGGGGACCCTCCTACAAGATCTTCACCATGTATGATGATGAAGCCCAACTTATCACCACAAGTGGTGGGAAGATCAGTCATCAAGAGGAGACCGCCTGACCAATGGTGTTGGAGGTAGATGGGTGATCGACCAAAGGTGTTGGAGGTAGCAATCATCAAATGAAAACTTTCTTTTCTCACGAAAGGGGAGTTTCAGGAAACTCCACTCAAAACCTGAGGAACCCATTTCTCAGTGGAAAGACGGAGGGATTCAAGGTGGATGAAGGGTTTCCAAAGCCAGATTTTATAGAAAACCGGAAGGCAGTTTAAAGGTCGCAAGAAGCTCAAAGGACACGCATGCTGTTATTCATTTAATGTTGGCGCTTGGGATCCCAACCTTAACATCAATTGAAGGGGGCACTGTTCGGGATAAAATCTGAACTTTGGGCCAGAGAGAGAGTCGACCCAAACCCAAGGCCCAGAGGAAAACTTAGGAGGCAGGAAAGAGGCTTTCGGCTGGGCACAAATTACAAAGGCCACCTGCTTACCTGCTCAAAGACCACAGGGGGTAGGTTATTCAGTCACTGCACAGCCCAATAAAGTACTTTATTGGTGGCATTCATGTAAAAAAGATAGTGAGTCATCACCAAACCGCATTCGGGCAACCGCCATTGCTACAGGAACCCAAGCTGAAGCCGTCTATAAAAGGAGGAAGAGAAGGCAGAATTAAGGACACTCAAACAAACAAACAAAAGCCAAAACTCTGCTCAAGCCAGATTTGCCTTCAACGAAGCTGTAGTCAGCACAAGCCTTCATCCCATTCGGGATAACCCTTCCCAAACCCCTGTAATAGCTCTGCTACCTCGTTCATGGTGGTATCGATTCATTTTGTATCCTCTTCTCCCTCGTCAACCCCTCTAAAAGCTTTCAGACCTCTGACAGAGCTACATAGATAGATTTTGTAAGAAGTTCAGCCTTGGCCGATAAGGTTCAAACTTACCCGACTATCTTTGCTCTGTCTTTGTCTTTTCTTTTTCTTAAAAAGCACAATAACATGTTATATATTCCCAGTTATATACAAGTTATTTCTAGCAAAGTCATAGTGAAAATGAGTCTTCAGCACTTGGATTCGATCTGAATCGCGTCAGAGTTCAAATCAGATCTAAGTCTTAAGCCCGGCGGGCATGTAATTTAAAGATCAGTTTAAAAGTCCTTGGCCTCAAGGCATAAAAAAGAACTCTATGTGGACTCAACCCATCCACGACAATCCTTGATAAGCGAGAAGTCCGAAGTTACTTGGGGCGCAAGTAATCGATCTATTTCTCCGTTTCGTTGCTATTATATTTTGATTCATAGAAAAGGCTTAAGCAGGGAGTGAATTCTGATAGAAAGCCTCAAGGCCTACACCTAAGGCCCCACGAAGGCATCTATTTAGCTTCATTTCATGTTGCGATCTAGTTGGTCCGAGTATAGGGATTAACTCTGATGGGAAGCCTCAAGGCCTATACCTAAGGCCCTACAAAGGCACTCATTTGGGTTCGTCCTACCTCTTGGATTCAGATAATCAAAGGTATAATAGTGATAAAACTCTGGCAACCATAAAAGGCCAAATATGATACATCCAAGCGCTGGTTTAGTTTGACAGGAAGCCTCAAGGCCTATACCTAAGGCCTCACAAAGGCACCTGTTATATCTAACTTGGTTTCTCGGGCGTATACATATTCAATTAAAGCTTAACACCCATTCAACATCTGCCATACTGAAGATGGCAGTGGCACGCCTGAGCATTACAAAGTTAATCTTGATTGTGAGCCTTAAGGCCTACATCTAAGGCCCCACGAAGGCACCCTTTCAAATTAACTCTGTCTTTCTCTTTCAGAACTGCCCGACGAGCCTTGCCCGAAGTGTGTCTTGCCCGACCAAGATCTGCCCGACAAAGGCTTGCCCGAGCGAGCCCAAGAAGAAAGCAGAAGTACGACAGATACCCTCAACCGACGCCATTCTCCCAGGGGAGCTGTGTGCTCGTCTGCCAGGAGATTCCTGCGACGAACAGAAATGAAGTATTAAATGTGTAACTCCTAATTATATATTTATTTTTTTAACAAATACTAGTTATTTAATTATTAATTATCAAGGAAGTAGGCTTAACTATTCGCTCTTCTCTAATATATTCTAAGGTGTGTTTTGCCGAATGAGAATTTTCTCATTCTCTTTGTGAGGATCTTAAGAATTTTTAAATTGTGTCCGTTCATTGTACATTGTATTATCATAAATTATTTTAAATATTTTTATTTAAAATTAAATATAAACAGTACCTGACAAAAATTAACCGTACAATGTACGATAAACGGACACAATTTAAAAATTCCAGATCATTTCAAAGAGAATCCGAAAAGGATCCTCATCCTGCTTTGCCAATCTGATTTTCTAACGAAGCAAAAACCTGTCATGTCATGCTCCCAGCTAACCTTTAAATTATTTTTAATAATTAAATTTAGATGCATGCCAATATAATATTTCATCATAGAAGCGTCATTATAATCCCATGGGGACATGATTAGTAATTTACTAATTAATTAATAATCCATGATTAAAGGAAAAGAAAAAAGTTTGAGCTTAAATTGGGGCCAAAGACAAGGGACCGTTTTCATGTTTCACTTTACAAAGAACATATAGGTTTTGTTCTGTTTTGTATTGGAAGATCGAAACGATTAAGATAATGTCTTACGCAAAGCTAAAACGCTCATGTGAAAAGATCGATTGACTAATTAAAGCCATTTCACTTTGAACTAATGTTCTAAAAAACACTAGACGCTAGTCAGGCAACGGGTTAAGACTTAGTGCCTAAGCAGCTGGGTGGAGCCTTAATAGATTAAGCGGATTTAAATAAATCTATTGTATTTCATGTAAATAAGCGTTTGTTTATACTTAACATATATATAATTTCATCATAAACTAGAAAATAGAATGACATATATATTATGAAGTATTGGAACATAATGAAAATATGGGGAGCAAATATATAATGTGTGTTTATTTAAGTGTTCAATAAGTCTCTTAAAATTTATTGTAAACAATAAAATGCAAAATGAAAGTTACCTATTTTCTATTTAAGTAAGTTGCAACCTAGGCAAATGTTTGGGCAGGCCAGGCGGGTGCCTAGGCGTTCTTGGTGTCATTTTTTAATTTTCAAATGCCCAAGCATTAATCAGAGTGGTGACGCTAGGCGAGAATTTTTAGAAAGTGCTTTGAACAAGGAATTCCTTAATTTAGAATACCTTGCTTCGAAACTTTCGAATTCATGCAAACTATTTCATATCCAGAAGCTGTATGAATAATGTATGCTTTTTGTTTTCCTCGTGGAAAATTAGATGACTCAGAAATTAAATTCAAATTCCAAACGCTAATTGATTATAATTGAATATCGAAGACATATTAATAAAAATGATCATGTGGCAAATAAGATTTGAAACATGATCATTTCAGATTTATGAATAAGGGATGTTGAACGAGTATCTACATGAATTAAATTATCAACTGGCTCTCCAAGCATGTTAAAAATTCGTCGTTTCTTCGCCGACTGAAATAAAATTATCTATTTTTGAAACAAAAATTTAAGCGGTAGAGCTTTTAGCCCCTTATCATCATGGAGGAAACAATAGGACCATTCAGATTAGTTGGAATGGGTAAAACAATACTCATTAGGAAATCAATCAAAAACATTGCCAACGTTCATGGGGTGTATTCGAAACTGGATGAGTAGACGTATGAAGTGAAAATCTAATGTATGGTTATGTAGAGTAACATTAAAGGTGACTTATTTGTCAACTTTTCTATTATTACTCTCAAACAACCAAACTCGGCCTTACATTTAATTGACAAAGTACGCTTAATCTCTGAAATTGAAAGCACACATTTTGATCAGTTTGCTTTAATTCAATAATAATTTCACAATTGTGAATGGATGTATATCGATGGTTAGATTGCTGTGTAATCACGGGATTATCCAATGTACTGGCAATATTAGTAGGTCACATGTATGATACAAGGCTACCATACAGCTTTAAGCCAATGGTCTACGTACCATCTGACAACGCTAGCCACAACTTGCCATTTCAAATTTCTTGGTTGGTCTTTTTCCTCAACTAGGCAATCACGTATACGAAAACACAAATTAAAAACTTTATATTTGCTTATGCATTTAACCACTACAAAATGACCTAATGGTCGGGAATAAATTCTAGGTCCGTTTTTACACTGCAAGTTCGGGATTTGATTCCTTACATGTGTGAATCACACGATGGTAATCAAAGAAAAGCTAAAATATCTTTGTTAGTCTTTTCAGCTTCTGAAAGAATGAACTACCGTAGCAGCCATCAACTGATTATTTTTTTGAAAAAAATCTTTGCCTGTGCATTTAATTGCAATTATTTTGTCATCCTTTGTTGGATTAAATTAGGAGGTCATAGGGAAAATTCTAAGGAAAACTAATGAAAAGAGTTTGAAAACTTTGAGTTTTAACGATAAGGACAAAATAAAGGGTAGAGTGAATAGTATCATGATTGATTTTTTAATGTAAAAATATGATTTTTCGTTAAAGTGAACAATACCGGAAGTTTGTCATTAAAGTTTCTAAGGCTGTACATAATACACACGCGAGAAGCTCTCTTTTTTATTATTCCACTCAATTATATCTGATGTTTTCAGACTATGCAGACTATCAAACAAAATATCTTTTCGACACTATGAGGTAAAGGACGTTGTTCCATGGTACACCTTTGCCCCAAAAGTCAATAGAAAAAATTGAATTTTAACGAAAAGTTTATGATACTGTATATTTTAACGAAAAATTATATTTTTACTTTAAAAAGTCAATTCGGTACTATTCACTTACAACACATTTTTGTTATTTTCGTTAAAACTCAAAACATTCAAGTTTTTTTCATTAGTTTTCTTTAGAAAAAACTGATCCTGTTAACTTTCCTATTCTATTGCACTAGATATGAAATAACCTTATTTTTATGAGGTGGTGATATAATTACAAGCAATAACCCCAATTACATTTTGATCTCCATATGAAAAATAAAAGGAGAATACACCAAAAATAATTACACACTTTTACGGTTTTACCCTCGGTAATATTTGAAACATGAAAATTCAACAAAGTCTAGGCAGAGATCTGTTGTGAGTCGGAGTGGCAGTCAAGGCATTGTGTTTTACCATCCTTGACATTTGCCCCTTCATTTGCCTGCACAGTTTCTCCAACTCCACCACCCTCCATTGCATCCTCTGCAAGTCTAACGACGCCGAATCCTCTTCCGCCGAGCTCTCTTCTCCCTCACCCCCGTCCTTGTACAAAACAATATCGGAACAGAAATGCTGACTCTGATTTACAACTAGTTTTCGCGGTGTAGGTGGTGGTGGTGGTGTTATTTTGGTGTTTTGAGAAATAAGCGCTTGAATAGCAACCCTTGGTGGGATTTTAGGATTCTTGGCAAGCTCTTTGCATGTTTCTAAGCTCAGCTTCTCATAATTTAAGCATCTGCATAATCTCGACCGCTCTTCGAATGAAAGATTTGGATGAGCCTGCCACACATTCGATTCAGAATCCACGATTAACAACCAACCAATTCCACTAAAAAAAATTAAAATGTGAAGGATCAAAAGATTTTCTGATATCATGAAAATGAAGGCGTTTTAGCTAAAAATAGTCCATGAGATTGACATAACTTCTCATTTTGGCACCTTAGATTAAAAATCAATAGAAGTGGTCCTGAAATTGTACATCGTCAATAATTTTGATCATTATGTAAAAAAATCTCCGTTATATTGAAGAAACCACCAGTGCAAGTTGAGAGATTAATTTAACAAAAATACTCCTAATTTAATAGAGATTTTTCACAGAAAGCCCAAAATGATTGATGATATACAATTTCAGAGACAATTGCTATCGGTTTTAAACTTCATGGATCAAAATGAAGAATTATGGCAATCTCAAAGACTAATTTAACTAAAAAAAACCTGAAAATGAATAAAGTCCAAAAGAAAAGCACATCAATGAGTCGGTGTGTGGATGCCAAAAACATATGGGCCATAAATCATGTGAATACATAATATTAATGCCTAATGGAAACAAATTAAACAATCCTCCTTTCCCATCAACAGATTATGATATTCCCTCTTCCTCAAGTAAATTGAATCACTCCCTCTCGTCCCATATAGTAAGAAGAGCTACTTTTATCTGACCCCTTCAATCTTTTTAACATGCCCTTCTTTTCCCCATCTAGCCGTGGAGACAAGAAGCTTTCTATGTTCTTTAATTTCTTTTGCCACCGACATTGCGTCGCAGACCAATAATATAAATATATATAAAAATAATAATAATAAGTGACGTGGTATAATTGTCACGGAACGTCGAGAAACATTAGCGCAATACAAGCATACTGTTTTTGTCTTTATGAGGCTTGGTAGAATCCCTCTGTTTGTATATTTTTCGTTTATTTTCATTTCCTATCAATAAATTTGGTAGAGAAGGGACGGAGGTTTATGGGTGTAATGGTCCCTTCAGACTCTTTCCTTCGAAAGATGATAGATGTCTCGCACACGACCATTTACGAAAATCTAATCCCACTAATCACTCTTTATTTGAAGAAAAAAAAAAAAAAAAGTAAAGAATTAAGGTAATGGCAATGGAGTGATTACCTCAAGATAGATATCAATGGCTCTGTAGACCCCATCAAAGCAGTCCCTGGCAGAATCAGGCAAGCTCTCTGCAACTCCCAGAAACTTAGAAATCTTGAGATTCTGATCAGGTGATATTTCACCCAAGTACTTATCAACCAACCTCCCAGCTTTCTTCAACCTCTGCACTGAAACTCCCTCACCATTAACAAACACTTTAAACATCCTAATCACGAGATTAACATCATAAACTCCCCTGTCGTGGCCCGACACCAGCAAATCATCCAGCGTGGCTTCATCGATCATCCCACCAATCAATCTCTCCAACCCGACTTTGTACTCTTTGCTAATTCCAAAGCCAGACACAATCCTCAGAACCCAGAACAGAGCTCTGCAGGAAAAGACCTTTTTGCCCACCAAGATCACGCCGTGAACCGCCGTGTTGGCGAGCCCTCCGAGCTCGCATTTCGAGTTCCCGGGTTTTTTCTGGGCAGAGATTTTCAGGTAGTGGAGGAGGAATCTGGTGAGGATCAAGCTGTTGTTTTCGGGTCCGTAAGCACCTAAAATCTGGAGGAGTTTCTCAATGATATTTGGTGGCAGAACGGCCACGTCATCGAACCACCATGCTCTGCTGGACGAGCTCGGCCTGAGGGATTCCGGGGTGGAAGAAAGTCTGAACCCAGATGCAGTTTCCGGAGAAGACGAAGACGAAGGCGACGTGGCAATGAGGTTGCTCACGTCAGAATTCTGAGCGATCTTTGCAAGCAGTGCAGTAATGAGTTTGTCTAAAAGACCGGACGAGTCTGCGTGGTCGAAGAACGAGCGGCAGCTGTTGAGGCAGACTAGTACGTCTTTGAACGACCACTCGAAAAGTCCCTCAAGAAAATGACTTGTTTTCTGCAACAAATTGCGGGGCGAAAGCTTTTCGGTCATGCCAAGGAAGATTGCAGAGCAGTGGAGTAGGCACACGTTTGAAACCGTGAGTGTGATTCTGCCATTGTTGTAACAGAATCGAGAAACTAACTCGAACCCGTCAGGGCCTCCCGGAAAGCCATCGATTTTGATCCCGGAATTCTTCATCTGGGTTCTTCTCCTTTCTTCCTTGATCATCTTCTTCAACCTTGATGAATATTTTGATAAAATCTCCTGCAAAAGAAGTGCGCTGTAAACTTTTAGACAGAGAAATAATGGATCGTTTCCATTCATATTCCGGAGCGCTATAGAATTTTCGTTATTTGATTACCTCATTGACGAAGAATGTTTGCTGACCAATGTAGATTTGTAAATCAGAGAGGTGAGGCATGGCCGCTGCAGCTGCTGCTGCTGCTGCTATTTGCATAAACACGGACCGTCAGAAAATGGTTAAAAGGCAAGGAAAGGGATTTGCATGTGGTGGCACAAGACATGGGCCAGAAGGCAAGTGCGTGTCCCTCGTATTAATAAATAAAGGAGAAAGCTTGGATGCAGCATATGCTGCTAGCGAATCACGGATGAACACGTATCCAAGTTGTAATTAAAAATTCAATTATTTGAATATATGTTCAACCGTGATTCGCTAGCAGTAGAAACTATTGTTGTTGTTGATTTTTTAACAGCCAACATTGTTCCGTTGATAAATAAAAGGGTACAAGTTTTGACCTTTTAGTAGCATCATCACTGATCAACATTGTTTTATGTGCTTTAATTTAATCCGTGAACCTTTTCCCCATGCAAAGATACAAACAGAACCAATGTGCTTTATGTTAATCCGTGAATCTTTGCCCATACAAAGATAAAATTTTGAGTCGGATTGACTGAGTATCACGATATCTGTATTACTTTTTACAAAAGTACGAGTCTTGTTGTATTTTCATCTCACTGAACTCCATGCGAGAGTTGTCTTATTATGGCCCTTCTAAAAACTGAACTTTCTCTCCATGTAAAAGAGGAGAAACAAAAAGACTTCGCTTTTGAATTGCAAATTACTCACTGAAAATGTAAAAAAAATAGTGTTATTCATACATTTATTTTTACTTTCCATCCACACTTGTTAATTTTTTAGCATTGATCTTCTTCAATTTATTTAATCCAAAAAAATTGAAAGAAATATTAAAAAATAAAAATAAATGTGTGTGAATAGTACTATCTAAAAACAATCACTTGTTTGGTTCTTCCTTTTGCAAAATTTTATGTTGTTCGAAGAATTTTGCGGACCACTTCCGATGATTTGTGGAATTGGTTAAGTGGAATTGCTGTCCCAGCAATGACATGTCAATTGAAAATCAAAATGTGTCGGGTATTGTGTCATTATTTAAAAACTTTGAGACACAAAAGATATTCATAATTTAAATAAAAGGAAAATTAGTGAAAAATATTTGAAAATTTTGAGTTTTAACGATTATGAAAAAATAAAAGGTAAAATAAATAATACTAGGATTGATTTTTAAGTAAAAAAATATGAATGGTACAGAGTTTTTTTCTGACAAGAAAAGAAATAAAACAAAAGGAAATCCACGTCCAACAAGAAAGAGATAAAAAGATAACGAGGGGATATTTTTGTCATTTTGCATATGACAAATTCTTATTCTGCAAGTCAAGAAAGGTTGCTCTCAATTAATTGTTAAATGCATATTCCTTTGTCACATATTAATATATTATGCGGGTTCCCTTCACTTTCAGGATTTTTTCTGCCAATCAAACACTTATACATGTGAACAGCGGGCCCACCAGATAGACAAATATAACCGCTTCTTAATGAGACGAGAGACCACCTACTTTTCATCACCTCCTCCTCTCTCCTCTCCTCTCCTCCTCTCCTCCTCTCCTCCTCTCCTCCTCTCCTCCTCCTCTCACACTTTACTTTTTATTTTATTATTTTTATAAAAAAAATTAATATAAAATATTAACATGATTCAATCGTAATCATTCAAGTAAAAAGGAAGAAAAGATAAGAGAAATTACGAAAGAAAAGAATCCTACTCCTAAGACCTACTCCAACCCTGGGCTAAATGCCAAATATTTAGCCCAAAATTCCCCCCAAACACCCCCCAACCCAAGCTAAAATATTGGGCTAAAAGGGGAATGCTAAAGTTGGGCCAAATTCCCCCCCAAATTCCCCCCGGGCTAAATGCGAAATGTTTATCGGAATTTAAATTTTTTTAGATTAAAATGTTCATAAAATTAATTTACAATAATCTACATATTTATTTTTTTTTTTAAAATTGATTTAAGAAAAAAATTTAGGCTAATTTCATTCTTTAATAATTCCGGGCTAAAATTTTAGAGTAGAAGGGTTGGAGCAGAAAAGATGTTTCTGGGCTAAAAGCTAAATTTTCCGGGCTAAAAAATTTGGCTTTTAGCCCAAGGGTTGGAGATGGTCTAAAAGGAGAGGGAAGGAACAAGAAAGTGAAGCCAATTGATTATTTGGTGCTAAATTGTTCTGATGGTTGGAGTTTTTTCTTAATTTATTGTATTTTGGATTTATTTTTATTTTTTAACTATAAGTTAGTATATAATATTGTTTGTAATAGAAAAAATTAAAATAAACAGATATGTACAAAAGAAAAAAAATGAGTGGAAAAAAAAATTAAAGAACAAAAATAAATAAACATGTGTAGAAAGAGAAATTATTTTTATCTTTAATCGTGTTGTTAATTATTACGGATGAGATTATAGTTTGTATTAGTCGCATCAGGTTAAGAAGCCAAGCATAATTTTTAGTAAGCATAATTAGAAAACTAGCCCACCCATGAGAAAATAATAAACATATCCAAATAAAAACAAAAAACAAAAACAAATCAAAACTAAACATGACCGAACCACCACAGGATAGCCCAGTAGTTCGGGGTAAATTTTAAACCTGTATTTTACCCGACATATCCTAGGTTTGCCCAGCGAAAGACTGAATCTTCCCAATCCCCGAGAGAGTGAACTACTATGAAAAAACCACTACTTGGTCCTCTTTTTTATAAATAAATAAATAAATAAAACTAAACATGATTGGGAACTGGCATGGCATCAAACTAAAAGTATTAACATTAAGCAGCTAACCCCATTCCCATAACACAATTAATAATATTTCTTAACTTCATAAAAATGTTGAAAGCAAGATTCTGATAGTGCAAATAAACACGTATTCTCCATTCGACTAGCTTAAAATGCCAAGTAAAACAAAGTTCAACACAAATGCAGTTCCGCGGAGAACCAAAACTTGGAAACTATCCCGTAAACTTCAATAACGGTGCCTGTGCCGGTCCCGGTCCCGGTCTCGATCCCTCTCCCTCCCGTATTCTTTTTCTCGATCATAATCATAGTCTCGAGGTCTATCTCTCCCCCTATCCCTATCCCTATCCCTTTCTCTACTTCGACTGCGACGCCTATAACCATCATCTCTGTCTCTGTTCTTGCTGCTCGGTCTATCATCGCGTTCCCTTCCCCTCTCTCTATTTCTCTCTCTGCCATCTCTGTCAATAGCACCTGCCACATCATTTTTCAAACAAAGTCGATCACTAATCCAAATGCGGATCTTGCTTGACTAAGAAAGCAGCAACAACTCCTAAAATTAGCTTTGTTCAAGTGCTATAGTAAACATAAATGTCCAAACATGCCAACTAACATCAAGACGAAAAGGAAAAAGGACAATCATGTTGAAGAATGTGATAATAACTGTGGTCTTATGTACATAACCGCTAGAATTAAGGATTTAAAATCTAAAACATCAAATCTATATCAACATATTCCCAAGTAAGAATAATCATGACACAAAATGCATCAGTACCTATTTCCTCCACCTCCCACCCAGCACGTCCAGCGCCTGGAAGAGCTCGTCCAGTTTCAGTTGGATGTGTTTTAGCACGAAATTTTTTCTTGAGGTTGCCAAACTCATCATACATCTCTCCATCATCCTGAGAATGGCACAAAATGACTTCTAAACCAGAACAAAACAAAAAAAAATTATGTTTCAAATAATGCTTATGCATATAAATCTTACTTGTTCTGCCTCCCGTCTACGTCGCTTGATTTCTTCTAATTCTTCTTCATCAAGTTCCTTGTATCCACCACCACGTCCCCCCCTGCCAAATAGATTTAAAGGAAAATCAGTATGTCTCTATAAATGTCACACAAGAAGGTAGAGAATCTAGAAATAACCTAAGAAAAGAGGAAAAACCAGCATACTGCATTCTTCATTAACCACCACCAATGTGTATCTAGTTCTTCAGCTAGATAGAAATACGACGGTAGAATAAAAATGGGCAGAAAAGAAAGTGGATCCCTATAGCATGTGAAACAAGACCAATTAACTTCTTTTAGGGGGAGAAGAAAATATGATGGATATCTTTTACACAAAATACAATAGCGTATACCTTTTTATTCAAAAGTGAGAAGAACAGGATGGTTGAAGACATTTAGGTATCGTATAAATAGATAAGAATCAATCAAGACCAAGTCTGTGTGCATATTAATATTTACATATTATCAGTATCACATCATCTTCCCACACAATGGATGCCAGTTATTGGTTGGCAACTGACAGAAGCATACATAAGTAAAAATAATGTAATACCTTACACCCCCTTCATTGTGACCAGGTTTATTTGTGTTGCATATATTGCATTTTGTACGCTTTGCCCAATTGATGTTGGCACACCTGAAATAAAAGAAGAAAACGAAGCAGTGTGAACAATAATACACTCTTTTAAATGACATTTCTGTGATACTGCTAAACCCAAGCACAATAGAATTAGCTTACAGAATGAATACAAAATGTAAAGTTATATATCCAAATACCATCATTTAGTAGGCCAGTGCATATATACCCATCAAACTTGGCCTTCAAGTATGAAACTTATAATGGTACATAAAACAGTTAACGCATAAAATTTCTGTATCCTAGCAAGTAGCAACATATTAGCCAAGGTTGATGCAGAATGCTACCTAACTTCCACAACCTCGAAATATGCAAACAGATTTGTAAGAATGTGAAGAAAATCAAAATCATAAGAATAAAATAAAAGGTCCTTTAAAAAACCAAGAAAACATGTTTCCACTAATTCCACCTCATTAACAATAGATTCGTAAAAATGTGAAGAAAATCAAAATCATAAGAGAATACAATAAAAGGTCCTTTAAAAAACCAAGAAATCATGTTTCCACTAATTCCACCTCATTAACAGAACATAAAAATACGCGATAAAACTTTGACTGAAACTTAAAAGCAACGACAACGACGATTATAATAAAGATAGAAGTGGCTTAAAACGAGAAGGGAGGGGTGGGGGGGAATAAAAGAGTCTTACATTGGACAAGGCCAGTCATTTGGACCAAAGAGTCCACCTGTAGGAGCACCAACAGGACCACCATGGCCCCCAGCATCAACGCCACGACCCCTGCCACGACCACCACCCCCTGCGCCACCAGAAGTACCGGTAGGTCGAGCACTTCCACAGCGATTGCACACACCACGAAATGCAAAATTCACATTGGCACAGCTGATAGAAAAAAGAGTATGAGAAGCTAATTACTGAATAAATATTACATTTAAGAATGAAAATGCCAAGGAAAGTGCAAGAAAGAGCTGCTCACCAATATCACAGCACAGACCTTGTATTCGGGCACGCCCAGTCTCCTTCTTGTTGCCATGCTTTCCCAGTAGCATCACCTCGACCTCTACCGCCGCCGCCTCCCCCATTCGTATCCTGAGCAGCTTCCTCCGGTCCATCAAAATCATCGCCAAAACTTGGATCAACCAGAGTGTTATGAGTTTGATCATCTTTGCTTTTGGACTCAGCTATAAAAACCCCAATGGTATTACCATGGAATTCCTTGTCATTAAACCATTCAACGGCCGCTGATGCAGCATGTGGATCTTCATATGTTACAGTAGCATCTCCCTTGGGTTCGTTGGTTAATTTGTCTCGGTATAGCCAGATTTTTGGTCGACCTGTTCGCTTGTCTTTCTAAATGGTAGAAAGCAAGAATGAAAAGAGAAAAACAGGAGAAACTGATGAGTTTTCCAGATATAAAAAGAAATTTATACAGAAGGTCACAATAAACGGTAAAAATCGCTACCTTTAACAAGCCAATGGTGCCAAAATGTTCAGCCAACATATTTTCATCAGTCCCCTCAGGCAAGTTGCAAACATAAACAGACCCATTTGAAGGGGCTCCTTTTCCTGTATAGGTTGCCATATAGCTCCACTTTCATGAAACTCGATTAAGCGGAAACCCGAATCCAGTCCTTCACAAAAACATTATTTTTCAGTAAAACATGGTTTCTACTTGTATCAAAATTCCCAAATAAAACGCATTGTAAATAGAGAGGCAAAATCGTTTTGCGATATAGCATTACTCAATCAAATTCCTAAAAAATTTGATAAAACCCTCGTACACAAACTCCTCTTAAATCAATTAATCGACACGAAACGAGCAGAAAACAAAAATGAAGGCTTCGATGGATTTGGAATCGTTATACAATGTGAAATGTTGAAATATAAGGACTTCCAAATTTCGATTTTCAAATTACAAATCTTCAGAACGAAATCAACCTTACCTGAGTCCTCGACGTGGGTCGCGAGCCACGAGCCTCTGAAAGGTGAAACCCTAACCCCAATTGTGCAATTGCGCAATCTCCTTCAGCGAACCCTAATTATTAATCGCACACTGTGGAAGAAGATAACTATGAGGATCAGAAGACAGACAGACAGAGAGAGAGAGAGAGAGAGAGAGGAAGCCCTAATTTTTTAAACTGGGGTTCCAGCTTCATCCACTACTTTAGCACCCTGTTATCGGTTTTTGTAAATTTTGTGTGCTATCCATAAACCTTTCTACTGCACTCTTTATAATATTTAAGGGGTGTATTTAATTGAGAATTTAAGAGATTTTAATGGATTTATAAAGTTTTAAAGTTTAAAAAAGTTTAATTAATTTGTAGAGATTTTATGAAAAATTTTAATTTAATTCTTTCGAAATCTCAGAGGAGGAGGAGAAGAGGGATTTGTGAATGCTTAAATTGCATTACGAAATCTCTCTGATTTCTTCAAATTCCTCAATTTTTTAAGGTTCTTTAAAATAAATTCCTAATTGAATATATATGGAATGTACCTTTGAATTCTAATTGAATACACCCGGATTTTAATAAACTATTTAAAATCCTGATTGAATACCTCTTAAATTTCAGATAATCACTTAAAATCCTGATTGAACACTTCTAATCGTCAAAAAAAACATGAAGGCCAAAATTTAATAAATGTGTGTATATAATATCAACTATTTTGTAATTTGATATTAAAACGAAAAATTTCACGCCTTTGATAATAGTAGGAAGCACTTCTGCTCGTTTTTGCCAAAAATTCAAGTCTCTCCTCACAACTTTGGCAAAACTGTAGGAAGCATTTACCCTCGTTTTTGCTAAAAATCCAAGTGTCTCTTCTTCAAGAAGTGATTCTACGAATCATAACCACTTTTTGACTTTTATAACAAAACACATTTATTACAAAAAGAGTGAAACGTAAACGATTCGGAGGCAACTGAGGATGATCAGTTTAGTGAGAACTGAGAAGGCAAATTGGACTTAAATTTAAGGGGGACAACAACTCGACTAAATTGAAAGGGCCACAAGAAATGCATTTGAAAAGTAAGAGTCTGCGATTCGCTGGTTTCTAATGTATATCAGCTATAAAACCATATGAGTCCTTCCTTCAGTTAAAAACCTAGTAACATCAGCTTAATCACTCGATATAAAATTATGAGGACTTGGAGAAATTAACTTGAAAGCCCAGTCTCTAAGCTTTAACCAAAAAAAGTCATCGCCGATCGTGAGTACCCCTAGATCCATAGGGATTCCTCCCAGCATCAGCAGAACTTCTAGTTTTAGCATCTGTTTTCCTGTCTTCCTTCTGATCAACTGCTGACTTTTGCTTCCGCAGCATCTCCTCAGAATATCGTCTCCATAACACTTCCCTCTCTTTTCTTGGCGTCTTGTCGTATCTGGGATCCACCTTTAGAATGCGTTTGGCTGTTGACCACGAATTAAGAACTGTTTTTCCATCTTCTGTCTCCTGGGACGCTGCTTCTGCAGTCAAGACTTCGGCCAACAGAGTTCTGAACTCATGTGCACATCGCTAGAAAAGCCAAACCAATAGAGTAAAGAATTATAAAAGCAGCATTTTTTAGCCAGAACAAGTTATAAGCAACAGAACAATTTTTAAAAATGAAAATGAAATTGAAATGGATTGAAGCACCAAATTATATATTACCTCGTTTAGCATCTTTACATGTTCCCGGAAGAGCTTTTCCATGTCAGATGGATCCAAATCAGGATTGGCAGCACGCCTTTGCGGATCCTTCTCCAATTTAGGCCTAGAGCCTGTCCAAGATGCCTAAGTACATGATAAGCCAAAAGGTTTAATAATTTATCCACACACAATACACCAAACCATACCATAGTAAATGTACAGAAATTCATATCAGATGCGTAGTTTAAGCTAATGACGCTAAAACCAAGTGAACTAAAGATAATACCTGAGGATCTTTAATTGTTTCCACAAGTAAAGCTTGGAAAGTAGCAACTGCCTCCTTCCTGCGAACTTTCAGTCGCACCCTCTCTGTTTCTTGCTCTTCTCTTTCCTTCCGCTTCCGCAGTTCTCGTTCCCTTTCCCTCAGTTTTTCCTGAAAGGCAAGGGAGACAAGCTCTTTAACATTTTTTTTTTTCAAGTACACACTCCTTCCTAGATGCAATACATTTTATTCTCTCTTTTTACAGAATATTGAGGCTCTTCGTCAACTGTTGTGAAGAGCTAATTTTCGAAATCCCCACCAACACACACTCTGAAGTGACAGATATATGTTATGCATACATATATACTTTCGAACAAAATTAACACAGCATAGGTGGGAAAGGCGGAGAGACACATTCATCATTACATATTTCCTTCTTTTAATAAAGGTTTTCTTATAGGTCCCATTCACTTATACACAGACAGACAGAAAGAAAGAGAAGGAAGGAGATGAGGGAGTTCCTAACAACTGCAGATGCACTATCTTTACCTGCTCATCACGTTTAGCTTTTGCCTCTCGTTCTGCTTCCTCTTCCACAGCTTTTAGTCCCGATATATACTCATTGAATAAAGCTTCCCTATCCTCATGCCTAACATTTTTGTACCTTGGGTCATTCCGTAGATTATCTTTCACCTAAAGAAAGTCCCCAACACAAAATAAATTCATATAAATTTTCCAGCACACCAAGTATCTCATACATTCAAAAGTTTTTTTAATAAAAAAATTCTTAACCTGTATTATTTACATTTCACAAAATATAGCAGATCTTTGTGTCATTCTAACATATCTTAATGATAAGGGAGAATCAAATTGAAACCACTAATAAAAAAGTTCCTCGATGGTCATACAAATTAATCAAAGATTTTGAACAACCGCGGGGGGGGAGGGGGGGGGAAGAAACTGTGGTAGAGGATCATCAGATTCGTTCAAGAAAATCCAAACGTGTAGTGATTTTTACTGATAACCAACAAAAATGCTGATGCTTACACAAACTAAATTAATAATGAAGCTAAAGGCTAAAAATTGACTCTAATTTTTGAAACAAAAACAGCTGGAAGCACACTCGTGATTGACCAAAAAGAAGACACTAGTAAATTACCAAAAGCATCCAGAAGTACATTGTTTGGATGCACTCATCAACATATCAAATAAACCACAAGCTGATGTAAAATGCACCTACCCTGGACCAACGAGAACTAACAGTAACATCTCCTTTTTCTTTAAGCATGGACTTAAAACCAGCTGAAGCAGCAGCACGCACTGCTTGAACCTTTTCTTCAGCAGCCCTCTTCAATGGAAGGACCCTACAAGTAGAATAAAAATCATGTATGACCATTATGATATAAACTGAACATAGAAACAAGACTAGATTTACCGTGTGAATCCATAGAGATTTATGAGCTAAAGGACACACCCAACCAATTTGGGGATCTCGTCACTAGCCTACTAGGCTACTACTTGCTGACTCATGTTGCTTTCAAGGGTTATCAATGGATATGAATTTCTCTGTCTAGGAAACAGTTCAACATACATTTGAATAAGAATTCAAATCAGAACAAAGGAGATTCAAATGTAATAGCTCAGCAGAGATACCTGCACTATATATGGATTCTTGAAAAGACACTGAACATGGACAAGGATGTGGCCATGGAACATAAACCATTACTCTATCCCCTCAAATCAGTTCAGAAGTCGATATTTTTCTTTCAGTGGACATCTTGTCCTCTATGTTGTACAATTTAGTTAATTAAACTAATCTTACTTCCTATTATAAAAATAAACATATAGGGGACTAACAACACAATAATATATGTAGAACACCATGGATATCAATCAAAAGTTTCCTTATTAGGTGATACCTTTCATTCAACAAATGCTCCCGATCTTTGCGATCTAAAGCCTCAAAGCGTGGATCATTGCCCCATTTCCTTCTGAAACTCTGGTAATCAGTGTTTCGATCAATATCCTGAAAATTTGAAAGTGTTACATAAGCAATCTCCAATTCCACAGTGCAGCTAATTAAATAGACATAAGAAAGCTAAAATAAGGCAATCTACACGACCTCAGATGCTTCATCCAATAACTGCTTAAATCCCTCTATTGCAGCCTTCTGGGCTGCTCTTTTTTCCTTTCTCTCCTCCTCTGCACGTGTTTTAACATAGTGCTCAAACAAGGACCTACGAGCTTCATGACTTGGAATGGCCTGCAACAGTAGAGACCTTTAACTATAGAAGTGTAACACAAAGAAAACTTAACACAAACTTCTTAGTCTAGCAAGAGAGAGATAAACAATAGATAATACTGCAGAGAACAAGAAAATTCCACATCTAAGGCAGTATCTGCCCAGGAGGTCAGCACTGACGGGAAGATTCTATTATAAGGCATCATTTAACAAAAGTTTAAGCCTTTCACAGCACTCATAAATTAAAAATTAAAAATTAAAAATTAAAAATTAAAACAAAATTTAATAATAAAATAAACAGCAATTTGGGTATCAGTTAACATGCACCCTAAATCAATTGATAACACTAGAATATTGGCAGGAACAAATTCACCCTTCCAAAAATTAGCAGATGCATGAATCCAACAAACTTGTTCAAGCAGTTCCAGTTATAGGTTAGCCTCTTAATTCCAAAACAATGAAATTCCTAACGTTTGGACTCAACAAACCTTAAATCGTGGATCAAACACTATCTTTGGCAGTTCCTTCTCCCACTTCGAGAATGGTGCCACTCCCCGTTCTTTAAGCATCTCCTGTATATATGATTGCCAAATGATTAGCATTTCTCATCAACTGCATTTAAAGTTGGAAATAAAATCAACTTTCTAAAGTAGATCAGCCACATCTAAAGTTGCCTCTAACCCAATTCACAGATGGCTGCATTCGAAATTACATCAAGGAGAAAAAAGTACAAAGCAGCGAACCGCACTTTCTATATTCTACAGGTCTTAAGTTGAAATCATAAAAAATGATCACCAGCATGGCATGTCCAAAAGTCAGTTGACTCAAAACCATGAATATTAAAGAAAAAAGAAAACATTCAAACTTAATTCCACAATAAGAGTACAATATGTATCTCTGCAATTTAATGTTCATATTAGATTCTAGTATAGTAGGAAGACTAGAAGCAACAAATATACCTTGAATTGAATAATACACTCCTCCTTTGTTGGCCCACTGTCTGCATCCTCTGAATCTGATGAGGAATCAGACAAGTTTCCATCTCCATTAGTTTCTTTTAGCTTATCTTTGCTATTCTCGCTTTGCTGGCCCTTAGGTGTACTCTCAACTCCTCTTGCACCATTTGATTCTGATGGTGCCGGAATTGGTGAAGAAGTAACAGGATCCTGCAACTTCCTTTTAATCAGATCAAGTGCAGAAGATGTTCCCAGCACAGCTGAAGGTTTAAAAGGCATGGCTTCACGACCACCCGTGTTAATGGCCGGAGCACTCATACTAACTGGAGCAGATCCTTTTTCAATCATTAAATTATTATTTGGCACTGATAGTGTATGTTCTTTTGGCACGTCACTATCCTGCTGCTTTTTCAATTCAATCACTTCATTTGGGATCTGCCAGCTACTTACCTGATCGGAAAAAAAAAAAAAAAAGATACAATAAGGTTGGTAACAATAGTACTAGTACTAACACCTATTCATACAACAGTGTTTCTGAGGACCCCAGACATTTCAATAAACAAGTTATATGGTATACCTTGGTTTTGCTATTATGGTAAAACTTTTTCCCATCACTGGTTGTGACCAATACCCAATCAGTTCCAGCCAAATTCACCCTAAACAGAAGAGAACCAAAACAAGGATAAAAGAACATTCTAACATTGCAAAAACATTATGAAACAACTCTAACATCCAAAATACAAGAGATAAATGAAAAAAGGGGCGACCCAACAGGATAAACTAGAACTTACGTCGAAACTGGAGTTGGCTGCATAGAAACCTTATCAGGCTGCACAAGCAGTAAAAATTAATCAGATACGTCCCCAACAGCAATGGTCAAGTAAAGTCATGCATGATGCCTAGAAAAAGAAAATAAGCAATTGCTTCAAACCAGATTTAGGGGCACTGAAACTTTAGATCCTATCTTTTTAATAGCTCTCTATTCTTACCTTATACAGTTCTATAAGAAAAATATTAAGATGAAAAATAATAATTGTACAATGGAATCCTCATAATCATAGCAGTCAGAGCAATTAAAAAGTCATCTCTAATCCAATAAAAACTAATGATGTGATTTTTGTACGATTTTTATGGGAAAACAGGGAAGAAAGCTAAACTACCACAGGGTATACAATAGGAAACAATGCAAGATATAATATTCATATGCAGTAGGCTAAAAATGAACAAAGCCAAGTTCAAAAACAAAAGTTGTACATATTCTTTTCTGAACAAAAGCTTCATACTTAATCTTATGTATCCGTATTATCCGAAACTTAGCTGTTTTCCGCACCAATGCACAAGGAACCTCATACCACACCACACTAAATATACTAGCATGCCAAAATACCAAAAAAACAACCTACATATAAGTCATAAATTACACATGAGAAGATAAGGGACCAAAGCTCCATACCTACAGGGATATGAAGAAGAATATGGTCCACTTTCTCACGACTTATATTGGAATGTGGACACAACAAGGTGTTCTGGTTAAAATAAGATAACATTTAATAGAATGAACATGATAACTTCAAGGCCTCAGAATGAAATGCAGCAGCAATAAAACAAACCTCAAAAATATTTCAATCTGCATCTTAAATACAGTTAAGAATTTTGCAGCAGCATTTGGTAGTTATTTTTAGGATTAGGCATCTTGCAAACTGAAATTTCATGAAGTGTTCATATCATATGAATCTAAAAATAAATAAAACTTCCACGTACCTCCTCCTTAAATCCAGGAGGCTTATCATAAGTTGATTCACCGGTCAAAGCATTATAATAGTATACAACTCCTGTCTCTGTCTTGTGGGCAGTCCAGGCAACCAATTGTTCATTGACAGCAGCTCTATTCTCCGGACCTGCATCATGGAATTGTTCCTATCATCTATAAACAACCCATACGCAATGTAGCATTGATTCAGTTATCATCGACAAAGGGGAAGGACAGAGAGAATTGTTCCTATCATCTATAAACAACCCATATGCAATGTAGCATTGATTCAGTTATCATCGACGAAGGGGAAGGACAGAGGGACAGAGAGATAGATAGAGAGAGAGAGAGAGAGAGAGAGAGAGAGAGAGAGAGAGAGGATAGAGCCCTAATAGATTGCTATAAGGTCAAATCGTGTTTACCAAATATGAAAGCAAAAGCATACCAACGCCAGGATGAGGTAATTCTTTCTGCATCACTGAAGACCCTGCCAATTGATGACCAGAACCAACGGAAGACACGGCATTTGCTGCAGTATTTCCCACAGGAGTGACACCAGGAGGCTGAGAATCAGGTAAAGGAACAGAAGCGAGAGGCATAACATGTGCAGGCAGAGGAAAGGGACCAGGAAAGGCGGCAGGATATGGCAAAAACGGAGGCCTAGGTAAGCCTCCTATCTGTGGGGACGAGAGCCAGGGAGCACCCATAGCAGATAAAGATGGGTAAGGAGCACCCACATGTGGCTGAACTGCTGATGATGCAACAGGTACTGCTTGCATGCTAGGTCTATTGGCTACAGAAGAATCAATAGGTGCAGATGGTACAGTCGGATTAAAAGATATTTGCACTGAGTGAGCTATTCCAGGGGGTCCAGGTGTCCTGGGAGTTCCAGGCATTCCAGGAGTCATGTTAAAAGATGGGGCAGTGGAAACCCATAAAGTTTTTGGTCCCGCATTAGGAGTTGATGATATATTCATTGTGGAATTTGAAGTGGTAGGAGCAGGCAAGGAACCAGAATGAGAGCTAGTTGAGGACAATGAGGCATTACCAGTTTCTTGTGCAACAGCAGGTGGGATATTCTGCAATCAACAAAAGATTTAGAACATTAATTTTTTGGATAAACCAAATGACTTTTCGAGTTACCTTTCCTCCGGATTGCAAAAGGTATACAACAGATAAAAAATACAGCAATAACTCATTGACAGCCTTTTGCTTTGAGGAAAAGGATATAAGAATATAAATATCAAAACAACAACCATTCACTTGCTACCAATTGCTACTATACTCAGTTAATCAAGAGAATTCATGTTCATTTAAAGAAATGACCCTCACCATGCCAGATTGAAACTGCTGGTTACTAGGGAAAGAATAACCAGATTTTGGAATGTTGTAAGAAAAAGGACTGGCAGAAGACGACAAGCCATGAACTGGGGCCTGAACCACGGGAGATGCTGGCGGATTTGACTTAATTGCCTAAATTAGAAGAAACATCAAATTTAGAACCGGGGATAATTATAATATTGATTTACAATGAGGTAACTTTTAATAAATTGGTACTTACAGAACTAGGTGATGACTGCTGAGAGGTCCCAAAACTAATGTTTGCATTAGGAGGCACATTGTAAGAGAACGAAGGTCCTGGAACAGCAAAGCTGGGTGCATTGCCAAATGTATTCTGCAAAGGTTCTTGTATTGAATCATTCACAGAACCACCTAAGCTACTAGACGTGGTTGGGCCTACAATTGAAGCAGGTGACGCAGCAGTTTGTGTTGAAGCACCACCAGCAGGTGAAACGGATACAGATGGCTTCACTTCCTGCGGTAACCAAGCCGGCGATGCCATTATTTGATCTGCATATGATAAGTCAACAAAATAAGAACAAAAATCATCCGAATTATAAACATACACTTCATTTAGGAAACCAAATCCTATCCTTCCGGGCGTAACAACAAGCATGTTAATTGTTCCTAGGACTCCCTGTAAGTTCAAAACGGACTTGCCTCGATTTAGGTTTTTCTTCTTATTTTTAACCTAGGTTCCTGTTTTCATTATTCTAAGTCTAAAATGTGCTTTAACACGAGTATATGCATAATGTGTCTGAATAAACCCCACCCTGACTACAAAGGACCTTCTCGTATCGTACCGATATTGCTCGGATATCAGCTTTCAATGCTAGGTAAACTATTTCAGAAGCAAAGCCAAAACCCTAATGCACATCAACAGTGTTCGATTCTATTTCATAAACTAGTTAATTCATCGCCACACATAAAAACTTTTGAGTACAAATTAAGTAGGCGAAACAAATTTCCTCCAATTTATCAAGAAAATATTTTCTCAAGAAACAAACAGAGAGCAGGGAGAATTGTCCGTCGATAGACTAACCGGATTGCGAAGGCAGAAGCGGTGCGTCGGAAGATAGAGATTCGGAGAGAAGAGAACGGCGGAAGTTTGTTCGGTCTCTCGGCCGCAGCCGACGGTGGGAGTTGGCGTTTCAGTATATCTTTGCCGTCGTTTTAACTTTTAACCCCGGAGAGGGAGAAGTGAGAGGGAGCGCGCGGGTGGCAAGTGGTGAGGTACGGAGGTGGAGGTGAATTCAGCTTCAAACCAAAAATAAATAAATAAAAATATATAAAATATCAAACCCAAAAAGGTGAACGGGGATTGGAATTAATTAGGGCTTGCAAAGTATCCGGACCCAACCCGACTCGACTCGGAACTTTGAAGCCATGAATCAAACCAACCCGAAATTCCGCCCGAGTTAAACCCGGTCCGAAACAACCAGAAATCATGTCCTACCCAATGTCTTCAAGGCCAAACCCAAGAGGCTTTTAACATATGAAGGCCCAGATTGAGATTGAGGGTCAGGTCCACCAGCCCATCTGCAACATGATTTTTCCAATTTTTCGGAAGTATCAATTATTTTATTTTTTTAAGCAAACGGCTTTATCTTCTTTTTATTGGTAAAGGAATAATACATTTTTTTCGCCAAAAATTATTATTTTGTATATAAATTAATATTCAAATTTATAAATAAATGCAACTAAGAAAGAGAGAGAAAGACATGCTAGACCTTGTCATACTAGTGTGGTGTGAGACAATGGCTTCAGGGTGATTAGTTTAGGGTTAGTAAGATGAAAATGGATTCAACAATTCCAGTTTAACATATATAGGGGTAAGTCTTAACTTGACATGATTCGTTAAGGCACTCATGACTTTATGTGTTTTGCTTATTTAAGTCATGTTACCCAGCTAGTCAAGTCATTTAGACAATCAATTTTCGGATACCTTATAAAAGACACATCTAAGAATTATACTTAAGGAGGTATCTTAACCACATGAAATATTCTGACCTATATTTGGGTTTTTGTTGTTAAGATTGGTTATCTCGTCATTTGCTTATGCATGATCATTTCTTATCCATCTTGTTGAGCTTATTCCTCCAGCATATCTTGCTAGGCATGAGGATGAGTTTGAGATTTTTTCGGCCATTTAGGCCCTGAGTTAAGTGGCCAATGGGTTGGATAAAATGTATCCATCATGTGGACTAAGTAGATGTGTTTACTATGCTTCTCTTTGTTTACTCTTTTTTTTTTCTTTTGAATCAAATTTCAATAAAAAAAAATGTTATTTTTACGATTTATTTGTACAATCTCTCCAATATAAATATGACCCATATGTGTTTGTGAGCTTTACCTCTATTGAGAGATGATATAATTAGATAATAAGTGAATTGGAGTTGGACTGGCATATTATTCTAACAAAAAAAGAAATAGCCATAATTAAAGAGTAATACTAGAAACTACTTAGTATTACGGTTTAGGTGTATTGTTCTTCACTTGCAAGTGAGAGGTTTTAAGTTCAATTTTTGCCAAAGGCGAGTTGAAATCACATTATTGTTAGCCAATTGTGTGACTAAGAGCAAGTCCAACCTTGCTGGTAGCCCGGGGGACAGGGGAGAAGAAAGGGCCCGAGGCCCTGTGAATCACCTCAGCCATGAAGAGCCCAAGCTCTTGAAGAAGGCTCGAGCAGGGGGCCTGTCAATTTGTGACAGCCCAGCAGCCCGAGCTCCAACCCTTTTTTTATTTTTGTTCTGTCAGGCGCGTGCACCCCACTCGCGCGTGGGGGCGCGTCTCCCGACACCTTTTCAAAAAAATCAGGCCACTTGCAGCAGCTGTCAGTTACCGTTGGGAAGCCACGTGGCTTCCCACGGTCCGTTCGATCTCAACGGTTCCTTCATTTGGACCGTTGGATCTCAACGGTAAAAAAAATAAAACAAATCTTATTTAATATCAACCGTTCGATCTGAGATCAACGGTCGATATTAATATGCTTTATAAATAAAGAAAAAATAGTTTTAAAATTAAGAAAAGTTACCGTTGTGCCACGTGGCACAATCTGGAGTGTTGGAATTCAATTTTTTTTAAATCCAACGGCAGAGATTAATTATTTGAAAAAAAAAAATTTTAATGGAAAAAATTGTAAAAAATCTGAAAAAAAATTTGTAAAAAATTGTTTTTACTTTTCTATAAATACCACTTCTTCTCCATTTATCGTCAAAGATTCTCAAAAGATAACGACACGTCGCACGATGACATTGGATAAAAATCTTATCGAAATCCATCGCTAAATAAATTTTTTTTTATAAAATGACACGTGGCGCAACGAGAATTATTTAAAAAATCTTATCCGAAATTACAAATAATTTTATTTTGTATTATTTAAACAAACAAAAAAAACTAATATTTTATTGTTTATTGCCAGGGGGAGGACTCCAAGGGTGGAGATGCAAATGGCAATTACTGTTCATTTATGACAGTTACTATTCATTTATGGCAGTTACTGTTCAAAATGGTGGATTCAAGAGTGGATTGCCAGGGGGAGGGCTCCATGGGTGGAGTTGCTCTAAGCTCATTCCCTTCTTCTTAACGTAGATAAATATTGTTTGTTAAAAAAATAAAAGAATAAAACTAGAAAAACTATCTATTTAAACTAATTTTTATAAATTATATGACGTAATTGTTAATAATTAAATTATTACTTAAATAATAATTAACATGTTTAGTAACAATCTCATAAATCATAATTGGACTAAAAGATTAGTCTCTTTATCTTTACTAAAAAATATAAAAAATGAGTGGCGCCAAACCAGGAAGAAAAAGCAAAAGAGCGGGGGAACCGCGTCGGCTTCCGTCCCACGTGCATTTAATTTTCCACGAAAAAAAAAAGGAGAAGAGAAGGGAGACGGAAATTAGGAAAAGGAAGGTTGGGAATATCCACGTCTTACACATATTTGAGGCTTTTAATGTTGACGCTAATTTCCAGAATCACAAACGAGTTTTGTTCCCTCTTCCCTTCTCTTCCCTGCCTCAACTTTCACACGCAAATACTTTCTCGACGAAACAAAGAAACAAAACCCATTACTCTCTCTCTCTTTCCATCTCCGATTTCCACTCCGTAGTCTCTGAGCTTTCATGGAAGTTTCAGCTTCTTCCCAATTCACTACAGATTACCAGCAACATCCCAAGCTCCCACGACTGCGCTTTTGCTGCTAAGGAACTTTCCTTTCGCCATTTTTCTTTTGAGTTTTTGCTGCTAATTGGTCCGTTGGGAGTTTGGATTGAATTGCCGGTGCCGGAATCCATGTTTACCAATGCAATTTCCTACATTCACATCTCAATCAGGTGCTCTGAGTTTATCTCCGCCGCTAATTAATGATTCTGCAATCAACTTCTGCGAGCTTCGATTTCTCGCAGCCGCGGCCTCTTCCTCCTCACTGCCCATGTGGAAATTTCGCCCGCCCAACAAAAACCCACAACTTCCTCTCCCTCCCTTCATCTAAAAGAAGAAGAAAGCAGCTGCTTATCGCCAATTTTCCTCGAAAAAGCGTCAGAAGAAAATGGGGTTGTAATTCCTGTGCGATTTCGCCCCCCGATGCTCCGGGATCCTCCATGAACATAGAGCTTACGAATTCAGCGAGACGGGGTGCGAAAAACTTGGTGATAAATCGTTTCTCCGGTGAATTGGAAGCCGATGAGTTTTCCGAAGAGTCGCCGGTTCAAATGGGGAGCAATTTCACCAGCTTTCAGGAGGACCCTTTTGTGGATAAGCTCAGAACTCAGCTGGGAGTGATACATCCCATTCCATCGCCTCCAATAAACCGAAACATTGGGGGGTTGTTTGTGTTCTTCTTCTTTGTAGGCGTCGCGTTTGATAAATTGTGGAATTCAAGGAAGAAGAGCAAGCTGGGTAGTGACAATGGCCGCAGAGAGGCATGGCCGCAAGTGCCCACGAGCTTTTCGCTGTTTCTGGAGAAGGATTTGCAGAGGAAGGAGTCGGTGGAGTGGGTGAACATGGTGTTGGGGAAGCTGTGGAAGGTTTATCGAGCCGGGCTTGAGAATTGGCTCATTGGGTTGCTGCAGCCGGTAATTGATGATTTGAAGAAGCCTGACTATGTTGAGAGAGTTGAAATCAAGCAGTTTTCGCTGGGGGACGAGCCGTTGTCTGTTAGGAATGTCGAGCGGAGGACGTCCCGCCGCGTTAATGATCTGCAGTGAGTTAAAATTTTCAATTCAATTATGCTTGTGTTTTGTTTGATTGGGTTGCTTATTTTCTCTACTTCAATGTTCATGATAGACTGATTGTTTATGTGGAAATCGAATGATGAACTTAATGCAATGTGCTGCTGAATATCCTGTTTAGTAAGTTGACAAAGCTTAATATTTGTTGGGCCGCTAAGATGTAATTTGATATTGGATGCTACGAAATGATATAAAACAATGAATTTAGTGGATGAGTTCGATCAAAGCAAACGTTAAGATAATTGATCTGACATCCTTACCATTTTTTCATCAGGGTAGATCTTTATGAAACTGATTTGCATGTTTTTGTTTTTTTGTCAAAATACTTTCTGTGCTAACTCAATTTTCCATTACACTGATTCTATATCCCTTTATTTCATTTAGGTACCAAATAGGTCTACGTTATACTGGTGGTGCTCGTATGCTGTTAATGCTCTCACTAAAATTTAGCATTATTCCCATTTACGTGCCAGTTGGTGTTCGAGATTTTGATATTGATGGGGAACTTTGGGTCAAGTTACGGCTAATACCTACGTCGCCTTGGGTGGGAGCCGTTCAATGGGCTTTTGTTTCACTTCCCAAGATCAAATTTGAATTGTCGCCCTTCCGCCTGTTCAATTTGATGGGTATGTCATATATTCATAACCATGTTTCTATTTACTAAAGGTACTATAGCACTATGTTTGGTAGATAAGATAGATTGTTTTATATAATGTTAATTGCATTTTTTTAGGCTAAATCGTTTTATGTCGAAGATACTGATTATTATCTTCTTCTCTCGTCCATTTCTGCATGGATTGGGCAAATTCAGCAATTCCTGTTCTCTCAATGTAAGTGAATCTCATCATTCTCAATCGTTAAATTTTTTCTATGCGAAAGTTAATGGTAGACAACAAGTCGATAATCTAGTATTCACTCTGGATTTGTATGCTTGTTTGTTTCTTTCACCTTTTGACTTGGATCCCTAAATGCATTTTGTAGGTTTTTGACAAAACTTCTCACTGAGGATTTACCTAGATTATTTGTACGCCCAAAAAAGATTGTCTTGGATTTCCAGAAAGGAAAAGCAGTTGGCCCAGTCGGAAATGATTTCAAGTCAGGGGACATACAAGAAGGAAACAAGGATTTTGTTGGAGAATTATCAGTGACCCTCGTAGATGCTCGGAAGCTTTCCTATGTTTTCTATGGTAACGAATGTCTTCTAATGTGAAATAATTTCATTTGTTTTGATTTCATGTTTTTTTAAGCTGCCGTTGGCTTATGATAAGAATATCATAAGTATTCACTTGTCCATTTTCGTTTAGAGACTCAATAACCTGTTGATCTAATTTTTCAGGCAAAACGGATCCCTATGTTACACTAAGCCTGGGAGATCAAATTATACGCAGTAAAAAAAACAGTCAAACTACTGTTATTGGACCCCCTGGTGAGCCGATCTGGAATCAGGTGAACCGTCTTCTAGTGTTGCTTCATCTACTATATTGTAAAATTTGTATATGTAAATTTGGAATCATGTGTTTGTATGTGCTGGCAGGATTTTGATATACTTGTGGCCAACCCTAGAAAACAAAAATTATACATCCAAGTCAACGATTCTCTTGGATTCGCAGACTTAACTGTTGGTACAGGAGAGGTAAAAGATCTAATCCTTTCAAATACTGAACTTGTTTTCAGGATTGGCATGGTCGTAGCATACATGATTGGGATGCATGCATGTAATGTTTGTGTTTTTGAGGTAGAGGGTTATATCAAGAATGAGATATGGCTGCATTATTTGATTCTTCTCATCTAAAGTTCTAAGGAGCGCAAAAATGCTCCTTTTTTCCCCTCTCCATAAAAATTTAAACTTAGATAAGGGATAAAAGGAGATGAAGATAGAATTGACAAAAATATCCCAAAAGTTTATTCCTGCCTAATTGCGCATGTGCCGCATGATATAGCAGCTAATGGTTGAATTCACTGCCTTCAGAGGCAAATTCTACTTTCAGATTTTCGGAAGTAAATAGTTATCCATTAATACTTCGTTCATTTCTAGGTTGATCTGGGATCTCTCCAAGACACTGTACCGACGGACAGGATTGTGGTACTGCAAGGAGGTTGGGGCCTCTTTAAAAAGAAGTCTGCTGGTGAAATACTACTTCGACTGACATATAAAGCATATGTTGAGGATGAAGAGGATGACAAAACTCAGGTGGCTTCTATGGATACCGAAGCTTCAGATTCAGATGATGAGTTGTCTGATTCTGAAAAGGATAAACTAGAGCCTGCAAATGAAGCAGACAAAGAATCCTTCATGGACGTTCTAGCAGCTTTGATTGTGAGTGAAGAATTTCAAGGGATAGTGGCATCCGAAACAGGAAATGCCAAACTTGTGGATGATATCTCAATTACAGGGTCAAAATTTTCAAAAATGCGGCGTGGACTTGATGCTGAATCTGTGCCTTCAAATTCCAATAATAATTCGGAAGGTTCTCAAGGTATTTAATCTCTATTTTACCTCTTACATCATTATGTAAGTAGTAAGTTAGCGATTTACTGTTGATTTTTTTACTGGTGTCATCTCCTCATCCTCCAAAAAGATTAAAAATAAACTTGTGAAATGCAGGAGTATCCATGGAATCCACCTTACTTTGGCTTTCATTACTTGCCGGCATGTCAGTGCTAATTGCACTCAACATTGGTGGCTCAAATATTTTCAATCCTTGAGATGCGAAGGAGCATGAGAACTAGATCTCAAAACTAGCTATAATAAAGTAATACTGGAAATCCTTCTTCATTGGTTCCACATTACTCCTTGAATATATTATAGCTCATTATCCAGCTTACTGTTTCGGTGTAGCCCGTCACTTGAGTTTGGATTTCTCAGAGAACTACCCTCGTCCATGGCAGGGTGGATAACTCTCCGGTAACTTCAAGATGGACGGACTTACCGACTGAATTCATTTCCAACGTCCACTCTACACATTGTATACTTGTGATTATTGCAGAGGAAATTCCATCGGCGGCATTTTTCGCTTTTTTTTCTTTCATTTTCTTTGCAAGAGGCCTCCATAGGTAGTGTGATAGTTACCAGGTATCTTCTCTTTACTAACTGTTCATATAGCCTTTCTTCTTTCTCTTCTGAAACAAGGAGGTTTTAAAGGTTCTGTAATTTAGATTTGGGGACTGGAAACAACTAATGATTTACTCATTGATTTGATGTTAGAAATGTATAAGGGCCTAAAGCCCAAAGATGAAATTTTGGAAATGGATTCATATTTCAAGCTATTACTTTGTATTTTAGATTTGGGCCTATCTCAATGGTGAAATAATTGAAGTGGATTCACAATATTAATATGGGCCATCTTCCAAGTTATTTGAAATTGTGTTAGAGAAGTGATTTTTACACATCCATCTCTTAGCGTGCAGAGGCGAAAAAGAGAGCGCAACATAATTTCTCATTGCATTAATAGCCGTAGAATGCAAAGATGTGGTTTTGAAACGGAAATTTCTCTATTGTATTAAAGATGTTAAAGAAGTGTATTAGTCGTTTTATTTTCGATTTCAGTTATTTATAATATTTAGTGCTACATAGTACTTAAGAATTTTTCGAATATAATACAAAAAAAGATTTGTGGCATGTAAAAGGGAATATAACCCTCACGTGTGTTGTGTGCATCATTTGATATAAGGGCATGTAAAACGATTAAGAAATGGAATCACGATCCAAAACATTGCATATAAAAAGAAAAAGATATCGTCTACATTTTAACCTACCTTTTGAACAAAGGTCAAATGATCATGATCATCGCGATTCACGGATCATGATGATTCTCCATAAAAAGTGCCCTTTATTTTTATATCTCAAAATATTGTTTTTTTTAATGACTCACGTATAACAATTTTTTGGGCAAAGACTACCATTAATATTATTCACTCACCAACAACAAATAAATAGCCAAGCAATATCGAATAACAAAATGAGTTATTATTAACAATATAGAAAATGTTATTTTGCATCTCTTATTTTATTAACAAATTTTCCTTATTGTGTTTTATAAATTTGAAGTGCATAATCAATTTTTATATTCTAACAACATTTGTCACAATATAGATTTGCAAATAAAATTTTCGTTAAAATCAAATTTCACGAGTAATTAATATTTATTATGTATTTAAAAAGTAAACTAACTGTTATATCATATGATAAATCAATGATAAAAAGTAATTTTTCAATATACTAAAAATACAGATATATATATATATAAATAGAAAAACAATTAAAAAAATTCATCGATTTAATATAACAACATTAGACATATTATCCTTGTTTTGAGCATATTAAAATGATAAAAACAATATATTAAAAAAGAGGGGCATGACACGCGGCATGGGAAATTCCGGAAGTGGCACATGGTGGTGGGCTGAGTCCAAAACGTGACAGCCAGCGAATCTTATTGGTTTGGTTGGTGGAGATTTCCTTCTGATTGGATCCGTCTCGGGCTCTTCAATCTTTTGCCCCCTTCGTTTTACTTTCTCTACATTTTTTAAAATTTTCAGTAATTTAAAAAAATAAATAAATAAATGCGCTGGGCCTCAGACACGCATTGTCACTTTGTCACTCACTTGGGAATCAGATCCCCTCTGGATCCAAAGGAACTGAGCTCAAGAATCAAATAATCTAGACCATTGAAATTTAATCCAACGATTATAAATAAGAGGTTCTATAAAAATTATAATAATTATAACCGTTAAATTAAATTTCAATGGTCCAGATCATTTAATCTTAGGCTCACTTACTTTGGGTCGGAGGGGATCCGCTTCCACTCTCCCTCAATCACTCACTCTGGTTGCTTCCAGACTTGCCATTAAAAGTTGGTTCCTCTACGGTCCTCTCTTGCAATTAGTTCGCCATCTTCAGGACCAGGTGCTCTCTCTGTCTGTCTCTCTCTCTCTCTCTCTCTCTCTAACATTGTGTTTTGATTACTGCTAGATTTTAGCCGTTTCGTTAGAGTTTGAAATTTTGCGACTTTTTGTTCGAATTTGTTTTCTATTTGGCTTGGGGGTTGAATGTTGGGTGTGTTTTTGTGCTGAGATCTGTTTGTTTCCTGAGAAAACGAGAGAACATGGAGCTTTCAGAGTATGGTTTGAGTCTTTCTGAAGTCTCCTATTGAGTGTTGCTGGACTTTGTTAGAGTGTGTTGAGGCGCAGCGTCTCGGGTTTAAACCCTCACCCTCTCTTCCCTTACTGCCCTTAGTACTGTAGCTCCCTTACTCTCCTTTAGCTTAGAATAGTAACATGGCTCTTAATAAAAAAAATTATTTTTAGTAGTATCGCTTGTAATAAAAAAAAATTATTTGTAAAGAGAAGTAGATCTTGAATTTGAGAAGTCTCTAATTCTTCTTCAAGCTTTAGCTGATATTAAAGGTCTCTCGGACTGCGGTACAGTGATATTTCTCTCTACTTATACGTGGGACCGTGGGAGGTCTTAGGTTTGGGTTTGGGCTTTATGTATAAGGTTCTTGTTTTGAAAGTGGTACCACTATATCTGGATATTATTTATGATTTAGTTTTGGAAAATCAATTTTCTTGTCAAGCATGTAGCATGTGTTGTTTTTTTTTTCAACGTATGTTTACAATAACTAATTGCCATTAAGGTTGTAACTGTCAATTTAGACAACAAAAATGCTACTTTTACCATAATTTTCATACCACATTTGTACCACCTCTCTAATAGAGATGGGACCGACATGTGTTGGTGTGCCCAACCTCTGTTAGAGAGGTGGTACGAATGTGGTATGAAAAATATGATAAGTGTAGCATTACTCGACAAGACAAAGATTTGTTGTGCATTTTGTGTTTGCGAACTCTAGTAACTTGTAAATCTGACAACTCACCATATGCAAATTGAGCTAATTTCTATGTGGAAGCAAAATCCGTTCTGGAACTCTAATTGCATATCCTTATCAGGGTTTTACGCGTCACACTCGATTTTCCAACTATAGCTATAGTAATCTCAAAAAGGAAAGTTTACATGCCTGGTAAGATTCTGAAAAAAATTGAGAATTATAAATTTGTAGCGCAGATTGCTTGCGGATCAATCTAGTTTTGGTACCAATCCTAGCTTATCTGTACTTCCTTTTTGGGTAGAAGATGGACAAGATCTTTGTTGCATTCATGTATCAGTTATAGTTGAATTGTCACTTCTCTTTCTCCTTCATTTGTTGGTTTTGTATTGTATTGTAGCTTTCATTGACATTGCCATGTAACGTTATTAGAATTTTGCGTTTGCTGCAATCAGCATGAGGGTGATCTGTTTATCATGTATGTAACAGATAGTGTAATGTATAAAGAATGTCTAATCCCATGTAATATGGTATAGAAGTATATACCTTTTTATTCCAATTGTGTTACCTAACAATTATATTTTTCGTACAACAGAGTAGGCCTCCACTTCCAAGATGTCGGATCTTCAAACCCCACTGCGTCCAAGGAGGAAGACGGCCGTGGTGGACTTTCTTGTTCAATTCCGATGGATTGTTGTTATCTTTGTTGTGCTCCCCATCTCCTTCACTATGTACTTTCTCACATACCTCGGGGATATAAGATCTGAGATGAAGTCCTACAAGAGGCGTCAAAAGGAACATGATGAAAATGTTCAGAAGGTCGTAAAACGGCTCAAAGACAGGAACCCATCAAAGGATGGGCTTGTTTGCACAGCACGAAAACCATGGATAGCTGTTGGAATGAGGAATGTTGACTACAAGCGGGCTCGTCATTTTGAGGTTGATTTGTCTGCATTCCGAAATGTCCTTGAAATTGATCAAGAGAGAATGATTGCAAAAGTTGAGCCCTTAGTCAACATGGGGCAGATAACCAGGGTAACTGTTCCATTGAATCTCGCCCTTGCCGTGGTTGCTGAGTTTGATGATCTTACCGTTGGTGGTCTCATTAATGGCTATGGAATTGAAGGAAGCTCTCACATCTATGGACTTTTCTCTGATACAGTTGTGGCCTATGAGATTGTTCTTGCAGATGGCCGAGTTGTCAGAGCCACCAGGGATAATGAGTACTCTGATCTTTTCTATGCTATTCCATGGTCTCAGGGAACATTGGGGCTTCTTGTCTCTGCTGAGATCAAGCTGATACCCATCAAGGAATACATGAGGCTGACATACAAACCTGTGGTGGGAAATCTGAAAGAGATTGCACAGGCATACAGTGATTCTTTTGCTCCGAGAGATGGAGATCAGGACAACCCCGAAAAGGTTCCAGACTTTGTTGAAACCATGATTTATACTCCAACGGAAGCTGTGTGCATGACGGGTAGATATGCTTCAAAAGAAGAAGCAAAGAAGAAGGGGAATGTGATTAACGAAGTTGGGTGGTGGTTTAAACCCTGGTTCTATCAGCATGCCGAGAAAGCACTAAAGAAAGGGGAGTTTGTAGAATACATCCCGACAAGGGACTACTACCACAGGCACACTCGGAGTATTTATTGGGAGGGAAAGCTTATCCTTCCATTTGCTGATCAGTGGTGGTTCAGATTTTTGTTGGGCTGGATGATGCCACCCAAGATTTCTCTGCTCAAGGCTACTCAAGGTGAAGCCATTAGAAACTACTACCACGACAATCACGTCATTCAAGACATGCTTGTTCCTCTTTACAAGGTTGGGGATGCTTTAGAATGGGTTCACCATGAGATGGAGGTAAACATGTCTTGTGTTACTTAAACTCGAAAATCCTTTTTGATTTTAATCATGTTCCCTAATCCATTTTGTTAATCCTGTTTTGTTGATTCTATAGGTGTACCCCATCTGGCTCTGCCCTCACAGAATGTACAAGAATCCCATCAAGACAATGATATACACCGAACCAGGCTTTGAGCAACACCGCAGGCAGGGAGACACGCATTACTCTCAGATGTACACAGATGTTGGTGTCTACTATGCACCGGGCCCCGTCCTGAGGGGTGAGGTTTTTGATGGTGCAGAAGCAGTTCGACGGATGGAGAATTGGCTGATTGAGAATCATGGTTTCCAGCCTCAGTATGCTGTGTCCGAGCTGAACGAGAAGAACTTCTGGAGGATGTTTGATGCAGGGCATTACGAGAACTGCAGGAGGAAGTATGGTGCTGTGGGAACATTCATGAGTGTGTACTACAAGTCCAAGAAGGGAAGGAAGACCGAGAAGGAGGTGCAGGAAGCCGAGCAAGCCATCCTTGAGACTCCTATCGCCGAGGTTGATGAGCCAGTGGACTACTGATTTTGATTTTTTAGCTGGGGATTCTGTTAGGACTTGTTGCTTTTCCTTTCGCCCTTGATTTCTAGTCAGTCTGATCTGAGTAGTTTCTTTCATGTGATGCTGCTTTAGCTCTGATGTTCGAGTGTTTTTCGTATGGATTACGGGACTTTGGGTGTTTTTATTGACTTGAGACTCGCGGGATGTTTCTATTGACTTGAAGACTCACGTTACCTTTAATGATGTTGCGTCGTCTTTTCGTTCTAAGTTTTATGGTATCAAGTGCTGACCAACTTTTTATTTTGTTATTTTATTATAACTACTTTGATATTTTTACATTAGGGAGAGTGAGAGTTCGGTTATGCTACATAATGGGCAAATTAATTTGGTATCGAATTTTCCATCAATGAGATTCGAACATAAGAATTTCACTTTAAAGTGAAGAAGAATATCATCAGATCGAAGTATTGATTAACTTTTAAGCACAAAGAAACTCAACCTGGTTTGCAGATTTTAATTTGGCCAAACCTGGCTTTGCATTTACGTGAACGATCCATAAACAAATCAAGGCCATAGCCTCTTTTATAGGGTAATCATTTCCGTACTCTTTTTTTATTTGTCGCATCTTTCTTATTTCTGTTTTTTAGCTCTCTTTTGTTTTATTCAATTTAATGTCTGAAAATAAAACTTGTGCATGAGAATAAAGTAAACTTCCCTACACATTATTGGCTTATTAACTTATCTACGCATTATTAACTTATCAATGGTGTGTGGTTTATTTAAAATACAGTCACAATATCATTTTGTTATAATCTAATTTCTCAGATTAAATGCCAGAGACAAATTTCGGTAGTTCACCCATTTCTATGTAGTTTTTGTTTCCCTTGCACTATACAACGCGGAAATCAAATTTGCATGTAACAAGTACACCACCTGCTACGCATAAAATAAGAAATAAACCCTAGACCAAAACAAAATTAAATAGGCCCCTTTTACTTTCCACAATTTTATTTATTTTTGGTTATTGAACTTATTTAATTTATTCGATCCAACAGTCAAAAATTTAATTTTTGTCCATTGATCTTATTATATTTATTCAATTTGACAGTCATAAATTAGAGGAGAGATGAGAGATAAAAACATGTGTGGACACTAAATTAAATACACAAGAAAAAAGCAGGTAGTAAAAAATTTAAAAGTTATAATAATTTTTAATCGTTGAATCAAAATTTAAAAGCCTAGATCGCTTGATGGGTGGGCTTTGAAGGAAGAGATCCGGAGACGATCTCTTTCCTTCAAATTTCCCCTGTAGACCCTAACACAGGTCAGCGAGACAACAGCTCCACGCGCGGTCAAGTGTGGCCAGCTCAAGATCCCCACGCTTCGGTGTACACGTCATACATCGTGTGCCACCGTCATACTCCATCGCCCACGTATTCCTTTTAAATAAATACTGCCCTTATTCTTCCCACGCAGCCCACCAAATTGCCGAACGCAAAAGAGAGAAAAAGGAAGTCGGCAGCTCACAAATACAGTAGAAGCACGGGACATTGTTGGCTGACTGTAGAAGAACCGGTACGCTGCGTTTTTGCTTTTAGGGCTTGAAGATCTGTTCCTCCTTCGACGCCATGGTCAGTTTCTCTGGTCTTTTCTTTTTTCAGTTCTCAATTTGTTTCCTTGTTCTGCAATTGCTTGCTTAGATCTTATTGCAATGCGTTTGTTAGCGATTTTTCAATTACTGCGAATTTTTTCCTGCGAACCGTTTGGCTGCTCAGAAAACTGAAAGGGAAAAATGGAAGACGAAAGTTGAATACTTTTAACTCATGTGGTGAAAAAATTGAGTACTTTTAAGCAGATTTTAATCGACCATTTTGAATCTGATTGCATAATTTTTTATTTTATTTTTTTTAATTTGAGGATGAAGAACCTGACTTAATTATTTGTCAAAATAATTGTCCTTTTATCAATTTTATTTTGTGTTTGTGTCAGCTGTTGTTATTTGTTCTTCAGCCTCAAAAATTTGAAGAACTAAGCTTTTTTTTTTTTTTTTTTTTTTGCCTAATAATTTCATATGGGAAAGAGGATGTAACCCACTAAAATTATTGACTTCATTTCTGCAGGGATCTGTTCTGGCATTTACAGATTATGGGGTTCTACCTGTTAGTCTAGTTTTTGATGCATTAAGGGAGCTCGGGACCGAAAAGTCTGAACCTCAAATTGTCACTCTGTCTTCTTCAAGTAAGTTTCTTATTCATTTTTGTGATTTAATGTAGTTGTCTCTATTCTCCCGTAATGCCATTCAATATGTGTCCATGGGTTACAAAACTTTGCTTGATTCTATCGCTGCTTATGAACAAGATTCATGTCCGGAAGTCTGATATTTCGTTTTGTATCAGTTCTGCTTAGTTTATGGTCCAGGGCAGGGCTGGCCCTGAGTATTGAGCGGCCCTGAGCAAAACTTAGATCGAGGCCCTTCATTTTTTTTAATGTTATATTTGTTTATTATTATTTTTTTCAATTTTTTCATCTATAAAACTAAAATATTACAAGTTACTGCAACAAAAATACGTTGTTTGATCAGCCAGGTGTTTTTCCTTACCTTCAAAGGTCCCGAGTTCGATACACTTTGGATGCCTTTTTGTTATCTCCTGTTTACAAATTTGCAAAAGCTTAAAATATAACAAAACAATATCATTGGGATTCGAACCCAGCACATGGGCTATAAGAAAGAAGAGCTAAACCGCTTGCGCTAGAACCATAGATAAGATTATTTTTTGCATCTAATATATTTTATATGCATATGTATACATGTAATGTAATGAAAATTTAGGGGCCCTTCCGAATCGGGGCCCTGTGCGGTAGCACCTGTTGCACACCCTCAAGGCCGGCTCTGGTCCAGGGGCAGCATTATATAGCATCTCAAGATCAATTGCTTAGTTTTTTTGTTGGATCTACCGGTCTGGGATTAGCTATTTATTTTTATTTCGCACTAGTTTGTCATGTGCACAGTTTACGTAGTAGCCAAAAATATAGTGTTCATCTCATTTTGTTTTGATATATGACATGACAGATCAGCTGCCGGTGGGGTCTTCCTCTGTGGACATTGTGTTTACTCTTTGTAGATCGATTGAATTTCCAAATGAGCAGTTGTTAGGGGAAGTCTCAAGAGTCTTGAAGCCTGGTGGAACAGTCCTAATTTACAAGATATCCGATGCTTCGACAGGGGAAACAGATAAGGTCATTAATGTTGACATTGTGACATTATAGATTTTGTTTTGGCATGAATGAGAAATCTTACTTGGGTTCTCTTGCAGACCACCTCCGTTCTTGAGCGCAAGTTACTATTGTCTGGTTTTCTAGAAGCAAAAGCTCTTCAAGTGAAATCAAGTTTACCATCTGAGCTATCTTTTGGGGTAAGTTTCAGTGTTACTAGTATCCATTGGTATAGATTTCTAAATTCCCTATCCTCCCCCTTGCATGTTAATTCAATAACACAAATCTCGATTCAACTCACTTCGGCCTTATTACCAACTGTTTGGAGTTGCTACATGGACCATTATCAGGATCTAGATAGGATCCTACTTGTGAAGTTTCTCCTGCAATTTAATCCTGTCTAGCACTATATTCTCCATTTAATTTCTTGTAGGCGTTTAATTGAATCTAATCTACCCACCTCATCAATCTCCCTATGTCTGAATTGCCCAAGGCTTTTGCACTGCAGTACTTCTGTTTTTTTTGTAGCACATGAGTATAGCATCCGATGAATGTTCCATTGTTATCTCTGATTTTTCCGATTACTCTAGCATTTCATAATTTCACAAGAATGAAAAGAATATTTTGGTTCACAATAACTGTATCAATAGATTTTATTTGTGGATGGATGCTTTTAATAAAATTTGTAATTTGGATCATGTGCATTTATCATGGGATATGATTTGCGACAGCTAAAAATTAGTCATTCGAACCTTAATTTTGTTCTTTTTTGTAGGTCAAGGCTAAAAGGCCTTCTTGGAAGATTGGTTCATCCTTTGCCTTAAAAAAGACCACAAAAAATTTACCAAAAATTCAGATCAATGATGAGTCAGATCTCATTGACGAGGATAGTTTACTAACAGAAGAGGACTTGAAGAAACCCCAGCTGCTTTGTAAGACATCATGGTCCAAATTATGCTTTTTTGAATTATCTTCATTGTTTGTCGGCCTCATGAGATTCTTTTGGGGATCAACTGTAATTTTTGTGTTCTTTTAACCATGTACCAAACACTGTGCTTGTGCAGCTAGTGATTGCGAAGTTGGAAGCACAAGGAAAGCTTGTAAAAACTGCACTTGTGGGAGAGCTGAAGAAGAGCAGAAAGTAGAGAAGTTAGGCTCCACAGTAGATTTGAGCAATTTCAAGTCGCAATGTGGCAGTGTATGTCCTCTAGTTTTTCATCCATCTGCTTTTTAATGTATTTTTATTTCTCTGTTCAGTTTTGTTTACTTTGCTTTGAAAATTACAATCTGCAGTGTGGACTAGGGGATGCTTTTCGATGCACTACATGTCCTTTTAAAGGTCTTCCTCCATTCAAACCCGGCGAGAAGGTATTTTCTTGGATTCAAAATCAATCCCTCGCTCCCTCTCTTGCTCTCTCTGGCACTCGGGCTAACGTTCATCTCCTTTCCAGGTATCACTGTCAGCGAACTTCCTTACAGCAGACATCTAGACTAGAACCGCCTTCTTCAGATACATCTGAATGGTGCTATGTGTTGATGGTATTCTTTGCTCAAGTTACCGCGCTTCGGATATATGAACTTTTGGGTCGCTCTCTCTGGATCAAAACATAAATTCTGGTTCAGAATTTGACCGTGTGTCCTTAGTTTGGTCCATGTTGTCAATGTCGTATTACCGTCGGATAAATTTGTTTCCTAGGTTTATGTTTGTCTTCGATTTCCAAAGCAACAGTGCTTATTCCAGATAATAATCAGAAACTTGTTATGTACCTTCTGCTGCAATGCATTAGCTCACGCGACTACTTTTCTTCTCTTTCACATGCTGAATTTCCGACATTTCCTGAGAGTCCGTGAGCAGACATTTTCGGATGGAGATCCTCTCCGGAGTCCAGTAAGCGTTCATGAGAAATCTTGGCGTCCGAGAGATATTACGTGTGAAGCTCAATAGGATAGGTTAATAGGGAACACAGGGTTTAAATTGAACGGTCTGAATTGTTCGGTCAACAGACTCTAAAATGTGAGATCTGAAGTGGATCTCAATCCGATATTTTCCACAACTTTTCTTTCAAGTACTGAAATGAAGATAATAGTGAAGCCATAAGAAACCATATACGCAGACAACGATGAAGTTTATTATTCACTCTTCCACAAAAAATTACACTTCCCTATTCGCACACGACTAAATCTCGCATGTATTAGCTACTAAGTTGTTGAGAGAGGAGGACAAGAAGGCCTTGAGGACATACTAATATCTCATTTAGGAAGCTAATCAATCCGAACCACACCACCGGCGTTACGTCCACACCGCCTAACGGCGGGATCACCTTTCTGGTTGCCATGAGAATCGGCTCTGTGGGAGCATAAGCCATCACATATGGGAACTTCCCAACCGGAAGTTTTGGGTACCAGGACACGACTATCCTTATTATGAACAGAAACGAAAACAGCGAAAAAAATGGACCCAGAAACCCGATTGCTAGCTTCGCGGTTGCAGGGTCCAAATCTGCCACCACCAAGTTGTGCATTAGATTCGAGACGTTATGTGATGTGCCCGGTGAGCCGCCAGTGCGGAAAATGTTTGAAACCGCATCTATCTCATCCGATGGCTTCAATGACAATAGAGTGGTAGCAGAAGGAGCTCCGACTTGGACCAAACAGAAGGAACATTGTGCAATTATGAGTCCTTGCTTTGGCTGCCTTTTACTTCTTGCCTTGAAGCTTTCCTAACAGACTGGAGAGAGTTTGTTGAAATCATATGCATAGAGTTTGAACAGAGCCAATTTTAGAGGGGAAGCGATTTCCGCACACTCCACTTTTTCTCCTTAGCACTCTTCTTGACTTTGGATTAAATTTGCAACAAAACACGAGCCGATGAGCGTGCATAAAGAGAAAACGGGTGCGCGCGGAAGTTATTCGCTTCGAGAAATTTCGCAAAGTTCAAATTTTGCAATGGAAAAACAGAACGGGGGTACTCACAGTAGGACTGAGATTTCCAAGCTTGGATATCCTTATCCTGGAGGGCCATCCTACAACGAAATGGAAATCAAGAACACAAAATAATGAAATCTTACAGAAAGCTACTCTGAAACCGGAAAAACGAAAACCAGTTTTAATTGGTACCTTTAATCTGGACATGGTTGAGGAGATAAGAACAGGCAGCCATCGGAGAGAGAGAGAGAGAGAGAGAGAGAGAGAGAGAGAGAGAGAGAGAGAGAGGGGGAGGGAGGGAGGGAGGAGGAGAGGACGAGCAACTGAAATGTTATCCTTTAAACGAGAGGTGGGGAAGTCCACTTTTAAACATGTGACCGGCAACGTCTATATTTTGGGTTAACTCCCCACCACCAACAACCCCCACCCCCTAACCCCCCCCCCCCCCCAAAAAAAAAAAATCCAAACATTATCTAACTCATTGCTGTAAGCTAACATCTAACAGTGAATAAAATTAAACAAAATTGTTTCATCTTCTCCAATTAATTTAAATTTATAATACAGATTATCCATAACTCGATAAAACCACAAGTGTTCCAACCGCCAACCCTACAAGGAGTTTCTCTTCAGGGATGGGGGTGTATACACCCCGCGAACCTTCAAACTCTTGCTTATCATGAAAGTAAAATCAAGCCCCCCTCCTAAAAAATTGACTAAAAGAAAAGGAAAAGGAAAGTAGAGTACTTCTTTTACTTCTTGTGTCTATGCGTCTTCTTTTGCAAACTTGGCAAAATTGAGCGAGAGCAGAGGGGAAGATATCTTGACAAGGGATACGGGAATGCAAAGAAACGCACGAGGTTTTGGCAATCCTTCTCTCCAACTTCATCAGTTCCCTGTGAACTTAAATGATTCAAATAGGTCTTTCCCTCGTAAATAAAACTCAGCTGCTGCCACAGAAGTATGCTTAACCCTATCGCCAACGAAACACTTGAAATAAACAGATATAACAGAAGAAGCCCTCTAGGGGATAAAAGGACAGCAGATCTTAACAAACCATATATAATCTCACGGATAGCTGTTATAGCTGAATAACTGTCAAAGGCATGCAACTGGTCCTCGGCTTCGTAGGTTATGGAAGGCCAGATATGATAACACACATATATAGCCATGATAGAAATATAGAACGTGCTAGTGACAACTGATATGAGTAAGGCAATGAAGTGTCGGTGGTTAGCTGCACCAACACAATTCCCAATCTGCATCAAAATCATGCAGTTACATTGCTATTAGTATGCGTGTTATGATCTCAAATCCAAATCTACCAAGTCTTACTGATACCTAGAAGTCAAGTGATTAAAAGGTAATGCATTTAATAGACAGAAAAGATATTCCGTCAAACAAACGACCAACATATTTACGAATTGGGAAGAAGATGACAACACTCACAAATGGGCAGTGATGATCCATGTCCAATATACACTTTCCACAGGACCGGCAATGATGAGTGCTAGGCGACTTTGGCTTTGAGCATTGGTGACAGAAGGTATAATTATCGAGATCACTTTTCCCCACAGCTGGATAGCTTCCCCACACTCTGCATGGAGGAGTTCCAGCACACGCAAATGAAGCAGAACTGAATGTATAAACAGTGGCTGCAGATAACATGAAGGCAATGATGGAGTGAAAAATTCCATGGAAATAGCTGATACCGAAAAGAACAGGGAACATCGCCCACACTCCACCACCTGCAATTTAAGGAAACATGTCAACATGAAAAATAAAAGAAAAACCTCATAAAAGTAGTTTGGCCCTATTTCAAATTTAAATACTACACGGAAAAATACATTGAATTTGGGATTTATGAGCTCTTGCATACGCAAAATCTATCTTCTCGACCTGTAGAACATACTAGACAATGCAAATTTGGTAACACGCTCCTCAATCCCCAAAAAGAAGCTATTAACTTGTCATTGCAGTTTTACATTTTGCAATTAAAGTAAATTTTCTTATCTTCTTTCATGGAAATCTTTTGACCATTTCCAATAGATCAATTAAATTTTCATACAGAAGATAATATATAACAGTGAAACTAAGGATACATAATGCCTAATTATTTGGGAGGGGTGAATGTCAACAAATGTGCAAGCAAAATGGAGAGAGATTCCAAAAAGAATTATACGAGCAACGAGTACATACATATCACAAATAGCATAAACATGAACAGGATACCAACAAAGCAGCGATCCCGCAAGCGTCTCAACCAAAAGTACTTGCATTCACGTTTCCCCGCATTTTGATTTGTTAAAGCTCCACACCAACCACACTTGAAAATTGGAGCATTTGACGGAAGAAGAAGGTGTAATCCACAACCCCAGCACGTGACGTCATAGTCCTCCTTGATGGATGCTATGAAATGCTCCTATATGTAACCCACAAGTAAGCAACCAAGAAAACAACACAAACTTGCACAACCAGTAAGATCCATCAAAGGTGTTAAAAGCAGGTATATACATGTCCCAGCTCTTCATCAACACATTCGCAGCCGGACAACCGAATCTTATTTTTTTTTTTTTTAAACTACCGAATCTATTATTAGTTTCTCTGTTTTATGGAAAACCAACTAATCTAGCACAACTTATTTCTTGCAACATGAATGTCAATCATTCAAACGCAAAAGCACACTTAACAAATCAATATTCACAGAAAAACACTTACCAATTAATCAGGCAAGCAATTCAATTGTACTCAGTCTAAAAACAACTAAAACAAAAGTTAAAGGGCTATTAGGCATTTTAGCCAAATTGATCTCCAAGACTGGCCTTTGGTCGCTAACAATGAAAATCGATAGAAGTGGTCCATGAGGTTGTCCATCATAAGTCATTTTGGAATTTCGTGAAAAATATGTCAGTATCCTCATTAAAATGTCTTGTGAACTACCACATGACCACTTTTTAAGAGTATTTTTGTCAAACCAATACTTCCACTTAATAAGAATTTTTCACGAAATGACTAAAATGATTTACGGCCAATAAGCATATTGAGGAGGTATGACAATCTCATAACTCTTTTGGCTAAAAGGCAAGTTAAAATATATAAACTGATAGATAAGCTTAGGCGCTTCCAGGTTCCAGCATCCAATTACCATTTAGCTTTTGGAAAAAGAGGAAAATCAATAAATATGAAGAACAGGTACAGAAAAATGCAACAGAAACAGACCAATCAATTGGGTTTTGGTCAATTACTATCTGATTAAACTACACACACACAAAGGATGAATTTACTAACAAAAAAATCCGATTAAGTTTTGCACAAAGTACGACCATCCCCGATAGAAGAAGAAAATGACAAAATTACAAAAGAAAATAACAGAAAGCAAGGGGAGACGAGAGAAGAGTTTAACCTTGGGCAAGTCGGCCATGATTGGAATTGCCGTTGGAGCAGCAGCTTCAGAGGATTCAGAGATTGAAAATGTCAAGTGATTGCAGCTGAACCGGAATCGAATCCAAGTTCTGCAATTTCAAGGGCTCGTCCTCCATTTCACATTTCACAGACCGACCAATATTTTATTGATTGATTGGAGAATGTTCAGTGCCAAATCGAAGTCATCGTTTTCTTGTCGCGTTTGACCGGATCCAATTTCCGGACCGGCCAGCCGAACCCACCCCCTCACCCGCTTTGGACTCCCAATTTTCCTTTTTGGGTCAGATTTTGAAATTTGGGCTTTAATTTTGAAACTTGGGTAGCGCCAATCATCGGGCCCAAATCAAGTCCACCCAACTCATTTGGGTTATTTATATATGAAAACTAATGAAAATGGCTTGAAAACTTTGAGTTTTAATGATAAGGACAAAATAAAGGGTAAAGTGAATAATACCAGGATTGACTTTTTAGGAGGGTGTATTCAATTGAGAATTTGGGAGATTTTAATGGATTTATAAATCCATGGATTTTTATGGAATTTAATTGATTTGTAGAGATTCCATATAAAATTTTGATTCAATTCCCTCGAAATCTCTTGGGGGAGGTGAGATTTGTGGATGCTCAAAATACACTACGAAATCTCTCCAATTCCCTCTAATTCCTCAACTTTCTCAAATTCTTTAAAATCAAATTCTAATTGAATACACCTGGAATGTTATAAACTTCTTTAAAATTCTAATTGAATACACCCGGATTTCTAAGGATTTTCATAAACTATCTTAAAATCTTGATTGAATACACATTGAATTTCAGAGAATCACTTAAATTCCTGATTGAATACCCTTAGATTCATTAAAAGAATTAAAATCCCTCAAAATCCTAATTGAATACACCCCCCTTAGTGTAAAAATGTGGTTTTTCGTTAAAGTGAACAGTACCGGGTGCTTTTCGTTAAAGTTCCCTATTTATAAATGGTGATTCTCTCTTTGTCAAATTGTCTTACACTGAAAAACAACATATTCTAGAGTGGCTAAGAATGTCCTTTCGAGAGCATCCAAATAAAATTGAAATGATACGAAGAATTGTTTTAGAGCCATTGGGTACCACTTCCTTAGAAGCTAGTTTCTAAGGGCAAGTTGAGTTCCACCCGCTAATGAATGAGTTACTTGAGGCCAATCAAGTTGTCATTTTCTAAAACTTGTTTGTACGACTTTTGTTCGTAATTTTATATTTATTGTTCAAGAATTTCAATCTAATTGTTAATTTTTCTTAAATTGATTGTGTGACTTTTGTATGTTTCAGCATTTTATTTTTAGGAGTGTAGTATACACACATCCCTTTTTACTTTTTACACACATTTCCAGTTTTCGGCCCTTGGATTTGATGAATTGAATAAAATTAAAGGACATAAATTAATAAGGAGTGTGTGAGAAGTAAAAAAAAATGTGTGGATAACACATCCATATTTTTAAAGGAAAAACTAATGAAAAGGGCTTGAAAACTTTGAGTTTTAACGAGAATGACAAAATAAATGGTAAAGTGAATAGTACCATGATTGACTTTTTAATGTAAAAATGTAATTTTTTGTTAAAGTAAACAGTATTGTGAGCTTTTCGTTAAAGTTCCCTATTTTTATAGTTGTTTTGGGTCCTCAAAAGGAACAAAACTTAAACACAAAGCATAAAGTAAAATACAAATTTCACATTAAAGCAACTTCACCGTTACTTATTACCTTGGGGATAGACAACCCAATCCACTTTAGCCCCTCCCAAAATACTACAGCCCACTCAAGCAAGCTAAATGCGAGCCAGATAGAGAAGTCAGACAATAATCGCATGACCCAGCGCCCTACCTATATGATACAAGGTTGACGTCAATCACAATTTGAGTTATTAAAAAGTTACCAAAAAAAAAAATTATTAAAAAAAGTAAAGCATAAAGCATAAAGTAAAATACAAATTTCACTCAAGCAATTAGACTCAAAGTAAGCCCGATGGAAGAGTCAGCCAATAATCACCTGGGCCAGCACCTTGCCTATGTAACGCAAGACATCAACCACAATTCAAATTATTAAAAAGTTTTTTAAAAAATTAAAAAATAAAATATTATAATTTTTTTATATAAATACCTGACTATGTTCTTCCACTTTACATTACATTTCAATATTTTCAAATACTTTCAACCAATATTTTTTTATTATCTGGTATTAAAAATAAAGTTATCTTTTTTTTTTTTGTATAAAATAAAAAATACTAATATTTGAATACGAATTAATTGGGTTATTCATTCTAGGGATGAATATGCATTTGAGCATTTATTGTTCATTTAAGAAGATTGAGTTGCCTATTGCCCCGGAGGGCCTTGCTACACTAGGGGGCATTTGTTTAGGCTCGTTAACCTTCACTGGACTGGACTGGACTGGACTACACGCTAGTGTGGTCCCGTGTTTGTTACTTACACGGACTAAGTTTAATGGGATAAATCGGGACTCGCGTGGACTATCTCCTTCATTATGAGGTCTTAGCGAGACCCCCCAAAAACCATGGGATTGCTAAGACCTCGTATGCTCGCTTCGCCAATATCGCCTACACCCACCAACCCAGAACCCATAATAGCAGAGAACCCAGACTCTTCATCTCTTTGTTCGCTCGTTTTGAATCTCGAATACCCTAGAATCAAGTCGTGCTCTCTCTCTCTCTCTTCTCTGCTTTCTCTACTCTTGCCGTCATCCGTTCACCTCCGAGTACGCCTGGGCCTTCGCCGGTAGACATAGACAGAAAACTTGGCACGCGAACAACCATGGTCAATGCCCACTTCTATTTGCAACCACAGCTTCATCTCAGTCTTCCACACATCTGCACAAATTTGATGGAATAAAAAAAACCCAGATTCGGTGGAAGTGCGAAATCAACCTTCGAATCGTGAAACCCATATTCGAATCGCAAATTGCAAATCCTAAAGAGAGAGATTTCTGAAAAACTAACCTATTTTCAATAGAGGGAGAGAGTGCTCAGGAGATAGAGTTCTGAAAAAAACTGAGAGAAATGAGAGGGAAGAGTGTTCGAGAAAAAGGAAAAAGAAAAAGAAAAGGAACAAGAAAAAGAAAAAGAAAAGAAAAGAAAATTATTATTTAGTTTGTTAGTCCGACACTGCATCAAACGCTTCACTAAGATAGTCTAGCTTAGTCTAGTCCAAGCCAGTCCAGCTTAGTCCCTGCAGCTAGTCCAGTTCAGGACAGTCCGGTGCAACAAATGCATAAGTGCTATTAGAGAGAGATACAAAACATAAAGCATAAAGCATAAAGCACAAAGCACAAAGTAAAATACAAATACCACATTAGAGAGATATACCAAAGCAAAAGTATAACTAACCACACAAAAAGTGTTGGCACAATATTTGTGTTGCTTCATTTGCATTTGAGAGCAATAAACAACTGAGTTCCTTCCTTACATCTGGATTCTATTTGGTGAACAAGTTCTCCATTTTTTTCATAAACCCTATCAAACACTTGATCTGTTATCTCACTTCCAAAATGCCTTTTAAAAACTCCCCCCAACCCAGCTCTGAGCTGCATTATGAGTCCCTGTCTGTTGTTTAGATGACCCATTTTTAACCATGGGCTTGTCGACTCCATTCTCAGTATGTTAAAGCATCCATTTTTTTCAATCGGCTCCATCATCTCTTTTTGAGTTGTGTTGTATGTTGGAATGTTGAATGAGTCCACCTCTTATTCGTTACTCATTCCCTACAAGGTGGAGTGATACAAAACAAACATAGAGGAATTATATGTGTTACAAAAGACAAACACATTGCTATAACCAATTGACTTAATTCTCGTCTCTTAAATCTTTCTAATTGAACACGTAAGAGTTGCTAACTGACTTACTTCCTTGGCAATCTCCATAAGAGTAGAGCCCATAACATCAAACATTATGCCATTTGGAATCCGAGCTTAAGGGATCCCATTTAGGATGGCTTGCGTGATTATCACCACTACCATTCCACCTACCACAAGCTCTTTAACCCTAGCTTCCAAGAATGCTGCCATGTCTTTACCAAACTGAGCTGCATAAACATCAACTATTTCATCAGGGGAAGTCGTATAGTAAATCTTCCCTTTGTTCCACGCCGGAGAGTTCTTGTCTACCACTTGTTATGGTACCTTAAAGAGGCAATGAGCCGCATACGAAGAATGCACGAAATGGAGCGAGGACTTGGGGAATAACTGGCCATGGAAATATCCTGGCATGCCAGCTACTAAGTACTGCCTTTCCGAAGGCAAAAACGCGAAAAGGGTGTTGAAATTGCTGGCTACGTGATCACTGAAGAATACTTGGAATTCAGGCATTTGGGAGGAGATGCACTAGGATTGGTACCTGTGTTTCATTGCTTCCATAATGTTTTGGACACTAAAGAAAGTGATTGGTCCAACTGAATATCCCAAATTTGATATCGTATAAAATAAGGTATGCCACTATTCATTAAAGTATAATTTCTTGCAGGGCTATAGGTTAAATGGAGCCCTTTGGCCATCTTTTGATTGGAGATGGCCTTAGAATTAAGCCGAATGAAAATGAACTTGCGAGTCGGGTATTTGGTTGTGGTGGGTCGACGACCCAACTAATGAATAAATCATTTTGGGCTGGGTTGGCTAGGCTTAAGACGAGAAAGGCGAGTCTGAAGCCCAACTTAATCGGTTCATACTAATTAACTGGTAGATGAGCTTGCCATGAGAGATACATGATAAGATGAGAGAGTATAGAGTTCAACTGCTTGCAATTTTGAATGAGGAAACAGACATTACCTTGCAATGTTTGAATTCAAATGTAAAAAATTAAAAGTCGCACGAAGTGCAATGAGACACCCTTACCCCAAATGTCCAGTGGACACAAAAACCCAAGACGTGCTGGCCATCACTCGGATGGACGACGAAGCAATATTATGCATGAAATCAAAACTAAAAATATAGACTAATATCGTTCTAAAAAAATAATAATTATCAACTAATATAATCTACCAAAATTCGGGGATAAATCCAAATCAAAACCCTTGCATGTATTGCATTTATTTCAACAGATCCCCAAATGGCCACACTTAACGGGTCCCTACCTCATTTACATGCATAATAATATTTTGAGAGCATAGCTGTCTAATACCAGTTTATGAATAATGCATTTAAATATCACAATACATGGTTTACATATTTATAATTAACATAAATATTGTTGATATTGTAACTTTTTATTAATTTTATACAAAATCACCAATTTATTAATTTATAAGATTTTATGTAAAATTTTGATTGAAATTTCTTAAAATCTCAATGAAGACATAATATTTGAAATGTTTAAAATACACTATGAAATCATTTAAAATTAATTCTGGATTGAATACGCATAACATTTTATAATCTCCTTTAAAATTATATTAAATTTATATAAATCCCTTAAAATTATGTTTGAATGCCTGAAGTTGTAAAAATTAAAATTAAAATCTCTCAAAACCCCAATTAAATACACTCAAAAAAATTGGAGTGTGCAAGTCACACAATCAAAAGTAATGAAACTGTGAATGGAAGTTGGATATAGCTGAAACGCTTATGCGTGGATTACTTTTTATCATGAAAAATGTTGAAATTTGTATTAAACATACAAGTGCTTCTTAACATACATTTCTTTTGCGAACATTTTTACGACTCGTAAAAACTTTCAAATATTTACGCTTTAGAATCGTTTGTAATTGTTTGAAAAAAACTATTTCCAGAATAATTCTAAATATATCCTCTTTTTTTTCAACAATTCTAAATATATCCTTAATAAATTGATGTCATAGAGTATTTTTTTTTACCAACCTGCCTAATTTTTACTTTTACAAAAAGCAAACAAAAAGGCATATATTTCCACAACACAAAACAAAAAGGGTTGCGTTACCAATTAAACCCAAATAGAAAAGAGATGAATGAGGAGTGGAATCCGTGAGAAAGTAGCTGCAGCCTTCCGCGCCCTTCTCATTTCACAGCCTTGCCCTCGTTTCACTTCTCCTTCCACTCACACTCATTTGCCGCCGCCACTCCTCTATCGCGGTCGCCCCCTCGCCGCTGCCTACAGGTGCCACTCATCCTCCGCGAAGGCCTCGTCTCCATCCGCCATGCCGGGCGCTGAATCGCAGGGGCTGGAGTGGCCGGCGAAGCGCGTCAGGGACACCTTCGTCAAGTTTTTCGAGGAGAAGGGCCACGTCTTCTGGAAGTCTAGCCCCGTCGTTCCCCACAACGATCCCACTCTTTTATTCGCCAATGCTGGTTCGTCAATCCCGATTTCAATTCCGCTTTTGATTTTTGTTGAAGTTGACTTGTCACTGGATTTTACCGTGGGGAAAACGAACCAGGCGGTTCAGTCCCGTCTTATATTTTAGGGTTTTGTGCGAATGTTGAACCTGAATCGGGTAAAAGGGCGTAGTCACAGGTAGCAATTCGTCGTACAACGGAGGCACTGAAATACCTCGTTGATTCGACGGTCCCCGTACCTCCATTTGCGCCCGCTGAAGGGGGAGGGTTTTGTGCGAATAGTAACCATTTGCGCCCCATTGAATCTTTGATTTATTTTTCTAGTAACTGTGCATAAATTTGTTAATTATCTTTGTTTACGCAATCCTGAGAATCTATTTGGGTAGTTCAATCCAGTGTTGTGTTTTAGTTTCGTTTAATTTCAGGGTTTTGTTGATAGGCTTGATTGTATGCATGTTTCGGATGGACAGGTATGAACCAGTTCAAGCCCATTTTTCTGGGGACAGCGGACCCAAACACTCAGTTGAGCAAGCTGACTCGAGCATGCAACACCCAGAAATGTATAAGAGCAGGCGGGAAGCACAACGATCTCGATGATGTAGGGAAAGACACTTACCACCACACCTTCTTTGAGATGCTTGGCAATTGGTCTTTTGGGGATTATTTCAAGAAAGAAGCCATTGGATGGGCTTGGGAGCTTCTCACAAAAGTAAGCAGATTTCACCCGATTGTAATTTTTTCATCACCGGTGACTATGTTAACGCTGATAATTTTACTATTACCCTTGACGTATGATATGCAGGTTTATAAGCTGCCAGAAGATCGAATTTATGCCACCTATTTTGGTGGTGATGAGAAGGCTGGTCTTGCTCCTGATGATGAAGCTAGAGAGTTGTGGCTTAAGTTTCTACCAGCTGGTCATGTACTACCGTTTGGCTGTAAGGTGTGCTATTCTTTAATTTCTGTTTATAACAGTTTTGTAATGATTGTTTGTGAGGTTGAGTGACCTTATCTAATTGGTTTTATTGGTGTTTTTGTTGTTGTTTCTCTCCTCCAAAATAGGATAACTTCTGGGAGATGGGAGATACTGGTCCTTGTGGTCCTTGCACTGAAATTCATTATGATAGAATCGGAAATCGTGATGCTGCATCATTAGTCAACAACGATGATCCTACCTGCATTGAAATTTGGAACCTTGTCTTTATTCAGGTATAACTTTGACCTCATATTTATGGATCTTTGTATATGGATGAACATTTCTTTTATATAGTTCCAGAAAATTGGCGTTGAAAACTGGAATTGCGATTAATGGTTTATATTTATTATCACAAAATCAAAAAATTGAAATATAACCTTCCATGTGCCACATAATTTTATTTCTTTTCTTTCTGTTTTATTTTTCTGACAATTAATTTGGTGAACTGTATTTGTTCCTTGATTACTCCAACAGTTCAATAGGGAAAGTGATGGTTCTCTAAAACCGCTCCCTGCTAAGCATGTTGACACTGGGATGGGATTTGAAAGATTAACTTCCATACTTCAGAACAAGATGAGCAATTATGATACTGATGTGTTCATGCCCATCTTTGATGCTATCCAACAGGTGAGATGTCAATTTTTTTAGGGTCCTGTTAAAGCACAATACCTTTAATACCATAAAAGGGTGCAAACCCAACTACTTAGAGTATATAGAGAGACACCTACACCCAGTAAAGAAGAAAGAAAACGAATCAAGTTCTGTTATTGACATTGCCTTCATGTCTCCAATATTTTTATAGGCAACAGGGGCTCCACCATATTCTGGGAAAGTTGGTGTGGATGATGTAGACAAAATCGACATGGCATACAGAGTTGTTGCAGATCATATAAGAACTCTTTCATTTTCCATTGCTGATGGGTCTCGTCCAGGTAGGTAGATAATAGTTAAACAGACGCTACATTCTGTTTTACTGAAGTTTAGGTCAGTGGTGTCTGCTTCCCACTGGAGATAGAATGTTTGCGGGACAGGGTTGTGAGTTATTGGTTGTGGTTGGTCTACTTATTCATTAATTTGCTCATTGCCTTTTGGGTCTATATTGATAAGGGGTGTTATAGTTTATGCTGAAGGCTTATGTCTTGTGGTTTTTAAACTAGTTGGAAAGGGTATATTCTTTTTAATCTAGATAGTGACTAATCAGATTTCTAATAAGTGAGAAAATACTTTAAGATAATGATACGTGCAGAGTCATCATATTTTTATTGAAAACTTTTCATCACCCCCCCGCGGCGGGCGCGCTGGGGTTGGTATTGATAGTGTCTATTTAAGGGTCACAACGATTTTGACATCATTTTTATTAGCTACATCTTACATTAAGATAATAAATGTTTTTAAGTTGTTTAATTCTTTCTTAACCTTTTTGTGGAGTAATTTAAAGTGTACCTTATGAGGTTCTACTTATGTTAGGCAATGACGGCCGCGAATATGTTCTGAGGCGCATTCTTCGTCGCGCTGTTCGGTATGGAAATGATGTCCTAAAGGCTAAAGAAGGATTTTTCAATGGGTAATAGCGACAGACATACTGCAATTTGTGATTTGTAATGTTTCTGATTGTAATTATATGGAGTGTTGATATGATATTTTGTGGAATCCAGGCTTGTGCACATTCTGGTGACACTGATGGGTGATGTTTTCCCAGAGGTACAACAACATGAAGCACATATCAGGGAGATAATCAAAGAGGAGGAAGAAACTTTTGAGAAGACTTTACAGAAGGTATGAATGTACATTATGAATTTTTGTATAGGCATTTCGTTTCCTTTGTTGCAAAGTTTAATATTTTTGTGGTTCTTTTGATCGCATTAAAGTGAATTTCCTATTCATGAGACGTTTTATTCTTTTTCATTATATGTACACACTGAGTTGTAGAGAGATTTATGATTTTTTTGGAGGGAGGGGATGTTATGTGCAACTAAGTTGATTTGATGATTGATTTGTTTTCAGGGAATAGAAAGATTCAAGAAGGCTGCTCAGGATGTTCAAGGGAAAACATTTAGTGGGCAGGTTATTATTTTCTGAATTTTGTTTTACTCTTTCACTTATTTTCTACTGGTGTCATATGTGTCATTGCTGCGAGTATTATTCTCACAAAAGAGAGGGATAAGCTTTTCCTTGTTCCAACTTTTCATTTAACCCTACTGCAATGCATCTTCTTCTAAAGCTTCTGAAAATGCAGTCTTATGTAATATCTAGTTGGTAGAAAACTGATTTAACAAAGGATGTGTCGACAAAACCAAATCCCACACAAATATTTCTCTGTGCATCATAAGTAGAAACTCTGATATCCATGTTGAGAAAGGGCACTCTTGATACCTGGTATCCAGTACATGTACTTTGTTTAGTTTCACCTGACTTGAATTTAAGTTGATCACAGATGCTGCTCGAGTTTGTTGGAACATGATCTTGACAATTAGCTAATTAACTTTTCTCATAAAGAAGACAATTAGCTAGAATAAGTGTGGATGAGTTGTGATGGTTCTTTACAGAAGTGTGGATACACCAACTTAAATAATTCTTTGTTGAACTGGACCATTTCCATTATCTATGGGTAGCAGACTAGGGAGAGTGCTCATGTTTGAAGATTATCATTTTTTCCTTACTGATTACTATGGCTTACTTTGTTCCTATTGTGACTACAGGATGCTTTTGTTTTGTGGGACACATTTGGGTTTCCATTAGATTTGACTCAGGTACTTGAGATCTGTTGTCCTCTTGGATATTTGTTTGTACATGACTTTGCTTACTCATACTTTCTTCCTACAGTTGATGGCAGAGGAAAGGGGATTGATGGTTGATGTTGAGGGTTTCAATAATGCTATGGATGAGGCTCGAGAAAGATCAAGGAGCGCTCAAAATAAGGTACGTCATCTTCTGACATTTTCCCACTTTTGCTCATCCATATTCCTGTGTCAACTTCATACGTTGGCCAACCTTTTCTCTTCATATGATGCTCGTTGTTTAAAAAGAAAAAATTTAGATTTCGAGAACTAAGTGACATGATAAAATTTATCTCGTGCACCCTTTCTCTTTCTGCACTCCCCTGTTTATTTCTGCCTCTTGATTCTCTTTTGATTTATTTATTTGAAAGATCAAAATAAAAAGGGGTTTATAGAGGTAGACGAATGGTTTATGGGAATATCTTCTCTTAGAGATTAAATGGTATATCAGAAATTTCATGTGGTCGCGCACTCATGTTACCTTTTTTCTTAAACTCTTTAAGCAAGCTGGTGGTGCTATTGTTATGGATGCTGATGCTACTGCTACATTGCACAAGAGGGGAGTTGCTGCAACAGATGACAGCTTTAAATTTATTTGGAACCAGGTCATTTTTGACATTTTGCATGTTTTATATGTTTTTGCTGAATTATACAAAGATTGCTATTCAATGTTTATTCCTTGATATACAAAATTGTTTCCAAGAGTGTTCTTATTAAAAAAGTGTTTCCAAGAGTTGAGCCACTATCATTCTGTACAAGGGATTAATGAATTTGTTGTTGATTATTGCCTTTTTATTCCTCTACCAATACAGGACCATGAAAGTGTGGTAAAAGCAATTTACACCGGTTCTGAGTTTATTAATAGTGCTTCTGCTGGCAATGAAGTTGGTATAGTTTTGGAGTCTACAAATTTTTATGCTGAGCAAGGTGGTCAGGTATTATATAGTTTGGTTACTTTGACCCGTCATTTACTATTAAAATTCTTTTGATGTTACTTCCATGATTGAATTGGTGGTATAATATAGTCTACTAAACTTACTAGGATGTTACTTCAATGCACAAGATCTCTCTCTCTCCCTCTCTCTCTCTCTCTCTCTCTCTCTCTCTCTCTCTTAAACAAACGTGTTGGATCTCATACGAAAAACAAAATATTAGCTGCAATTATGGTAACTGGAAATCAATCCTCTTATTGCTAATGATCGAAAAATAATCAAATTAGAATTTGTTGGCCTCTAGTGCTGTGCATGCACATCCCCAGCAGCTTCATGAATCATAATACAAGGAAAGATGATGTACATGGATGCACATTTAGACTCACTTTGAGAATGAGGAGTAATTCAAGATTTGTAGGGTCCTCCGGTTTTACTTTCTGTTTTCATTCTATAGCTTACATAATATATTCTTCTTGATCGGAAGCACTATGTGTGAACTAGGTTAGTACCGTATTGGATCACATTGCTTGAGATGGTTTTGATTCTCATTAATCATTTTGTGCATCTGGTTTAATTTGATGTGCTTGTAGATTTTTGATACTGGATCACTTGAAGGATCCTCTTTCTCGTTTCAAGTTTGCAATGTTCAAATTTATGGAGGTTTTGTTGTCCACATTGGTTCTTTTTCTGGAGAGAGTGGCAAACTCTTAGTCGGTGAAAAAGTAAATTGCAAGGTGGTTCTTCCTTTCATTATTTGCTTAGAGTTATGCATCTGTGACTCGATCTATGTTTCTTTTTGTTATAACTCCTACTGGGTTCTTTGGTACAGGTTGATTACAATAGGCGTAAACTCATTGCCCCTAACCATACCTGCACGCACATGTTGAATTTTGCTCTGAGGGTATGTTCAAATGCCAACAACCCAAAACCTGCTACCAGTTTTTTAATTGTTATTTTCTTAACTGTTTTGTCCATGTAGTTGATGACATTCAGCATTTCTAATGCAGGAAGTTCTTGGAAATCATGTCGACCAGAAGGGTTCTATTGTTCTTGCTGAGAAATTGAGATTTGATTTTTCACATGGTAAAGCTTTTCAAGTTAGTGCATTAAGTTAAGAGGATTGGGTGATCTGTGTCTATTGAATTTCTTAAAACTGCTAGTGGAACTTGAACAGGCAAGCCGGTAGATCCTGACAGTTTGAGAAGAATAGAGTCAATTGTGAATGAGCAAATCAGAGCTGAATTAGGTGTATATGCTAAAGAGGTAGCCCTGGTTGATGCCAAGCGCATCAATGGTTTAAGGGCTGTATTTGGAGAGGTAGTTTTCTGAATGTTAACATAATTAGTTAGTCTTCTCAATGGCTATATTTTTGTGTTGCATGATACGTATATTTTTGCTTTTGGTGTAGGTATATCCTGACCCAGTAAGAGTGGTGGCTATTGGGCGAAAGGTTGAGGATCTTTTGGATTACCCCGAAAATGAGGAATGGTTATCAATTTCAGCAGAACTTTGTGGAGGTTAATGTCATCTCCTACTGATGTGTTGTTGGGGAATTTCCTTCTTTTAAGCTGACCTTTATCTTTTTCATACATCTAGGGACACATATATCAAATACACGGGAAGCAAAGGCCTTTGCTCTTTTATCTGAGGAGGGAATTGCTAAGGGAATACGGAGAATAACTGCTGTCACAAGTGAAGGTGCTTTTCAGGCAATTGAATTGGCTCGGTCGCTTGAGCAAGACGTACATGAAGCGTCCAAGGCTGAAGGAAGCTTGCTGGAGAAGGTTGTTTCTCTTAATCTTTCCCCAGAATCCTCATTTTTCGGATTCAGAAATGACGATTCAACTATTTCTATAAACTAATGATGTTATGCTTATGCAAGTAAAGGTTGACCGGATAGAGTGTTCACCAGATCTTTTATTTGTAACTAATCTTTTTTTTTTAACATGCATCTGTTTTTGTTTTTCATTTAACAGAAAGTAGCTTCCCTAAAATCTCGTGTGGACTCAGCACCAATTCCAGCTGCTAAGAAAGCTGAAATCAGGACCAAGATGGCTGTACTTCAGGTATTTCAGTTATGCAGGACAACACTTGGTTTTTGTTTTTTTACTTAATAATTATATACATGTACTTTAGTGTAATAATTCTTTCTCCATCCAACAGACCCAATTGAAGAAAGCACAGAAGATGATTGCGGAGCAAAATATAAAGAATGCTGTCAAGGTTGCAACTGAGATGGCTGAAGTTGCTGCTTCAGATGGGAAAGTTTACTGTGTTTCCCAAGTTGATGTTGGTTTGGATACAGCTGCAGTTCGTGAGGCTGTTTTGAAGATCACTGGGATGGTCAGTAGCACAATTCACTCTCTCTTTGGCCTCTTATGCGATCCGATAGGTGTCATAACATAACATAGAAACCCATCACCATGGCATGAATTGAACCATGCTTGAATAATAATCATCATCATGAAAGACTTTGATTGTTATTCGCTATGATGTTGATCAATTGTCAATTGTCTTGTGAATTTGAGGAAAATAACTTGAAATCATGATGGTACATGAACAGGGAATGCCTGCCATGGTTTTCAGCACGGATGAGACCACAAATAAAGCTTTGGTGTGTGCTGGCGTACCAGGGGACAAGGGCACTCAGTTGGAGGTCTCAGAGTGGTTGACAGCAGCTATGGGTCCTTTGAATGGAAGATGCGGAAAAGGAAAAGGTGGCCTTGCTACTGGCCAGGTTAGTGTTTATCGACTTATGTCTCGACCACTTGCTCCAATTTTTTTCCTTGTCCAGAATCTGAATATGGTTTATGTTTGTGCAAATCATATTACATTTCGTGCGTAAGATTTAAGTTGGTTTTATTTCTTACATTTTCCATTGAATTGACGATATCAGGGAACAGATGCATCTCGTCTGAATGAGGCGATAGACCTTGCAACGAGTTTTGCACAGATGAAATTGAGATGAAGGATGACACGAAGCTCCACAGAAACTTGGAAGAATTGGATAGATAGTACAAGAACTGCAATTAAATTTAGAAGTGATACGAGAAGCGCAATTATATACTAATCAATTACATAGCTAGGCGTTGAATGAGAAAGAGAAAGACTTGTCATAACATGATAATGTTTTAAAACTTATGTTGTGTTGCATGAATCTGACCTGTCTGTCCCATTTAGTTTCAGGAAAAAGGCTAAAACCTTATGTACAACGGCTGTATTTTTTGTGCGTCTCTCTCTCCTCATGTGGCGTGTTTATGTGAGGGGAGAGATACGCACCGTTGAACTTAAATCTCTTGTGTGTCCATCTCTCCCGTCATTGGCCCACATTAATGAGATTTGAGGTTTCCTTAATGTAAGGATTTTGGTCTCTTGGTTGAAGGAATGCTTTTTCGTATTTGCAATTGACAAGAGTATCAAAGTAGGTGACTGTTTCCAAAAAAAAAAAAAAACAAAGTAGGTGACTTTTACGTTTGACCAAAAGGGAAAAAATAGTAGGACAAATACCGTATACGGTTTCCCTAGTCAAAAGGCTATGCAAAAGTATGTAAGCCCTTTTCTTTATACCTCAAAACGAAAGCGCTTTAGAATGCCCGTTCCGGATTATTTGGAGAATGGCAACAATACAAACAAAAGCCTTCAACTCTGTTTAACAGAAAAATTGAAGAGTACTTTTCGAACAAGTACTTTCTGTGATTTTTAATAAAATTTCGAAAGGCTAAAATGTTTTTTTACTACAAAAAAACGATTGTAATTGGGTTTAGTTAAAAGGATTTTAGAGGAGCACTTGCCTTAAGCACTCAAATTTTAAATAAAAAATGTTATCGTTTTTTCATGAAAGCACTTTAAACATAAGGTCTTCTGAATAGAAGTGCTTTCTTATAAAAGCGATTCCAAATATTTATACTAGAGGTGGTTTTTAGAAAAGTAGGAGAATTTGGTTTGTAACAAAATAAAAGAACATTCCCCTCCCATTTTGACCCTTCTCTTTTTAAAGTCGTTAATCGACAGAAGTGTCCCAGCTGGAGTCCACTGCCCGTCTCATCATTCCTGAGTTGGAGCCCTTGAGGTCCAGCAAGGGGAAGAGGAGTGCTCTGCTCTTCCTCCGTTAATTTCCATTTTATTTATTTTTATTTAATTTGTTATGATAGTTTCTATGATGATCATGTCATGTTACCACCACCTCCATCCTAATAAACATTCAGTTCCATAGTAACGCCCTCCCTCTCCCTCCGTACATTTTCTCTCTGTACGAGTCGGAGCTCTGCTCCGCCCTCCCTTCCTAGAATTCCGGCAAGCTGTCCGATCATAATTCCAAATCCAATTCTGTCCCTCTCTGTAGCTCTACTTGTCCTGATGAACCACCATCTCCTCTAGGGTTTCTCATCGGTAAGCCGATTCCGCAGAGATGTCTCGGCAAGCGGCGTCGGCCCACTTCCACAAATCCAAGACTCTCGATAACAAATACGTAAGCAAATTCATAGATAGCTCAATTTCCACTTCGCAGTTTCTTCCGTAGTAATGTGTAATTTGTGTTTGGAATTAGAATGTCGACAGTGTCTGTGTGTCGGTTTGTTTCTTCTCTGCAGTAATTGGTAAATAAATTGAGGGTTAGGGTTTTTGTTTTTCGATAGTGTCTGTATTTCGTTCCCTGCATTTTCCTAACTGAGCGTTTGAGTCGAACTGTTTAGAGGTTACTAATTTTGTGATTTTCAGCTTCATGGTTTGTTGGTTTTCACTGACACTCTCCTCCATTTGGCTTCTGAGAAGCTGGAATGCTTTATTGCTCTAATTCTTAGTCTGGCACTGGCAGAAAATATGTTCAACAAGTCCTCTTTCGAAAAAAATTAAGATAAATTCGTCAACGTCTAGATATGGTGTTCGGATATCCGACAAATCTTTTCGTTTTATTCGTATTTTGAATTATGTGAATATTTTTGGTGTAGATGCTTGGAGATGAGATTGGAAAGGGAGCATATGGTCGAGTTTACAAGGGTTTGGATTTGGAGAATGGAGACTTTGTCGCAATTAAACAAGTTTCTTTGGAGAATATTGCTCAGGAGGATCTCAACATTATAATGGTTGGACCAGCTTTCCTTTGTCTAGTAGTTGTTACATGTTCTTACAAATAACTATGAAGGAAATAGAATTGAAATAGCACATGCTTTTGGATAGTCTATGTCAATTAAATGTGAATATATGTATATATGTGTGTTCATGTAGATATGGCTCGTCTTGAAGGCCATTTGTTTCCGAGGATTTAAATTTATATGATTTTGCAAATTCGGCGACGTGTCGTAAAAGTCAAAATTATGATTTATATTTATGTTACTCAAGCATACCATCTCTCCTGCATATGTTGTTTCCAGTTTACATTAATTTGGCTCACTGGCTGCTGTTTTTCTTTTGATTGCTTCTCTGGTCGTACAATGCGGTGACATTTTAGCAAGAGATTGATTTACTCAAGGTATGTTTTATTTCTTTGTTGTCATCTTTGCTTTTCTGATGTCAATTATTTACCTTAAGCTGAAATCTTTTACTATAAATTGTGTCCCATTATTGTATGTTAGCACCTGTTGCAGATCAACTTTCTGGGGTTTAAATGAGGACCCTTTGAAATGGGTTGATTTTTATGTACCTGCGACTGTAGCCTATAGCCATCCCTCATATTTTGCACATTTATCCTTCTGTCAGAATTCTGTTAAATGATAGGAGTCAGTTCTAGTTTATGGCAGGTGTTATATATGTTTGTATTGTTGATTAAAGTATTAGCGAAAGCTGATTGAAATTTTGGGCCCGGCCAACACGATCTGCTGTATACAGTGGTTTTGATGCATTTCTTCTGAAATGCTGTTGCTGAATTGCCCTTTGCTAACCTACTAACACTAGACATTCTGAATGCCTTTGGAATGAGATGCATGCTGAGTACAATGCTTAGGGAATTAAATTCACTTTTGCAGAATTTAAATCACAAAAACATTGTGAAGTACCTTGGATCCTTAAAGACAAAGACTCATCTTCACATAATCCTGGAGTAAGTGAGCTCACAATTTTCCCCAATATTTCATGTGGAAACTCTGTTGAGAAAACTTTGTGATGTTTTTATTGCTATACTTGTAGATATGTGGAGAATGGCTCACTTGCAAACATTATCAAGCCAAACAAATTTGGACCTTTCCCAGAATCATTGGTAGCTGTGTACATTGCTCAGGTTCCATAATGTCCTTGCAGTTCGTTATTTGTATGTGTAGGCGCGTCCAAGTTAGATATTTTAACTTGATATTTGTTATAAACTTATGATACAGGTTCTGGAGGGGTTGGTATATTTACATGAGCAGGGAGTAATCCATCGCGATATCAAGGGTGCAAATATATTGACAACTAAAGAGGTGACTTACATGTGTATTTCTCATCTTTTCTAGATGAGTTTACTTTGATAGTTACCATCACCTTCTTGTGAAGTATTTGTTCGATTGGGATTTCAAGCGTGCAAAGATATTGGTCTACCATCTGTTGCTTGTGTACCTTTTCCATTTTAGTAATAACTTATTGTATTGCTTGATCTGTATGGGTCATCCTTTTCAGGGGCTTGTGAAACTTGCTGATTTTGGTGTTGCGACAAAACTGACTGAGGCGGATGTTAATACACATTCAGTTGTTGGAACGCCATACTGGATGGCCCCAGAGGTATTCTTATTTTCCTTTCCTTTCCTTCTTTTTTTTGTTGTTGAGAAGAAAGATACTTGTATAGGCAATTCATCCTCCCATATGGAAATTTCCACATGCGTGCACCTCCTGGAACCACATAATCCAAGTAATCCAGCTAAATCCTCCCAAAAGAGCACCCTTTTTGCTAGCTTTATTAGGCCCATACACTCCAAACAACCACCAATCTTACTGTTATTCCCTGCAATAACTTTTTTATTGAAACATAGCATTCTCCCTCAGCCGACTCTAATACTGTCACACCTGGCCTCAGAGGTATTTTATAGTTGCTATTTATTATGCTAATTAATTAATAATTATTATTATTATAAAGAAAAGAGGGTCTGCCTTTAGTATATGGGAGCAAGAGGAACTCAGTATTTGTTTTGTTAAAACTAGCTTGATCATGCATGCCAAGGCACAAATGCAAGTAGGCAAATGAAATCGTTTTTTGCACGACATGCAGAATTTGTGCTGAAAAAAAATAATGCTTTTGATTCAGTAATGAAAATGCTAACGAGAGGCCTTAATTTGATGGAAATTATATAATGTTATAGGTGATTGAAATGTCGGGAGTTTGTGCTGCTTCGGACATTTGGAGTGTTGGGTGCACTGTCATTGAACTTCTTACATGTGTACCTCCTTACTACGATCTACAGCCTATGCCAGCATTGTTTCGTATTGTTCAGGTGTGTTTAACTTTCATTTATTCCCTAATTTGCTCCATTTGTTTGGCATGGTCTTTTTTATTTTTTATTATATATATATATATATATATTTTTTTTTTTTGGGGGGGGGGGGGGGGAAGGGCAAAGATGCATGTACTGCTGATTTTGAAGTGGTCATTTTCAAAATTGTGTCAGCTTGCAGTTTGAAGCTGTTTTCTTGCCCTTGTTGTATGCAAACAGTTCCCTATAATGCTAATTTTCTTAACATTGAGTGCCAGCGTTGACAGTTTTGTTCTCTTTTCTTTTCCCTTTGCCTTCAATTCTTTCAGGATGAGCATCCTCCCATACCTGACAGCCTATCACCGGACATTACTGATTTTCTGGGTCAGTGCTTTAAGAAGGTGAGGCAGAGATATTTTTACTTACTCCATTCTAATGAAGAGTATTTAAGTCCACGGATAGATGGTCAAGTTTCATGGAATTTAGATTTAGAACTAAGTCTTAGCCTTGATGGAATTTTCCCTTAACTAAAAGTGTGTTAGTTGTAACTTAATTATATTCATCTATAACATTTTTGTTGCATATCTTAGGATGCTAGGCACCGCCCTGATGCAAAGACATTGCTTTCTCACCCTTGGATACAAAACTGCCGGCGAGCTTTGCAATCTTCAATTCGTCATAGTGGAACTCTAAGGTAGGTGTCATCAAGTACATCCTATGCAGTTTTTTTCTAGGGCTGTCTTGGCTTCTTTTGTAGTATTTTTCATTAGGTGTTTTTTTATTAGAGCTTTGAGCTTATTCGGATTGTTGTTTGGTAATTCATTTTAAAATACCCAGTTATTTTGCAGACAAGATGCTTCAATAGGTGCAGAAATTTCCAATGGAGATAATCAGGGTTCTGCTGAAAGTCCTTCTGCAGAGAAAGTTGAAGTAGCTGCTTCAACCATTAAAGCAGTCAGAGTCTTTGCCTTTTCGCATTACGCAAACTATAGGCTTATATCAGTAGCAAAGTTTTTTAATCTAAGCTTTGGAGTTTTCTTGTATTACCAGTGACTTGGCTCTTTTGAACTTCAGGACTCTGGGAAAGAATTATTATCAACTGAGGTTCCTGATATGGGAAGATCTGATGATAACCCTGCTTCAGATGTAAAATCGGTTGAGGAGAAAACGGATAATTTAGAAGATGATCTGACAGATGAAGTTCCCACATTAGCTATCCATGAAAAGTCATCTTTGCAAAATGGTTCTGGTAGAATATCTTCTCAGGAATTGGCTGCCTCTGAGCCAACTGAGCTCGACGAGCCACCACATGCTAGCAACCATGATGCAGTGCTGGTGAATGGTGAGGTCAGATCTCCTGAATTAACGACAAAAAATGTAAGTGGCAAACAAGGTGGAAAAGGTGTTGGTTATAGAGCTTTCGGTTTTGGAACAAGAAATCAGGATGGTAGTTTTCAAAAGGTGAGATTGCAGTAATTGATGTTGATTTTTGTCTAACTACTAGCTGGTCGTATTATGCATGTTGTCAGTTTGTGCTGTCTTTTTTGGGTAATATTTATTGTGGTGTCATATTTTGAAGTCCTGTGTAGAGATTGTTACTACTTTAACTTCAATCTCTCATATTTCTTACTCCTAGTTTTGTGTCTGTCATTTTGAAGGCTGCCAAGATGCCAGTTTTGTTGGGAGGTAATGAACTCAGTAAATTTAGTGATACTCCAGGAGATGCTTCCTTGGATGATCTGTTTCATCCATTGGATAAGCATCCAGAGGATAGGGCAACTGAGGCTTCGACGTCTGCATCTATGTCACAGTCAAACCAAGGCAATACACCTGGGAACGATGCTGGGAAAAGCGACCTGGCTACAAAGTTGAGAGCTACAATTGCCCAAAAACAAATGGAGAGTGAATTGGGTCAGGCTAACGGCAGTGGTGGCAACCTGTTACAGCTTATGATGGGTGTTCTCAAAGATGATGTGATTGATATTGGTGGTTTGGTATGTTTCAAATTTTGAGTCCTTCTGTTGAATTTGCTGACTCGTCATCTCTAACACATTTTACTGTTTGTGTATTAGGTTTTCGACGAAAAGATGCCTGGAGAAAACCTATTTCCCCTACAGGTATTCACATTTCTTTTGTGTTTTTATCCTGCGTATTAAGGATGTGTGATAATTTTTTTTTTCTTCTATGGAGTGCATTAAAGTCTAACCAGCTACAATTCTGAAGAATTTAAGACTAGAAATCTGCACCTCTGAAGCAGATTGTTTTATGAGTCTCATTTTTTTTTCTTTTTTTGGATAAGAAAATGTATGAAAGATACAGTAACTTTATTATCACTCGTCAAAAGAGTGACATTGGTGCAGTGTAGTGGCTAAAGTGTGTGCTGCACAAATTGTAAAACAGAAGCATCCCACCAATTATATAAGTATTTGTCTGCCATTTTTTTATGTGGAAATAATATCTGCTATTTCTTGTTTGGTAGGCTGTTGAGTTCAGCCGGTTGGTTGGGTCATTGAGACCAGATGAAACAGAAGATGTTATTGTCTCTGCCTGTCAGAAACTCATTGTTATCTTCCATCAGCGCCCAGAGCAGAAAATTGTTTTTGTTACCCAGCATGGTTTGCTCCCTCTAATGGAATTGCTTGAAGTACCTAAAACTCGTGTATGTGGACTCATTTTTACCTCTCTGGTCATGTTTATGAGAATTATAAAAGATGGTTGTCCGCTTTTCAATTAGCTTTATAATAGCTGTATGTGATTGTTGTTTCCCACTTTTGCAGGTTATATGTTCTGTGCTTCAAATTATAAATCGGATAATCAAAGATAATACTGATTTCCTGGAAAATGCTTGTCTTGTGGGTCTGGTGAGTTATAATGCATTCAGGTTTTTGCGTTTTGTTATTCTGCAGTTGCATCTGGGCTATTGGCATCACTGAAAATTGAATCAATTTTCTTTACATGCATACACATCTTATCTTTGTTTCTTCCCTCTATCTGAGTTTTATACTCTAGAAATTCGTGTTAGGTATTCGCTATGGAGCTTTAATTCCTACTGCTAACTTATATGACAGATCCCAGTGATAATGAGCTTTGCCGTTCCTAATCATTTCCGGGAAATTCGTATGGAAGCAGCTTATTTCATACAGCAGCTTTGTCAATCAAGGTTGTGCTCCCTTCTGTAGTTGGTCAATATTCTTGTTCACCAGAAAGTAGAGTTTGAGGTTGACATTGAGGATTTTTGTGCAGCCCTTCAACGTTGCAAATGTTCATAGCTTGCCGTGGAATACCTGTTTTGGTGGGCTTTTTAGAGGCTGACTATGCAAAATTCAGGTTTTTGCTTCTGTTTTTTTCCCTGTTGTTACTGTTAACCTAATTAAAAGTTAGCTAACTTTCTGTGGCCTTGCTGTCTTCTTGGGGATGGGTTATTCTCATGGAAGTTAGGCCACAGAGGACATTTTTTAATTGTTTGAACCCTGAACTCCCTTTTAGAATTAGTCAGACCATTTGGCTGTGAGGGTTGGTTGTGACTGGTTAAGAAATGTTATTATGTTTTCAAGCTTATTATGGATAGTTAAGATTACTTGTGTCAAATTTTTATTAGACATTTTTCTATCCAGGGAAATGGTTCATCTAGCAATTGACGGGATGTGGCAGGTCTTTAAGCTTCAACGATCAACTCCTAGAAATGATTTTTGTCGCATAGCTGCGAAGAATGGAATACTGCTGAGGCTTATTAACACCCTTTATAGCTTGAATGAGGCAACCCGCCTAGCTTCCATATCTGTCGGGGGTGGATTTCCACTAGAAGGTTCAGCTCAGCGCCCACGGTCTGGTTCATTAGATTCTGGTCATCCGATTTTTGCTCAGAGTGACGTGCTGCTTTCTACAACTGATCAACATGATCTCTCCAAGGTTAGACATGGATTGATTGATTTTCATTTGTCAACTGGAACAGCAGAACCTGCACGTGCTTCAACTTCAAACTCTCAAAGATCAGATGCCAATCAATCAGATCCAAGATATCTTCATCTAGATACTGATAGAGCTCAATCTAGCAATGTGGTAGTGGAAGCTATAGTTCCTTCTAAATTGACAGACTCAACATCAGTAGACAAAGTAGTAAATATTACAACTAAGGAACCTTCCATTACCTCTCGGGATCTAGACCTCAGGCAGCAGCGACCTGCTAATTCTTCTAGTAGGGCATCCACAGATAGACCTCCAAAAATGATGGATGGTACATCAAATGGGTTTTCAACAACGGTAACTACTCAACAGGAGCAAGTTCGTCCCCTTCTTAGCTTGTTAGATAAAGAGCCTCCTTCCAGACACTTTTCTGGTCAGCTCGAGTTGGTACGCCACCTGCCAGGTTTGGAGAGACATGAAAGTATATTGCCCCTGTTACATGCTTCTAATGAAAAGAAGACAAATGGAGAATTAGATTTCCTGATGGCTGAATTTGCTGGTAACAGTCTTTATCTAATCCATCATTTAGTTTATAACCTGTAAACAAGTGTGTCATTTGGAATCTTTAAATTTTATAATACGTAAACGATATAAATTAGTGTTAGGATCTAATGAATCAAACAAAAATTTTCTCCAACTCCTATTGAGTAGATATATACCAAAGTATCGATTTTAATTGCTTTCTTGTTCCATAATGTTGTTTAGCAATTACGTGGGCCCATTTTATCTACTTCTATGTATAATTGGTTCCTTCATTATTTTGCAGACGTCTCTCAACGTGGTAGAGAAAATGGGAATGTTGATTCCACTGCTAGAGTTTCTCATAAAACGATGAATAAAGAGATGGGAACAGTAGCATCTATCAAAGGAGCTGCTTCCACCTCTGGCATAGCATCTCAGACAGCATCAGGTGTACTTTCTGGTTCTGGAGTTTTAAATGCTAGACCAGGCAGTGCAACATCATCAGGTTTACTTTCCCACATGGTTTCAACATTGAATGCAGATGTTGCGAGGGAATACCTAGAAAAGGTGGCTGATCTTCTGCTTGAGTTTGCACAAGCAGATACTACTGTAAAGTCATACATGTGTAGCCAAAGTTTGCTCAGCCGTCTTTTCAAGATGTTCAATAGGGTGGAGCCCCCTATTCTTTTGAAGGTATTTTCAGAAAGTTCCGTTGATTTATGTTATTGATTTATGTTACTGCAACCTTGATGATGTTGGTGCTTTGTCATTGTACAGATACTGAAGTGTGTAAACCATTTGTCAACTGATCCAAACTGCTTAGAGAATCTTCAGCGGGCAGAAGCAATTAAATATTTGATTCCAAACCTTGAACTCAAAGAAGGAGCTCTTGTATCTCAAATACATCATGAGGTGGGCAATCTGTCCTATTTCTAATGTTAACAATGGATTGTTGGCTAGTAAGCCGTGCATTTTATTGTGTTTGTTGTTTGAAATTAAATATATGTGACCCCTTTCTGTCCTTAAATGTAGAGTATTTTAGTCTGTATGGATATTAACTCTACATAGAATGTTCATAAAATGACCGAGTTCTAACTGCGTCGTTCTCGTCGTTTTTTCTAGGTACTCAATGCCCTGTTCAATCTGTGCAAGATTAACAAGAGAAGACAGGAACAAGCAGCTGAGAATGGAATAATTCCACACTTAATGCACTTTATTGAGTCTAATTCTCCTTTGAAACAATGTGCGTTGCCTTTACTGTGTGACATGGCTCATGCATCACGAAATTCGAGGGAGCAACTAAGGGCTCATGGTGGGTTGGATGTTTACTTAAGCCTTCTCGAGGATGAACTTTGGTCTGTGACTGCATTGGATTCGATTGCCGTGTGCTTAGCTCATGACAATGACAACCGGAAGGTGGAACAAGCATTATTGAAAAAGGATGCAGTTCAGAAATTGGTGAAATTCTTCCAGTGCTGTCCAGAACAGTATTTCGTGCACATATTGGAGCCATTTTTGAAAATTATAACGTATGTGATTGCGTATATAGTCTATTTACTAGAAATTAATTATCGTCTTTCTAACCTTCTGCACATAAACTTTTATCGATTGATTATAATTGGGAGTTGAAATATCGACCCTGTCATGTCATGTGTCATGTGTCTGACTGGAAGCTTTTGTTTCTGAATGATTTTAAGTAGCATGTTTTTACAAAGCTCCCCTTTTTCCTTTGTGGACATAACAATTGCTTTTCTTTCTTTTTGCAGGAAATCATCTCGAATTAATACAACATTAGCTGTAAATGGTTTGACACCGCTGCTCATCACGAGACTGGACCATCAGGATGCTATTGCCCGTCTAAATCTTCTTAAACTGATAAAGGTGGGGGAATCATTTACTATTCTGGAAGCTATCTATTTGCTTCTTCCTGTTGTTAATACTGTTAATATGTCTGAGGCAGGCTGTTTATGAGCACCACCCGCGGCCAAAGCAATTGATTGTGGAGAATGATCTGCCTCAGAAGCTTCAAAATCTAATAGAAGAACGCAGAGATGGGCAACGATCGGGTGGCCAAGTGTTGGTAAAACAAATGGCTACTTCGCTGCTTAAAGCACTACATATTAACACCGTCTTGTAGTTAAAAGCCACGCTCCGCCCGCCCACGACTATTTCTTTTCGTAAGTTGTAGATTTGATTCTTTAGGAAAAGTGTATTTATGTTGTTTCTCGTTTCTCAGTTTTCGTTTTCACTTTCCCACTTATTGTGTGTTGACGAGGTGGCCGTCTTTTTATATCAGTGAGCTGCTTTGCTTGGCTTTTGTTTTCCTTTTCCTTTTCCTCCAATGGACACTTTATATTTCACTCAGTTTCACGATTTGGGGGCCAAAACTCGGCATACAATTACCGAATTTGCGGTGACATTCTGTCATTCTCCCTGGTGGTTCGAGCTGTCTCAGTGAATCAAACCATTGATGCAAACATTGGGAAACATAAAACCTGAATTCGCTACCAAATATTATAAAACCAAACACAATTTAAATCTGAGTCACACCCGCCTAAGTTAAAACATTATCGTTACAGCACAAGTAAACAAAGCATGATTTCAACTTGTGCTGGTGTACAATCCACCGCAAAATAAAGCCACGACAGCTGCACACAATGGTCATTCGACGCCAGAAAAACCAATCCACATCATTTGCACACAGGATGGCAAGCAACTCTCATATCAAATCCGCAACATTCATCGGCATTTCGTCGATCTGCGTACTGTAATACTGCTCAATGTCTCTTAGAATCTTAATATCATCACTTTTCACAAAGTTTATTGCCACACCCTACAGAGACAAACAAACCATATTAATCAACAAATAAACAAAATATCTTAAAAAGTACTTTCTGAATCAAAATTTTTATTTGTAAGAGAAGAGAAAAACAAACCTTGCGCCCAAAACGTCCAGAACGACCAATTCGATGAATGTATAGCTCTCGATTGTTTGGGAGATCATAATTGATAACCAAAGAAACCTGATGAAAGCAAAAAATATCACGATAAGAAAAGCACTTTAAGGATTATATGAAGGGACTAAAAGCTACACTTTTCGAAGAAAAACTGATCATAATTGAAAAACATTCAAAATTGTTTGTCTAGATGGAACCTTCAACTAGGACTGCTTTTTAGTTTAAGGTTCAGGTGTCCACATCACTGTGCAGTGAATATATGGACAATAGATGTTTTACTTTTGTCTTCAAGTAAGGTTTAGGCTTTTCGTAAGAATTTAAGAAAGCAGCAAATCCTTCTCTAATTCGTAAACATTTCTCTGGCTAAATTGGGGTACCAGGTTTATTTGGTCCTGACTACCAACTGAACAGGCAAAATGGATCTCAAATCACACACTATATTTGATTGGTTTAACAACTCGAACCAAATAAAGTCAAAGTCAAGAGATGATAGATTCTAGCTAATGATTGGACAATTGGGATAAGAAGAACTTGCCTGCTGAACGTCAAGGCCCCGGGCCCAAACATCGGTTGTGATCAGGACGCGAGTATTACCACCACGAAACTCAGCCATAATAGCATCTCTTTCCTTCTGAGGCATATCTCCATGCATTGCAGAGACAGTAAAGTTATTACTCCTCATCTTTTCAGTGAGCCAGTCCACCTGCCCAGTGAAATTCCAACAGTCATGCACCAGGGAATGAAATGTTAGTCAACCAGAAAAGGAAGGCGTTATGGCAGTGTGCCAAAAAGGAAAACTATTACAAACAGACTATCTTGCATGCCTCTATTCCACCTGACATTAAATTCTAAAGCTTGTGTGTACCAATGTATAACTAGTAGGCACTACTGAAAATAGGCCAAATCAGGATACAATGCATATGAGAACACACAATCTATACCCAAGCATCTAATAGGTGATCCCATTTTATGTTTCTACTTTCTGCACGAAATCAATAACCTAACTATGGCCTTGAAACCCCTATTTTCTAATCAAACTTTGAGTTATTAGAATCACAGAGAAGTATTTACCTTTCGCTTGGTGTTGCAGAAAATAACAGCTTGTGTAATCGTAAGGGTATCATAGAGATCACAAAGAGTATCAAACTTCCATTCCTCTCTTTCGACAGCCACGAAAAATTGCTTGATTCCCTGTCATCACAAAAACACAGTTTACTACATATTTCACATTGCACACAAAGGCATGCTAGCATCCGTACAACAATACAAAACAGAAGCATTGCGTACCTCCAACGTCAACTCATCACGTTTAACAAGGATCCTTACAGGTTCAGTCATAAACTTGTTGGTCATCTCCAAAATTTCATGAGGAAGTGTAGCAGAAATCAAGCAAACCTACAATGTTACAATTGATTTCGGTTTCAGAAAGGAATACTTATTTGGACAATAGTCGGAATATGACCGCCATAAGCACATGTGATACATATAAATATGTGACAACAAAAAACAACAAAGCCTTTTCCCACTAAGGGCTGGTTTGGTACTGCTGTACTTTGAAAAAAAACTGTTGTGAGAATAAGCGGCTGTGAAATAAATCAGCAGAGTGTTTGGTAAACTTTTATGTAAAAGTGCTTTTGGAAAAAAAAAGTCTGATAGTGGATTTTTTCATTAAAGGAGCACTGTAACTCCGTGTGCTTTGAAAAAAAAAGCCAGTTTTCCCAAGCTGCAAATAGCAGCTTCAGCTTTTTCCTTTGATTTCAGCTTATTCTCACAACAGCTTCCAAAATAGGCCCTTTTTTTTCAGTTTACCAAACACCTAAAACCATCACAGCTTTTTTTCATGGGTGCTTTTTTTATAAGCACCTCGCTCCCAAACCAGCCCTAAGTGGGGTCAACTATATGAATCCTAGAACGCCATTGTGCTCGATTTTGTGTCGTGTACTCCGTTAGATCCAAGTAGTCTAAGTCATGAGGAAGTGTAGCAGAAATCAAGCAAACCTACAATGTTACAATTGATTTCGGTTTCAGAAAGGAATACTTATTTGGACAATAGTCGGAACATGACCGCCATAAGCACATGTGATACATATAAATATGTGAAAGAAAGAAAAACAAAATTACCTGGAGCTCAGGAGGAAGATATCTGTAGACATCATAAATCTGATCCTTGAATCCTCTGCTCAACATTTCATCAGATTCATCCTGCAAACCCGAACCAGTCCCGAAAAAAAACAAAACAGAGATCAATGAAGCTAGAAAGGGAAAAATCCAAAATTCACAGTTAAAAACAGAAAAGATAGGAACAAGAGACTGACAAGAACTAATAATTTGATGGCTCGAGTTCGGAGTGTTCTTCTTTTGATCATATCACAGACTCTGCCAGGAGTTCCAGATACCACATGAACGCCATACTCGAGCTTTCGGATATCCTCACCCACGCTTTTGCCTCCAATGCAAGAATGAGCTTGTATATTTATGAAATTCCCAATTGCTAATATCACCTTCTCCGTCTGCGCCGCCAATTCCCTCGTCGGAGACAATATCAAAGCCTGAACCCTATATACAATAGATACAAATATACATGCACAAAATCAAATTAAAATTTTCCCAAGGACCAAACAGAATAACAAAAGAAGGAAACACTAGAGATCAAAAGTAGGGCTGACGCACTCCCGGGAGGAGGTGTCGACGAGCTGGCAGACGGTGAGGGCAATCATGGAGGTCTTGCCGGTACCGGACTGGGCCTGGGCGATGACGTCGCGGCCCTCAATGATGGGCCTGACGGCTCGTTGCTGGATGGCGGAGGGCTTCTCAAAGCCGTAGTTGTAGACGCCTCGGAGGAGATCGTCCCTTAAACCCATCTGATCGAAGGTCATGATGGGCTCAATCCCGTCGGAAGTTACGAACTCCAGCTTCTCGTCACCCATTCCTCCGCCGCGTCTTGCCGATGCCTCTGTCATAGCTCTGATATTCCGGTGACGACGACTATCGAGCAGGCTTGTTTGTGGTGTTGTTTTAGGGTTTGTTTGGCTGCCTTTGTTTATACGATTCACGCGAGTGAGTCAAACGTGCGAGTGATGGAAGGCGTCGAGGGTTTTATAAACTTTTTAAGTTTATACAAAAAAAATATATAATTATTTAGAAGCGACCGCCTATCGGAGCTGGCAATTAGTATTTAGGTTACTTTTTCACTTTCTTGTTTTTTTATTTTATTTTGTTTATAAATTTAAATATTTATTTTGGCCTGGAACAAAATAATTTGGACCATAAATGTATACTTGGATCCGAAATGACTCCATATTCTTGGTAATTACATGCACTTGTATAATGAAACACAAATTCTTTGAACCTTAACCTTTTTACTGTGGGTCGGAAAAATTAGTGTAATACCAATATATTAAATATAAATTTTTAATCTTAAATGATATTGTAGAGGGCAATTCGTAGTTGTTTAAATTTTTTTTCATATAGAAGTCCAACAGTCTTATGAGACTTTTTCACATGTTCGTAATTGATGAAATCTCAACTAGCATAGATTTATAAGGATAACGTTATTTACATATTCACTTTTTTACATTTCACACATTTCTTTTACTTTTCGACCGTCGTATGAAATAAATAGTTTTTTTGGTATTTTGAAATTACGATCTTAACAAACTAAATTTACGAACCACTTACACATCGAGTAAGAATAAACTTGAAAAACTGGATATTGACAGTATTTGCTTCATTAACAAATTAACACAAGCATAATTTGTTAAGTCAACATGTGAAAAAAAATCCAAACGCAAACATATTTTGTAAAACTAAATACTAACATGACACCACTTGTTACACTAAGGTTAACAAAAGCATATACTTGTTTTAACGGGCTCTATTGAATCACCCGTTATCAATACTAATCGTTAAACTTGACTCGAACATTAGATTTTAGTATGTATTTTTGTCATGTTATCAAATTGTGCATGATGAACAAGTCTAGGTAAGTTTTTTTTCCTTGTACAAGTTAGTACAACATTTTAAGTAGGGCTGTTAATTGTTGAGAATTAGTGATTGCGATTATTGTGAAAAAGAGAATCAAAAGTGAAAGTAATGATTATAGGCCTTAATGGATGCAACCCAAATTATTCGTTTTAAAGGGTCCGACAACGATCCAATCCGCCGCCAACAAATTCTATTCACACCTTTTTGTTGTCTCTTTAAGTTTTGTTGTCGATCGTTATTCCGTTGGCTGCTTTGCTCTACATGTAAAAGTTTAAAACCGACCAATTTCGAATTCTCAAAACCTTTTTAGTTCTTTGGGATCAATATTTCTTACAGCAAAATACCTATAAAAATAAAAAAAAACAGGCGTAGAATTCTTTCATCTCCAAATCTCTTCTCTTTTCCTTTACTCTTCTTTCGTTTTCACCTTTGTATATCTCTATATAGAAGTTAATATTAAATGTTAACGTGATTTAATCGTAACCGTTTAAATAGGAGAAACAGGAGGGAGGAAAAAATGAGAAAGGAGAGACTCTGAATAAAAGAAACAAACTGATAAGAAGAATGATAAAACTAACAGAAATTCTCTTTTTTAGCCATAGTAGATAAAAAACTTTTACCAACCACATCAATCCGAAAATTATATAGCAAAGGTAGGAATAAAATTCAAATAAACAGCAAGCTAGCTACCAGCTGCATATATGTTATATACACACAACAGTCGCATGAAATTAATTAACTAGTAATCAAATTAAGCTAGCTACCTAATAGGGAATTAACTTTGTTGTTGGCAGAAGCAGAGAGGAACTTCATGCAGATAGGAGCTTTGACAGACGCAATGGCCAGGATAGCAGCCGGGACGCCCCACAATGAATCACCGCAGATGAGTCCCGACGCCACAGCTGGCCCAAAGTCATCGGCCTTTTGCCTGTTCTTCCTCCGCCAAAGGACGAGGATCAAGCATCCCACGCACATGTCAATGGCGAAGTAGGAACCCAGGTAGAATGGAATCGCCATGCACATTGGGCTGGGAATGAACCTATAGATCCTGTACTTGGTTTCATAACGCTGTAACAGCTCGATGATTATGTTTATGGCGCCTGCAGCTGCGAAAAACGAGACTGCAAGCACGACGCAGTTTTTGGGGAGGGAACCGACACCCTCAACTCCAAGGAGTGCAATGCCGCGGTACATTAGGCCGTAGGGTGCAGGATAAGGACCATCTGGATCACCAAGTGGGTAAGCTTTGTAGAAAACCCAGAATACTAATGGAGACATGACGCATCCCATGGCTGTGCCAAAGACTTGGCTGAAGAACATGGAGCGAGGAGACGAGAGTGTGAGGTATCCTGTCTTGAAGTCTTGCATGAGATCAGAAGCGGTCGCGACAATGCTCATCATCACACCACAAGACGCAAGGCCGGCAATGACACCACCTTGGTCAAGGCCAACCCAAGCGCTGAAGATTATGATGGCAAATTTGCCATAGTTGGAGGCAAGAGACCAATCAGTGAGGCCACAGCCGTAGGCATTGCAGAAGGCCAAGACTGGGGCAATCAGATATGCAACCAGCACATGGTACCATTTCAGTTGGGGGAAGATCAAGGGTACCACACTGATGGATATGGCTGCGAGCACAATGTAGCCAGAGAAAGCAACCCAGCTGGGGATTTGGTCTTTCAAGAAGTACTCGATTCTTCGTTGTTCATCATAGTTTGCAGAGACAACTTCGGAGGACCCTCCGGCTTCAACACTGTCAAGATTTACAGGTGGTGATGAAGACGACTCAAGTTTCTTCTCTGATCTTTGTGTCGCGAGACTTTTTGTGGTCATGAAGAGCATGTAGACTACATGGAACAAACCGTCGCCAAGCATCATCGCTATAGCAATAAAAACCTGCAATGAATTAAGAACATTCAAAGATTATTAGAGAACAATTCATGAGCAACATTGTATTGCAACTTTCAAAAACATATATTGTGAAGATATTGAAAATTAAACAAGCTATACATGGCAGAGAGGAAGTTTTAGTTACATACCCTGTATCCTTGGATGCCGTGGAGACTGCTGGCGGATAGATTAGCGCTGTACCAGATACCTTTCTTTGTCTCAATCAAGGGCCACATGATTCCCCATGAAATAATGGCTCCAACAAGCAAAGATACATTGACCATGATAGGGCAGATCATGCCAACGCCAACATAAGTCGCTGAAAAATCAAAGTAAAACCTGCAAGTTTTATGATCCGAGTTATTAGTGAAATCGAGGCATCCATGAGGGCAACAAAATGATACAAAAACAAGGAAATTGATATTTTGTTGAGAAAGAAATGTACACATACTTGTTAGCAAAGGCTTTAAGACCAAATGTTGGGAAGCTGGAAAATCCGCAGCCGTCAGCAGCAGCGAAAAACCACTGGAAGAAGGCAAACGCAAAGCTGAAGCAGAAGCTTTTGCCGAGCACAGCAACTTGTTTCCTGCATTCGTTGATAAGAATAAATTCTTACACAATTAGCAGATTGATCACGTTTAATTGCAAAACCCAAAGCTACAAATCAAGGCAATGCGGTTCTTACTTTGCCAGCTTAGCTCCTTTGGGTGTGTGAAAGCTGTTGATGAGGTATGCAGTTGCAGTTCCACTCGGGTACGTTAACTTGTACTTCATGATCATCATCTGTTGGATGTTTAAAAAAATTAGACCAAGACCAAATTAAGTGAACAAATCTTCATGTCTACATGCGTAAGTGTGGATTAAGTAGTGATTTCCAATTACCTTTCCGAGGGGCATAATCGAAAACAACCCGACGAAGCTGACGGCGAAGAGAAATCCAATCATCCATCCAACATCAAGCTTCTTTATGTTGATCGGGGTGTTGCCTAGATCTCCTTGCGCAGCAATATTTGCACTCATTCCCAGTAAATAACTTGCAGTTCCACCTAGTTAATCATAACACAAATTAAAATTACTGGATCATTAAGCAGAGCAGCAATCAAAAGTTCAAAACATACAAATATTTGACATTAATCCCAAGCGAAAATTTATTCAATTTTTACTGTGAGGCTTTTTCCACAAACACTTCGTAAACTGACAGTGATGCAAATATTATTTTGTTTTCTTGCATGCAAGGCCAAAATATAGAACCAGAATATATATGATATTTGATAGATCTACAACTTCCATCAGTAATCTATGTTATCGATACAAGCAGAGATGAATGATGGAAGAGAAATAGTTAATTAATGGATTTTGATGAGTCAATATTATATTATATATTTTACCCTATTCTTAGTATAATTCGGTAATTATCTTGGTAGAATTTTGATATTTTACTTTATATTTTCAATGTAGAACATTCGACTTCCTTTGGAGAAAACATGATCAAACGAACGAATTTTGGAGTGATTCAAATTGGAGGATGTTCGTGTATCTCTTGGCTTGTTCGTCTCAAAATTTGGGATTTTTTTACTAAGCGGTTATTTTCTGACCATTAAATGAAGAAGCAATGTGCGTTGCTGAAAAGTGACGTTTCTGGGCTTTGCGTTTTTAGAGCCCAAGATGACCTCAGATAGGTTCGTGGCCTTCTGGAGAAGTATTCAGAATAGTCCAAGCTTTAGATCCAGCTTTTTTGGACCAGTTTTGGAGCTGATTTGGGTCCAAAACGTGGCTGTGTAGATTTTTGGACGAATTTACCAAGTTAATTTAGGATTATGTTTCCTATTTTATTTCAATTTAGGATTTTAATTAGAGTAGTATAAATAAACTTTTTTGGCCAGCCATAGTGGTACGTATGCAAGATTTGAGAAGAAGATTTTGGCTAAAGCTTAGAGATTTTCAGATTTTATTCTACAAGGTGTTTTCATTCTTTTTCTATTTCAATACAATTCTTTTGGTTTTAATTATAAATATGCATAACTAATTCTCTTAGCTAGAGTGAGGCCATGATTCTTAGCAAGAATATGTAGTCTATTTTTAATTTTCTTATGAATTTATGCATGCAAGTTTTAGATTGTTAATCACTGTGCTTTAGGATATTTAGAAAAGTATCCTATTTGTCTTAGTGATTCGCGGCCATTAGAATATTTAGAAAAGTAATTTGATGCAATTTTGAAAGAAGGCTGTCGCTAAAACTGACTAAGGCTTATTGTGGTTAACATGTGTAGCTACTTAGGATGGACGACTCATCTTAGGAGTTATATGATTTTTCAAAAGATTTCCACAAAACTTAATGATTCTTGCATGTTCACATTCGATCTGGACATCACAAACGGATTGCATGTTAGATATACATTTTATGTTGGAGGTTCCAAGTAGGACATACTTTCATATGATTGTTAGGGCGATGGCAGAACCCTAGTATTTTCTCATTTTGAATTCTAAAAATTGTTTCCTTTTTCTTTCTCTAAAAATTGCAGATTTTAATAGCCTTTTCAATTAATTTCGTTTTTTTAAATTTAGGTCATTAAATCACCTTTTTTCTATTTTTGTTTTTAAATAATTAACTAAAATTTTGGTTTTCATAAATTGTTTTAAATAATCTCTCCCGAAAACAATCTTGCTTAAACCATTTATACTACAATAATTCTCTTGGAAGTATTTTTTTTGTGAGATTTTAACCTGGTCGCCCAAAAATCCTATCAGATTTAATGCGATAAATTTGATTAGTGAATGGATTATGGAACATACTGCTAAAGGCGATCCCGGAAGAGGCGACGACGCAAGTCTGAATGACGGTGTTTTCCTGGCGAGTGAAAGGCTGCTTCAAGAAGCCGCACTTGTCGATCATGGCGGTGTAGCGTTTCACCATCCCCAAGCCGACCAGTCCGGCGGCGACGTTGAGCGAGGGAATAACACCGGTGCTGAGGTTCAACTTGCAGACGATGAAGTTGAAGACAATGCTGACAATGAAGCTGGTGACCATCGACCTCACCGTAATCTGCTTGGTCCACGGCGGCACCGCCATGGCCTTGAACGCCTCCTCAACATTCAACTTCTTTTTGGTCTTTCCGGCAGTGCCCTGGTTATCACTGCCATTGCTGAGGCTTCTCTCCATGATTCGAGTCGATTTTTTTTGTGCCTCCAGACCGTGGAGGCCTCTATATATATATATATATATATATATATATATATATAGAGAGAGAGAGAGAGAGAGAGAGAGAGAGAGAGAGAGAGAGAGAGAGAGAGAGAGAGAGAGAGGAGTGTGCTATCCACACATCCCATAGAGAGAGAGAGAGAGAGAGGAGTGTGCTATCCACACATCCCATCTTATTTCTCACACATCCTTGATAATTTTTGAGCCAGCTAGGATTCGGAGTGGGATTGGGACCCGGGAAACAAAATCCGGAATCGTATTCAGATTAACCAAATTAAAATTTAATTAATTATTATTTTTTTAGAGGGTATTTGAACTGGGACAGGATTGTCTGCCCTCCACTTCCGGTGCCCTCCTCGTGCCCTTTTGTTTGTGTGGTCACGGTTAAGTCACATCAACATTTTATATTTTTTTTTATAAATATAATAAGACAAAAATGAATAGTAATATAAAATGTTGACGTGGTTTAACCGTGATCACACAAACATGAGGACACGGAAATGGCACCTGAAGTGGAGGGCAGACAATTCTTGTCCATTTGAACTGACGGGAGTCTTCCAAGCATAACAGTTACATATACACATCACAAATGGGGAGAAACAGGCTCTGAGACCGAGGTTAGAGAGAGGAAATATAGATGATATGAACCTGTGGATTTTGACTTTTCGTTGATTGGGAGTTGATAGGGCTGGTTTATTATTGTTGTGGTTTGAAAAAAAAAGTTTATGTTATGCTATGAGAATAAACAGCTGTGAAATAAAGTGTTTGATAAATTTTTTTGTAAAATTGCTTTTGAAAAAAAAACAGTATTATAGTGTTTAGTAAACTTTTATGCTGTGACTATGTAAAATGATCAAAAATGGTATAATACTAGATGTGCCATTAATTTAATTTTCTTAACAAATAAAGGTGAATTACTAAATATACTTTATTTTTAAAAGAAAAATATTTATGAACTTTATCTTAAACATATAATTCAACGTTTATCACTTTTAAGGCTGGTTTATTATTGTTGTGGTTTGAAAAAAAATGTTTATGTTATGTTGTGAGAATAAACAGCTGTGAAATAAAGTGTTTGATAAATTTTTTTGTAAAAGTGCTTTTGAAAAGAAAAAAAAATAGTATTATAGTGTTTGGTAAACTTTTATGTAAAACAGTTGTGGCTGTGTAAAATGATCAAAAATGGTATAATACTATGTGTCATTAATTTAATTTTCTTAACAAATAAAAGTGAATTACTAAATATAATTTATTTTTCAAAGAAAAATATTTATGAACTTTATCTTAAACATATAATCCAACGTTTAACAAGAAATCATAATCTAACATTCAACATATAATCTAACATTTATGCTGCTTCACGTTTTCAGTTTTTTTCAAAGCTCATTTTTGCTACTTCACGTTTTCAACTTTTTCACTCAAAACTGTGAGAATAAGTTGTTTTTAAGTATTTACCAAACACATTTTTGAGCTTTTTATACCCACTTTTTATAAAAACACCTCAGTACTAAACCAGTACTTAATAAGGATTCCAAAATTCCAAATATTACGATTTACACATGATATTACTAATTAGGTTTAGACGTATTAGAGAATCTGAGTGTGACGACCGCTCGTTTAAAAATAAATTTAAAATGATTAAAAAAGAATCTGCTATAATCCGAGGTCATTTTACTCAGGATTCCAATATTCTAAATATTACAATTTACAAATAATGTTAATAATTAGGTTTAAGCATATTAGAGAATCTAAGTGTGACGACCAGTTGTTTTAAAAGTCTTTTGTTTTGTTTTTTTTGTTTTTTTTTTTGAGAGAGTTTTAAAAGTCATTTTAAAACAACTCAAAAACATTTTTTACAAGAGTTCTTTTGAAACAAATCCATAAAAAATACAGCTGAATCTTAAAAAGTATTTAAATTATTTCTCGAATTTAAAACACTTTCAATCATTTTAAAAATATCAGGCAATTATATCATAGTCACTCTGAAAGACTTTTGGGTCGGAGTCGTCTAGGATAAGATTACAGCTCGCGTCAACATATTGATGAGAATTTTATTAGTCAATACTAGAATTTTCAAAGTCGGAGACTTTGATTTGGACACTGAAAAGGATTTGTGGCACAGCTACTTGTGATGTGATATTATGGAGACAATGGAAATGTTGTGTGTGAATTTCTTAGTAAAAGTGTGAGGAAGATGGGTCCATATAAGGGGATGAGAAAAGAGAAGGAAAAGAGAGAAATTTGACTGAAGAAAACTAAATTAATTTGATTTTCTTTTGTCTTAAGTAAATAAGGTCATCTCTAATCAAGGGTTGGCTAGATGGCTTGTTTTAGTCATCTGGCCCTCTAAGATATTAATATTTTAATGAACAATACATGACCATATTTGCTTCTGTCTCCAATCGAGAGTCAAAGGGCCATAGGGCTCGTTTTAGCCCTGTCACAAAAAATCGTCTCTAACCGAGGGCTAAACATAATTTATTATTTAAATTTAAAAACTACAACAACTTGAATTCAAATCCAACAACTTAAATTTAAAAACTACACATAATTTATTATTTAAATTTAAAAACTACAACAACTTAAATTCAAATCCAACAACTTAAATTTAAAAACTACAACGGGAACTGACCCAAAAAACCAAAAAAATTAGAACTTAAATTTAATGAATGGTTTAGGTATTTATACGGAAAAAAATAGAATTTTTAAGAATTAAAACAAAAATTGAATACAACAGCTAGTCAGCTAGCCATTGGATTCAATTTTTTGTTTAAGCATTCCTATTGATTATAACCGACAAGATTGTTGTAATTTCTGACCAGCCTCGAGCTAGCTGGCTGGCTGCATGCGGCCAACCTTTTGGCCTTTTGGCCCTTTCAGATTCCATGGAGCCCACGAGTCCTCTGGCCTAGCCCTCGGTTGGAGATGGTTTTCGGGCTATTTTCAACCATCTAGACCCTTCAGTTGGAGATGGCCTAAGACTAAATTTTCAGGTTATGGTCAATTTGTTGGGGTAGTGACGGCGAAATAGTATAGTTTTTAAAAGAAATGTGTATGAAAAGTCTTCCTGACCAATTCAACCCCAAAAATTCTATTAGACTCATATACTCTCTGTCAAAACTATAGTCGTAACCAGTGAGAAGCAACGCGGAAGAAGGTTTGAAGATTCTTGGTCCTATCCTCTTGGGTTTAATTCAACACGCCCCTTTTGCACCTAACGTGAGCAATGTATAAGTAGAGATGTCCATTGTGTTTTAAGAAATTACAGCTCAACTTTATAAATATTGTTGTTGATGTTCCAACACATCCTACACTGCTTTGTTATAAAGCACAAACAAGCAAATTCACTCAAAGAATGCAAAACAATTTTTTGACAGTGCTAATAACAAGTAATGTGATAGGAAGCACATTTGGATAGAAACATCTATTCCACTTTAGTTCTTGGCCTTTTTTATAAAAGCCTTCAATTATAATGCCTTTGTTTTTGTTGTTTCATGGAATTGATATTGGAAATTTCGAGGATGAAATTTTTTTAAAGGGGAAATAATGTGAAATCCCGCTCCTGGATTTCACTATTATAATCTACATATTGGTATTCTTGAGATTTTATATTATTTTTCGAGAATTTATATTAATTTATTTGAATTTAGATTTTAATTAAACTAGTTTCAAAGTTTGAAGTTTGAAAATTAATTATTTAAAATTCGTAGACCGTTTGAGGTCACAATTTATATTTTTGAATAGAGCTTGATCTCACGAGCGCGTAGACACAAACCGTTCGTGAAACAGAGCTATAATGAAGAAGTTATTAATGTTTAAAGTTAAGGTCATTTTGGTAATTTAACTATTAATCCGGAAGGCTCCAGATTTGTTGGAGAGTTGATATGTGCCACGTATGTGGCTAAGATTGAAGAAGTTATTAACATTTAAAGTTAAGGACAGATTTGTTGAACAGGCAAAATGGATCTCAAATCACACACTATATTTGATTAGTTTAACAACTCGAACCAAATAAAGTCAAAGTCAAGAGATGATAGATTCTAGCTAATGATTGGACAATTGGGATAAGAAGAACTTGCCTGCTGAACGTCAAGGCCCCGGGCCCAAACATCGGTTGTGATCAGGACGCGAGTATTACCACCACGAAACTCGGCCATAATAGCATCTCTTTCCTTCTGAGGCATATCTCCATGCATTGCAGAGACAGTAAAGTTATTACTCCTCATCTTTTCGGTCCACCTGCCCAGTGAAATTCCAACAGTCATGCACCAGGGAATGAAATGTTAGTCAACCAGAAAAGGAAGGCGTTATGGCAGTGTGCCAAAAAGGAAAATTATTACAAACAGACTATCTTGCATGCCTCAATTCCACCTGACATATTAAATTCTAAAACTTCTGTGTATAGATGTATAACTAGTAGGCACTAATGAAAATATGCTAAATCAGGATACAATGCATATGATAACATATAATCTACTTCCGCACGGAATCAATAACCTAACTACGGCCTTGAAACCCCTATTTTCTAAACAAACTTTGAGTTATTAGTATCACAGAGACGTATTTACCTTTCGCTTGGTGTTGCAGAAAATAACAGCTTGTGTAATTGTAAGGGTATCATAGAGGTCACAAAGAGTATCAAACTTCCATTCCTCTCTTTCGACAGCCACGAAAAATTGCTTGATTCCCTGTCATCACAAAAACACAGTTTACTACATATTTCACATTGCACACAAGGGCAGCATACGTACAACAATACAAAACAGAAGCATTGCGTACCTCCAACGTCAACTCATCACGATTAACAAGGATCCTTACAGGTTCAGTCATAAACTTGTTGGTCATCTCCAAAATTTCATGAGGAAGTGTAGCAGAAATCAAGCAAACCTACAATGTTACAATTGATTTCGGTTTCAGAAAGGAATACTTATTTGGACAATAGTCGGAACATGACCGCCATAAGCACATGTGATACATATAAATGTGAAAGAAAGGAAAAAAAATACCTGGAGCTCAGCAGGAAGATATCTGTAGACATCATAAATCTGATCCTTGAATCCTCTGCTCAACATTTCATCAGATTCATCCTGCAAACCCGAACCAGTCCCGAAAAAAAACAAAACAGAGATCAATGAAGCTAGAAAGGGAAAAATCCAAAATTCACAGTTAAAAACAGAAAAGATGGGAACAAGAGACTGACAAGAACTAATAATTTGATGGCTCGAGTTCGGAGTGTTCTTCTTTTGATCATATCACAGACTCTGCCAGGAGTTCCAGATACCACATGAACGCCATACTCGAGCTTTCGGATATCCTCACCCACGCTTTTGCCTCCAATGCAAGAATGAGCTTGTATATTTATGAAATTCCCAATTGCTAATATCACCTTCTCCGTCTGCGCCGCCAATTCCCTCGTCGGAGACAATATCAAAGCCTGAACCCTATATACAATAGATACAAATATACATGCACAAAATCAAATTAAAATTTTCCCAAGGACCAAACAGAATAACAAAAGAAGGAAACACTAGAGATCAAAAGTAGGCTGACGCACTCACGGGAGGAGGTGTCGACGAGCTGGCAGACGGTGAGGGCAATCATGGAGGTCTTGCCGGTACCGGACTGGGCCTGGGCGATGACGTCGCGGCCCTCAATGATGGGCCTGACGGCTCGTTGCTGGATGGCGGAGGGCTTCTCAAAGCCGTAGTTGTAGACGCCTCGGGGGAGATTGTCCCTTAAACCCATCTGATCGAAGGTCATGATGGACTCAATCCCGTCGGAAGTTACGAACTCCAGCTTCTCGTCACCCATTCCTCCGCCGCGTCTTGCCGATGCCTCTGTCATAGCTCTGATATTCCGGCGACGACGACTATCGAGCAGGCTTGTTTGTGGTGTTGTTTTAGGGTTTGTTTGGCTGCCTTTGTTTCTCTGGATACGATTCACGCGAGTGAGTCAAACGTGCGAGTGATGGAAGGCGTCGAGGGTTTTATAAACTTTTTAAGTTTATACAAAAAAATATATAATTATTTAGAAGCGACCGCCTATCGGAGCTGGCAATTTGTATTTAGGTTACTTTTTCACTCTCTTGTTTTTTTTTTTTTTTTTTTTTTTTTAATTTAAATATTTATTTTGGCCTGGAACAAAATAATTTGGACCAAAAATGTATACTTTGGATCCGAAATGACTCCATATTCTTGGTAATTACATGCACTTGTATAATGAAACACAAATTCTTTGAACCTTAACCTTTTTACTGTAGGTCGGAAAAATTAGTGTAATACCAATATATTAAATATAAATTTTTAATCTTAAACGATATTGTAGAGGACAGTTCGTAGTTGTTGAAACTTTTGTTCATATAGAAGTCCAACAGTCTTATGAGACTTTTTCACATGTTCGTAATTCATGAAATCTCAACTAGCATAGATTTATAAGGATAACGTTATTTACATATTCATTTTTTACGTTTCACACATCTCTTTTACTCTTCGACCGTCTTATGAAATAAATATGTGTTGTTTTTTTGGCAATTTGAAATCACGATCTTAACAAACTAAATTTACAAACCACTTACACATCGAGTAAGGATAAACTTGAAAAAAAGAAATTGACAGTACTTGCTTCTGTAACAAATTAACACAAGCATAATTTGTTAAGTTAACATGTGAAAAAAATCCAAACGCGAACATATTTTGTAAAACTAAACAGTAACATATCACCACTCGTTGCACTAAGGTTAATAAAAGCATATACTTGTTTTAACGGGCTCTATTGAGCCACCCGTTATCAATACTACTCATTAAACTTGACTCGTGTTATCAAATTGTGCATGATGAACAAGTCTAGGTAAGTTTTTTCCTTATACAAGTTAGTACAACAATTTAAGTAGGGCTGCTAATTGGTAAAAATTAGTGATTGCGATTATTGTGAAAAGGAGAATTGTAAGTGAGTAATGATCGTGGGCCACGAAGGCAATCCGAATTATTCATTTTAAAGGGTCCGACAACGATCCAATCCGCTGCCAACAAATTCTATTCAACATTTTTACCAACCACATCAATCCGAAAATTATATAGCGAAGGTAGGAATAATATTCAAATAAACAGCAAGCTAGCTACCAGCTGCATATATGTTATATACACACAACAGTCGCATGAAATTAATTAACTAGTAATCAAATTAAGCTAGCTACCTAATAGGGAATCAACTTTGTTGTTGGCAGAAGCAGAGAGGAACTTCATGCAGATAGGAGCTTTGACAGACGCAATGGCCAGGATAGCAGCCGGGACGCCCCACAATGAATCACCGCAGATGAGTCCCGACGCCACAGCTGGCCCAAAGTCATCGGCCTTTTGCCTGTTCTTCCTCCGCCACAGGACGAGGATCAAGCTTCCCACGCACATGTCAATGGCGAAGTAGGAACCCAGGTAGAATGGAATCGCCATGCACATTGGGTTGGGAATGAACCTATAGATCCTGTACTTGGTTTCATAACGCTGTAACAGCTCGATGATTATGTTTATGGCGACTGCAGCTGCGAAAAACGAGACTGCAAGCACAACGCAGTTTTTGGGGAGGGAACCGACACCCTCAACTCCAAGGAGTGCAATGCCGCGGTACATTAGGCCGTAGGGTGCAGGATAAGGACCATCTGGATCACCAAGTGGGTAAGCTTTGTAGAAAACCCAGAATACTAATGGAGACATGACGCATCCCATGGCTGTGCCAAAGACTTGGCTGAAGAACATGGAGCGAGGAGACGAGAGTGTGAGGTATCCTGTCTTGAAGTCTTGCATGAGATCAGAAGCGGTCGCGACAATGCTCATCATCACACCACAAGACGCAAGGCCGGCAATGACACCACCTTGGTCAAGGCCAACCCAAGCGCTGAAGATTATGATGGCAAATTTGCCATAGTTGGAGGCAAGAGACCAATCAGTGAGGCCACAGCCGTAGGCATTGCAGAAGGCCAAGACTGGGGCAATCAGATATGCAACCAGCACATGGTACCATTTCAGTTGGGGGAAGATCAAGGGTACCACACTGATGGATATGGCTGCGAGCACAATGTAGCCAGAGAAAGCAACCCAGCTGGGGATTTGGTCTTTCAAGAAGTACTCGATTCTTCGTTGTTCATCATAGTTTGCAGAGACAACTTCGGAGGACCCTCCGGCTTCAACACTGTCAAGATTTACAGGTGGTGATGAAGACGACTCAAGTTTCTTCTCTGATCTTTGTGTCGCGAGACTTTTTGTGGTCATGAAGAGCATGTAGACTACATGGAACAAACCGTCGCCAAGCATCATCGCTATAGCAATAAAAACCTGCAATGAATTAAGAACATTCAAAGATTATTAGAGAACAATTCATGAGCAACATTGTATTGCAACTTTCAAAAACATATATTGTGAAGATATTGAAAATTAAACAAGCTATACATGGCAGAGAGGAAGTTTTAGTTACATACCCTGTATCCTTGGATGCCGTGGAGACTGCTGGCGGATAGATTAGCGCTGTACCAGATACCTTTCTTTGTCTCAATCAAGGGCCACATGATTCCCCATGAAATAATGGCTCCAACAAGCAAAGATACATTGACCATGATAGGGCAGATCATGCCAACGCCAACATAAGTCGCTGAAAAATCAAAGTAAAACCTGCAAGTTTTATGATCCGAGTTATTAGTGAAATCGAGGCATCCATGAGGGCAACAAAATGATACAAAAACAAGGAAATTGATATTTTGTTGAGAAAGAAATGTACACATACTTGTTAGCAAAGGCTTTAAGACCAAATGTTGGGAAGCTGGAAAATCCGCAGCCGTCAGCAGCAGCGAAAAACCACTGGAAGAAGGCAAACGCAAAGCTGAAACAGAAGCTTTTGAAGAGCACAGCAACCTGTTTCCTGCATTCGTTCATAAGAATATATTCTTACACAGTTAGCAGATTGATTACGTTTAATCGCAAAATCCAAATCTACAAATCAAGGCAATGTGGTTCTTACTTTGCCAGCTTAGCTCCTTTGGGTGTGTGAAAGCTGTTGATGAGGTATGCAGTTGCAGTTCCACTCGGGTACGTTAACTTGTACTTCAGGATCATCATCTGTTGGATGTTTAAAAAAAAAAAAAGAAGACCAAAACCAAATTAAGTGAACAAATCTTCATGTCTATATGCGTAAGTGTGGATTAAGAAGTGGTTTCCAATTACCTTCCTGAGGGGCATAATCGAAAACAACCCGACGAAGCTGACAGCGAAGAGAAACCCAATCATCCATCCAACATCAAGCTTCTTTATGTTGATCGGGGTGTTGCCTAGATCTCCTTGCGCAGCAATCTTTGCACTCATTCCCAGTAAATAACTTGCAGTTCCACCTAATTAATCATAACACAAATTAAAATTACTGGATCATGAAGCAGAGCAGCTATTAGAACACACAAATATTTGACATTAATCCCAACTGAAAATTTGTTCAATTTTTACTGTGAGGCTTTTTCACAAACACTTTGTAAACTGACCGTGATGCAAATATTATATTGTTTTCTTGCATGCAAGGCCAAATTATAGAACCAGAATATATATGATATTTGACAGATCTACAACTTCCATCAGTAATCTATGTTATCGATACGAGCAGAGATGAATGATCGAAGAGAAATAGTTAATTAACGGATTTAATGCGATAAATTTGATTAGAGAATGGATTATTGAACATACTGCTAAAGGCGATCCCGGAAGAGGCGACGACGCAAGTCTGAATGACGGTGTTTTCCTGGCGAGTGAAAGGCTGCTTCAAGAAGCCGCACTTGTCGATCATGGCGGTGTAGCCTTTCACCACGGCGAAGCCGAGCAGTCCGGCGGCGACGTTGAGCGAGGGAATAACACCAGTGGTGAGGTTCAACTTGCAGACGATGAAGTTGAAGACGATGCTGAGAATGAAGCTGGTGACCATCGACCTCACCGTAATCTGCTTGGTCCACGGCGGCACCGCCGTGGCCTTGAACGCCTCCTCAACATTCAACTTCTTTTTGGTCTTTCCGGCAGTGCCTTTCTTGGCATCCAAGTCGTCACTCTGGTTATCACTGCCCTTGCTAAGGCTTCTCTCCATGATTCGATTCGATTCGATTCGATTCAATTTTTTCTGTGCACGAGACCGTGGAGGCCTATATATATATATATATATATGAGAGTAGAAAATCTGAGCCAGCTAGGATTCGGAGTGGGGTTGGGACCCGGGAAACAGAATCCGGAATCGTATTCAGATTACCCAAATTAAAATTTAATTTTTATTTTATTTTTTTAGAGGGTATTTGAAAGGACGGTGGCTTCCAAGCATAACAGCTACATATACATACAAGGCTGTCCACAGTCTGAGAGTGAGAGGTTTGAGAGAGAAAATATAGATGGCATGAGCCTTTGGATTTGACTTTTTGTTTATTGGAATTTGAGAGAATCCGCCATAATCGGGGGTCACTTTCACTCAGGATTCCAATATTCCAAATATTACGATTTACAAATGATATTACTAATTAGGTTTAAGCATATTAGATAATCTGAGTGTGACGATCGCTCGTTTAAAAATAAATTTAAAATGATTAAAAAAGAATCTGGTATAATCCGAGGTCACTTTACTATGGATTCTAATATTCTAAATATTACAATTTACAAATGATATTAATAATTAAGTTTAAGCATATTAGAGAATATTGCGACGACCACAATATAGGCTATTTTAAAAGTTATTTTGAAACAACCCAAAAATATTTTTTTATGAGAGTTCTTTTGAAACCAATTCGTAAAAAATACAACTGAATCTTAAAAAATATTTAAATTGTTTCTCGAACTCAAAACACTTTCAATCATTTTAAAACTTCTTCCAAATTAATATATCTCCTAGAGTTATTAATTTATTCGTAAATTAATTAAAAATATGAGGCGATGGTATCATAGCCACTCTAAAAGACTTTTGGGTAGGAATCCTCTTAGACCATCTCCAACCCTTGGGCTAAAAGCCAAATTTTTTAGCCCGGAAAATTTAGCTTTTAGCCCAGAAACATCTTTTCTGCTCCAACCCTTCTACCCTAAAATTTTAGCCCGGAATTATTAAAGAATGAAATTAGCCTAAATTTTTTTCTTAAATCAATTGTTTTAAAAAAAATAAATATGTAGATTATTGTAAATTAATTTTATGAACATTTTAATCTAAAAAAATTTAAATTCCGATAAACATTTCGCATTTAGCCCGGGGGGAAAGCTGGGGGGTATTTGGCCCAGAAATAGCATTTGGCATTTAGCCTAAAATTTTAGCATGGGTTGGAGAGTGTTTGGGGGGGTAATTTGGGGGGTAATTTGGCTTTTAGCCCAGGGTTGGAGATGGTCTTAGGATAAGATTACAGCTGGCGTCGAAATATTGACGAGAATTTTATTAGTCAATTTTAAAATTTTCAAAATCGGAGAATTTTCATTGGACACGGAAAAGGATTTGTGGCACAGCAGCTGGTGGTGGTGGGGGAGTTGGATGTTTTTTCTTGTTTGGTACTACTAGTGTGTTCACACGAGCGGGTGGAATTCAGCAATTTAGCGCCACTAAAATGGTTGGATAATATTCCAGGCGAACGAACGATTAAGGACTTTCTAGAACTGCCCTCACCACCCACGTGATACGCACATGTGTTGGATGTACTGCAATTAATATTAATAACTCGAAGAGTGAAAAATAAAATAAAAGAATTAGTAAATGGGAGAAAGAAAGATTGTCTGAGAAGTTAATTCCTTTTCAGATTCGCATACAAATTTGAGAGTACAGTTTTTATGACCCGCAGCTGCAGGTAAAAAAAAGTCTCCGCAGAAGTCATACGGGAAACAAATCAATATTTAATTCGGTAATGCGATCTTACAATTATGTACGAAAAAATAATCATGTTACAACAAAATTGCCACGTAGGAAATAGATGTTACAACATTAGTTGCAAAGGCATTGACTGCCAATAGCAAATATCTTGCGGTTGAGACCTGGAATGGTGCATAGACGACGACGTGCATAATCTCGCAGTCTCCACTTACTCGATCCGGGAACTTTCTTGCAAGTTTAACAAGCAGCTCGCCATAAATCACTTAAACTTCGGAGATATCAGCAGGCAGTTCTGTTGCAGTCCCAAAGATGACGACATGTATTTGTAAAAGAGGCCTAGATTAAAACTAATGGCGCGTTTACTAATCCGTAATAATTGAGAGGAATTGAATTGAGGAGGAATTGGATTGAGGGGAATTGAAATGAGGTGGAATCAGAATCGAATTCATGTTGAAGTTGTTTACTAAAACTGTCTGGAATCGGAGTAGGAATGATGTTGAGTCCATATAAGTTGTTTACTAATTCACTTCAATCGGAATGAAAACTCGGTTGATTACTATGTTGCCCTTACATAAATAAATTATTTTTATACTAATTAATCAAACTAATGTATTGTTCAAAACAAAAAAAAAAAATTAATGAAACTAATTTTATATACCAAAATTTATCTCTATAAAAATAATTAACTTTACTCAATCCTTCCATTTGCTGTCTTCACCACCACAAAAAACCCTTTGTCTATCTTCCCACCCACACCACGCCTCTCTCATCCTTTTCCCAGCCGCAACAGCTTCCCCACGACAAAAAACCCATTGTCTTCCCACACCACCCCTCTCATCCTTTTCCCAGCTGCAACAGCCCTCCCCCATCCCCGCCTTTCCCTGCCCTCCACCCCACTTACCCCCATAGCCACCGCCCATAGATCGGCAAGTCATGGTCCAGCGGAGTGGTCTCGTCGGCAAATCATGGTCCAGCGGAGTGGTCTCTTATCCTTTTACAGAGAGTTACTGCATAGGGTTGCTGGAGAGGATGGCGGAGGACAACCATAAGATGGAAGGGTATTTTGGAAAGAAACATTTGATTCCAGATTGAGGCTTCTCCCCGGAATCCAAATACTAGCTCCATCTCGGTAATTCAATTCCGGATAATTCCGGAATTTGATTCCGGATTTTAGGTGGACCCCATGCTTTTTTTGATTCCCTATGTGTTAGTAAACGTCGGAATCCTTCCAAAGGAGTGCAATTCCGTTTCCCCCTACTCCTCCCCCACTTGGTAAACACGCCATAACTGTAGTTCCCCAAAGGTTGCACCCAACCATTCTTCACCCCTGCGATGAAAGTCTTCCAAATGGGATTCCGCTGAAAATAATGGCACCAAACCATTTGTTCGACACAAATCTGGAACCAAGACAAGGGCAAGCTCAGCAACCGGTTATCTTGGAAGCAAAACGAAGTAAATAGTTCTTACACCTTGTTTGTACCATACTTGACCAATCCCGAAACTACCGAGCACCGGCCAACGCTATACTGTCAAGGACCCAGAAGAGTTCCCCTCCGACCAGGAGGCCAATCACTACTCGACACGTGTCAAGATTAAAAGCCAATCAGAGCGCAGCACGTGTCGACATCAAGAACCAATCACAACATGACACATGTCAATGTGACAAAGCTACAAGTTTTTCTATAAATAGGGGTCATTCCCCCACAATATTGCCTAATGCCATTTTGTGTTAAATCATTCACAAGAACTCACTAAATTGAGAGCTTGATCCTTTATACTTGTGTAAGCCCTTCATTACTAATAAGAACTCATCTACTCCGTGGACGTAGCCAATCTGGGTGAACCACGTACATCCTGTGTTTGCTTCTCTGTCTCTATTCATTTACGTACTTATCCTCACTAGTGATCGAAGCAACCAAGCGAAGGTCACAAAACCTGACACTTTCTGTTGTACCAAAGTCTTCGCTGATTTTGTGCATCAACATTTGGCGCCGTCTGTGGGAACGACACTTATTCCTACTCTCTTCAGCTGTGTCAAGCTGGTTTCTATCATTCGTACACTTTCTTTTGACCAGGCATCCCTCTCCAACATGGGAAGCGAAGGAAGCCACAGCACACAGAATGACACCCCCCTTGCACATAGTGCGAAACAACGAAAGAAGGAAGGAAAACGAGTTCTTCTTCAAGCTAAAGTCGATGAGTTGGAAGCTCAGAACAACAAGATAGCAATGAAGAATGAGGTCCTCCAGGAGCAATATGAGAAGCTCTTCGAGACACTCCACGAAGCTAGGCAAGCTCAGACATGCGAGCTTGTTGCCCCCGTGGAAGTCAACCATCAACTGGGTGCCCTCCAACATGGAGGGTCACATGCATTCGACATAGATATCCCTGATAGGGAACAGATTACCCCTCGACTTGATAATCAACATGAGGCTTCTCTTAACCCAGTTGCTTCAACCCGAACCATGAGAAGTGGAGGGAGACACCTCTTTACTGAAGGGGCAGAAGGATCGAAAGCCGTCTTTCGCGATTGTCGGGATTTCCTGAAGCAACGTCGAGAGAATTCCATCCATATAAGCTCAAAGATTAATGACCCAAGGATTTCTGAGAGACTCGGTCCCCTGCCACGGCCCAAGCCGGCCACCAATTTGGGGAAGGGGCAACAAGTCCCAGAGAGACATGAGGGTACAGGGGACTCAGAGGTGTTCCGACAAACATACCCTGGAAGCCAGTACAGCGAGTCCAGGGAAAAATCACATGCCCTTGATCAAACCTTCCTAATTCCAATAGGAGATGGAGATTTACGAAAGAAAGCTCCAGTGACACATAACTCCGCTCAGGACCCCCTTGTCCTACAACTTCTTGAGGAAGTAAACAAGTTGAAGGCTGAACGTCAGGCTGAAATACCTGACTGGAACCAACCCAGGCCTGGCCCTCTTACAAGGAGGATCCTCAACACCCCCCTTCAAGCAAAGACAAAGCAAAAGCTTGGCTTGCAACTTTATACTGGAAAAGAGGACCCGATTGAGCACCTTAACCTCTTTGAGTCCACCATGGCATACCGGATGCACACCGACGAAGAGCGATGTCTTCTCTTCCCCTCCACCCTCTCTGGTGGAGCTCTAAATTGGTATTGTCGTCTTACACCTGAGACGGTAGACTCATTTGAGGAATTGAGGAAACTATTTGTTTCCCAACACATTTTCCAAACCGATCGCTTGCACTCTGCAGATGACTTGTACACTATCCGCCAGAAGCCAGACGAGTCATTACGTATGTATGTTGGCCGCTTCAGCCATGAATACTCCCGGTGTGCCGAAGCAGATGACAAGACTGCCCTCAAAGCCTTCACGGCAGGCCTACGTGATTGTTTCTTTAAATACATGATCAATGCCAATACTTGGAAGACTTACTCTGAGGTGATGGCGCAGGCTTATAACCATGCCTCCGCCGAGGCAAAGACATATCAGGAGAAACCCCCTACAACCATCCTTTATCAACAAGTGGGAGGTGGAAGCCAGACTCACCTAAATGAGAAGACCTCGACTTCCCAAACAGCAGTGGCACCTCCCCATGCCTTGCATAATGCTTCACCGAATCAACAGACATATCAATTTCAAGGCAAGAGGAAGGATTTCCATCCTCACCACTCTCCTTTCAGTAAAAAGAGTAAGGGACACTATCCCGATAACCAAGGGTATCGCCACAATAACGCTCGCCCCCAGGCAGTCAATGCAGTGGGTCAAACCCGCGTCAAGATACCCCCTACCCCAAGGTATGAGACATACACGCCCTTGAATGCCACATGCGCGGCCATTTACCCCAGCATAGCTCACCTGATACCAAAACCAAAGCCGAGGCACCCAGATTACACGCCCCCGAATAACGCGGGCACGTTTTGTTGCTACCATGAGCATAACGGCCATGATAGCGAGAAATGTATCATCCTCCGTGATCGTATTGAAGCTTTGGCACGAGAAGGAAAAATTGATCAATTCCTTCTTCACCCTCAAAGGGATAACCGTAACCAACGCCAGGTGAATGTCATATATTCCATAAGCGACGGCACACCCATATCTGAATCTTCCAATAGGGCCATGAAAAACAGTGAACGAAGTCTGAGGCCTGGTCACCAAGTGTTTCACGTGGAAGACATCAGGGGAGGGAAGTATCAAAAACCTAACTGGGATCCGATATGTTTCTACCCTGAGGAAGAAAGAGGCATCATCTACCCTCATAACGACCCATTGATCGTGGAGGCTCACATAGCCAACTTTGATGTTCGACGAATCCTCGTAGACACAGGGGCTTCGGTCAATATCATGTTTGCCGAAGCTTTCAGGGCGCTCAGTGTAGCTGAACACTTGCTCGATCGCTCGATTTCTCCTCTAATAAGCTTCTCCGGTGATATCGTGCAACCCTTAGGGAGCATACATTTACCCTTTACTATTGGTACAGGCCCTTACACGGCTACCATTACCACTAACTTCCTAGTGGTTGACTGCCCAACGGCATACAATGTCATCTTTGGGCGCACAGGCATCAATGACCTCAAGGCTATGGTATCCACGCATATGTTGTTGATGAAATTTCCAACCCCCCATGGCAACGGCTACATCAGAGGAGATCAGCTTAGTGCACGATCATGTTACAACACTTCAGTTAAGCAACAACACTTGCCCGGACCCAAGGAAACCCTGTCTGTACATGACCAAGTCACAAAGACCAGCTTAGATGAAGCGAACTTGGATATTCCTGATAGCAACAATCAACCCGATGATCCTCGAGATGACTCTTTCACCCAGCAAGCCCAACCTGCTGAAGAGTTGGAGAAGGTACCTATCTCAAGAGATTATCCAGATCGCATGGTGAAGATTGGCACCACATTGTCACCACCCCTTCGGTTAGCATTGATATCTTTTTTGAAAGAGAACACTGAAGTCTTCGCCTGGTCATACGAGGACATGCCAGGCATCTCTCCCGATGTCATCTGTCATCGTTTGAGTATTGACCCCAAGATCAAGCCGGTGAGACAGAAGCGAAGATCTTATGACGCTGAACGATACGAGGCAATGAAAGCAGAAGTTGAAAAACTCAAAGGCATAGGCTTTGTCCGCGAAGTCAATTACCCGACATGGGTAGCAAATGTGGTCCTTGTTAAGAAAAATCCGACCAAAGAAAGTCTTTTGCTTCAAAAGGTCTTGTGGAGAATGTGTGTTGACTACACCGACCTAAACAAAGGGTGTCCGAAAGATAGCTTCCCTCTTCCTCTTATTGACAGACTTATAGACTCTACGGCCGGGTGTGAACTCCTGAGCTTCATGGATGCTTACTCAGGATACAACCAAATCCTCATGAACCCTTCGGATCAAGAACACACAGCCTTCACTACCGACAGAGGACTATACTGCTATAAAGTCATGCCTTTCGGCCTAAAGAATGCAGGAGCGACTTATCAGAGACTAGTCAACTCAATGTTCGCCGAGCAGATTGGGAAGAGCATGGAAGTTTACGTTGATGATATGTTAGTCAAGAGCAAACATGCTGACCAACACATCACCAACCTATCTGAAACTTTCACTATTTTGAAGAGGTATCGAATGAGGTTAAACCCCAACAAATGTGCCTTCGGCGTAGGCTCTGGCAAATTCTTAGGTTTCATGATTAGCCAACGAGGCATTGAAGCTAATCCCGAGAAGATCAAAGCAATCCTCGACATGAAGGAACCGGTAACTTCAAAGGACATCCAGAGCCTTACTGGCAAGGTGGCAGCCTTAACCAGGTTCATTTCTAAGGCCACAGACAAATGTGCTCCCTTTTTTAAAGCACTTAAGGGAAGTAGGAAGTACATTACATGGACTGATGAATGTGCCGAGGCATTCAAAAACCTCAAGGAGTACATGAGTAAAGCCCCTCTACTCTCCAAGCCCGAGGTAGGAGACATTCTCATTATCTACCTATCGGTATCAGCTTCAGCCGTAAGTTCCGTTCTCATTCGAAAGGATGGGAATATTGAGCGACCTGTCTACTACGCTAGCAAAGCCCTACAAGATGCGGAGACACGATACTCCAACATTGAGAAATTAGCTCTAGCATTGGTCATGTCTGCTCGGAAACTTCGCCCTTATTTCCAAGCACACGCCATCATCGTGCTTACCAATCACCCTCTTCGACAGATACTCCAGAGTCCTGACACGTCTGGGCGAATGATCAAATGGGCGATAGCATTGGGTGAGTTTGACATCTCCTACCAACCAAAACTAGCCGAAAAAGGTCAAGCAGTAGCAGATTTCATTGCCGACTTCACATATCCGGTTGACATTGCTTCTACACCTGAAGCAGTGGCTTCATTACCCCCGGAAGCTCAGAAGGTAGAATCAACGACCTCAGCATGGAGTCTGTATGTTGATGGCTCATCCAACCAACAGGGCTGTGGAGCGGGACTAGTCTTGACTACGCCCGACAAAGTAGCAATGGAGTATGCTCTTCGTTTCAAATTCAAGGCATCAAACAATGAGGCCGAGTATGAAGCCCTTCTAGCAGGATTACGTTTGGCCAAACACCTCGGGGTTAAACAAATTGATATTTTCAGTGACTCCCAATTAGTGGTCAACCAGGTTACCAACAACTTTGATGCTAAGGACAGCTCCATGGCAGCATATCTTGCGCAAACACAACTTTTGCTCAAGCACTTCCACTACCAGATCACCCAAGTTCCTCGAGCGGCAAACAGTCATGCAGACGCCCTGGCTCGCCTCGCCTCAGCTGTGGAAGACAAGATTGGAAGAAAAATTCATGTCGAACTGTTGGCAACACCAAGCACCATGGCCGCAGAAGTATGCAACTTACAACAGGGGGATAGTTGGATCACCCCGATCTATAATTTCCTTGCTCATGGCACCCTCCCAAATGATAAAGTCCAGGCTAAGCAAATTCGATACAAGTCTACCCGCTACCTGATCATCAATGATCAACTCTATAAGCGAGGTTTTAGCCTGCCATACTTAAGGTGTCTTACGCCTGCCGAGGCGGAAATCGTCCTTCGGGAAATACATGAGGGAGTCTGTGGAGATCATGCTGGATCTCGGTCCCTAGCACACAAGACTTTTCGCCAAGGATATTACTGGCCAACACTCCACCAGGATGCCATCAAAGTATCCCGCTCATGTGACAAATGTCAACGATATGCAACTATTCCTCATTCCCCTCCAGAGCCTCTTACTCCTATGATCAGCCCTTGGCCCTTCGCCCAGTGGGGACTTGATTTGATCGGCCCAATGCCGGCAGGGAAGGGCAAAGTCTGTTACGCAGTCGTTGCAGTGGACTACTTCACAAAGTGGGCCGAAGTAGAACCCTTGGCAACCATTACTGAGGCAAAGATAGAAGACTTCGTGTGGAAGAACATCCTTTGTAGATTCGGCATTCCCAATGCGATAGTCACTGACAATGGGCGACAGTTTGACAACAAGAAGTTCAGGTTGTTCTGCTCTAAGTTCAACATCAGCTTATGCTTTGCCTCTCCAGCTCATCCCCAGTCTAATGGACAAGTTGAGGCCATCAACAAAATAATCAAGCGCACTTTGAAAACCAGCTTGGACAAAGCTAAAGGCTGTTGGCCAGAATTTGTACCCCAAGTTCTTTGGTCATATCGCACTTCATATCGGACTTCAACAGGAGAAACTCCATTCTCACTTGCCTTTGGCACAAAGGCGGTTGTCCCTGTTGAGCTCGAGCAAGCAACATTCCGAGTCCAGAACTACATTCAAAGTGAAAATGACAAACAACTCACCCTCAACTTGGATTTAGTCGAGGAACACAGAAACCAAGCTCACTTGAGGAATGTCGCCTACAAGCAGCGCATCTCCAACTATTATGACTCTAGGGTCAAGCTTCGTTCTTTCAAAATAGGAGACTGGGTCTTAAAGAAAAGATTACTCTGCGACAGAGTCCCGAGTGAAGGCACACTTAGTCCAAACTGGGATGGACCGTATGAAGTCATTGGCATCAGTCGCCCTGGCTCTTACACACTTAGAAGCTCCGATGGCAAGACCCTTGGCCATCCATGGAACGCTGATCACTTGAAGTACTACTACAAATAGACTCACGATGTACAAGTGTTGAGCTATAGCCGTTCGGCATCCTATGTAATGAAGGCCATTTGGCAATGAATTCAATAAAGAGGTAATTTAGCCAACTCAGCCCTCACTCTTTTACATTCCTAGCAAGGGAACACTCAAGTGTTGAAACCTCAAAGCAGATATATCCAACACGAAGCAAAATCTAAGTATGTGTCGACAAGACTATACAAAGAAAGGAACAACCAAACAATGGCTTATATCCAAACAATAGATCTATTCATACATAGCCAAACATGCATTAATAATAGTGCAAACACTCATAAACACCAAAAATCCAAAACTCTCAAGCTTATAACATGGGCACATGTTATACACACATCAGACTACTACATCCAGAATACATGCAGATAGTAAAGACACTGCTATTCATTCTCATCTGAAGCCGAACCCCTGGCAGTATCACTCCGCGTCCTACCATCATCCTCTGCATCCCCAAGATCCTCTTCACCATGCTGAGTCTGTGCATCAGCACTACCTTCATTATCAGACTCATCTTCGCTGCTAGGATCAACAGCAAGGACAAATGTCTCGCCCTTTCGATGATGCTCATCTATATCTTCGTGGTATTTTCGAAGAATGCTCCCATCATCATAACGATCAAGGACGGCCATCCATTTCCTTTTTTCAAAGCGAGCTTCTTGAGCACAGTAGGGTTTAATAGCAAGATGAAAGGTCGAAGAACTTAAGTATTCTTGCACAGCAGCCTCCCTTTAAGTTGGAATGCTCTTCTCCAGTTCAGAAATCTCAACTAAGGCACCATCCAATTCTCCCCTAACCTTGGATACTTCCAAGGTAGCCACCTCCAACTGTTTTTTAGTTGCCTCAAACAATTTCTTAAGCCTTAGGTTCTCACCATTTCGCCTTTTCAAGCTCTCCATGGTTTCGTCCTTCAGTTGGAGGGCCTGAGTCAAAAGTCCCTTATTCCTCCGGGCCTCGTCCACAAGCTGCTTATTCTCCTTCAGTTTTGCCTTGTACCGCTCAACCTCTTGCAGTCTGTCGTGATACTCGGCCATGACCTGCATGGCAAGACGATCATCACTACCTAAATAATGATAATAAAGAGGAAAAAGTAAGGAAATGACAAAGTAACACTCACATATGAAGACAGCTTCAACATCCGGTCGCAATCCGATTCATCCTTAGCTAAGGGCTCTCCGAGCTCATCGAAGGCGAATCGACGCCCTGCCAAGCAATTGTTGATATCCCCAAAATCCTTTGGCCGCGTGGCAACCCTCAAGTCCTTCCACGGGACACTGCCAGCTCTTTCCTTGCCTTTCCCCTCATGGCGGGAACCAGGATCACTTTCCTGGACAGTGTGCTCCATAGTAAGAGGATGAGGCAACAGTCGGCTCCCTTCTCCTGCAACTACGGCAGCAGCATTATCAACGGCCTTGACTCCAGTCTTCCTAAAGGTAGGCCCCTTAAGGACCACATCTTGGGACTTAGGTCTAACGGATGGTTCCCCTCGGAACTTATGAATTTTCTTATGCGGTAGGATGTCTTCCGAAGGAACTAACACTGGTGCTTTCCTTTTATGGGTGCTAGTCCCTGTTTTCTTGCTTACCTTCTCCACTGCATAAGGAAAATCAAAATAAGAAATACAACTTTCCAAATAAAGTAAGGAATTGAGCTAAGTTTACATGAAGGATACAACTTACTCGATCGTCCCTGGCTCTCGGAAACTAAGGGTTGGAAACCGTACCGACGAAATAAGGGTCGTAGCTTGCTTAAGTGTCTATCCTCTTTGGGCACCCTCAACACCTTCTCTATGTCAGATAGCTCCTGCCCAAACAGTTGGATGGTGCCCCGCGTCACTACATGAAGCAAAGTGTTAGAAGCAAGAAAAGACCACAACAAATAGCAAATAGTACGAACGGTTGATACGTTACAACCTACAGTCTGGAAGTGAGTAAGCACACGTCGCTCAGGCGTGACACCCTTATCATACTCCCAATCATTATACAGAAAGCACCAACGGTTTTTCCATGTGTAGTATGCCTTTTTCTTACCATACACAATACGCTCTCTCTCACTCCGACATGCACACTCGGCATAACCAGTGCATGATTTTGCTGGGCGCATCTTGTAACAGTAACGCCACTGATGGAAGGAAGGCTCACACAACCCACACTCCATCCAAATGATATAAAATCCAATCAAAGTATCCCAGAAACCAGGATTGAGTTGCCCAGGTGCATATCCGATCAAAGATAACATCTTTTGCAACCACGGATGTAAAGGTAGTCTCACCCCTAAAGTCAGTAATATCTGGGTGTAGAACATAACATGACCCTGGGGAGGCTCAGAAGGCCATTCTTCATCATGTACCAAACGTATCCCTACACTACGAGGGATATTACATGACTGCCTTAGTGCCTCAACCTGCTTCTCATTATCTAACAAGTTATTCTTTAGATGGTCTGCTGTGAACTCAGAGCGAACTATGGGTATGGCATCAAAAACAACCCCCTCACCCAACGCCATGGAGGAAGAACTAGCAATAGCTAAAGTTTGACGGTTGGGAAGATCATCCAATGTTTCTCTAGTACCGGACTCTAACAAAGACCCTGAAGACTCCGACATTGCAGACTCAGACTTAGAGCTAAAGCTAGAAGAGCCCTCATCACTAGAACTTCCAGGCTCTGACATCTACAATAAGAAGAAACAAATTCTATCACTACATGCATGATCAAAACATAAGGAAGTTCCTATATTACCCACATGAAGATGGTGCAAAGCGATGCCGGAACCCTTCTCAATCAGAAAGCAATCCGTCTTCCACAGTCACTACAAAACAAGCAAATGAAGACCGTGTCAAGCGCCAAAAAAAAAAAAAAAAAAAAAAAAAAAAAAAAAAAAGCTTCATCCAAAAAGCTTCACCCGAAAAGCTTCACCTCCAAAGCTTCACCCACAAAGCTTCCCCCAAAAGCTTCATCCAAAAAGCTTCACCCGAAAAGCTTCACCTACAAAGCTTCACCTAAAAAAGCTTCACCTAGAAAGCTTCATCTACAAAGCTTCATCTACAAAGCTTCACCATCAAAGCTTCACCTAGAAAGCTTCAACACCAAAGCTTCACCTACAAAGCTTCAACACAAAACCTTGCTCCAAATAAACAAATTTTGTTCACAAAACCTAAACATTTTTTGTTTTACACCCACAAGAGCCCAAAATCTTCCTTCTTATTTATTCACTTATATATGTTCCCAAACATATTATGATAGATCAAATAATAATTCAAAGTCCAAAATTTCGTTATGGACAAAAATACAAGCAATTCACCAGTACTGAAGTTGCTACAAAAACTGGAATCTTCCCCAGCCTAGAAATCCAACAAAGCTTCGCCTCCTTTTCTCTATCAAATTTTTGCAGCTGCTGCTTCTCTCCAATGGAGCTGAATTTTGGACACCCTCTAGTTCTTGAGCAGATGAACAACTTTCAAGAAGGAACCATTTCTGTTTGAGCCACGGAAATTAAAGTGTTGAAGCTCCAAGCATGACAGTCGGATTCTTGCAGATTTCGAAGCTGCTGTGATGTTTCGAAGATCTGGAAATATTTAACCATTAGTTCATTCTGAATTTTTGATATGTTATGAAAGAGACGATGAGGAACAACTTCAATGAAGAAAGCATGCTGATCTGAACAATAGAAAATGGAGTTTCGAAGCTCACAACAAATCTGACGGGTTGACAGAAAAATAATAACCAGTCATTCATCATACCTGAGTTTCTTGAGTTATACAGCTCCGAGGGATCTCAAATTTGGATATGTTGTAGTTCACAAGCTGAGGAACAACTTCAATGAAGAAAGAATACCGATCTGAACAAGAAAAAATGGAGTTTCGAAGCTCACAACAAATCTGACGGGTTGACAGAAAAATAATAACCAGTCATTCATCATACCTGAGTTTCTTGAGTTATACAGCTCCGAGGGATCTCAAATTTGGATATGTTGTAGTTCACAAGCTGAGGAACAACTTCAATGAAGAAAGCATGCTGATCTGAGCAAGAGAAAATAGAGTTTCAAAGCTCACAACAAATCTGACGGGTTGACAGACAAATGATAAACAGTCACTCATCATACCTGGATTTCTGGAGTTGTACTGCTCCGACGGCTCTCCAATTTGGATATGTTGTAGTTAAGGAATTAACGAACAACTTTCATGAAGACAACTTTGTGATTCGACCTACAGATGATGGTGTTATGTTGAAAAACAATTCCGGTTGTTAGGGGAAATGAAAAACAATTCCACCAAAGAAACATCATTATGATGTTTCATCATTATGGTGTTTTCATCATTATGATGCTTTCATCATTGTGATGCTTCCATCATTGTGATGCTTCCATTATGATGTTAATGCACCAACGGTTACACCTTCTGCAATTCCACTTATTCGGGCCTAGCAACCTTCATCAACAAAATCTATGAAGAAAAAGTCCGGGGCTATTAGCAAGACACCTCATTCGTCAACTCCCTCGACTAGAGACTTGGGGGACTCCCACCATATGCTACTACGCCTTGGTACTCAAAAGTTCGTGACTACTCAGTGACTTGGATTTTTCAAGTCTCCAACCGAGAAGTTTTCCTCACTCGGGAAATTAAGGGAACACTACCTCAAACTACATGCTTCACTCACAAAGCTTCAACAATACAGGTTTCAACAAAAGCAAAAATTCAAAGAACTTTATGAAGAAGGCTTTGGTGTATTTAACACAATATGTTGAAATGAAGCAAAGCTTATTTATTAATATTTTCGATAAGCCACAAATATGTACATATACATGAGTCAAAATAAACAAACAAAAGGGAGCCTTCACAAAGGTTGCTTAGGGGAAGTCTCAGCAGTCGGTAGAGCCCCAGAAAGAGAAAGCACCGGAGGGTGGTTATCCGGAGCCTCAGTACTTGACAAAACCCCAGAAGGAGGAGGCATTGGAGGTTCATCATTTGAAGCTTCATTACCAGGTACAGCCCCAGAGGACGAAGGCAATAAATGCCTTTGGAACAAACCCACAAACCGCTGATGATCAAGTAAAACCTTACCATCAGATTCCTTCATCTGGTCAAGCTTCCTCTTCATGTTTGTAGCATAGTCATGGGCGAGCCGGTGCAACTGCTTATTCTCATGCTTGAGCCCTCTAATCTCCTGTTTGAGACTCATCACTTCAGCAGCCAATGATTCAACTTGGCGGGTTCTAGCAAATAGGCGTTGGGCCATATTAGACACAGAACCTGCACACTGAACACTAAGAGCCAGAGAGTCCTTAACAGCCAACTCATCAGACCGTTTGGAAAGTAGTCTGTTATCTTTGGGAGTGAGAAGGTTCCTGGCCACCACTGCAGCGGTCATATCATTCTTCATCACAGAATCCCCAACGGTAAGAGGACCAGTAGGGGATATGAAGGATGGGCGCCATATGTTGTCTGGAGAAGGCGTGGCTGTCTCTTCTCCAAGGTTCAAGTCAAAACGACGGTCGGAGGGTCCAGACATTTTCAAATGTGTTGAAGAAGGAAGAGGTCAGACAAATCAAGATCTTAGAAGTGCAAGAAATGAGCTTCTACTGGTAGAGATTCAAGTGTGCTGTGGAACTTAATGCCAGCCTCTATAAAAATCTGCACTCGACAGAGCTTCAGAAATCGAAGAGGCGTTTGCTTTCTCAAAAGCTGGGCTGCTCAGAGACCACGAGGGCCGATCTCAGAAATCGAAGAAGCACCTGCTTTTTCAGCCTCGTCAGCACCTGTCACATGCACACTCAGCTTTGCGGAAATTACGGGCAATCTGTCGAAGATTTCTGGTGAAGTAGAAAGCACGTGAATCTTACTGTTCAATCACCGCTCTCCATATGCACCATCAACTCCTCGGGTACCACATATAACTTTGTCAAAGATCTCTGACAAAGTTTAGGCACGAGAATTTCGAAGTTCCAGCTACCCTACTATTACCCATAAGGGTAAAGGAACAGCACCACTGCTTGACAACTGGAAAGTCCCTATGTGTGTCGACCTCCGTGTTTTGCGGCAAGACAGGTTGGCAAGAACGTCCAACCTTTACTCACATTCGAGAAAAGACTCCCAACATAATTACTTTCTCAAAAACCGGAGTAGCACCGCTTTCCGAATCTCGAGAGTCAGATCCTCGACGGGATTGCTTGTTCGAAAACCGAAGAGGCACAACTCTCAGAACTTCGAGAGCCAGATTTCCTTAGATAAAGCTTGTCTGTAATCTTCACACGTAATATCAGCTTTCCAGATACCACATACCACTTTTTCAAAGTGCTCTGACAAAATTAAAACACGTGAAGCTGGCAGCTCCCACTACATTGCTGTGACCAAGAAGGGTAAAGGAATAGCATTACTACTTGTTATTGGGAAATCCCTATATACATTGACCTCCCTCCTCAACGGACAGGCAAACCTGCAAAAATGCTCAACCCTTTCTCGCATTCGAAAAGGCACCCTCAACATAACCTCTCGAAATACTCAGCTTTATTTCCCCCCGATAATACCTCAGCAAATAAGCCACACCAAGAACAAGAGTATCTCATATCATCAGGGTCGAAAGCAAGAGTATCCCATATCATGCTTTCTCCCTGTCTTTGTCTTTGTCCTTGTCCACACCTGCAGGACAAGGAGGAAGAGAGCAGTCAGTCGGAACCTGAAATCAAACCTCCAATTTGGAACTGACTGCCTGGAGCCTTTGCCTGGTCGCTTACTTAGCATTGCTCTCGAGTACTCATCCTCAACTGCTATCAAGGTCACGAATTCCACCGGCAAATACCTCATGACAGTTGATCAGATATTGGCTCTTTACACTGAAGCTGCCAAGCGTGAATGAGTCACTATGAAGGAATGTTCTGAAGGACCATTTAAATGCAAAGGTTGCACACCACTTCTGCCATGCAAAAGATTGAAGCAGAAGGTTCAACGGTAGGCTGAAACAGATCACTACAGCACGACACCTTTCCATACCACATTCATTATTCCGTCAACAGCAAAAGTATCCCATATCATCAAGGTCGAACATACTCTAGATTTGATGGACTTGTTTTGACCCTCAAATTTTTGAGTCGGCCTTATACTCTGAAGGGCACCAGAAAACCCTCCAGCACAGTTCAAGAATAAGCCTGTGGAAAGTTACTTCTTCAAAAGCAAAAGTATCTCATATCATCTCTTATCCATTTGCTTCTCCTTATCCTGGCAGTTGAATGAGAGACAAGGAGAAGGAGAACAATCAACCGGAAACCGAAGTCAAACCTCTGATCCTGGGTTGCTTACTTGGAAGTTTGACTGCTTACCTTGTCTGTCACCTCTTTCGGCAGATCTCCTAGCTCGGCGACTTGGGGGACTCCTACTATAGGGTTTGTATCGCACTTGACCAAGCCCGAAACTACAAGTAAGCTTCAAGTGAAATTGATACATTACCTTGTGCGTCAACATCAGCTAAGTACACCATTCCCGGATGGAGGAAAGGTACTTCCAGAGAAGGGCAGATGAAGATCAGACCACACTTCGGTACTTAGAAGTTTCGTGATTACTCAAGGGATTGGATCTTGCAAGTCCCCAACCGAGGAGTTTCCCTCACTCGGGAACTTAGGGGAGCACTGTTTGTACCATACTTGACCAATCCCGAAACTACCGAGCACCGGCCAACGCTATACTGTCAAGGACCCAGAAGAGTTCCCCTCCGACCAGGAGGCCAATCACTACTCGACACGTGTCAAGATTAAAAGCCAATCAGAGCGCAGCACGTGTCGACATCAAGAACCAATCACAACATGACACATGTCAATGTGACAAAGCTACAAGTTTTTCTATAAATAGGGGTCATTCCCCCACAATATTGCCTAATGCCATTTTGTGTTAAATCATTCACAAGAACTCACTAAATTGAGAGCTTGATCCTTTATACTTGTGTAAGCCCTTCATTACTAATAAGAACTCATCTACTCCGTGGACGTAGCCAATCTGGGTGAACCACGTACATCCTGTGTTTGCTTCTCTGTCTCTATTCATTTACGTACTTATCCTCACTAGTGATCGAAGCAACCAAGCGAAGGTCACAAAACCTGACACTTTCTGTTGTACCAAAGTCTTCGCTGATTTTGTGCATCAACACACCTAAACAATATTTTTCTTTTCATACAACGAAGAACACACAACCGGTAAATCCCAAACTTCCACTTCCCTTTTTTGTTCATCTTTGATTGGACAAATACGCAAGAAGCCACAAATAATGTGGATGCAATGCACATATTTAACCTCTATGAATATTTGAAAGCAAAATCATACCACGATGATACGCACTTTCTATTGCAATCAGCCCGGGATGAAATGTTAGCTATCCATATCTGCCAAGCTAATTGTACAGATGCAGCCGACAAAAATGCATAATATGGCCCACCTGCTCCAAAGTTTGACGATTTAGGTGTGAGGATGTGGCAGAAACGAAAAGAAAATTTAGACTGAAGTTCCAACAATGATAAAGGAGAAAACAAGCGGACAGAGATGAAAAGAGGAAATTGTAACAATGCTTCTTCAATTAAAAATGCATGATCATTGGTCTCTTAAATTCAGTGTTCTAAAAAACTAGCATCGAGGCGCGCCTAGACCCCCTTGGAGGCGAGATTGCTGGATTTTCGCCTCTGTTTTGTGGGGTAGGCATAAGGCAATGTTGGGCTGCGCCTAGGCGGCTAAGGCGCACCCAACGTTCAGTTGGGTGTTTTTTTACTTTCAAATCTAGGTCTATTTTTGCTGTTCCTCTGTTTCTGCCGTTCTAGTTTCAAGGAAGAAGAAAGAGATAAAGTTTCTCTCTCCAAATCCTAGTGGCAAAGTCTAACTCTAATTCTTTTTTTTTATTTTTTATTAATTATTGCTCATTCAGATTTTGCCACCTAGCATTTTAATTAGCCAAGATTTACTTATCTTGAAATTTCCTATAACTACTCCACTCATGTTGCATCCCACATCGTCCAGGGGAGTGGATCTATAAGCCTTAAATGTATATTCTCATCTCTACCTAGCATGAGGCCTTTTGGGAGCTCATTGGCTTCGGGTTCCATCGGAACTCCGAAGTTAAGCAAGTTCGCGTGAGAGCAATCCCAGGATGGATGACCCACTGGGAAATTCTTGTGTGAGTTCCCAAAAACAAAACCGTGAGAGCGTGGTTGGGGCCCAAAGAGGACAATATCGTGCTACGGTAGAGTTGAGCCCGGGATGTGGTGGGGGCCCGGGCTGAGATGTGACAATTTGGTATCAGAGTCAATCCCTAGTCGGAAGTGTGCTGACGAGGACGTCGGGCCCTTAAGGGGGTGGATTGTTACATCCCCATGTCACCCAGGGTAGTGGATCATGTAAGCCTTATATGTATATTCTCATCTCTACCTAGCACGAGGCTTTTTTGGAGCTCACTGGCTTTGAGATCCATCGGAACTCCGAAGTTAAGCAAGTTCGCGCGAGAGCAATCCCATGATAGGTGACTTATTGAGAAGTTTTCGTGTGAGTTCCCATAAACAAAACCGTGAGGGCATGGTTGGGGTCCAAAGTGGATAATATCGTGTTACAGTGGAGTCGAGCCCGGAATGTGGTGGGGTCCCGGGGCGGGATGTGACAACTCAGCCATTATTTATTTTAAATTCCCTATAATAATTGCTCAACTCAATCTTTATTTCATTTTAAATTCCCTATAATAGCTCCACTTAGCCTTTATTTCTTTTTGAATTGCCTATAATTGCGACATTATGCCTTTATTTCCTTTCAAACTCCCTATAATTGTGGCTACTCGGCCTTATTTATCTTGAAGTTCACTATGATTGCTTACAATAAAATAAATAATTACAACATTTTAAGACTATGACATAATTTCCAAGTACAACTACACTTAGTAATGAAGAAGAAGATATTATATTTGGCTTAGTTATAATTATATTTGTTTTACAAAGTATTATACTATATATATATATAATTATATATGCAATATATATTAAGTTTTTAGGTAACGCCACTATCCATGGAACGCCTCGCCTAAGCCTCCACCTTTTAATACATTGCTTAAACTCATCAAAATGTGCATCTATGATTATTTTCGTCAACTCCATTAAAGCTTCCGTTAAAATGAATCACGTGCCACACACATAAGGCTGAATCAAGAGGCAAATATAAAAAATGAAAGGGAAAATTTGAAATAGATCCAAGTTTATAGGTCTACTTTTGAAATAGGTCCAATTTTTAGTTACTTTGGATTCATATCAAAATACCCCAAAATGAAATGAGAAAAATTGTAGCAATGGTTTAGACGGAATTCTGACTGAGTTGTTAAAAAGGACCATAATTGCACATTTTGATTAGTTGAAGGGACCAATGGTCATGAATTTTTAATTGAGGAACTATTGCTCTAATTGGAATAAAATTGTGAGACCATTACTATAATTTTCTTAGATGAAAATAAAGGAAGAAAGAAGAACCAATTTCAGCGGTATATCCACTGAGTGCAAGACTACTGCACATAATTCCAAACCCAGTAATCCACTCCTCAGTTGAATCGGCAAATCCCAATGCCGTAGACTTAACACCTACTTTCAAATCATCTTCCTTGTCCTGCAAGCATGTTCCAAAGCATCTTTGGTTACATTTAAAAAGTTATCTTATTCCTACATATTCCATATTTTCATCACAATCAAATCTGGGAACCAGAAAATCTGACCAAACTAGTTTGTTGTACCTGATGTGCATATATCGTATCATACACAACCGTCCAGCATACTCCGGAAAGGTACAATGGGAGCACCACAGTTGGATCAACGCTTCTTTAAACAACTTCAACTTAAACAAATAAAGTTACCGTTACCACTGTTACTTTCAACAAAGTAAATGTGCTTGACTTTATGCATCTGAGTTTGATTAGATTAGTTTAAATAGAAGATCACTAGTACCAAAAAACAAAACAAGTAAATTCGGCTTAACCCAAATTGCTATCGGTGATTTTTACCAAACAATGCAATGCACCGCGGAAACCGAATTAAAAAATTGCAAGTAAAAATCACTTACCACATGCATGCAAGGCCAAGCGAGCAACCAGGTCGGTCGAGGCGAGCGAGCTTAGCATAAGGCCCAGCTTGCCTCGGAAAATACAAGTCGATCCAAGAAGCATCGACCTTCGCGCCATCGCAGCCCTAATTTCCGTCGTTCTTCGCGCCAGTAGACGAAGACGAGCTCGAGAGGTGCGCTAGGAGTCTGAGATCAAATTCGACACAGCTGGGAGTGCAACGGTGCCTCTGATTGAATGGGCCCAACAGGCCTACGTTCTGATAAAAGTTAGGGTAAGGATTGGCGGTGGCGGTGGTTAGGTGACAAGAAGAGACTGCAAATAGGGAAACTGACGGTTTCAGAAGCCTACGTGAAGCGCGAGAGGCCAGCCAAAACATGGTATACGGTATACCCCCGTACGTTTCTCCCCAGTGAAATTCCACGTATTTTTGCTCCCTTTTCTATTGGAAAATAAATTAATATATTAGGTGGTAGACTTTGTCACATCTTCTACTTTAAACTAAACCCCCATTTTTCTCTGGTTCTCTCTCTCATTGTTCTCTCTCCCTCTCTTTTGCCATTGTTCAGAGAATCATCCTCCTCGTCGTACGTCACCATGTCTCTCCTCTCTGATCTCGTCAACCTCAATCTCTCCGAATCCACTGAGAAGATCATCGCTGAATACATTTGGTATATGCATGCCCACCTCCTCTCATTAATTTACTTAATATTATTGATCATTAAAGTTCTCTTGTCTTTGTTCTTCTGTTATCTTATAGGATTGGAGGATCTGGTTTGGACTTGAGAAGCAAAGCAAGGGTAAGCCTTCCATCGAACTTAAGACCTCATCCCTAGGATTGAATGTTCTTAACTACTCAAGCTATAAGCCTGTCATTCTTCGGTTTTGGAAAATTAGCCAAATGATCACTTTTCACGTCCAATATTTCTGTCAAATATGTTGTTTTTGACTATTTCGTCAATTAATATTTGATTTATGAATATTTTAGCAAATTTTATTACGATTTTCGTGTTTGAATTGTTCACATATGTATATGAAATTATGGATAAAAACAGACACTACCTGGACCAGTGACAGACCCAACAAAACTGCCCAAATGGAACTACGACGGTTCAAGCACCGACCAAGCCCCAGGAGATAACAGTGAAGTCATCCTGCAGTATGTAACAATATCAACGGCCACGATCAAAATGATTTCTGCAATCTTTAATCTAATCCTTCCATTTAAAAAAAAAAATAAAAAAATAAAAAACTGACTTGGACTTTTGCTTGTTCAGCCCCCAGGCTATTTTTAAGGATCCATTCAGAAGAGGAAAAAACATCCTGGTAAACATCAATCGACATCCACATCTATCGGGATTGTGTACGTTACATAGTCAAGGGGTAATTTTGTCTTTCGCTTGTGATAGGTGATCTGCGATGCGTACACACCGGCGGGAGAGCCAATCCCCACCAACAAAAGATTCGACGCTGCCAAGATATTCAGTCACCCGGACGTCGTTGCCGAGGAACCCTGGTACGTACGCCATCAATAATCTCAAAAATAAACTAGTAATTCTGCTTATTTCCATATTCTTGATTAGATTAGTACTAAATAATTGTCTTATTCTGAAAAATTATATTAATATATATCTTTGTTTTTATGGCCATGTACGAATTAATTTATGTTTTAGGGTATGTATATAATAATTGCATTAGAGAACAATGGATCAAGTTTTATTCACCAAATAATGTGTCATTTGGTTACTTATTCAAGCTTGGACTCATTTTCAGCATCATTAACATGTACAAACACATATTTGATAAATAGATTTGGTGAGAAAATTGGTGCCTGTCTATTATTATTTTGTTATGAACCCTACTATATTTCAATGTACAATATACATTGCTTGTTACGTGGCAAATTTCACCTGTTAAGTTTTTTTGTTAAATTCTTCAATGCACATCCAAGCGTTGGTGCTTCTTACCGAGAACATTTCTTATTGGTTAGGTACGGCATTGAGCAAGAGTACACTCTTCTACAAAAGGATACTAAGTGGCCTCTTGGATGGCCAATTGGTGGGTTCCCAGGTCCACAGGTACTCAAATCATTTGCAAATGATTAACGCGATCAATGTTTTCTAAACATGCCTAGCTAATTACTTAATCAGAGAAGACAACACAAAATGTTAGAGTGCCGATTGCATATTATTAACTGTTAGGTTATGTTTCTTGTATCTAAATATATGCAGGGACCCTACTACTGCGGTGCGGGAGCAGACAAGGCCTTCGGTCGTGATATTGTGGATTCACATTACAAGGCTTGCCTCTATGCCGGAATCAACATTAGCGGTATCAACGCTGAAGTTATGCCCGGCCAGGTATATATGTATGCAAGCTGCTAAGAAATAAAATTGAGTGATCGAAAGTTGACCTATGATTTGATTATCGTGAATTTTTACGTTATTAAACCGTTTTGTAATTTGGTCTGTTGGCTGATGCGGAACAGTGGGAATTTCAAGTTGGTCCTACTGTTGGTATTGCTGCTGGTGATCAGTTATGGACTGCTAGATACATCCTTGAGGTAAGCTCATACGTAAGATATAACTAGAAAACGTATAATTTGCGTATTTTTACTCTCTTCTCTATAATACATTAATTTTTCGAAGGCCTCGTGTTAATATGATTATCTGCTTGACGAACAGAGAATTACAGAAATTGCAGGAGTTGTTCTTTCTTTGGACCCGAAACCAATCCAGGTCTGTTTAACCGCAAGCACTTTATTTTCGTATTGTTATTCTACTGTTGTATTGTGTTGCTTAAATTTATTTATTTATTTTTTCTTTTTGATTAATTTATACCAGGGTGATTGGAATGGTGCTGGTGCTCACGCCAACTACAGGTACTGATAAATTAATCTCGAACTGAAGTTGGAATTAATGTAATTTTGCCATCGTGTTAGATGCAATCAACCCTCTAGTTAAAAAAAAAGTGAAGAGTGTGATGAACTCTTGCTATGCCATGCAGTACCAAGTCAATGAGAAACGATGGCGGAATTGACGTGATCAAGAAGGCAATCGAGAAACTGAGTCTGCGCCACAAGGAGCATATTGCTGCCTACGGAAAGGGCAACGAGAGGAGATTGACAGGTCTCCATGAGACCGCTGACATCCACACTTTCTCTTGGGTAAGCTTACACCACCGTGGTTTAACCGCTAATCAAAATCCAGATTTCTTGCTTTTTGTTGAAATCATGTTTAGTTAACCTGTGAAAACAAGTTTAGTATTGATTGAACTATGCATTCTCAATCACAGGGCGTGGCAAACCGAGGGGCCTCTGTCCGTATTGGTCGCGATACTGAGAAGGCTGGCAAAGGTATGAATGTTTTCGTATATGCATTGTAGAATATGAATTCTTTTGTGTCTGTGTAGCTGATACCTGGACATGTCGTATTTCTTTACAAATGTCAGGCTATTTCGAGGACAGAAGGCCGGCGTCGAACATGGATCCGTATGTTGTGACTTCCATGATCGCTGAAACCACCATTCTTTCCAAGTGAGATTGAATCCTATTCGGAGGAAATTAGCTCCGTCAATTGCAAATAACTCTCTATGAATTTGTCTCTCTAGTTGCATGCGTGTTGGCATGCACATTTGCTGCTTTCGGTTGATTGGTTGTTGTTCTAACGATTGGGTAAACGTTACGAGTTTAATGTTGCCTAACAACCTGTAATAAAAAGGGAAATTTAGTTAAGACTTTTTTTCTTCGTCTCCATTTTTTTGGTTTCAGCTTTCAACTCAAGCATAAGATGAATGAGAAGCGGGTGATGGGTGATTAATTTATTCAACAAAAGTTCAAAATGATGTCATACGAAGATAACTACATATGTAGCTAATGAAAAGCTCTGAAAATAGATTAACATATCGACACGACGCCATTTATGTAAGTAGAACATAATTAATTCATTTCGACAATTACAAACAAATACATAAAATAGATAGCAAGGCCAAGGACTAATAGGGGGCGTTTGTTGCACTGGATTATTTCGGATTGGACTAAGCTCAGGGACTAAGTTAGACTGGCTTAGACTAGACTAAGCTGGATTAATTTAGTGAAACGTTTGTTCCAGTGTCGGACTAACAAGTAAAATAATATTTTTTTTTCTTTTTCCTTTACCATTTTCCAGAACACTTTCTCTGTCCGACAAAGTTCTCCCTTTTCTCCATTTTTTTCTTGAAATGTTATCCTCACAACCCAGAATCATCGTCTGCTTGGTTGGGTTCTTCTGATAATCCCCATGTGGAGCCTCTGCAACCACAGCTTCATCTCAATATTTTGCACATCTTCACAAATTTGCTCAAATAAAAAAACCCATATTCAAATCACAAAACCCAAATTCAATCCCAAATTCGCTTGAATCACAAAACCCAACTTCGTTGGAAGTGCAAATCCCATATTTGAATCACGAAACCCAGACGAAGAGATCCTGGGTTCGCGATGTAGGCAACGGTGAAGTGAGCAGACGAAGCAAGCGGGGAAAGGAGAGCTCGAGAGTGTAGGCAGGCAATGGCGAAGCAAGCAGACGAAGCAAGCAGGGAGAGGAGCGAGCAGATGAGAGGAGAGAGGACGCGACGCAGAGAGAGAACGGGACGCAGCATGGTCTTAGCAATCCCATGGTTTTTGGGGGGATTGGCTAAGAGCTCCTAGTGAAGGAGATAGTCCGTGCGAGTGCCTTTTAGTCCCACTTAACTTAGTCCCAGCACCTATCAAACATGGGACTGTAATCCAGTCCAGTCCAGTCCCATTTAATGAGGCCAAACAAACGAGCCCATACAGTTTAGTTATGTGCTTTATTGTTGACCTTCCTCTTGAAACATAGCCAAGCAAAAGTCTTACTAATAAAGATGATAAACAATTTTTTTGATGTAGAATCTTTGAATACTAAAATCATGACTTCACATTTAACTATGCATATAACTCCATTCAACTTAATCATCTTCAGTTACATAAAATATTTAAAGTGAAACAAGAACAATTTTGACGGCTAAAATAGGAACCAAATTGACGAGTTTGAAATATAAAAAACCAAACTGCTGAGCTGCAAAGGACCATTACAAAAAACCAAACAAAAAACAAGACATCTTTGTCCAATGATTGATAGCAGTGTCGAATTCGAACTCGTATGAGTGCATTTTCTATTTGAATCTCGAATTTTGGTTTGGGCCGGAAAAATTGTTGATAAGAACCAAAATTTGGGCCCATGCAGTTTCTCTCAAGAAACCCAAACCCATACAAGTGCGGGCCTACGATCATAACCCAAACAACGAAAAACCTTCCAATTTCACTAGACCAAAAAAACCAAACCTAGACTTGCCCCAAAAAAAATCCAAAAAAGAAAAAGAAAAAAAAAAAAACCGATATTCATAAACCTGGTTCCGGGTTGGCAGCCCAGGAAGGACAAGTGAGAAGAAGGTAGAGAAAGAGAGAGATCTTATCTGAGCCTCTGTTTCTCATTTTCTCTAAAACGGTCGCCTCGTACCATCTTTCGCTTCCCCTACGCTTTTACCGCCTCTCTCTCTCCATCTGGCTCCCCTTTATGGCCACCGACCAACCTAGGGTTTGAACCGACCTTTCACAGAAGGTACCTCTCTCGCTCTCTCATTGTCTGTAATTGATGGATTCTCAAATGATTAAATGTTTTTGTTTTCCTGTTTGTTTGTTTTTCGTTACGCATTGAAAAATAAATAAGGGTCGCTCACTTCTCCTTGGTTGCTAAGATTGGTTTGTTTTAGTTACTTAGCAGTTAGCATGAAATCGGCTTTTCGGAGCTCTAAAACTTACCCAGATGCTTGCTTCTTGATTTGTTTTTGTTTTCAATTTGTGAGGTGAGGGAAGTTGGAAGCAAACTTTGATTTCGAATGTCACGAATGTTGGACGAAAGCTTATGGAACGGTCAAAGTCTTCGCAAATTCATGCTATTTAATTGTACACCGGCGGGCACTGCCACTGTAATCTAAAATTGACAAGTTTGCTCCATATTATTCATATTTGGAGCCTGGCAAATATCAGATGGATATAACTACTTTCTCTGTTATACAGCATTGTCATACAATTCGTCTGTATGGTAAATGGAAAACGCAAATAATGTATTAGAACTTTGATTGGGAAGAATGTGTTTTAGGCGAGCCGTCTGGTTGGAAAAGTTTGCAAATCATCGTTTAAATGTTGATATTATATTATCAGGCATGATTTAATCTTGCTTTCCCAGGAAAACAATTTTAGAAAGAATATTTTATAGCATGCAACAATGTTTGAATATCCCAGAAAGTTCATGCAATATTTGGTTCTTGTGCTGCACATTTTAATTTTGATGCACTCACAAATTTAAAATTACTACTGTAAACTGATTGGAGCATACTTTGCAGCACGGTAAAATTTGGAATAACAAGTGATGATGCATGCAAGGAGAATAAAGTGTAAAAATCAGAGATGGGTACTTCAAATGTCCAAATATTCAACAACGCCTACCTACACTGTTCATGATTCTTCTCAATCTTTAGGTCATAATACAGTTTCGGGAAACCAATGTTTTCATGGTAGTTTTATTAGAAGCCGTCTCATTGATTCATTCACGTTGCGTAGTGTTGCTCCTGGTTATAGCTGCACTGGTTTGCATGTAAGGTCTAGTCCATGTTTGAAGGGTAGCCAGTTACGTGCCTACAGTTCTGAAGGTGATGGAAGGAATGCAAGTGAGGATAATCAAACACCAGTGAAAGGTGATGCTGATCTTGATAAAGGGAGGACATCTCAAGAAAAGGCTAAGGAAGATGGGAGGAATTTTGATGCACACGCTCTGCTTGGGGAACAAGATCAAAAGGAGTGGCTTAATAGTCAAAAGATTACCATTGAGAGTAAAAAGAAAGAGTCGCCTTTTTCAACTAAACGTGAGAAGTTCAAAAATGAGTTTTTGAGGAGGATTGTTCCGTGGGAGAAATTAACTGTGTCATGGGATACATTTCCCTACTACATTCAGTAATTGCTTCTATTTAATGTTTTTGATTGCTTCTTTCTTATCTCTTGCTTATCACTTCTCGGAAGATTTATACGTTTATTTTTCATTTTAATAGTGAACCTACCAAAAACCTTTTGGTGGAATGTGCTGCTTCCCATTTGAAGCATAAAAAGTTTACTTCAACTTATGGTTCTCGTTTGACATCTTCAAATGGAAGAATACTGCTTCAGAGTTCACCAGGTTGGTCACAGGTCCCACAAATCTAATCATTACCTGTCAAAGTTATTCAAGTGGCTGATGTTTATAGTTGACATTGTTTCGTAGAACTGAATGAGCTTACCATTTGCCTTGTTTATCTGCAGGCACTGAACTTTATCGTGAAAGATTAGTTAGAGCACTCACACAAGATCTCAAAGTTCCCCTCTTGGTGCTAGACAGCAGTGTACTCGCTCCTTATGTAATATTGAAATAAAAATAATATTTTATATTGTCAAACCCTGCCCCCTCTTCTCCTTATACTCACACATTATGGTTTTAATAATGAATTACTGTTAAAATTTGGAGTAGGATTTTGGTGACGACTGCGAATCTGAATCGGATGATGATGGTGTGGAGGAGAATACTTCTGATTCAGAGATTGAGGATGAAAATGCTGCGAGTAACGAAGAAGATTGGACTAGTAGTAACGAGGCAAAATCAGATTCTAGTGATAAAGATGAAGATGATGTGCATGCCAGAGCTGAAGCAGCCCTCAAGAAGCTTGTTCCTATTGAAGACTTTGCAAAGGTCTGCTTTGTTTTTTTGGAGCATCAGTGTTTTGTATTCTCAGTCCTCCTACCCTAAGCATATTTCAGTGATTCAGAAAATTAAATGGTGATCTTATTGATAATTTGGGATTCTTTATATACTTGTTATGAACCATGATGTATGATCTATGGTTCATATGTGGCAGATGGTATCTGGGGAAACTGAGAGTTCATCCGAATCCTCAAAATCAGAAACTGCTGAGTCTTCTGATAAATGCAAACGACCGCTAAAGAAAGGTTCCATATGAGAACTTTTTCTTGCGCAAATGTCATGTTCATCTCTATATGAGAACTTTTTCTTGTTCATCCTCTAGAAATCAATATTCTTGCTTCTTCATCCTTTTTAGGAGATCGAGTGAAGTATATCGGGCCTTCTATACGTGTTGAAGCTGATAACAGGTCCTGAATGATTTCTTTCATTTGTTTGCTCTATTTCATGTTGATAAGATCTCACAGTATCTTAAACGTTTTCTGCACTATGGAATTCTTTTTCATGGTGTTGGATAAAAAGATGACTTTCAAATTTTGAGAACTCATGAAGTGAAGGTGTATTTTGAAGTTCATGAATGCTACTTTCTCTCCATTGTTTTGGATAATGAAACCTGTGGAATTCGAAAAGAAATTATAGGTCCCTTCAGGGGCTTCTAGCTAGGCATATCCCTCTTGCACCTAGGTGAGGGGCTTTTGGTAGATTTATTGTGTATAATTGATATTGCAGCATTAACTTTAGCTTAGAAGAATTAATTTGGCACCAATCCTGAGCTTCAAAGGATTTTTTTTTTTGTGTCTTTGATGCAACTTTGTCAATTCTCTAAAAATATTTATGTTTTCAATTCTGTTTCTTGGGGGGCATTTAATGAGCTAGCATATTTTTCAGTTAAGTTCCCATGAGTTTTTCTCATACTGGCCTAGGATTTTTGGCCAGAATCTGTGGATGAGACAGTGTTGAACCACTGATTTTTAAGGTCTTGTTCGAAAACTTACAAGCATGCTGCCTAGAATATCGTCTCTGTGGTCTGTGGTCTGTCTTTCAAAACCCTTTAGGATGATATCATCCCCAAATGAACTCTGACTTCGCCCTCACCTGACATTGACATATATAATGCAATACAGGGTCCTATTGGGTAAGATATCAACAACTGATGGTCCAAGGAATGCTTATACCATCTTCCGTAGCAGGTGGGTTGGTAAGTTGTCATGTGTAGGGGGGAGAAATACAGTAGAACATTATTAGATTTCTCCATTTGGTTTTCTCAAGAAAGCCTTTGCTATTTCGTGTACCTTTTTTCTCCTTTGGACCTAAGTTCGACCCTTGTACTTCCATGGTCTAGAGAATCATTAAGTATGGAGGGTTATTCGGGTTAAGTAAAAAGATGTTAGTGGTTTTCAACCATGATTTAGCACAACTGTTTCGATTCCTTTTAGAGCTTATGTGGGTGCATTGCTAGAAGTTAGTTGTCAATTTGTCATATACTTTGCAATAACATATTTTGGACTCTACCAGTTTATGCCCTGCATAACCCACTTAATGGTAGAATTTTCTTTTTGTGTTTGCTGCTTTTATGTGGTACGTACACGTACCTATCTATAATTTTATAGGTTCTGATTTTGGAAGCTATGCAACTGTTTTTCATGTAGTCTCTTTCCTTGCTGTATCACATCTGTTTTGCTATTAGAAAATTCAAAATACTCGTAGTAGTTCTAGTAGTATAGTTAGTTAATACTTGTCTGCAGTTGATGTACATCCATTATTCTGAAATCTTGTTACTTTTTCTGATGAATTTGAAATCTGTGCAGGCCTTTACCAAAGGGTCAACGTGGGGAGGTATATGAGGTGAGTGGAGATCGAGTTGCTGTTATTTTGGATGTTAAACAGAAGGCAGGAACTGAAGTGGATAAAGAGGAGAAAGATGCAGAGCAACCTGCAGATCCACCAGTTTATTGGATACATGGTAATATGGATTTCTTTAATGTTTTGTTCATTTTTGTTCCTAGACTTGGGAGATTACTTTATGCTGTGATTTCGTTTGCTTAAGACTTCATCAATTTTTTTTTACAGACAAGCTCATGTTGTGTTGTTCATGTGAATGTTATGACCAATATGCAGACAATTTGCTTTATAATTTGCAAACTGACGTAATTTAATTATGCATATGGTCTATCAGATCAACGTATGACATCATTATCTTGTAGATTAAACGATCAATGTAATTTAAGCAATTTAATACAAGTGTAGGTCTTTATTTTTCAATGGTTATAATTCTAGGCTTGCATAATGTTATTACTCATACTCAGGCTTCTCATATTATCATTTTCTGTTTTTGCTTTTGTACTCCTAATTTTTTTGTATTCCTGGATTTTATTGTTTAATTGTGAGTTTCATCAGTGATAATAAATCCCAGTAATAGTGTAATCAGGACAGATACTTTGGATAATGAATTTGAAAGAAAAGGCTGCATTGGATTGAATAGCAGGTGGCTTATTATCATGGCATGAATCTTATGGGTGAAAAAGATCGTATTTTCGGTTCTCTAACAATTGGATTTAGTTTTAGTTTGATATATCTGAAGATGTTGGTGAAAATTCTGGTAATGATTGTTCTAGTCACACAATGACAGATTTCCCTTTCATACAGCTAAGGAAATTGAACATATTCCTGACCCGCAGACTGAGGATTGTTATATTGCACTGGAGGCCCTATGTGAGGTGTGGCACACAATACCAAAAGATAAGAACTTTGTCTTCTGATGCATGAGGTTGTCCATCTGTAAACTGTATCTGGATTTTCATTGCTTGCAGGTCTTGCATGCCAAGCAACCTCTTATTGTATATTTTCCAGACTCTTCTCAATGGATGTCTAGGGCAGTTCCCAAGTCAGATCGCAAGGAGTTTGTTGCTAAGGTGCAAGAAGTTTTTGATGAGTTATCAGGTCCTGTTGTTTTGATTTGCGGGCAGAACAAGGTTGAATCAGGATCAAAGGAGAAAGAGAAATTTGTAAGTGTTAGGGATTCCTTCTTGTTGGATCTGTCTGTTTTGTTTTCTTACCTGCTTCTGATTAGTGGCTAACTAGTTGTAGTTTATTACTAACACTTTTCCTTTACAAATACTCTGCTCTAGACAATGATACTTCCAAATTTGGGGCGTCTTGCAAAGCTGGTAATCCTCTGTATTCTTTAGGAGCACAATGTACTTGGCACAAACAGTAATGAATAAATATGTGTTATCTGTTGGAACAAACATTTAACCATTTAAATTATCAATGTTATTTTTCTTATCCTTGGCTCATCAATTTTCTGCTTTTGGGGTTTCAATATAGTTTTCATCCTTGAAGATTTACATGTTTTTCCTTAGATGATAGTTGTTGTTTTCCCTAAAATTATGTTGTGTACTTTTTCCTTCAATTAACAAATTGCTTGTTTCTGTTTCAAGCCTCTCTCTCTTAAGCGTCTTACAGAAGGACTTAAAGGAACAAAGAGATCAGATGACAATGAAATATATAAGCTATTCAAAAATGTTTTCTGCGTATATCCGCCAAAGGTAAATGTTGTTCTTCCTCCAGCATAAACGTGTGTGACAACTGTGTCTACATACTTTACATGTATAAGCATACATACAGATTCAAATGTGGATTAGTTATTTCTTTCTCTTTCCTCTTCCTTTTTTTCTTTTGTAGGAGGAAGAGGAGCTTCGAATATTCAATAAACAGATTGAAGAAGATGGAAGAATTGTGATAGCAAGAAGCAATTTAAATGAATTACATGAGGTATGCTCTAGTTGTGAAATTCACATGAGTGGCCGGTGAAGAACTGTGCAATGTAGTTGTGCTACTACTAGTCTATTTCGGGGGCTTTTTTTTCTTCAAACCTCCTTGACATATTGAATTATCTTGAGCTACTGCAGGTTCTTGAGGAAAATGAGCTCTCATGCATGGACTTATTGCTAGTAGATACCAATGGTGTAATCTTGACAAAGAGAAGTAAGAAACCCTAACTTGAACATTTTTCCTTGTCAAGAAACAGAAAAAATACTAAGTTTCTGTTGGAATATGGGGTTTTGAAGTTTATAAGTTAGATATGCAGGGTAGATCTGGATAGAAAAGCGAAATGTATTATTATGAATTTGGATGTCGGCATTGAATTCCGTACAAAAGATATGAATATTTGTCTTGAACATTTTTCAGTGTCGTTTATTGTGGATTGCTAGTCAACGGCCCAGATAACCTTTTTAACTTTGACCTTTACAAAAAGTTTTTGTTCTGTATCAAAAAAAGAGGATATCACTATCTTGAATCATGCTAGGGATCTGCACTAGTCGATAAAAATCTAGAGTAGGGCATTCCTGGAACGTCACAACTAGTTTGTTTGTGTTTTATTTTCAATTCCAGAATTTTGTAAGTGACTCAGTTTTATGTGAAACCTAGAATTTTGTGATCATGTGTTATTTAATAGTTTTACTTGTTTATTTTCTCAGAAGCTGAGAAAGTAGTTGGCTGGGCAAAAAACCATTACTTGTCATCATGCCTTCTTCCTTACGTGAAAGGTGAAAGATTGCATCTGCCACGTGAAAGGTACATGTTGCATCTGTCATATATAGTATTTAAAAGTTGTATGTTACCCTGACGTTTAACACTCTTGTTACTTTATGAAGCCTTGAAATAGCAATTTCACGCTTGAAGGAGCAAGAAACTTTGTCTCGGAAGCCTTCTCAAAATTTGAAGGCATGTAATTAATTTTCTCGTACTAAATGTTACATATTTTAGTTTTTTTGTATCTTGTTTCACCTTTAACATGTACAAAATTTTGCAGAACATAGCAAAGGATGAATATGAGAGCAACTTTGTTTCAGCTGTAGTACCTCCTGGTGAAATTGGTGTTAGGTTTGATGATGTAGGTGCTCTGGAGGACGTGAAGAGGGCGCTGAATGAACTTGTTATTCTTCCAATGAGGAGACCGGAGCTTTTCTCTCATGGAAACTTATTGCGGGTATTTATTTTAATCTTGTTCGTTATTTGCGCTAATGCTTGAGCAAATGTCTAATCATGTGAAGCTACCTTTTTAGCCTTGCAAAGGAATATTACTTTTTGGGCCTCCTGGAACTGGGAAGACCCTTCTTGCCAAGGCACTTGCAACAGAAGCTGGGGCAAACTTTATCAGCATAACTGGTTCTACTCTAACATCAAAGGTATGCTTTCGAGTATCTAAGATCTGGTAGTGGTGAGTTTATTTTCATAAACTAAATAACAAACTACTTTGCCTTGTCAAGATTATTTATATGTTCCATCTTTTCTCTGGATGATGGTTACTTTTGCTGTTAAATGCTTATCTTTGTAACTTTTTTTTGATACAGTGGTTTGGAGATGCTGAAAAGCTGACCAAAGCTTTGTTCTCCTTCGCTAGCAAGCTTGCTCCCGTCATAATATTTGTTGACGAGGTGAGATTTTCAATTTCGAGGAATTTCAATTTCGAGGAATTAAAAGAAAATGATATACAACAAACTAGTTCCTTTGGTTTCAATTTCGAGGAATTAAAAGAAAATGATATACAACAAACTAGTTCCTTTGGTTTCTTTTTGAACCCAGAATTTGATCATCCTGTTAAATATTCTGTGTTGTAGGTTGATAGTTTGCTTGGTGCTCGTGGTGGTTCTTTTGAGCATGAGGCAACTAGAAGAATGAGAAATGAGTTCATGGCAGCTTGGGATGGATTGAGGTCCAAAGACAGTCAAAGAATCCTTATTCTTGGGGCCACAAATCGGCCATTTGACCTTGATGATGCTGTCATTCGTCGGTTACCAAGAAGGTGTGGTTGATTTATAAGAATATTTTCCTGGTTGGTTACGATTGTTTTGCCAATTGTTTGTTTGTCTATGTCTTTCCAGATTGGTTACCGTGGGTCTGTCAATTCTTTCTTATTCTTTGATAGTAGATGCTCCTCATATTGGCAAAAAATTAACTAAAATAAAGTTCAAACAATGGTGACTGATTTATGTTGGTTGTTTTGTAGGATATACGTTGACTTACCTGATGTTGAAAATCGTAAGAAGATATTGAGTATATTTCTTGCTCAAGAGAATCTAGCACCTGGTTTCCAATTTGACAAACTTTCAGAAGCAACAGAGGGATATTCTGGCAGTGATTTGAAGAACCTCTGTATTGCTGCTGCATATAGACCTGTCCAGGAGCTTTTAGAAGAAGAAAAGAAGGTAATATGCATTTGTTATTTGCAATGTCAATGTCAGTTTCTGTTGGTTCCATTTACGAGCTCGTCAAAGTGTGTGAGCTTTTATCCTTATTTTGGGTGCCTTGGGAGGAATAACGTTTTGCTGCTATTTTCTTAATTTTCTATTTTCCTGCTGAATATCTTCGCCTTCATTTGCAATGTGTGTAAAGTTTTGTACTGATTTCCGTATGCCTGTTGGTGTTGTTTGGTTACTCATTGTGCAGGACATCAAAAGTGACGCAGCTACAGTGTTGAGGCCTCTTAATTTAGATGATTTTATTCAATCAAAAGCCAAGGTAAAGATTTAAGATAACATTTATCTTTACCTTTCCAGAACATAACTACAGGCAATACTTATGCTGAAATATCAATTACTTTTTTATAACTTGGTCATGTAGGTTGGGCCATCAATTTCCTATGATGCTTCAAGCATGAACGAACTTAGGAAATGGAACGAACAATATGGAGAAGGCGGAAGCAGAAGAAAATCACCATTTGGTTTTTGAAACTAATCTTACGGTGGTTATTTTTCTTTAATATATTCTTCGGAGAGAAAGGAGACGCCCTACCTTAACAGGCATCCATTCGTTGAGGGAGAAGAAGATGAAAAGCTCATCCTGGCATTCTTGGAGAAGAAAGCAAGAAGATCAAAGAGGCCCAAATTTGGAGGCTTTGGGTAACAGTAGAAGGCAGAACCCCTTTTCTCCATCCTCTTTGGGCGGATGAGAGAAACCCCAACAAATGATGTACTATCTTTGTAGCATTATATGCAAAATTTCCCCAATTTTCCCAATTTTCTTAATTTTCCATGCCTTGTAAAATAACACCATTGTTTTTTGTTAAATTAATAGGAGATCATAAGGTGGGTCTTGGATATTTGCCAATTTTCCCCATTTTCCATGGCTTGGATATTTCCAGAAAATCTTGATCAGTCTTGGATATTTCCCAATAATTTCGTACTTTTTTTACATGTTACGAGTATTTAAGCCGTTATATTTGATTTTCATAACTCTTTATATATTTCATTGTCGATCTCAATAATTTATTTGTCATACTATTTAATGCTATGCACCATTTGAATTTTTTTTTTCGAAAAAAAAGTAATAAATTACTAGACAACAGAGCAAAAGCCCGGAAAAGGATCCTCATCCGGCGAGGATCCTTTTCCTAGGGATCCCGTGATTGCACTTGTTTATCATATATCGTGCGGTCAGAAATCATTTTAAAATTTAAAATTTAAAATTAAATATAAATAGTACCTAACAAAAACTGATCACGTGATCAACAGATGAAAATCATGGTATACTAGGAAAAGGTCCGGCGAGGATCCTTTTCCCAAAAGCCCAACCAAATTTCTGGACAATTTTAGGCCGTAGGGAGGCCTTTTTATCGTACGGTTCAGATTCTAAGAACTTAAAACGCACAGCATGATACACACGCTTACAAGCTTTAAAAAAAAAAGAAAATATCAAACGCTCGCGGCGTACCTGTCCTAAACCCTAACCCCTCACACCAGTTTCCAGCTTATATAAACATAATAGAGGGAGCATCGATTATTTTCTACTCTCACTCCCACCGCTCTCCTCAAAACCCTACAACCCTAAACCCTAGGTTTTTTGAGAGCGGCCTCCCAAATGGGCAAATCAAACAAGAAATCCGCCACCAAAGTATGCTTCTTTCGAACTGCTTTTGCTTCGTCAAGTCTTCGATTTTGTTTCGATGATTTCTTCTTACTGATTGTGTTTTGATTATCTGTACAGGTTGAGGCTCCTGCTGTGGTTGTTCCAGCTCCTAAGTCTGGAAAGAAAGGTATCGATTCTTCTCGAGGTTTTGGGAAGTTTTTTTTTTTAGTTTGATTTACTCGTTATGTTCTGAGAAGATTTGAAGCTTAAATTTTTTGCATGTTTGTTTGTTTGTTTTGCGATATTTTTTTGTTTCGGATGTCGGTTATGGAGTTTGTTTTGGTTGTGGTTGTGTTGAGAAGGTAAGAGAGGAGCCGGGAACGAAATAGAGAAGGTTGTGAGCGCAAAGAAGCAGAAGGTTAATGAGGGTGTAGCGCAGGCCATTCAGAAGAAGAAAGTGGAAGCAAAGACTCAGAAGAAGAAAGTGGAAACTAGTAGTTCCGAGGAGGAGTCCGATGTGTCTTCTGACTCTGACGTGAAGGTTTATTACGCTACACACTTGTTCCTAATAAGACTACTGATGCACATATACTACTGTTGATTTATTGTGTTTGATTTGTGATTTGGACATAGACTCGCCATTTTTAAGTGTTTGTTACTGCTTGGTTCTAGGCTCCTAAATCTAAGGTAGCTGCTCAGAATGGTCTAGCTGCTGCTATAAAGAAGAAAGAAGTCTCAACCGAAAGCTCAGATGAGAGTAGCGATGAATCGGAAGATGATGATGTGAGTTTTTGGTTTTCCAAACTTGGTGCCGTAGATTTTTTGCCACGGGTTATTATATGGGACATGCACCTGAAAATTGAGTCGGTCATATCTGTATATTTGGGGTACAGTATGTTGTGTATTTTATTCTTTGTTAGATTGGGAAAGGTACCCTTTGGTTGATAGTGATCCTCAACTTTTGTGTTTGTAGGAAACCCCTGCAAAGGTTACTGGCCAAAAGCCTGCTGCAGCTGCTAAGAAAGGTCCATCAGTGGCTGTTAAGAAGGCAGACACTAGCAGCTCTGGATCTGAAGATGAGGTGTGTGCTCATGCTTAAATTTGTATCATCTGAAGGAATTACACTGTAGGATGAACTGTTTGAATTTGGGATTTTAGTACTTATTTTGAATCCTAATCTTTCTAAGCATGTTTAGGAAGTTGTGAAAAAAAGTATCTACTGTAACCCCTTAAGGAAAGGATGTTTCATGCTCCTCTGATGATAGTTCAGAGGAGGATTCTGATGATAGTTCAGAGGGAGTGAAGGTTTGATTCTTTTTAAATTCCAATTGGAATGTGTTGCAGCTAGTAAACTAGTTAGCCCTGCAATGTTTGATGCTGTAGTTTTTATCTAAGGTCACATGTGAAGCCAGAAAGCCCTTGTAATGTTTCTCTTTTTGGTGGATAGGATAAATGTTGGTTTTCTTGTAAACTTCAAGGTTTTTAAAGCGGTTTGATGATAGTATGTAGTAAATTTATTTTGTTACAGGGTACCACAAAGGATGAGGATTCAATTGACTCTCCTGACTCTGATGAGGATATGGAGGATACTGGCTCTGATGGTTCAGAAGAGGAAGTCAGTTCCGACAAAGAAGAGGATGATGAACAGGTAATAATATTGAGCTAGCGTTGTACATGATATTAGTTGGTTTTAGGTGATGTTTCAGCTTGCCTATCATAAATGTTCTAATCTTGTAATAATGTTTGTGCAGCCCAAAACCCCAGTTACTTCTTCTAAGACGCTGTTTGTTGGAAACCTGAACTTCCGTATCGAGGAACATGATGTGTATGTGTATACCTTGATCTAAGCTTGTGTTATGTTTTAGGTTTCTTTTATCTAATAGTTTTATTTTATGCAGGAGGAATTTCTTCAAAGATGCTGGCGAAGTTGTTGATGTCCGTTTTGCCTCAGATCCTGAAGGGAAGTTCAAGGGCTTTGGGCATGTGGAGTTTGCCACAGCAGAAGAAGCAAAGAAGGTTTGACTTTTCTTTTGGTATTTCTTGACATTTACCATTTCTTCGGAATCTGTAGTATTGCTGTTAATCATTTTTTATTATGTTGCTAAACTATTAAGCATTTGTTATTGCAGGCTCTTGAATTTAATGGTTCAGAATTGCTTGGTCGTGATGTCAGACTTGATCTGGCTCGTGAAAGGGGCGAAAAGGGTGCTTATACCCCTACCGGGTACATTTGGACTCCTATCTGCTACATTTGTTGTTTTGTTTTTGTGTTGTCATCCATTAATTTTGTTACTTTTATTGATAATAATTTCAGGAGTGAGAGCAACTCACATCAGAAGGGACCACGTGGTGCGTCCAAAACAATATTTATTCGAGGTTTTGACAGCTCTCTTGGGGAGGATGAGGTATACACTGCTCAAGGAATTCTAGCTCTGTTGTCTAATTAATGGTCAGATGCTCATATTCTTGTTCAAATGTAACTAGTTTTATTTTACAGATAAGGAGCTCCTTACAAGAAGTTTTTAGTTCTTGTGGTGAGATAACAAGGGTCTCCATCCCCAAAGATTATGAGACTGGCGCCTCTAAGGGGTTTGTACAATTTCTTTTGCTGATTTTTTATGTATTTTTCTAGCCTGCTACATATGCGATTTTATCTCTTTGTTTTTCTTTTTCGATTGGGTGGTTGTTATTTTACACATTATGTGCCTTCTTTCAAATTGTCATTGTTCGTGTTTTGTATTTTTTGCGTGACTATTTCATTGTGGAATTAACATATGCCTTATTATCTTAGTATTAGATGATTTTTACGGATTATTTTTTGGTCTTCAACATGAATTTATTAGGGAGTTTTGAGTCAATGTAAAAGTTACCTCGGGTTAATGTGAGTTTTTGTTAGAATTGGCACAACTGAAAGGTAAAATTTGGTCGATTTGGCCTCTCAATGAAATACAACTGTTTTGATAACTCTACCTGATTTTCCTTACGTGTTGAGACTGATAAATTGTCTTCATAAACTGCAGAATGGCTTACATGGACTTCACGGATGCAGACAGCTTCACCAAAGCTCTAGGACTTGATGGAAGTGAATTTGGAGACAGTTATTTGAAGGTGGAAGAGGCTAAACCAAAAGGTGATTTTGGTACTCCCAGGAGTAATGATAGAGGACGTGGTGGAGGACGTTTTAGCAGAGGTGGGGATCGGGGACGTGGTTTCAGAGGTAGACGTGGTGGCAGAGATGGTGGACGTGGTGGCAGAGATGGTGGACGTGGTAGAGGACGTGGAAGAAAATATACCTAGCTGCTCGCGGAACAGGTTGGCAGCGTTATTCTCTTTTTTAATGAAGTGTGTAGGTTGTGGATGCGATGCTCTCAATAAATCTTAATAAGTTCCATTTTTGTGATTCTCATCTTGTACTTTTGTTGCAGGGAAAAAGACGACCTTCGACGACTGGTAGACGACTGAGTAGTCGGGGTAAAAGAGAATGTGGAGACTTATGCATTAGCTGTTAATTTTACTTTTTTGTTATCTTAAATCCTCAGAGGCATGTCTGGTTGACCCTTTCTTCGACATGAACTTTAGCGTAAGAGTGAAACAGTTGAATTCTTGGATTTTAGATGTCATGAATTAATTTTGAGCATTAATATAGTAGTTTATTACATAAAAATTTTGGACCTTTGGCCAGCACTTTCCCTGTTGCGTCCTAGTGTTGTTGCCCTGTTGGGACCTTTTGAGGTTCTTCTGTTGGTACTATTAGGTAAAAAGTTCTCACTTTTTAAGGACATTTACCTTGCCCAACTTGGTGCTTTTGTTTGATTCCTAGATGGTATTTTGAAATAGGTATTTTTGCACAATAAGATCGCCATAATAATTGGATATCCGAACTCGAACTTTGAGTCTAACATCACATGTGAAGCACACCGCTTAGTCGTGATGCTGGTTCCAACTTGCAAGATGATTAGTCTTATTAAATTTTGAATAACATTAGGATTTTCGCTTGAGGGCTGCTTGCAGCTTGCAAATAATATTGACATCAAAATTTTGCCTAAAATTTCATCACCCTTGGCCAAATGCATGACTTTTACACAAGGGACGATATCTTCTTTTTTTTCCTAATGTTACAAATATCGTAATCAGAACCGTTGTTTGGAATGTGACGGCAGCTCGTTTTTGTTTTGTTCTTGGTTGGAACAAGGTTAATGGTAGCTTACGATGGAAACGTCTGCCTGAGAACCACCTTGGACGTAAATGAAAATGCACTCAGAGCCAGGCTGCAAGACCTTGTGCCATTGAGGAAGCTCGTAGATGTTCTTTTCTGGTGTTGGGATGAGACCCCACACAGACCCTTTGAGATCTTCAATCTCCAGCTTCACATCCGATATCGGTTTCTGCGATGTGTTCTTCAGTACCACCTTGTGGCGATAATATGTTGTTTTCCCAACGGTCCATGTGTTGCCGATTGAGTGAATCAGTTTGATCTGGGTCTCTGCAAAATATCGTAACAAAACTTGTTATTAGACTGAGATAAGTGAGTTCCACTTTTATTAAAAAAGCGTGGTCATTAAATGTGGTTTAGGTAACGGTTATCATTTTTATGTGAAAAGAGTGCGCAATGACTTTGCTCGAGTGCAAATAACAACTCATTTTCGTGTTACCAAAAATGTAAAATGTCAAATTATGAGTAGTTAGTTACCTGGAGCTTGTACTGGATTTTGTTCTTCATGGTCATTGGCACCTTCTCTTGGTATGGTTGGCTGGGAGTTTGGGGTGCCTTTATTATAACTTGGATGGATGCCATTCAAACTCTGCAACTTAGACAAGAGGCCAACAAGGGGACCGGTGCCAGAAAGCGTAGGCTCAGTCTGTTCATAACTAGAGCGGTCGTCGGAGAAGTTGTCATTCTGGTCAGGGCCTCCCACAAGGGCACCGTAGATGACGTTGGGGTTTGCCTCGGGGCGCTGGTACCACGTCTCAAAACCTTGCACACATTCGACCGCAGAGTGGAGAGTAAAAACAGAGGGAATTGAAGCGCCTCTGTGGTGGACATGGACTGGATAATTTTGTCCAATCCCAACTATGTAGCTCATGGAATTGGGGTTTTTGCCGAGTATGTAGTCCGCCTGTGACTTGGCGAAGTTGAGGAGCTCTTGGGGTTGGGCTTGGCCGTCGGGACAAGTTAGCTTGGCGTTTGCGGCGGAGAGATAATCGGAGTAGACGGCTAGGAGAAATGCTGCTGATGTCACGTACTGCAAGTTGTTCCATTCCCTCACGTACAATAGTCCTCCTGGTATTTTTTAATTTAATTTGGTTAATTAACAGTAACAAAACATTTGGATTAATCAAACAGTAATTATTTGATTAGTATTTGAATTAAGACTTAATAAATTAAATTACCAGGAGTTTTCTGGACATTGTAGCCATCGTTTTTCTGGAGACAAGCACATGCAAAGTAATCTGCTTTGGCCTGATATTGCTTTAGTGTGGAAGTGTATGCACCGCCTCTTCCTTCCAACAACACCTGCAAGTTATGATGAAATGGCTTAAACTCTTGAGACTCACTATATTTGGTAGTGTTTCTGAAACTGCTAAAAATGTTTACGATAAAAGACGCTCTCAAAGCACTTTCAAGTGTTTTTTTTTATGGGGCACTTAGATTTGTAAGAAAGTTTTGATTATGTTTTTAGTAAAAGGACTTCACTATTGAAAACGTTTATGAGCATAAGTGTTTTCTGCAAAAGCAACTCTAAATGAGCGTAATTAGGTACCTTTGAGAGAAGGATTTGGACACCAGCATATTTGTTATCCCAAGAGAATTCTTTGACAGCCCATCCAGTTCCGCCCATATACACGGCGTTGTCCACCACATACTTGAGGTAGTACTGATCGTTCGTCGCTTCAAACAGCCACGCCGCCGCCCAAAGTAGTTCATCCTTCACCAAATTAATTACAAACAAAAACATATTAATTACGAAAAATAAGATAATTTGTTGGGAAAAATTAATATATACATGTCGGATGCACCTACCGAATAGCCTGATGAAGTGTAGAAATTCTTAGCAGTGCCAATGGACTCGTCATATAGACCTCTGAATCTATCCGCAAACGTGAAGAGCTGCAAACAATACATTTTTGCACATTAATTGCTGAGAACAGGAAGAAAAAAAGGTAAGATATTTGTTTTCAGCCGATCGAAACAAATTACTTACCTGTTTTGCATGAACTAAGAGGAGAGCAGAGTAGGAAGAGTTGTAAGGCTTGAAAGCTATGGCGGCCGATGCCAAGGCGGCTGCAGTTTCTCCGGCAAGGTCCGAACCGGGATAGCTTTCGTCAATCTTGTAAGCAGTTCTTGGAGTTGTCATGTCTTCTGCACGCTCCCAGCAATAGTGATCCGAGTCCCCATCTCCTACCTGATAATAATTTACATTTGCATGCAATCAGATAAACTAGAAAACATCGGGTTGGTTTGATAATCATTTCACTTAAGTTTTCATAATCATTTCGTTTAAGTTTTCAACTTTTGAAAACTGAAAAACGAAATAGTTATCAAACGGAGTCTTAAACAAAGTCTTTGATTTTCTTTTGTCGAAATTAATAGTTTTAGGTGGTTTACCAATATCAGTTCAATATATAGGAACTTAATTACTTGTATCACAAGAGAGAAAAATACATGCATAGGTGACCAAACAGGTGAAAATACATACCTGTCCCCAGAGAACATTAGGTTGTGGATGTGCTTTCATGAAGTAGTCAGTGCCCCATCGGATGGCCCGTAAGGTTTGACCCAGTTGCGCTAAATCCGAAATTTCCTTTCTGTATTCAACAGCTCCCCATGAAAGCATTGTCACTGTAAACGCCATCGGCAGTCCAAATTTCACATGATCACCAGCATCATAATACCCTCCTACCAAGTTCACCTGCACAGAAAATCATGTCCCATATATTAATTAATCGATCATATAGTAAAAAGATTAATGTAAATAGATATCTTACCCCTTGAGCAAGGCCGTCCTTGAGTCCCGAGTCGCCGCGCCAGTTGACACGCTGAGTTTCCGGCAACTTACCTGACCTTTGTGCCTCGAAAAACATCAAGGTCTTGTCCAGGGCCTCGCCGTAGGTGAAGTCTGTCGCGGTGGCTGATTCGAGGTGGAGAATTCCGAGTAGTAGCAAGGCTAGCAAAACGCACGGTGCAAGGTTGCAGTTCCTCGTCATGACTACTGACACACTCAGGCGCGGTGGCTTAGGGGATGTTGAGGTTAACACTATTTGGTAGCTCTAGTTGTGCATGCATGTACTGCACTTCTATTCTCCTTATATACAAAATAGAGAACAAAGATGAAGAATTTAGGTCCCAACTATTCTGCAATCATTCTGCAGGAGTAGACATCACGTTGTCATTGACAATATCTATATATCTATATATATATATAAAATAATTATATGTATGTATATATATGTATTTATTTATACGTATTAATACACACACACACACACATATAATTGCAGGTACGCAATTAGAGTAGAGCTTCCCACGTTGTATTGCGCACGTTTGAAGAGTGCAAATTCAACTCTTTGGATAATTGGATATGGTGCCGCAACCTGTATGGTGTTAGTATATCTTGGTGTTGGCTAACAAATCTATCTGCCATCTGGATCGTCCATCAACCGTTGATATTTGTTTAGGTCAACTCCATCGACCATTGAGCTAGCAGCGTTTTTTTCAAGAGATTGGCATTAGCTAAGTTGGTTAAAAATATTTTTTATTTAGACTACTGGTACGAGTTTAAATTAGATCGCTAATTAGTTTAGATGCCACTAACAAATAGCTTTGGGCATTTTGTCAGTCAGAAGACAACATTTTTAGAGGAAGGTTTCTTTTGAGGATTTGAAGATAACGTGTCAAGCTTTAAAAAGAGACATTTTGGAGCCATTTCTAAGTTGTTTTGGTCCGATATGTCTCTTTTTAAATCTTGACAATTTGGTCCCAAAAAGTCTCTTTTTAAAGCTTAAGATGTCATTTTCAAATCCTCAAAATAAATCTTCTTCCTCTAAAAACGCCATATTGACTTCATATGAAATGGAAGGTGTTACTTGGATGACTTCATCTTAACACAACACAATTGCATGTGTTAACAGTGTTATATTGACTGATTAAAATCCACACGAAATAGATAAGTGGAGTTGGATTTTTTCAAGATGAGAGTGAGAGTATATTTTTCTCAACATTTTTAATCCAACTGCTGAGCAAATTGCAAATTGAAATTAGTAAATTTTCATAAAATTAAAAAAGAGAGATTATTCAATGTAGTATAATCTGCCCGACATATTTTGGTATCCTGATTTTGTCTGCTTTTTGTGTCCTCCAGCTCTTTAATTTAAAATTTTCATCATATGCGAGTTTGATTGAATGTGCATTTGTTTTGGAAAAGGATCATCGCTGAATTCTTTTTCTGGAATCTCGTGATCGTGATCGTTCATCATACATCGTCAAGTCATAAATCATTTGAAAATTTAAAATTTAAAATTAAATATAAATAGTACCTAACAAAAACCGACCGCACAATGTACGATGAACGATCATGATTATGAGATCCTCAATAAAAGTATCCTTTTCCATTGTTTTGGTGCACCAAACACTACATGCGCACGTAGAAGCTCCCTCCACCCCTTTCTTTTTTCTGTTTTTTTTAGTTGACAAAAAGATGAGAGATTCTTGTGTAGAGAAGCCGGCACCAATTAAATTCATAAAAGAATGACATCCTTGTATTTGGAGATAACTTCTCCGAGCAATGTGAGAAAATCTTTCGTAACAAAGACACAATTTTAGTGAAAGCACTTATTTAATAGATGTTTGTCATTTATAAAAATTGGATCACTTGTTCAACATATGTTAGCAATATGATACTTTTGATTACGAGAGAGTATATCTCTTTTGCAACCAAGACATACTCTTGGTGACATAACCCATTCAATAAATATTTGACACATATTCAAAACGATTGTTTTGCATTTTTCTTCGGTTACAAAAGAGTTTCCTCGAATTTAATTAACTTATTTGAATTTTGAGATTTTCATTAGATGTTGACTTGGGGATATGGCCTACATGAAACGGGCTTCTGTATATATTGATAGCAAAAGAGGCCAAAGAAGACGGTTATAAGGCCTAAAACGAACATATAGTTTTAGTGAAAACACTTGTTCAATAGATGTTTATCATGTGTTGAAAAAGTAGATCGTTCGTTTAACAGATGCTTGAAAGATGGTGGTATGTTTGGTTATAATAGAGCATCCCTTCTTGCAACCAAGACGTACTCCTAATGGCATCCCCGTTCAATAAATTGTTGACACGTATTACGAAAGTGTACAACAATTCCAAAACTAATTTGTTACAAAAGAGCTTCCTCAGGTTTCATAAACTAATTTGGATTCTGAGATTTCCTAATGTGGCCTTGGGCTGTTGGGCTTACGGATTGCGTGAAACAGGCTTCCATATAAATTGATAGCAAAAGAGGCCCAATAAGAAGGTTATAAGGCCCAAACTAAGAAAACAAACAGTAATCGGAGTTCTTACATTGCGTTTCACGTCACTGTGTGCGTCGGTGTGTTCCGACTTCTCCAAATTTCCCCGTTCATTTTCTCGTAGTCTCCCTCCCGCAATTGAAAATCCACTCACCTCCTTGCTCTCGGTCCTCCTGTGTAATTACCTCAAATTCCATGGCGGTGGTTATAAGTAAATAAAAAATAAGCAACGATCAAAGCTCGCCGGAGAAGACCAAGATACAGAATGGCGTCTCCGGCGTCGACACCGGAGTCGATCTTTCTCGAAGACTTCGGTCAAAAGGTTGACCTGACGCGGCGAATCCGCGAGGTTTTAGTGAACTACCCAGAGGGGACGACGGTGCTCAAAGAGCTCATCCAGAACGCCGACGATGCCGGCGCTACCTCCGTCCGACTCTGCCTCGACCGTAGGCTTCACGGCACCGACTCCCTTCTTTCGGCGACCTTGGCGCCGTGGCAAGGCCCCGCGCTTCTGGCCTATAACGATGCCGTTTTCACGGAGGAAGACTTTGTAAGTATTTCGAGGATCGGCGGGAGTAGCAAGCATGGCCAGGCCTCAAAAACCGGCCGATTCGGGTAATTTCTTTTCCATTTTCTTTAATTTCTGTGTAATGCTTGCTGTTGGCGGGAAATTGAGACTTAGGGTTCTGATTTTCTTTAATTTCTGTGTAATTTTCAGGGTTGGGTTCAACTCAGTGTACCATTTAACTGATTTGCCGTCGTTTGTGAGTGGGAAGTATGTGGTGTTGTTTGATCCCCAAGGCATGTTTCTGCCAAAGGTTTCGGCATCCAATCCCGGAAAGCGGATTGACTATGTTTCTTCTTCAGCTATCTCTGTGTACAAAGATCAGTTCTTGCCTTACTGTGCTTTCGGTTGCGACATGAAAACACCATTTGCAGGAACTCTATTCCGTTTCCCTTTGAGGAATGCAGACCAGGCGGCAACCAGTAAGCTTTCTAGGCAAGAGTATTCCCAAGACGACCTTTCTTCCTTGTTTGTTCAGCTTTATGAGGAAGGAGTTTTCACCTTACTTTTCCTTAAAAATGTCATGCGTGTTGAAATGTATGTGTGGGAAGACCGGGACTATGAGCCCAGGAAGCTTTACTCCTGCTCGGTCAGTTCTGCCAGTGATGACATTGTTTTGCACCGGCAAGCAGCGTTGAGATTTCCCAAGTCGGTAAACTCTACAGAGAGTCAGGTGGACTGCTATTCAGTAGAATTTTTAAGTGAGGCAACAATTGGGACCCAATCTGAGAAGAAGACAGATAGTTTTTATTTAGTGCAGACGCTGGCATCCACATCCAGTAGGATTGGTTCTTTTGCAGCTAAAGCTTCTAAGGAATATGATATTCACTTGCTGCCATGGGGATCAGTTGCAGCTTGCATATCCGATAATTCAGCACATGTAATTTGTGATTTCTAATACTTTCATGGTTTCTCTATTTAGTTGCATTTGAGTTACTTTCCTATTTATAAGATCTAGTAGAACTTTATTGGTGTAATGTGATTTTGTGCAGACTCTCAAGCTTGGTCGTGCATTCTGCTTTCTCCCTCTGCCTGTAAGGACTGGCCTCAATGTGCAAGTTAATGGATACTTTGAGGTCTCTTCAAATCGTCGTGGCATTTGGTATGGGGCTGACATGGACAGAAGCGGGAAAATCCGTTCTGTATGGAACAGGCTTCTTTTAGAAGATGTTGTGGCACCTGCTTTTACGCAACTTCTTCTTGGTGTAAGGGGACTGCTAGATTCCAGGAACTTGTACTATTCCTTATGGCCTAATGGTTCTTTTGAAGAGCCGTGGAATATTCTTGTTGAGCATATATACAGAAACATTTCTAGTGCTCCTGTGTTGTATTCAGATCTTGACGGTGGAAAATGGGTGTCACCAATTGAAGCTTTTCTACATGATGAGGAAGTTACTAAGAGTAAGGAACTTAGCGAGGCCCTGATTGATCTAGGAATGCCTGTTGTGTGTTTGCACAATGGTCTATTTAACACGCTCTTGAAATATGCTTCCAGTTTTCAGCAGAAGGTGGTCACTCCTGATGCAGTACGTTGTTTTGCCAGAGAGTGTAGATCTGTTTCTACCCTGGGAAAATATCACAAGCTTGTACTGTTGGAATATTGTCTTGAAGATTTGCTTGATGCTGATGTTGGAACGCATGCATATAACCTGCCCTTGCTTCCACTGGCAAATGGTGAATTTGGATCATTGTCAGATACCTCCAAAGGAATTTCTTACTTTGTTTGCAATGACTTAGAATACATGCTACTTCAACATTTATATGATAGAGTAATTGACAAGAACATTCCCAACAACGTACTAAGTAGACTCTCTGCTATTGCTAAGTCCTCAAAGGCGAATCTTGTTATTTTCAATATTCAGTGCTTCCTTCAGTTTTATCCAAGATTTGTACCTGCTGATTGGAAATACAAAAGCAAAGTATTATGGGACCCAGAATGCTGTCATAATCACCCCACTTCAACATGGTTTATGCTATTTTGGAAGTATCTTCGGAATCAGTGCGAGAAGCTATCATTGTTTAGCGATTGGCCCATTTTGCCAACTACTTCTGGCCATCTGTACAGAACCTCTAGACAGTCGAAATTGATCGATGCAGAAAAACTTTCTGACAAGATGAAAGAAATACTTGTTAAAATTGGTTGTAAGATCCTGAACCCCAATTATGGAGTTGAACACTCAGATTTATCTAATTATGTAAGTGACGGTAATGCTGCAGGGCTTCTCGAGTCTATATATGATGCTGTCTCTTTAAATTATGGCAGCGTAGTAACATGTTTTGATAATTTGGAAGCCAAAGAGAGGGATGAACTTCGTGCATTTTTTCTTGATCCGAAGTGGTATTTTGGAGACTGTTTGCATGAGTCTGACATAAGAAATTGCAAGAGGCTGCCTATTTATAAAGTCTATGGTGGTGGATCTACTCAAAGATTCCAATTCTCTGATCTTGAAAATCCGCAGAAGTACTTACCACCCTTAGACATCCCTGAGTTCTTTCTTGGAGCCGAGTTCCTTGTTAGCTCCTCAGATGTTGAGGTTGACATTCTGTTAAGATATTTTGGCATTGAGAGAATGGGGAAGGCACGCTTCTATAAGCAGCAGGTGTTAAACAGAGTAGGGGAGCTACTACCTGAAGTTCGTGACAGCATTGTTCTTTCCATTCTGCAAAACCTGCCACAGTTGTGTGTTGAGGATGTATCTTTCAGGGATTATTTGAGAAGTTTAGAATTTATTCCAACACTCGTTGGTGCTCTTAGGTGTCCTACTGCATTATATGATCCTCGCAATGAAGAGTTATATGCACTGTTAGAGGATTCTGATTGTTTTCCCTATGGTTCTTTTCAAGAGCCTGGTATTTTGGACATGCTACAAGGCTTGGGCCTTAGAACATCTGTGACCCCTGAGACGGTCATACAAAGTGCACGACAGGTAGAACGGCTAATGCATGAGGATCAGAAAAAGGCCCATTTAAAAGGCAAGATACTTCTGTCCTACTTAGAAGTTAATGCAATGAAATGGATACCCCATCCTGTAAATGATGATCGAGGAACAGTGAACAGAATGCTGTCACGAGCTGCAACCACATTCAAGCCTCGGAACTTGAAGTCTGACCTCGAAAAGTTCTGGAATGATCTTCGGCTGATCAGTTGGTGCCCAGTGGTAGTTTCTGCTCCATTTCAAACGTTACCATGGCCTGTCGTGTCATCCGTTGTTGCTCCACCGAAGCTTGTAAGATTGCAAGCAGATATGTGGCTTGTTTCAGCCAGCATGCGAATACTTGATGGAGAGTGTTCATCCACAGCACTATCATCTGCTCTTGGATGGTCTTCTCCACCTGGTGGAAGTGTCATTGCAGCCCAACTACTTGAGCTTGGAAAAAATAATGAGATTGTGAATGATCAGGTTCTTCGTCAGGAATTAGCCTTGGCAATGCCAAGGATATATTCAATGCTGACAGGATTGATTGGTTCAGATGGGATGGACATTGTGAAGGCTGTTCTTGAAGGTAGTCGGTGGGTTTGGGTGGGAGATGGATTTGCAACAATAGACGAGGTTGTTCTTAATGGTCCTGTTCATATGGCTCCCTATATACGTGTCATACCAGTCGATTTAGCTGTTTTCAAGGAATTATTTATAGAGCTTGGTATTCGAGAATTCTTGAACTTTACCGATTATGCTAGTATTTTATGTAGAATGGCTTTGAAGAAAGAATCATCTCCTCTCGATGCACGGGAAATGAGAGCAGCCTTATTGATTGTACAGCATCTGGCTGAAGTTCAGATACAAGACCAGAAAGTTAAGATTTATTTACCAGACATGTCAGGCAGATTATACCTTGCCAGTGACTTAGTTTATAATGATGCTCCGTGGTTGCTTGGCTCAGAGGATCACGATAGCCTTTTTGGCGGTCCACCTAATTTGGCACTGACCGGAAGAACAACAGTTCAGAAATTTGTGCACGGGAACATATCTATTGATGTTGCAGAGAAGCTTGGTGTTTGCTCTCTGCGCAGGACCTTGCTAGCTCAGAGTGCTGATTCTATGAATTTGAGTTTATCTGGAGCTGCTGAAGCTTTTGGACAGCATGAAGCCTTGACAACTAGACTTAAACACATTCTTGAAATGTATGCGGATGGACCTGGAATTCTATTTGAGCTGGTTCAAAATGCAGAGGATGCAGGAGCTTCTGAAGTAACCTTTCTCCTGGACAAAACTCAGTATGGGACTTCTTCTGTTCTTTCACCGGAAATGGCAGATTGGCAAGGCCCTGCTTTATACTGTTTTAATGACTCTGTCTTTGGTCCCCAAGATCTCTATGCAATCTCACGCATTGGCCAAGAAAGTAAACTAGAGAAGCCTTTCGCAATTGGGAGATTTGGGCTGGGTTTTAATTGTGTCTATCATTTCACAGACATCCCCACATTTGTTTCTGGTGAAAATATTGTTATGTTTGATCCTCATGCCTGTAATTTGCCTGGGATCTCTCCATCACATCCCGGCCTTCGAATTAAATTTGCGGGAAGAAGGATTATGGAACAATTTCCTGATCAATTTTCTCCTTTCTTACACTTTGGGTGTGACTTGCAACATCCATTTCCTGGAACCCTTTTCCGGTTTCCACTCAGGAGTGCCAGTACTGCTTCCAGAAGCCAAATAAAGAAGGAAGGATATGCACCTGAAGATGTCATATCCCTGTTTGCTTCATTTTCTAAAGTTGTTTCTGAGACTTTGCTTTTTCTACGTAATGTAAAAGTTATCTCTGTTTTTGTGAAGGAAGGAAGTGGACATGAAATGAAACTTTTACATCGCGTCCATAAGCATTGCAATAGTGAGCCCGAAATGGGCCCCAATGGACTGCAGGATGTGTTTAGCTTGTTTGATGGGAATCGGCATAGCGGAATGGATAAAGATCAATTCCTAAAGAAATTGAGAAAGTCAATGGACAGTGATTTGCCATATAAATGTCAGAAGATTGTAATTACAGAAGAAAACTCATCTGGTAGTTTATCACACTCCTGGATAACATCTGAGTGTCTAGGTGGTGCACAAGCTAAGAACAAAACTGCAGTTTTGAATGACAAGTCCCAAAGTTATATACCCTGGGCATGCGTTGCTGCATATTTACAATCTGTCAAGGTTGGTTCGGGAATGAGCGGTATCCTGGAGATGAATGATGCCAGTGCTTCAAATGCGTTTCAAGTCTCCACAGGTTCTTTTCAAGATAGGAAATATTATGAAGGCCGTGCCTTCTGTTTCCTACCACTTCCAATTAGTACTGGTCTCCCAGCACATGTTAATGCATATTTCGAATTATCATCAAATAGGAGAGACATCTGGTTTGGTAGCGACATGGCTGGTGGTGGAAAAAAACGCTCAGATTGGAATATGTATCTTCTTGAGGGTGTTGTTGCCCCTGCTTATTGTCGCATGCTAGAGAAGGTAGCACTGGAGATTGGCCCATGTGATTTGTTCTTTTCACTTTGGCCTGAAACAAGAGGATTAGAACCCTGGGCTTTAGTGGTGCGGGAACTCTACACTTTCATTGCTGACTGTGGTCTTCGTGTATTATATACAAAAGCTCGAGGTGGTCAGTGGATCTCAACAAAACAAGCCATATTCCCTGATTTTACTTTTGACAAGGTAGATGAGCTTATTGAAGCATTATCAGACGCTGGTCTTCCTCTGGTCACTGTTTCGAAGCCAATTGTAGAGAGATTTATGGACGTTTGCCCCTCATTGCATTTTTTGACACCACAGTTGTTAAAAACTTTATTAATTCGAAGGAAACGTGAATTCAAGGGTAGAAACACAGTGATATTGACCCTTGAATATTGCTTACTTGATTTGAAGATACCGGTCCAATCTGCTGGTTTGTATGGTTTGCCGTTACTACCCCTTGCTGATGGTTCATTTACAACATTTGACAAGAATGGGGTTGGGGAAAGAATATATATTGCACGAGGGGATGAGTATGATCTTCTCAAGGATTCGGTTTCTAATCAACTTGTAGATTGCGGAATCCCAGAAGGAGTTTATGAGAAGCTATGCTTCATAGCCCAAAGCGAGGCCTCAAATGTTTCTTTTCTGTCTTGCCTTTTACTGGAGAAACTCCTTTTGAAATTACTTCCAGCAGAGTGGCATCATGCAAAACAGGTGACATGGGCTCCTGGTCAGCAGGGTCAACCAAGTTTAGAGTGGATAAGACTTCTCTGGAGCTATTTGAGGTCATCTTGTGATGACTTGTCGCTTTTTTCTAAGTGGCCAATATTGCCTGTTGGGAATTATTGTCTCCAGCAACTAGTTGAAAATTCAAATGTAATCAAGGATGATGGGTGGAGTGAGAACATGTCATCTTTGTTGCTGAAAATAGGATGCGTTTTCCTGAGGCAAGACCTTCCGATAGATCATCCACAGTTGAAAATTTTTGTGCAGTTGCCAACAGCAATTGGCTTATTAAATGCACTTCTGGCGGTTGCAGGTAGGTCAGAGAACATTGAGGGGCTTTTTCACAATGCATCGGAAGGAGAGATGCATGAACTTCGGAGTTTCATTCTTCAGTCCAAATGGTTTATCGAAGAAAAAATGGAATATAAACATATAGACATCATAAAACACCTTCCTATGTTTGAGTCATATAAAAGTAGAAAACTTGTAAGTTTGAGTAATCCTATCAAATTGCTTAAACCTGGTGACATTCAGGAGGATTTTTTGAGTGATGACTTTGTACGGGCAGAATCAGAAAAGGAAAAAAGTATTCTGAGAAGATATTTAGAGATCGAAGAACCCTCCAGGATGGAATTCTACAAAGATCATCTACTTAACCGCCTGCCAGAGTTTCTTTCAGAGCAGGGATCTCTTTCAGCTATTCTGCATGGTGTACAGCTTTTAGTTGAAGCAGATAATTCTTTGAAATCTTCACTTTCTGAAATACCTTTTGTCTTGACAGCTGATGGGTCTTGGCAGCAGCCCTCCAGGTATAACTTACGTGGTATAAGTTTCTATGGAATATATATGTTTCTTTCTTATAATAAAAATAAACCTCTTGAGTCCTATTTATAGGTTATAAGCTTTAGGTTACAAATTTACAATTGAACTTCAAACAGCAAACAAAACCCTGACACAAATAGCAGAGAAGAGAGTCAAGAGACTTCTAATTTAGTTTTTTTTTGTGTTACAGTTTCTAGTACTAAATACTAATTACAGTGGATTCTTATGGTTTGGTCTTTGGTGCAATTTAGCGTTCTTAATCCTAGTGGTCTTCTTGACCACGTATTTTGTCCTCTTGTTTGATTGTCTTTTGCAATAAAATACTGTCTTAGTAAAAAAAAAAAAAAGAGGGTTCTTATATTGTCAACGTTGTTTATTTTATTTATTTATTTTATATAAGCAAGTTCAAGTTGGTGAATGAATAAGTACAATTTGCTCAAATTCCATGAGTTAGTGTTGAACCAAGATGAAATCCATCTTGTTATTATTCATTTCTAGTGCTGTTTATTTGTGCTGTCCTAATATTAGATTAGGCATATGCTGTGGTGTAGATATAGGTAGGGGTTTTTGATTTTTTGAACAAAGTGACAGAGTTGTAGTTTGAGTTTGTTTTTTATGAGATTTATATTAACAGGATGGTGGACATCTTGTTCCCTGACTGTTTATACCTTGTATTTTGATTACTATTATTATTAACAAAGTTTGGTATAAAAAAAAAGACCAAGATTTTATCCAACACCTTTGGAGCTATAAGATCCTTCTTAATATTGATGCTTAGAATTTTACATGTATGTTGCTCTTCCATATCTATGTAAATGGTATCAAGATGAGGTATATAAATATGTTTTTTACATTAGTTTTGAAGTTCCAAGGTCATCTGTTAACACCACACACTATTTTCACCAACGTGCGCCGTACATCCTTTAATTAGCTTATGGTTATAATGCTATTTGATATATTATTGTCTCACAGGCTCTATGATCCTCGAGTGCCTGCACTAAGGAAGGTGCTACACAGAGAAGTGTTTTTCCCTTCTGACAAATTCTCAGATACAGAAACTTTGGATATTTTAGTTATGCTTGGACTCAGAAGAACTTTGGGCTATTCTGGTTTGCTCGATTGTGCTAGATCAGTTTCTTTGTTGCATGATTCTGGCAAATCAGAGACACTAAGCTATGCGAGGAGGTTGCTTGTTTGTTTAGATGCTCTTTCACTTAAGCTCTCGATTGGCGAGGAAGGAAATCTTGATGAGTCAAAGAATTCAATTTTCCACAAGGACAATGCAGCTGAGGATGGTGATGTTATGCATGATGAGTCTCTTAACAGAAATGGGAACCAAATTTTAGAGGATTTGGACATAGATTCTTTCATAAGTAATTTCATTGATGATCAGCCAGAAGAGGATTTTTGGTCTGAAATGAGGGCTATTGCTTGGTGTCCTGTATGTGCTGATCCACCTCTAAAAGGAATCCCGTGGTTGAAGTCCAGTAACCAGGTATCACCCCCATGCAAAGTGAGACCCAAATCCCAGATGTTTGTGGTATCCTACTCAATGCATATACTAGAGGGTGAATGCTGCTCGTTGTACCTGCAAAAAAGACTTGGTTGGATGGATCGCCCAAACATACATATTTTATCCACACAGTTGACTGAGCTATCCAAGTTATATAGACAGCTCAAATTACATCCATCTGATCTACCTGTTGTTGATACTGCACTTTCTGATGGAATTCCATCACTCTATTCAATGATGCAAGAGCATGTTGGCACTGATGAATTTGCGGAGCTAAAATCAGCATTAGATGGTGTTTCCTGGGTTTGGATTGGGGATAACTTTGTTGTTCCAAATGCTCTTGCATTTGATTCACCTGTGAAATTTACTCCATATTTGTATGTTGTTCCATCTGAATTATCGGAATTCAGAGATCTGCTCATGAAATTAGGTGTGAGAATTAGTTTTGATATTTGGGACTATTTGCATGTCTTACAACGATTGCGAAATGATGTGAAAGGATTCCCGTTGTCAACAGATCAGTTAAATTTTGTCCATTGTATCCTTGATGCTGTAGCAGATTGTTGCTCAGAGAAGCCACTTTTTGAAGCATCTAACACTCCAATCTTAATTCCAGATTCTTCTGGAGTTCTTATGGATGCTTGCAATCTTGTGTATAATGATGCACCATGGATGGATAGCAGTACTCCCATTGGGAAATATTTTATACATCCAAGTATTAGCAATGATCTGGCGTGTAGGTTGGGGGTACAATCACTTCGCTGCCTCTCCTTAGTTGATGATGACATGACTAAAGATCTTCCTTGCATGGACTTTGCTAGAATAAAAGAGCTTTTGGCATCACATGGGGACAATGACCTTTTATTGTTCGACCTACTTGAGTTGGCAGATTGCTGCAAAGCCACTAAGCTACACCTAATCTTTGACAAGAGGGAACATCCTCGCCAGTCTTTGTTGCAACACAATATGGGTAACTGAAATATTTATATAATTTATTGTTGAATGAGTTAATTTATTTCCTAACATTTTATTAGGTGTAATGTTCTTCTAGTTGCAAAGCATATGAATTAAGCTTAATTTCATTTACAAAAATGTGATTACTGCAGGTGAATTTCAAGGGCCTGCCCTATTAGCCATTCTAGAAGGGGTTAGCTTGAGTAGAGAGGAAGTAAGTAGCCTCCAATTTCTACCTCCATGGAGACTAAGGGGCAGTACACTTAACTATGGTTTGGCTTTGCTTAGCTGTTATTTTGTCTGTGATCTCCTCTCAGTGGTTTCTGGTGGCTACTTATACATGTTTGATCCTCGTGGTTTGGTGCTTGCTGCACCGTCAACCTGTGCTCCTGCAGCAAAAATGTTTTCTTTGATAGGTATTTGTTCATAGGCCATTCATTCAATATATTGTCTGCTCCCCAAGGATGATGTTGCACCCATGTTTAAACTTTTCTGATAATCATTATGACTTCCCTAATGTTTTTAGCTTTTATCTTTTCTTTTTGTAGTTTTTTAACTAACTCAGAAATGCCTCAATGATAATAGTAATAGTTTTTATCTTCTTATTGACCACTTTGTTGTGTGGTTGTGGTGTGGTAACTTAACATCATGCCACAGTTTCATCTCGTGTTGAGTAGAATTGAAGACAAGAACTTTCTAATGCTTGGTCTTCAGGTACTAATTTGACTGACCGGTTCCGTGATCAATTTAATCCCATGCTGATTGGTCACAATATGTCATGGTCATCATCGGATTCTACTATTATTCGCATGCCTCTGTCTTCTGAATGCTTGAATAATGGACTTGAACTTGGATCAAGGAGATTAAAGCAGATTAGTGACAGATTTATGGAGCACTCTTCTAGATCACTTATATTCTTAAAGTCGGTGATGCAGGTATTGTTAGTGTTTAATTTTTCTGTGCATGTAGCTATTTATCACAGCACTTTACTTCATAATACTTTTATTTATGATCAGGTGTCAATCTCAACATGGGAGGAAGGAAACCCACAGCCTTGTGAGGACTATTCAGTTAGCATTGATTTGTCATCTGCTATCATGAGAAATCCCTTTTCAGAGAAAAAGTGGAGGAAGTTTCAAATATCTCGATTGTTTAATAGCTCCAATGCTGCAACAAAATTGCATGTAATAGATGTACATTTGAACCATGGGGCTGCAAGAGTTGTTGACCGATGGCTCGTTGCACTCAGCCTAGGCTCTGGGCAAACAAGAAACATGGCTCTAGATAGGTATGTTATGGAAGAAAGTGGATTTTAGATTTTTTTATTCCCTGATCTGTGGCTGCAGAGTCTACAATTTAGAAGTTAAAAGTTGAAAATATACATGTGATGCTTCCCCTTTGATTAATTTGGGAAGTCAATACTTTGAGGGCAGGACAATTGATTGTGGAATCAGTGATTTCATATATATGGCAAACTTATACGACTTGAAGGGTAAAGTTGTATTAAGTAAGCTATCAGGATCTGTAATGGCGTTTGCTTTCTGTACATTTTTAAGTGATAAATATAAATTTCTAAAATCATTAACATTTGTTGCATTCCGTGATTTAGAGGTGCTTCATATTCTTTTTTGTCAATTGGACCATCTAGGATAGACAATAATCTGAACTATCATTTTCACGCACTTTTACTCAGACTGGATTTCTCCATGCAAAAGGACCAGTCCTGTATCATGGGTCAACTGTAAAATTGTTTGACTTAACACTATAAGAATTCTTATGATTCCGGTAATGACTTTGAACCAATGGAAACTATCTTGTTTTAAGTATGGCTAGAATCATCGATCTGTGAAACTTGCTGACATGGAGAATATCCTGTTAAGGAATTGTACTTCTCAGATAAGTTTCCACAAATGGTTCTTTAAAATAACAAGCTTGATGAAATCCACCTATTTCTTTGCAGGCGATATCTCGCATACAACTTGACACCTGTTGCCGGAGTTGCAGCACATATATCCCGTGATGGCCATCCTGCAGATGTTTGTCTAGCAAGTTCTATCATGTCCCCTCTTCCTCTGTCTGGTGGTATAAATGTACCTGTTACTGTTCTTGGATGTTTCCTGGTTTGTCACAATGGAGGTCGCTCCCTTTTTAATTACCAAGAAAAGCAAGCTTCAGAAGAGACACGGGCTGATGCTGGAAATTATTTGATGGAAGCCTGGAACAGAGAGTTGATGTCATGTGTGCGGGATTCCTACATTGAATTAATATTGGAAATCCAGAGGTTAAGAAAAGATGCTTCTAATTCTACAATCGAATCAAGTGTAAGTCGTGCAATCAGCCTGTCTTTGAAGGCTTATGGAGACAAAATTTATTCCTTTTGGCCAAGGTCTAATGTGCAAAATATGGTCAAACTACAAGGAAATGGTTGTAGTTTAGTTCCAATGGAAGTGCTGAAACCAGAATGGGAATGCTTAATTGAACAGGTGATAAGGCCTTTCTATGCTCGTGTTGTTGACCTTCCTGTGTGGCAGCTTTACTCTGGAAACCTAGCCAAGGCTGAAGAGGGTATGTTTCTTTCACAGCCAGGGAATGGGGTGGGTGGTAATCTGCTTCCAGCTACAGTTTGCAGCTTTGTAAAGGAGCACTACCCTGTGTTTTCAGTACCTTGGGAGTTGGTAACTGAAATTCAAGCCCTGGGGATTACAGTTCGGGAAGTGAAACCTAAAATGGTTCGGAATCTTTTAAGAGTTTCTTCGACATCTTTTGTTCTCCGATCAGTCGATATGTATATAGACGTTCTTGAGTACTGCTTGTCTGATATTGAGATTCGGGAATCATCTAATTCAAATGGAAATTCTCTGACAGTTGACCATAGTAACTCTAACTATATCCATAGGGAAAGTCAAGTTGTCGGTAGCAGTTCTGCTCCTGTTTCAGTCCCTGTGCATAATTTTCGTGCATCATCTATGCAGAATGCTAGCAGTTCAGGAGATGCAATTGAAATGGTGGCAAATCTGGGGAAGGCTTTAATTGATTTTGGCCGAGGAGTTGTTGAGGATATTGGTAGGGCTGGAGGGCCCTTAGCTCAGAGGAACATGGTTGCAGGCAGCAGTAATAGCATCTATGGAAATGGAGACCAAAATCTTCTATCAATAGCAGCTGAGCTTAAAGGTTTACCATTCCCAACTGCAGCAAACCATTTGACCAAGTTGGGCGTTACTGAACTTTGGGTTGGGAACAAGGAGCAACAGGCGTTGATGGTTTCTTTGGCTGAAAAGTTTGTCCACCCTAAGGTATTGGAAAGGTCAATCTTGGCTGATATTTTTTCAAATGGTGTGCTACTATCATTATTAAAACTGCAAAATTTCACTCTTCAGCTACTGGCCTGTCATATGAGGATAGTTTTTCATGGTAACTGGGTGAATCATGTAATGGGCTCAAATATGGTTCCTTGGTTTTCATGGGAGAATGATACATCAAGCTTTGGTGGTGAAGGAGGTCCTTCCCCCGAATGGATAAGACTCTTCTGGAAAAATTTCAGTGGCAGTTCAGAAGACCTCTTACTCTTTTCTGACTGGCCCCTCATTCCCGCTTTTCTTGGTCGGCCAATCTTATGCCGTGTTAGGGAGCGTAATTTGGTATTCATTCCACCCCTGGTTATTATTCCAACATCAGAAGAAGGTGCTTTGGAAATGGGAGCAACTGGAAGCAATGATCTGCCTGAATCTGAATCTGTTCAAGCTTACGTTTCAGCTTTTGAAGTAGCTAAAAACACGCATCCTTGGTTGTTATCATTGTTGAATCTCTGCAACATACCTATATTTGATATAGCTTTTCTGGACTGTGCTGTTTCATGCAACTGCTTCCCTGCTCCTGGCCAATCATTAGGGCAAATTATTGCTTCCAAGTTGGTTGCAGTTAGAAATGCTGGCTATTTCTCCGAACTTACATCCCTTTCAGCTTCAAATTGTGATGCACTTTTTGCACTTTTGGCTAATGACTTTTTGTCAAATGGCTCTAATTTTAGAGGGGAAGAACTTGAAGTTTTACGTTCACTTCCTATATATAAAACAGTTGTGGGTTCATACACACGATTGCTCAGTGATGACCAGTGTATCATTTCTTCAAGTTCATTCCTTAAACCATATGATGAACGTTGTCTCTCCTATTCCACTGATTCAGTTGAATTTTCATTACTTCGAGCACTTGGAGTCTCTGAATTGCATGATCAGCAGATTTTAATAAGGTTTGGCTTGCCTGGGTTTGAAGGTAAACCCGAATCTGAAAAGGAGGATATACTAATATATCTTTACACAAATTGGCAAGACCTACAAATGGATTCTTCTGTAATTGAAGCTTTAAAGGAGGCTAAATTTGTAAGGAATTCTGATGAGTTTTGCACATATCTGTCTAAGCCCAAGGATTTATATGATCCTGGCGATGCTTTACTAACATCTGTTTTCTCTGGAGAGAGGAAAAAGTTTCCAGGAGAAAGGTTTAATTCAGATAGGTGGCTTCGCATTTTGAGAAAAACTGGTCTCCGAACTGCAACAGAATCTGAGGTGATACTTGAATGTGCCAAAAGAGTAGAGTTTCTTGGAACTGAATCCATGAAGTCCAGAGATTTGGATGATTTTGAGGATTTAAGCAATGCTCAGAATGAAGTTTCAGTGGAAGTTTGGACACTAGCTGGATCTGTTGTTGAAACAGTGTTCTCAAACTTTGCTGTCCTCTATGGCAACAACTTCTGCGATCTCCTTGGAAAAATTAAATGCATACCTGCGGAATTTGGTTTTCCAAATGTTGTTGGAAAAAAAGGTGGCAAGAGAGTACTCACTTCATATAGCGAAGCCATTCTGTCAAGGGATTGGCCTCTGGCTTGGAGTTATGCTCCCATTATTTCAAGACAAAATCTTGTTCCTCCTGAGTATTCCTGGGGATCACTCCAGCTTAGAAGCCCTCCATCTTTTCCTACAGTACTAAAACACTTGCAGGTAACTCTGGTAGTCCCTTGTGTATTCATCCAAGATGATGGATTGTATGCTAAAATCTTTCTAACATGATTTTCCAGATTGTTGGAAAAAACGGTGGTGAAGACACACTTGCTCATTGGCCAACTGCATCAGGCATGATGACTATTGATGAAGCTTCTTGTGAAGTGTTAAAGTACTTGGATAAGACTTGGAATTCCCTCTCTTCTTCAGGTAGACTCCATTCTTGGCTTTTTTTTCAATTGCTGTCTTGTGTCAATTCTTAATTCATAATCTTCACATATACTTGATCTTCTGTTTTCGTACATTATTACTATTTCTAACCTTTAGTCCAAAAAGAATAAAAAACCTTTGGTGTTGGAGGAAATATCTCATCTCAACTGCAAATTGCTGTGTTGGTTAATTCTGCCAACTCTCTTTAATTTTTGTTCTCGTTTTACTTTTTTACATTTCATAGTCCATAAACATTAGTTACTGTTAATCAGCTTTTTACATTCTGCTTTCTTTTGTTTATGCAGATAAAATGGAGTTGCAAAGAGTTCCCTTTATACCTGCTGCAAATGGAACGCGCTTGGTGACAGCAAACATGCTTTTTGCCCGTCTAACAATTAACTTATCCCCATTTGCCTTTGAATTGCCTACTTTATATCTTCCTTTTCTGAAGATTCTCAAAGATTTGGGACTTCAGGACATGCTTTCAATTGAGTCTGCGAGGGATCTTCTTTTGAATCTCCAGAAAACTTGTGGATATCAGCGTCTAAATCCAAATGAACTCCGGGCGGTGCTTGAAATTTTGCATTTTATCTGTGATGGGATTGGTGAAGACATGTCCAATGGGCCCAGTTGGACGTCAGAAGCAATAGTCCCTGATGATAGCTGCAGACTTGTTCATGCTATGTCCTGTGTGTATATTGATTCCCATGGATCCCGATTTATAAAATGCATTGACCCTTCCAGGTTAAGATTTATTCATCCAGACCTTCCAGAGAGATTGTGCATTGTCTTGGGCATAAAAAAGCTGTCTGATGTAGTCATTGAGGTAGCACGATATTCTGACACAATTACTTTTTATATTAGCTTTATTTGTTCTGGTCAAAGTAGAGTTGTCTTTATCTTTATTCAAAATTTGCTTTGTCAATGTAGGAATTAGATCACGAGGAGCATTTGCAGACTTTGGATTACGTTGGGCCGGTCCCAATAGCAGCCATCAGAGAGAAACTGTTGAGCAAGTCACTTCAGGGTGCTGTATGGACTGTTGTAAATAGCATGGCTAGCTACATTCCTGCAATTAAGAATTTATCTCTTGGTACCATACAAAACTTATTAGAAGCTGTTGCAGAGAAGTTGCAGTTTGTTAAATGCATTCATACTCGTTTTTTGCTTCTTCCAAAGTACGTAGACATTACACAAGCAGCTAAGGACTCCATCATACCAGAGTGGGTTGATGGATCCATGCATCGAACTCTTTACTTCATTAACCGGTCAAACACCAGTATATTAGTTGCTGAACCACCATCCTATATTTCGGTTTTTGATGTTATTGCAATTGTTGTAAGCCTGGTTTTGGGGTCTCCTACTCCATTACCTATTGGATCTCTATTTGTCTGTCCTGGAGGCACTGAAACTGCAATTGTCGATATTCTGAAACTGTGTTTGGACAAGCAAGAAACGGAAGCAACTAGTGGCAGCAATGGTTTGATAGGCAAAGAACTGTTGCCTCAAGATGTTCATCAAGTACAATTTCATCCATTGAGGCCCTTTTACGCTGGAGAGATAGTGGCATGGCGCTCTCAAAATGGAGAAAAGCTCAAATATGGTAGAGTTCCAGATGATGTCAGACCATCAGCGGGCCAAGCACTGTACAGATTCAAGGTGGAAACCTTAACGGGTGTGATGCAGCCTCTTCTTTCTTCACATGTTTTCTCATTCAGAAGTATAGCGATGGGCAGTGAGACTTCACCAATGCCAGTGGATAATAGTCATGCAGTAGTTAATAGCAGAACTCATGTTGAAATGCCAGAAACTTCTGGAAGCGGCGAAGCAAGATCTCAGGTTTGTTCACTTCTGGTGTTGCCACCAACTCGCCATTATTGATTGTGTACTATCATGATTGCATATCTATTTAATGGAAAAATACTTGGGAACTCAGATTTTTCCCAACTCTCACATGAGGTGAGATCCATAATATTGTGGGACTGGGGAAATCACTCCAAGTGAGAATTGGGAAATTTTTTGAGAAATAGTTGTGGGTTATAGCATCTTTCTGTTGCATTTCTGTAACTCAAAATGGTTCTTTGTGGGCAGCTGCAAGCTGGCAAAGAGCTCCAGTATGGCCGAGTATCAGCTGAAGAACTGGTGCAAGCCGTACAAGAGATGCTTTCTGCAGCTGGGATTTATATGGATGTGGAGAAGCAGTCCCTACTACAGAAAACAATAACGCTGCAAGAACAGTTAAAGGAGTCCCAGACAATCCTTTTGCTTGAACAGGTATGCGATTGAACTATACGTATTTACAAATTGTTGTCGTATCCTTTTGTTACATAGTAAGCTACTAAAAAAGAAATCATATAATGGGATTAATTTGTTCAGGAAAAAGCTGATACGGCAGCAAAAGAAGCCGATTCAGCAAAAGCAGCCTGGCTTTGTCGGGTCTGCTTGACCGCTGAAGTTGACATAACTATAGTTCCTTGTGGCCATGTACTCTGTCGGAGGTGCTCATCTGCCGTTTCCAGGTGTCCATTTTGTCGACTCCAGGTCTCCAAAACTATGAGAATATTTCGGCCGTGATCAGCCTGTTTCTTTGGGGAAGAGGTTGTGATGTTTATATATATTCAGTTTCGAAAAACGATAGTCACCTCTCTTCCATTTGATTTCTCTGCTGTTTTCTTTTGCTGGAAGGGGGGAGTTAGTACGAGGAAATCATTTGAAAGCAGCAAAGGGAAAGGAAATAGGTGTTGTGAAAATATAGGAAAGTTGAATTCGATATTGATTTTTACCGTACGAGCAAAGTTTCTGTATGCCCGTCATGTGTGGTATTGTGTAAATAGCGAGTTAATTGCCCTCCATCTTCTTCACCCTCATTCAACCCTCATCACTCTCTCTCTCTCTTTTCCCTTTCTCAGTCCAGCAACTCGCTTTGGTTCGGTGAGTTGGAGAACGAGTTATCCGATTCCTTCCTGTCACTCCCCACTGATGCAGTACTATATGTTTTGAAGAAATTGGATAAAGACCCATGAAAATGAAATGCTTGGAGTTTTTCAATTTGGCCTCTCAGAAAAAAAATGGATTTAGGTTTCGATGTTTAGTCCATATAAAAAAGGACTTTTTCCATTGATGCGCAAACTTCTGTGGTAATTACAGAGCAGGTGAAAAGGTGGAGCCTATGACACAAATTTGGCCTTCAAAAGATCTCATGTTTTGCACATGATTATTTAACTGTTAAATTAACAGAAAATATAACACTTAATAAATCTATCATTTGACAATATAAAACAAATATATCAAATGTGTAAAATTGCAAAATGAGACTGAAATGTTTTAAAAATGTGCATGAAAAGTGCAATAACACTTTTTTGAATTGCTAAACAGTAATTTAATACCAAAAAAAATAATTTAAAACACTTAATAAATCTATCATTTGACAATATAAAACAAATATATCAAATGTGTAAAATTGCAAAATGAGACTGAAATGTTTTAAAAATGTGCATGAAAAGTGCAATAACACTTTTTTGAATTGCTAAACAGTAATTTAATACCAAAAAAAATAATTTAAAACACTTAATAAATCTATCATTTGACAATATAAAACAAATATATCAAATGTGTAAAATTGCAAAATGAGACTGAAATGTTTTAAAAATGTGCATGAAAAGTGCAATAACACTTTTTTGAATTGCTAAACAGTAATTTAATACCCAAAAAAATAATTTAAAACACAAAAAATTAGGCAAAAAGAATGGAGAAGTGGGGTATCGATCCCCATACCTCTCGCATGCTAAGCGAGCGCTCTACCATCTGAGCTACATCCCCTGTTGATCCTTCTTTCTTGCTTTACTTATTATAGACTTACATAATAGATATAAGGCCTATCCACGTGGATGTTTCCGAAATCACCCGCGAAGCCATGCAACTTTGTTCCGGATAAGAGGGATAAGAGAGGGGTCAAGACTCGAGCGAGATAGAGTATGAAAATGGCGACTTCTCTGCAACTGACGACGGACTTCTCCAAACCAACAATTCACCTGAAACCCTCTCTCGAATTCGCAACCACTCCTCGCCGTTTCCGGACCTCTCTATCTATACCTCGAGCTTATTCTTCGTCCTCCGATTCTTCCCTCGTCAGTCGCAGACACTTCGTTTCTGAGACGGCGGCGCTGTCTCTATCCCTCACCACTTTGCCGCTGTTCGGATCCGTACTGCCGGCCAAGGCGGAGGATCCCGCGCTTTCGGAGTGGGAGAAAGTTTCCCTTCCTATCGACCCCGGGGTCGTCCTCCTTGACATTGCTTTTGTACCCGAGGACCCCAAGCACGGTAAACCCACTTTCTCTCTCCCTCTCTCCCTCTCTCTCTCTCTCTCTCTCTACAATCTGTTGTTTGGCTCCTCAGAAAATGCATGCGATAAAATTCCAAGTGCTGTTAGTTAATGCTAAGATTCATATTATCTGGAATTAAAATTGAGTATTTGTTGGTTAATTTATGTGGCTAGGTTTTCTTTTGGGGACCAGGCAAACCCTTTTAGAGACGAAGGATGGCGGAGAAACTTGGGTTCAGCGTTCGATTCCGTCAGCTGAAGATGAAGATTTTAATTACAGATTCAATGCCATAAGCTTCAAAGGGAAGGAGGGTTGGATTGTTGGAAAGCCTGCAATTCTGTTGCACACTTCTGATTCCGGAGACAGCTGGGAAAGGATACCGCTAAGCTCTCAGCTTCCTGGAGATATGGTAAATCTTTCTATTACTCATTTAATCTCAAATATCCCTTTTTAGCGTGATTCTATGCAATTTAAGTGATAACTGATATCCGTGATGCAGTTTCTTATGAAGTAATGAAAACATTGGATGAAGTAATCAACATTGTTTTCCGTTTGGATATTGGTAAGCTGAGATAAGCCTATCTGTTTGTAATGTTTCCAGGTGTATATAAAGGCAACTGGTGAGAAGAGTGCAGAGATGGTGACTGACGAAGGTGCAATTTATGTGACATCAAACAGAGGCTACAACTGGAGGGCTGCTGTTCAGGAGACTGTTTCCGCTACTCTTAATAGGTATGTTTTCATTCAGTGGTCGGATTAAAGATTATAGTTGGAAACTTAAGACGTTCACACAATATTTCAAAGTTTGAGATTTTACGTATATCGTGAATATCTGAGATGGTTTCTTTTCGTTTTCCTCAGATTTTCATATTGTTTAAGTTGGTTGCTCTTTTATTGACGATACAAAGGCAACAAGTTTCATGTATCTCCATTGCTTTTTCAGAACAGTTTCTAGTGGAATTAGTGGTGCAAGTTACTACACTGGAACTTTTAATTCTGTGAATCGCTCACCCGATGGAAAATATGTTGCCGTCTCAAGCCGCGGTAATTTCTATCTCACTTGGGAGCCTGGCCAGGTGAGTTTCTCCTTTTCTATGCAATATGGCTTTTCCCTCTGTCTAATCACTGTGTTTTATCTTTTACCCCCTGAAAATTCAGATGCAGTAAGTTTGTGGGATATACTCATGCACTCATGTTAACTGTGAAGCCTGTGATTCATTGCCTTCTTTACATTTTCAGCCATACTGGCAGCCACATAACAGAACAATTGCAAGAAGAATTCAAAACATGGGATGGAGAGCCGATGGTGGTCTTTGGCTCCTTGTTCGTGGAGGGGGACTTTATCTGAGCAAAGGTACCGGGGTAAGTAAATACTGTTTTTCCCTGTAACCTTATCATGCAAGAAGAATAATTCACCTTGTAACCTTGTCACTCTCATAGCATAGAAGCTAAGATATTGCTTATTATTTCAGTTAACAGAGGATTTTGAAGAAGTTCCAGTCCAAAGCCGGGGTTTTGGCATTCTTGATGTCGGGTACCGATCAAAGGTAATGGTTTTCCGTCCATGTGCTTGTCTGGTCTCCTTCAATTACTGTAATCAGAACCCTTCTAGTGTAATTAGTTTTTACATGTTTAGTGACTGTTTTTGTACTACGCAGGATGAGGCTTGGGCAGCCGGGGGAAGTGGGATTTTACTGCAGACTACCAATGGTGGCAAGACATGGACCCGTGACAAAGCAGCGGACAATATTGCAGCCAATCTATACTCTGTAAAGTAAGTCTAATCTCTCCAGACGTTTGTCTATGAATTTGGTATTTGGTATTCCCCTTAGGAACTATTATTGATAATCCAAAATCTAATTGTGCACTCCTCATGTGGTACAAGAGAATATTTCTTTCTAAATATAGAAAGTTTGAAGTGCCCGATTAGATTTATGGAGTGCCAATAGCAATTCCTTTTAGCGATTGTACCGCGAGAGATTTTTCAATGGATTCGAAATACTGCAACTTGGTGTTATAATTTCTATACTGCTGCAGGTTTATTGATGACAAAAAAGGATTTGTGCTGGGGAATGACGGGGTCTTGCTTCGGTATCTTGGATAAAGTTTTAATCTACGCACGGTAATTATTTTAAGTGCTCTTGGGCGTTCTAAGAGAAATCATCTCGTCATTTAGAATCGTTCATTGACATGTGTATTTATGCAGGTTTAAGAATGGTGCTTTTGCAATTTTGTACTGGTGACATAGCACATATATGATCGATCAGGTATCCAAAGCTGCGAAGTGGAGAGGGGTCAATGCCTCATTCATTTGATATTGTAATTTTTCTGTAATTATAACCTTCTGCGGACACATACTTTGAAATATATTTTTACACGCTCACAGTAAGATAATTTGTATAAGCCATTTGAAAGGGATCTATCCATCCATTGATTGACTTCTTAAGTAAATTTTCTTTGGTTTACTCCTCTGGAGAAAAGAGCATCTTCGAATTCGAAATGTCTATACCACGGAAAACCAGACGAAACGATAAATGGTATACCACGAAATTGGTACAAGGAAAATGTTGTGCTAGGATAACACCAAACCAATTGGAACCAATTCAAGCTAATCCACAGGAAATATATCAAATGGAATGCAAGAACAAAATATAAAATACACCAAGATTTTAACGAGGTTCCTCAACAGTCAGTTTAACTTGAGTACGTCCTCGGAGTAGTAGGAGCTCACCCAATAATCCACTATCAACCAAATGGGAGTTTACAAAGTGTTGTCAATCTCACAACCTAAAACTCCAATACAACCAATAATTTTCACACACCAAAGAACCAAATAGAGAATGAAATATTGTGAATAATTTCCTCTCTGTACGAAGCTCAAAGCTAATACAACAAATACAATTTTGATGAATGATTACTAACCGAAGAGAGGTGCTCTCTTCCAATGAGGAATGCAGCACTCCTTCTCTGCTCGGATGCTCTGCTACTCTGTTCTCTGAGCAGAGTTGGGCTTCACCAAAAAACAAATGATGCTTTCTCTACTTCTCCAAAGGCAAAGGGTGGAAGTAAAAAACCAAATTCTCTGCCTTTGAAAATTCAACAAATCAAAAGGAAACATGATCATTTGTCTCCTCATAATGATGTTCCCACATCTTTATGCCCTCATTTTTTATTATATGCACCGAAAGGTTTTTGGCCACTTGGCCACTAATTCAACAAAAAACGTGGCAAAATTGAAAAGTGGATAAATGAAGGAAATTGTTGTTGATGCTTCAAAATTTAATTATGTATTTTAAATTTTCAATATTTAGAAAGAAATACTCTTATACAGTACTCTCATAGGAATGTTAAAGAATAAGTGGTAGAAAAGATGGTATCTTGAATTCCCAATTTTTGTTATACTGTCCCCGGGGAGTTAAAATCTTGGATTTTCCTTTCGGCAGTGATAGGAGGACGAAAAAGTAAACAAATGGACCTGAGTCGAACGAACAGTGATTTTTCTGGTCAGAATGTAAATTGGCAATGATAGGAGGCCGAAAAAGTAAACAAATGAACAGAAAATACAGACGAAACGATAACCCCCCTCCTTTCATAAAAAGCTTCTCTCTCTTTCCACCGGACGCCGCTCGTCATCAACACCAACTACCAAGGTCTCTCTCTCTCTCTCTCTCTCTCTCTCTCTCTCTTAATTATGTTAATTATGTTAATGTTCTGTTGTTCAAGTATGTCAGCCCTCAAATTTTGCTTGTTTCAGTTCAGTTAAATCATATTTGAGTGCGAGAGGAGCAATTAAAGGAGAGCAATGATGCTCTGTTTTTCTAGTCCTTCACCTCCAAGCTCTCACCTTTTATTGACTGAATTTTCTCACTCTTTTAAGAGTTCCCAGCTTCCTCTTCCGGTACGTAATTATTGTGTACTTTGCTATTTTTCTATATAGTTTGTTGTAATTTCGTTTGTGTTTTCGCTCCTGCCGCGTTTATTTTCCCCTTATAAGTTGTAATGGATTCAAATATTCGATTGCGCTATAAAATGTGGTTTTTTGTTCACAACATTTGGTTAGAGAATGAGTGTCTGTTGGCTCTCTATTTTCTCAGTGTAAGCAGCAGAAAAGACAGCCCGATGGGTCTCCAAGAGCTTCTAGAGTTGTCGGTTACTATGGATTGAAAAACCCTCCTTATAAACTTGTAAGTAAACTACTTTCTCGTTTTGCTAAACCAATTTTTAAGGACATGAAATTGGGTTGGCCAAGTCAGCTTCTACTGTCACATTAGGTGCATGAAGAGAAGAAGTTTTTAGGTTTCCTATTTGCCTTTGTCAATGTCTTATAACCTGATTGGATTTGCAAGATACTTTAGTGATGTGACTGTTTGGTTTCTGAAGTTCGTGTGGTATAGCATTTGATTCTATGAAGCCCTCACTTATCGCAGTTATCCATCTCGCGTTGTAAATCTTATTGTGTGGAGATTACTATTCTGTGTCCTGCTGCTTATTCTTGTTGCGTGATGATACATACATGAAATTATATTATACGTACAACATGCATATGATCTTCCCTGACTGAAGTGTAATGTTTCTTTTTTCAGGATGCTTTGGAGCCTTATATGAGTCAGAGAACATTGGAAGTTCACTGGGGAGGCCATCATCGAAACTATGTGGAAGGTCTGAACAAACAGCTGGAGAAGAGTGACGTACTATATGGCTACACTTTCGATGAACTTGTCAAAGCAACTTATAATAATGGGAATCCTTTGCCTGAATTTAACAACACTGCTCAGGTATCTACAAAATCGTTAGCTGATTTGTATACTTTTCTTGACTGGATCATTTTTAAATGCTATCAATGAGCCTGCATAGGGGTCACTGATCAAAGATGTGGAATGTTTAGCGACAGGCTGTTATATGCTTAGTTGACTTTCTTAGGCTTAAATATACTACCACCGGACAATATGTGATACAATCGTGTAGCCTGAAGCAGAACTGATTCTAAAGCTTGTTCAAATTTTTAGTTTTCCTGGTAGGTTGTTCCTAAAGGTTTAGTGCAGTTTCAGACTGGTTTAAGACTCACAAACTTGAAGTCCAGTCTTGGTCATAGCATGAAAAAATGTTGCAAACAGGTGACATGTTGTGAAAAGTGATATGCAACAAGGAAAGTTGACCTTGTTCGACATCTAATTTGGGGATTATGAGACGACATTCTTTGACTTTATCGTTGTAGGTGTGGAATCATGACTTCTTTTGGGAGTCCATGCAACCGGGAGGAGGAGAGATGCCCCAACTGGGTGTCCTTCAGCAGATAGAAAAGGATTTTGGTTCCTTTTCAAATTTCAGAGAGAAGTTTACAGAAGCAGCACTTACGCTATTTGGCTCTGGCTGGGTTTGGCTTGTTTGTAAGTCCTTTCTCATGTTTATTTCTGAACTTGTGTGAGTTAATGTGTCTGGAATTTCAAAGAATGAATTTTCCTCATATTCATTGATTGGGTAATCTCATACTTACATTAATTTTTTCGAGTTCAACATCACTAAGTTTCTGTACTTACCTGCCAAAGAATTCATCTTGTGACCTTGTTTGCTAAATAACTCCTCTGGTTACCGATAATTTTCCTTGTTTCATTTTCCCAGTAAAGAGAGAAGAGAGACGACTTCAGATAATTAAAACTTCGAATGCCATTTGCCCACTTGTTTGGGATGACATAGTAAGTAAAACCAATTTTTCCCAATTTTTTTCTGACACTTATTTCAGCAGTTTCATTAATTATCTCTTATCCTGCAGCCAATAATCAGTTTGGATCTTTGGGAGGTGTGTAAATGATATCTCTCGCTCTCTGCTCTTTTCTACCCGCCCCACCCCCTCCTCTCTCTCTCTCTCTCTCTCTCTCTCTCTCTCTCTCTCGCGGGGAGGGAGATGAAATTTTCTTAAATATGCTAATACTTTTTCCTTTTTGCTTTCGTTCTTGCAGCATGCTTATTATCTGGATTTCAAGGTTTGTATTGGTATCAAACTTCATTTAGTTTCCACTAGGTGGCTCTAATTTTTTAATGATCCTTGGGTAACTTGTTAACAGAATGACAGGGGAAAGTACGTGGATACGTTTATGAATCATCTTGTGTCTTGGAATGCGGCAATGGCACGCATGGCTCGAGCTGAGGCCTTTGTGAATTTAAACGAACCTAACATCCCTGTGGCTTAAAAGGCTTGTAACACCTGCAGGATATTGCGGCTAACTGTTATCAAGAGGCTTCCCAATGAGTTTATGGGAGTCTAGCGAGGGTTGAGCTGGATTCGGATCATTTTTCCATAAAAAGATGTAATGCCGGTTTTGTGCCATTGGTGTCACATCTACAATGGTCTTGGTATGAGAGATGCAACCACCTTAGAGAGTAACACTGATTAGATAAAGCATATGACCACGGTTATGGTGCCTTGTACGCCTGGTTTTTATTCTCTATTTACTCATCAGTTTAAGCAGCCAGAAGAGATGGCCTGACTCATGGTTCATGAGGCGATTGCTAAACCAATGTTAGGGACACGAGATGATGAGGTTGGATGGCTAAACTTGTTTTACTGTATCACATTAGTTACATGAAGGTGAAGCACATCAAAAATCAATCGTATGTCATATAAAGTGTTAAAAAACGTGGACCATGTCGTTATCTGGGGCCTCCACATTTGTTATGGTATGCAGGAAATTTTTACGGTCACTTTCGAGAATAGTAGTGTGGATTTGTATCTGAGCAGTTTTATTTTTATCTTTTTTCTGTTGACTTGTTACTTAGGTTGAGTAGAGGCTTGCAGGCAATAAATTATGAACAAATTCGGAATTAGGTAACAATCATGAAACTGGTGTTAGGGAGGCGGCAACTGGAAGTAAATCATGAGAGCAATTAGCGCCATTGACTAGAAGCAGCTTGGACAACAAGGAATGCTAGGAACTGGAAAATAAAGCATTAACCTTTGACTTTGCGGCAAAATTAGTTTTTACTTCTCCAAGATGATCGATAGAAAAGCAATCAGATGCTACATGGCGGTGATAAACTCGTTTTATATAAACTACTCCCCCCCCCACTATATAACATTGTTTAAGCAAAAACTTGGTCTAAGATCTAACGGTCTTCTTCGTTTTTTTGTTTTTTTTTGGGTAATAACGGTCTTCTTCGTTTTGAATAGAAAATGGTGAGAGAATAAACCCGTAAAATTCTTTTGAGATTATTCCATGATTAGCGCTGGCTTAGTAAAATGAAAGGTCAAACAAAAAAACGACAGCCCATTTGAATAATTGTGATTGGTTTTGGACTAAAAATGAATTCAGTTAGGAATTACTTTTCATTTACTAACCGCTTGATATCAGGTAGAAAAAACAAATAAGAAAACAGAAACAGCAAAAAATAAAGGGTAAAACCAAAACAAAATTAGAAAAACTAATGAAAAGAACTTGAAAATTTTGAGTTTTAACGATAAAGACAAAATAAAGGGTAAGATGAATAGTACCAGAATTGACTTTTCAGTATAAAAATGTGGTTTTTCGTTGAAATGAACAAGTGGGAGCTTTTCGTTAAAGTTTTTAACAAAATTAGGAAAAAATTAAAACGTATAAATTACATCCAAAATACTACAAATTAAGAAAGTATAGCCTGGGATGTGGGGTGACGTCACCTGTATCCTTGATCGGTTAATCCGCAATCTAAAATTTTAAGAGAGAGAAAGCGAGAGAGAAGGTAAAAACGGGAAGAGGAAAAGAAGGACGCAAGATCTCAGGAACAAGGGAGGAGGAGGAGGAGGAGGCGGCAGATAAACGTTTCATATCATCGTCCATTCGAGGTTCAATTTCCGCAACCAGCTAAGCATCGAAGAATCGACGAATTGACGAAATCGCACGCTGCATTTGGAAGACAGATTCGAATTCATCAGGTTGATTCGATCGGTGGTGAATCAGTCAAATTCCAATAGATTAGATCTCTTGTCTGCGTTGGGGGATTCCGATTTTGTTCGAGAATCGAATGATGGCGATCGCTTTTCCTCTCAGATTCGTATTTGTATTTGGAATCGAGAGGTATGACATATAATTGGGAGGGAATCGGATTGCGAATGTGAAAGTGAAAGTGAATTGAATGGGGGAGATGGAAAGCGAGTTTTGTTGTAGTCATGCAGATCAGGTGATTTCGTCCTCCTTGCATAACCGATACAATAACACCAACACCAATCCAATGTCGGCTTCTTCTTCTTCGTCTTCCCCTTTTCTCCCGGTTTCGTCGCCGCCACGGTCTTCCTCTCCCGCTTTGGTCGGTGGCGGAGGAGTAGGGTACATAGAACATGTCGTTTCCAAATTCGACACGCTTGTTGGCGTCGCCATCAAATACGGCGTTGAGGTACCATTTCCATTTCCTCATCTCCGCTTTTGATCTTTGCATTTCTCCAAAAATACATGTGAACTTTGGAATTCTTCTGCTTCATTTACTGTTTTGAATTTCTGGGTTTTTCTGTGTCATTTTTTGTTGGTTAATCGAATATTTGCTGGATTCTGAGAAATGTTTGAGGCTCATAGCTGATGTAGTCAATGGAAAATTGGGAATGCGAATAATTGTTTGAGTTTTGATGTTCTTATTGCTTCCAAAGGGGCATTGTGTTTCAGATATCTCGGCAATGTGCCTGATTATTATTTGATTTTTGTTTGTTTGCTTGTTTGATTATCGAGCTTTTTGTCGAAAATAAGTAGTGTTTTGGTGATATTGTAGGTGGCCGACATCAAAAAGATTAACGGCCTTGTTACAGATCGCCAAATGTTTGGCCTCCGGGTTCTTCAGATTCCACTACCTGGGAGGCATCCTCCATCCCCTTGTTTATCAGACGGTTCCAAGGCACCAGGGTAATTATCTGTCTCTACTCTTAATTTGTTTGGTTATTTGACTTTTTGGTTTGCAAACTTGTTTACAGTAGCCGAATATATGATTAGGTCAAAGTTGTATCCCAAACATAATAGTATTACACCTCTAGTTCTTCCCCAAAATAAGTGAAGCACATGATTGGGGCAGGGAGCAGTTGGATCTGCACCTATTGTTAGGAAATGCACTTCGGAATCAGATTCTCGTATTAATCTGCTGTCAATGTGTTCAACTGACATTTTGTGTCATATTTGAGATGTTGCTTCTTTCTTGAATGAGGCAGCCTCGATCACAAAGTTTTTTCATTTTTGGGAATGCATTTTTAGGTGATTATGGTCTAATGCAGTGTGCATTTTAGGTAACATGTCAAGATATATATTAGAGGTCAATTATCTCTCAGTGAATATAGAACCGAAAAAAAAGTCAATAGGTTCTCTTAGTCTTTAAATATTGCTTAACATTTTTTCGTCATTATATTATTTTGTACCGTGTTTTGTTTGTGATTGATTTGTGACTTACCATGTTAACACTTGCTTATACAGCCAGAGTAGTTCCAACCAGACCCCACCTCGCAGCATACAATGTGATCTGTTTAACTCTTTTGGGTCCCATAGAGTTACTCCTACGAAGAAACCCTCCTTGGCTATGAACTCATTACAAAGTTATTACGGGCTGAAACCAAGAAATCAGAACTCTATAACTGAAGGTTTTGAAATGGCAGTCTACAAAAATGGAGGTGCCCATTATTTAGAAGATGGGCCATTCCTTGGAGCCTCAACAGCTTCTGACCAACCTTTGAGCCAACCTCGAAAGTCAAGAAGCCTAGTTAAATTGGATGAGAATAGTGAACTTTCTGATTCCATGCCTGCTGACGGTGACTCTGATCCATTGCGAATTAGAAGGCGTCAGAAATCTGAAGCAGACTTTTCTCGCACCCCTGAGAAGCTTTTGGGAGATAACAGCGGCAATGCCGGGTTTTCAGCAATTACAGGAAAGTGCTTGGCCCTTAGACCCACAGCAGCTAATAGAACTGCTTTAGGAAATGATGTTGAAGCTGGTGGCTTGAATCCTATACCAGTAGGTCTGGGTGATTCGCTTATAGCAGATGAATTATCTGGAGTGAGGAAGTCGTCGAGCACATCAAATTTGCAGGATCACGAGAGTAGCGGTTCTGCATCCATCTGGTCAACATCTAAGTGGAGTTTGAAGCCAGATTTACAAGCCTTTTCAACTGCAGTCATTGCGAAACCAATATTTGATGGTTTGCCTAAGCCAATGACAGGTCGAAGAAAAACTGCACTTGATTAATTCACTTGATTATACACTATGATTGCCAATTTTGATCCATATTTATCGCATCTTACATCATTACCAGCAAGCATTCGAGTGGTAAATAGAAACAAACAAGAAATAGGGACAAGAGTTGAATAAGACTATATCATTGATCATTGCAATACATGTGGATTTTCTATTTGATGGAGCACAGTTCCATGCTTATGATTTTGAAGGAGTTACCAGGTTACCGGCCGAAGCCGGCGGATGAACGATTGAGGGAAGCAACCGATTTTATGTGCAGATTGAAGAATACAATACTAGATAATTTGTTAGACAATCTTGTAAGCATTGTGGCACATTGTAGAGGATGTATATTGGTTCTTTGCTTCCTTAGGTTTCTGCAACAATATGCTTATACATTTATTATACCACCTAATTCTTTTGCTTCTCTATTTACTCTCTATTTGTTTTTGTTTTTGTTTTTGTTTTTGTTTTTTTTTTCCTTCCTCCAAATTTCCCAGATACAAATTGCGTGGATGAGTTGCGATAGTATGCCGATACTCTATATGTTCCCATTTTTTAATTTCGTTTCATCAATAATTTTTACCAAATTTTAAATTCATTAGAAGTTAAAATTCGAGTCATTTTAGTCACATCACACGTAAAAATAAATTTGCTGGGCCCTCAACTAGTTTAAATTTTTTTTAACTTTAAAAACTTGGAAAATTTGATTTCGGGACATAATAGATGATATGATCACATTCAAAAGTCTTGTAACATTTTCCTTAACTCCTATGCAAAATATTTTCCAAAACTAAAAATGTCGATTTTTTTACAAAAACTATGAGTTATAACCCAAGTTTTCCAATCAATTTAAGAATTTTTACAAAAAATCATTATAAGTCAGTATTTGTCTCACCATATGTTTAGGACATTCTAACACATAAAAATATATTTCGGGGAACTTTTATTGATTCATATTTGTTTTTCCTATTTTTCAACTTTAAAAATTTGTTTCATGACACATAAAATGTTTAGATCATTTCAAAAGTCTTGCAACATTTTCCTTAACTCCCAGGCAAAATATTTCCTACAACTAAAAGTTTCGATTTTTTTCAAAAAAAAAAAAAAAAACTGTGAGTTATATAACCCATGTTTTGACATCGATTTGGAAATCTTTACGAGAATAATATAAGTAAAAATTCAAGTCATTCTCATCGCACCACATGTTCCATAAAAGTAATTTTACTATTTTTTAACTTTAAAAATCAATAAAATTAGTTTCGGGACCTCATAGATGGTAGGATCACATTCAAAAGTCTTGCAACATTTTCCTTAACTCCTAGGCAAAATAATTCCTAAAACTAAAAATTTTGATTTATTTCACAAAAATTGTGAGTTATAACCCACACGTTTTCCAATCGGTTTGGAAAATTTACGAGAATTATTATAAGCCAAAATTCGAGTAATTCTCATCGCACCACATGTTACCTAAAATTAAATTTAGGGCATCCCAACATTTTAGACACATAAAAATATTTTTGCGGGGGGGGGGGGGGGGTATCTATTAGTTCATATTTATTTTTTTCTATTTTTCAACTTTAAAAAATCTATAAAAATCTGTTTTGGAACCTAATAGATGGTATAATCACATTCAAAAGTCTTGCAACATTTTCCTTAATTCTCAGGCAAATTATTTCCTAAAACAAAAAATTTTGATTTTTTCCCAAAAACTGTGAGTTGTAACCCACGTTTTCCAATCAATTTGGGAATTCTTACGAGAATCTTTAGTCCACGGACGCTGGAATGCATGGAAATGAAGCCCTTAGCCCGTTATTCCACCCACTTGAGGGTATGGAAGAAGAAAAAGAGCATAAGAGCTAAAGCAAAATTCAAGTCATTCTCGTCACACCACATATTTTCTAAAATTAATCTTAGGGCATTCCGGACATTTTAGACATATAAAAAAAATTGGGGGCCTTCTATTAGTTCATATTTATTTTTTCTATTTTTCAGCTTTAAAAATTAATAAAAATTAGTTTCGGGACCTCAAAGATGGTAGGACCACATTCAAAAGTATTGCAACATTTTCCTTAACTACTAGGCAAAATATTTCCTAAAACTAAAAATTTCGATGTTTTCACAAAAATTGTGAGTTATAACCCACATTTTCCAATCGATTTAGAAATTTTTACAATATTCTTTATAAGACAAAATTAAGTCATTGTCGTCACACCACATGTTTCTAAATTAAATTTTAAGGCATTCCCAACATCACTGACACATAAAAGTATTTTTGGGGAACTTCTATTACTTCACATTATTTTTTTCTATTTTTCAACTTTTAAAATCAATAAAAATTAGTTTCAGGACTCCATGGATGGTAGGATCACATACAAAAGTCTTGCGACATTTTCCTTAACTTACAGGAAAAATATTTCCTAAAACTCAAAATTTCAATTTTTTCACAAAAACTGTGAGAAATATTTCCTTAACTCACGTTTTCCAATCGATTTGGGAATTTTTAAGAGAATCATTATAAGATAAAATTTGATTCATTCTCGTTGCATCACATGTTTCCTAAAACTAATTTTAGGGCATTTCGAGCATTTAAGACACATAAATATATTTTTGGGGGGCCTTCTATTAGTTCATATTTATGTTTTCAATTTTTCATCTTTAAAAATCAATAAAAATTAGTTTCGGGACATAATTGATGGTAGGATAAAATTCAAAAGTCTTGGAACTTTTTCCTTAACTCCCAGGCAAAATATTTCCTAAACTAAAAATTTTGATTTTTTTCTTTCACAAAATTGTAAGTTACAACACACATTTTCCAATTGATTTGAGAATTTTTACGAGAATCATTATAAGCCAAAATTTTAGTCATTATCGTCGCACCACCTATTTCCTAAAATTAATTTTAGGGCATTTCGAGCAGTTTAGACAAATAAAAAAAAAATTGGGGGGGGGGGGGTTCTATTATTTCATCTTCATTTTTTCGTTTTTTTCTACTTCAAAAATCAATAAAAAATAATTTCGGGACCTAATAGATGGCAGGATAAAATTCAGAATTCTTGCAAGGGGGGTGTTTCTATTAGTTCATATTTATTTTTTTAATTTTTCAACTTTAAAAATTAGTTCTGAGACCAATAGATGGTACGATCACAACCTACATTTTCCAATCAATTTGAGAATTTTTAATATAAGGCAAAATTTGAGTAATTCTCGTTGCACCACATGTTTCCTAAAATTAATTTTAGAGCGTTTCGAACATTTCAAACACATAAAATATATTTTTTTGTCACATCCCAGCCCAGGCCCCCACCATATCCTGGGCTCAACTCCACCGTAGCACGATATTGTCCGCTTTGGGCCCCTACCACGCCCTCATGGTTTTGTTTCTGGGAACTCACACAAGAACTTCCCAGTGGGTCACCCATCATGGGAATGCTCTCGCACGAACTAGCTTAACTTCGGAGTTCCTACAGAACCCGAAGCCAGTGAGCTCCCAAAAGGTTTCGTGCTAATTGGAGATGGGAATATATATATATATATATAAATATATATATAAGGCTTACATGATCCACTTCCTCAGTGATGTGGGATGTAACAATCCACCCCCCTTAGGGACCCGACGTTCTCGCGTGGCACACTACCGGCCAGAGATTGGCTCTGATACCAAACTGACACATCTCAGCCCGGGCCAGGATGTGACATTTTTGGGGGCCCTTCTATTTGCTCAATTTTTTTTCTTTCTATTTTTCAATTTCCAAAATCAATAAAAACTAGTTTCCTGACCAGATAGATGGTAGGATAACATTCAAAAGTCTTGCAACATTTTTCTTAACTCTCAGTCAAAATATTTTCTAAAATTAAAAATTTTGATTTTTTCACAAAAACTGTGAGTTATAACCCATGTTTTCCAATCGATTTGGAATTTTTTACGAGAGTCATTATAAGCAAAAAGTTTTAGTCATTTTTGTCGCACCACACATTTTTAATTTTAATTTTAGGGCATTCCGGACATTTCAAACACATAAAAGTATTTTTGTGGGGCCTTCTATATTTCATATTTATTTTTTCTATTTTCAACTTTAAAAATCAATAAAATTAGTTTTGGGAAACTAATAGATGGTAGGATCACATTCAAAAGTCTTGCAACTTTTTCCTTATTTCCCAGGCAAAATATTTCCTAAAACTAAAAAATTTTGATTTTTTTCACAAAATTGTGAGTTATAACCCATGTTTTTCAATAGATTTGGAAATGTTTACGAGAATTATTATAAGCCAAAAATTGAGTAATTCAAATTATTCTCGTCACACCACATGTTTCTTAAATATGATTTTAGGCCATTCTCAACATTTCAGACACATAAAAGTATTTTTGAGAGGCCTTCTATTAGTTCATATTTATTTTTTTCTAGTTTTCAACTTTAAATATCAATGAAAATTTGGTTCGAGGACCTTATAGACGGTACGATCACATTCAAAAGTCTTGCAACATTTTTCTTAATTCCTAGGCAAAATAATTCTTATAACTAAGAATTTCAATTTTTTTCACAAAAATTGTGAGTTATAACCCACGTTTTCCAATCAATTTGAGAAATTTATAAGAATTATTATAAGCCAATCGATTTAGGGCATTCCTGTAACATCTCACATTGCCCAAGAGAGTGGATCATTTAAGTCTTATATGTATATTCTCATCTTTATCTAGCACAAGGCATTTTGGGAGCTCACTGGCTTCCGGTTCCATCGGAACTTCGAAGTTAAGCGAGTTCGCTGCGAGAGCAATCCCATGATGGGTGATTCACTGGGAAGTTCTCGTGTGAGTTCCCAGAAACAAAACCGTGAGGGCGTGGTCGAGGCCCAAAACGGACAATATCGTGCTACGGTGGAGTCGAGCCCGGTATGTGGTGAGGGCCCGGGCCAGGATGTGACAATTTGGTATCAGAGCCAATCTCTGGCCTGAAGTGTGCCAACGAGGACGTCGGGACCCTAAGGGGGGTGGATTGTAACATCCCACATCGCCAAAGAGAATGGATCTTGTAAGCCTTATATGTATATTCTCGTCTTTACCTAGCACGAAGCCTTTTGGGAGCTCACTAGTTTCGAGTTCCATCAGAACTCCGAAATTAAACGAGTTTGCTACGAGAGCAATCCCATGATGGGTGACCCACTGGGAAGTTTTCATGTAACATCCCACATCGCCCAATGGAATGGATCTTGTAAGCCTTATATGTATATTCTCATCTCTACCTAGCACGAGGCCTTTTAGGAGCTCATTGGCTTCGAGTTCCATCAAAACTCCGAAGTTAAGCGAGTTCGCTGCGAGAGCAATCCTAGGATGGGTGACCCACTGGGAAGTTCTTGTGTGAGTTCCTAGAAACAAAACCGTAAGGGTGTGATTGGGGCCCAAAACAGACAATATCGTGCTACGGTAGAGTCAAACCCGGGATGTGGTAGGGGCCGGGCTAGGATGTGATAATTCTCAACATTTCAAACACATAAAAATATTTTTGAGGGGGGTATCTATTAGTTCATATTTATTTTTTCTATTTTCCAACTTTGAAAATCAATAAAAATTAGTTTAGAGACCTAATAGATGGTACGATCACTTCAAATGTCTTGAACCATTATCTTTAACTCCCAGGAAAATATTTTCTAAAACTAAAATATTTCATTTTTTTTTTCTTCACCAAACTGTGAGTATAACCCATGTTTTCAATCAATCGGAGAATTTTTACAAGAATCAATATAAGGCAAAATTTGAGTAATTCTTGTCACACGACATGGTTCCTAAAATTAATTATAGCGCATTCCGAACATTTCATACACATAAAAATATTTTTTGGGGCCCTTCTACTAGTTCAATTTTTTTTTCTATTTTTCTACTTCAAAAATCAAGAAAAACTAGTTTCGGGACCAGATATATGGTAAGATCACATTCAAAAGTCTTGCAATATTTTTCTTAACTCCCATGCAAAATATTTCCAAAAACTAAAAATTTCGATTTTTTTTCACGAAAATTGTGAGTTATAACCCATGTTTTTCAATCGATTTGAAATTTTTGACGAGAATCATTATAAGGCAAAATTCAAGTCATTCCAGACACGTGAAAATACTTTTGGAGGGGCTTCTATTACTTCATATTTATTTTTGCTATTTTCAACCTTAAAAATAAAAAAAATAAGTTTCGGGAAGTAATAGATGGAATGATCACATTCAAAAGTCTTGCAACTTTTTCCTTAACCACCAGGCAAAATATTTCCTAAAACTAAAAATTTCAATTTTTATCATAAAACCATGAGTTATATAACCTACGTTTTCCAATTGATTTGGGAATGTTTACGAGAACTATTATAAGCCAAAATTCGAATCATTCTTGTTGCACCACATGTTTCTAAAATATAATTTTAGGGCATTTCCGACGCATAAAAATATTTTTGAGGGGCTGGGACCTAATAGATAGTAGGATTACGTTCAAAAGTTTTGCTACATTTTTTTTAAAAGAAAACTAATGAAAAGAGCTTGAAAACTTTGAGTTTTAATGATAAGGACAAAATGAAGGGTAAAGTGAATAGTACCAGGATTGACTTTTTAATGTAAAAATGTGGTTTTTCATTAAAGTGAACAGTACCGAATGCTTTTCGTTAAAGTTCCCTTTTTTTAATCCCCACGCAAAATGATTCCTCAAACTAGAAAATCAATTTTTTTCACAAAAACTAAAGAGTTATAAAAGGGACCCATGAATGTTGATCAAATTTCGTTTAACAACATAAAAATCAAATGTTTATGGCACGAGTTGAGTCTATGAACATGCTCGAAGCACATCTTTGCCAACGACCCTTCCAAAAGAGAGTTGCAAAGTTTGCGAGTGACAGAGAACACTAATTTACACCAAAAGAAAAGCAGGATTGGCTTACCCTCGTTACTGCAACATATCTACCTTGAAAAATGACCTCAAGTCAAATTAGGAATGAGCTCAAACTGGGAATAGAAGTAGGGATTTTAAACAACAAAAGTTGGGGACAAACAACGGACCAAACAGCCAATCTCGGGCAAATGGTCAAATAACCAAAAAGAAAATAAAAACAAAATCGAAAGGAAAATGAAATCAAAGTGCACCACGAAAGGATGAGAAAAAGAGAGCAACAAAGAACAATGGTGCAGTCAGAGAACCGCTTTTCATTTTGTAATGCTCCGGTGCATCACGGCACAGCAACAAGGACATAATCAAACCCAATTCTATCCCCCAGAAAGAAAACTAGGATCTTTACAGACTAAATGAAAAATCAGTGGCTACAAAGCAATGTATAACGACTGATTGAAAAGAAAGGGAAGGGAACTGTCCAATAGAACTTTCAACAGTAATGAAGCATCTGTATGAACTACCTTTACACTGCAACAGATACCGTTGCATCAAAACTGTACTCAACTAATAAATAATTACAAGCCTTTTCTTGGTCCAAAAATCCATGTCAAATATTTACCTGAATGTCTTACAGCAGTGTATCTGCTACGAAGTCGGATTACTTTTCCTCTGTGAGTGACCAGATAATAAACCCTCCAAAAAAGAGGTTGCTACTTCTGTTTTAATCTTTTTCCGAAACCTGTAACAGTATGCATAGTTATGATGTCATTCCAGACTAAATTCCTCATCAGAAACAAAATTCAAAGGGAAAAGTAAAAGCTCCACAAGAAATGATTAGACAGGCTCAAGTAAACAGATTCTTAGAACTAAACATTTCAAAATAAATACAGACACGCATGGCTCTCACATAGCTCGCACCTTTATTGAGACAAGAAAAACATCAAGGAGCTAAAAAAGGAGAATTCTACATGAGCAAATATCTAAGAAAACATTCTGAACACCATCATAGGAGCTGATTGGCACAAAATATGTAACATGCAACTCCCGACACTACTGAATGCACAAAGTGAGCCACTCATACAGCACCACGCATTACTCAATTAAATTCTGTTTTGATAAGTGGCATGTCATCGACACGTTGCAACATCAACTAAAAATAAAAATGCAAAACGCGTTTGCACACACTAAAATACACAATGACATCTCTTGCCATTTGAATGAACCAAAAGGTAGAGTGAAGGAATGAAACTCAGATGTGCCTCTAACTCAATGAGTCAGATAAAACTTATATAGGGTACCTTAGCTGACCCTTCACCTTCAACAGAAGAATAAGATAAATATCCCGATCAAAGGTCACATATATTTGAGTTTATATAATCCCAAAAAATATATAATACATACTGACGTTTCCTTTTCGAATCATGTATATATTCACTCAAAATTCGGTAACTTCAGCTTTACAGTCAAGGGTTGCAGTGCTGATACTTAGTTCTACATGCTGAACCTCACAATTAACTTATAATAGCAAGCAGTATATTCCAACATTCTAAATGTGACAAAAGATAATGGCTGGTTAATTGTAATACTGGACTGTCCAATCATCTAACAAGACTTCATTATCATTAGAAATCGGCAGAAAAGGGCTATCATTCACAACAATTAACAAAAAAAATGCGACTAAGATTCAAAAAGAAAAATGTGTGACCCGATTATACATTATTAGAGGGATTCCAAGTGCACCTTCAGAATCACAAAAGACATTGGTAATATCTTAAGAGCAAACCAGATAAAAACTAGGCATGCACTTTTCATCTCACCTAAAAGAGTGCTCTAAAGTCATATACCAATAAATCAGTCATTTCTCACCTTACCCAAAAACTTATCATAATAGAAAGAAAGTATAAACCGAAGGGCAACAGATTAAAGTGATTCCATAAAGAAAAAAGAACTCTCAATGTGCATGAAATTGACAACAAGTTACGCTTGGGTATTGAATGACATCCCAAAATGTGACTACCGCAATTCCCACAAGAAACCAAAATTTTAAGAGATCACTTAACCGTCAGCATATGCCAAACCGTAGCAACAATATAACAAAATTAAGGCAAACTACATACTCAACCTCACCTAACTTGCAAATACCAGGACCCATCCAAGAGGAGGAGAACAAATATGAAATATCTTTTTTACTGTTTCATAGATGCAAGCACAACCAAGGACATGATTCCCCCAAAAAAACCAAACTTTTAAGAGATCACTTAACCCTCAGCATATGCCAAAACATAGCAACAACATAACAAAATTAAGGCAAACCACATACTCAACCTCACCTAACTTGGAAATACCAGGACCCATCCAAGAGGAGAACAAATTTGAAATATCTTTGACTGTTTAATAGATGCAAGCACAATCAAGGACATGCTCATCCGAGTGGAGTCAAGAACACAAATTGAACTGTTTGAAATGACAATGCATTTTACGATGCAACATGCACATAAAGATAATAACAAAACAAATTCATCAAAAATTAAAAGTTGGTGCATTGAATTGATTTCTATCTATTTTGATATCGGGTATATTTACATCATTTAAAAACTTAACGAAACAAGTGTACTAACCAAGAAAGAAACGTGGGCATACACTTGGAAGCAAATGTTCTCAGGATACATTTGTCAGGAAAAATTACAATATACAGAGTCCTGCCAAGAGCCTCCACTAGTTCTCAATAGTGCCTTCAAGTGGTACTTGGGTTTTGTAAACAAGATGAATCCAACTTTGAAGCACAGCATAATGTGACGTAACTAATTGATATGCCACTGTCAATGCTGAAAAAAATTACAGAAAATAAACAGATTCATCACCCAGAGAGAGAGGGAATTATCAATCTAAGCCATCATGGAAACAGTTTGAATATGCCTAAATGACGGTTCAAAATGCAGCGCACTAATTTGCACAAATAGAGTCAAGGATGAAAAATCATATGAAATCTTTGAGATGCTTCTGATTAAAAGATCGTGAAGTCAATTATAAAAAAGAAGTAGCACAAGGGTTCTCCATCGATTCAAATTAACAGAGAGGTTTCAACGAGGAAAGAATCAATTAAACTGTAGTAGGATGAAGCCATACAGAGAAGTGCAGGAGCTGCAAAACACAAAGTTAAATGTTGAACCAAAAAAGAAAAACAACTTACAAGAATAGTTATGTAGGGCAAAGGTTCACTACTAAGCTGGTCTCCAACAATTAACAGCAGATATGTCTGGTCTACATGGCAAGATCTGGGAAGCACTGTGACCTGGAAAAGTGCAGCCAGAAAGTCACTTAATCACTGCAACAATAGCCCAGTGTTTTAAACATGCAAGCAAACTTCAAAACAAGTTTACGTAAAGATCACCTGATATTGGAGCTCCAGTTGGAACATTATTAGGGGCAGGACGCTGAAAAGCAATATTATTAGGTTGTGGCCTATCAGGCGGTGGGTGAAAATAACCTGTCATAGCAGAACCGAATATAATATAAGTAGAGATACATTGGGCAGTGCAAATAAGGCAAAGGAAACTTTGGCCATCACAACTAAAACATTAGATAAAAACACTAATAAATTATTAGTACAACTTAGGGCCCATGATTTGATTTTCTAGCCTCAAAGAGAAAATGAGTTTTAACAATAATACAAGCAGAAATTCTAAGGTGCTACCATTCCCACCTACCTTCTATTGATCTGTCATCTAGATTTAGTTACAAGGTAGGTGGGAAAATGGATAGGTGGGTGGGAATAATAGCACTGTACACTATGCAGGCAACTTCTTAATGGATAACTTCGCCACCAGGACCAGAACCCTATACCTTCATGGACAAATGGTGGTCCCGGATGTGGGGGTCTTCCTCCATTCATCCAAACACCACGTTGTTCATCAGCAACAAATCTTCTTTGACTATCAGGTGGGGGAGGCAAAGAGTATGAGCCATGGTATGGTTGCTGAGGATGCTGCTGAGGATGTTGAGGATGCTGCTGAGGATGTTGTTGAGGATGCTGCTGAGGATGTTGCTTAGTATAGGAGAAATGACTTGACGGATTTTGTGGTGGGGCAGGAGGTAAAGGCCTTTGAGGGAAAGGTGTATTAACTTGTTGAAATGGTTGGCTTGGTTGAGAGATTTGTGCACTTAGAAACAGGTCATTATGTCCATGTTCTAGCGGCCTTGTCGAATTAAATCCAGAAGGTTCTCGAGGACCACATACTCCAGCAGGAACAAAGCAAGCTTGCTGCTGCGGAAACATCTCCTTGGTAGTCGCATCAATAGGGCCAACATGAGGAGCGTTTCCAGAAACTTGAACATGCTGGTTACCCTGTATGAAGATATAATTTGTCATAATATATACAACAATAACAATGTAGCACTGATAAAGGTGGGGAAAGCAAGAAGTCTTACACTTGTGCTGCAGTATTCATGAGGCATAGGAGGTTGATATGCCACTTGCGGTGAAGGATGCATTGATGATTGCAGAGGCAGCATCTGTTGGGGTAGTAATGAAGCCTGTGTTGGTATAGATGACTGGGGAATCAACAATGGTTGATGACCAGAAGATGGTAGGGGAGGAGGTGGCTGCGATGGGGGAGGTGGGGGTGGTGGTGGTGGTGGTGGTGATGGAGATAACAGAGGTGGTGGTGGGGGTGGTGGAGGTGAGGGAGGCAAAGGTGGGGGTGCAGGAGGAGAATCAAGAGGCAATGGTGGAGAACCCTCTGGAAGAGGGGGCAAATCAGTGCAAGCAATTGAAGCTGGCTCCATGACCCTATCTGATCCCTGCTGTTGTGGATCCATTTCAAAAGAACCATTAATAAACAAGGGTCTTTCTTCCTTTGGGTGTCCAGAAACATCCTCCATTTCAAGTTCACCATCTACATCCTCCAAGATGCAATGTCGCCTATCATTAGGAGTCACCGCACATGATTCTGACTCCCCTGAAGCAAGGGTAGTTTCCATTGGTGAGGGATGGCTAGTCTCCTTATATGAACAGCTAGGAAGTTCTTCTTCTTCTTCATCGTCATCTTCAAACGCATGAGAAGACAGAAATCCAGGCAGCTGAAATGTAGCATTACTGACAAAAGAGGCAAAAGATAACTACACATATTAAATTCCAGAAAAAGTGCAAGCAACAACACAGACATACAAATAATAGAAGCATTTTGATAATAGATCTTTAAGTACAATTTCACATAACTGAACCCAATAATCAAACAAGACCATTGCGAGTTGCAACAAGTGTTCCACTGAAACAAACACTTGTTCCTCGAGCATTGCAAACCAGATACTCATTATTTATTTTCTCCTTTGAACAATACTATCATGCAATTTTCTTTTGGTGAGTACTTCATGGAAAAACAAATAACTGTAATTTCAAAACACAATCCAACAAGCAATTAAAATAATACATTTTAAGAAGAAAAGAAATCATTGAATTTTCCATGCAACGACATTTGGATTCCTTCAACTGCATCTAACAAATAAATAATTAATTAAAAATTCGTTGAATTGCACGTACATAAAATATAAGAAAGATATATTCATCGTATCCCTTACATGTTCAGTATAAGTATAATGGTTTTCCAAATTAAACATGACACTGAGATTGGATTTGAGTTCCATAACCACATGTATGTTACTTCAAGCAACAATAACAAACAGAATCTTATAGTCATGCCTTTAGAGGACCAAAAATAGGCTTAATAGAACAAAAGAAGAAAATAATACAATACAATTATAACCGTTCACGTAAAAAGTTAGTACTAAATACCTTCCATACTCATCCACAAACATTCCTTCCATTTCTCTGATTGGATCATCTATGGCACGCTCAGCTCGAGATGGACGTCTAAAGGAGTAACCAGCAGTTGAATCATCATTTGAAACTCCAATGTCATCCATGTAACGACGAAGAACAGATTCAGGAAAGATTTTCCTCTCTATCCACAGCCGTAAAACCTGGAAGAGAAGTCTGTTTCACTTTATCTTGTATAAATGTAAGAAAAACCCATCAAATTATATAGCAGTGCACTTACCTTAAGACATTGACGACGATTATCACGAGCACCAGAACCAGGTGGTGCGGCAGCACCTAGAAGACGTGGCAATGCTGCTTGAACCATCGGAACATATGAAGCTCCCGCAATGCCTGAATATCAATAAACAATAACTATTTTTAATATTTTTTACAACGAAATACAGAGAGAGAGAGATACATATTTATTATTACAAGTTCTTTCAAGTGCATGTACCTTTTTGATTATGAGAGATTTGTGTGATGGAATCCACAAGAAAGAAAAGATCAACCTTACGATGGAAACTAGGCTCGCTCTCCAACTTCCGGATTAGTAGTTCCACAACCTGCATCAACATTTTAAATTGTAACTAAAGAATCTACAAATCAACATCATGGTAATCCATGATAATCATCTTTGATTTTGTGTGATATATTTATTTATTGGTCAGCGTAAGCAGTTCTAGAGAATCAACCAACTTCGTTTGCAAACTTGACACGCATTACAAAATCTAGATTCGCAACCTAAAGGAATGCACCAACTGCTATTTAAAGTTTTCTTTATCTCAGCATAAGATAAATTGTAGAAAGAAATGACAACTGCTAATTTGTTATGGTAGGATGGACATGAGATTTAAAATTCAAAAGGACCAGTGTAATGGCTCTAGGTGAAATCAAAATTTACAAGATGAGCAGTTTCAAACTAGAAAGATGTCTTCACTTGGCCTCACTCTCACCCATCTGACTTTGAACTTTTATGCTCTTAAATATTTGCATCAATCAAGACTCAAGATGAATGATTGTTAGTATAGAAAATAAAATTTTCACTACAGAACTATTTTGAGCTTATTTTTTAACAAATAAGAGTACACTCACACATGTAATGGACATATATTACAAATTATAAACGTATCATCCAGCAAACATATGCAAATGCTTTCAAATTGATATAAGTTATTGGATAAATTAATCAAGTGATGAATAAAAAAAAAACGAAAATATTGCATTGATGAATGGTAATCATCTTTGAAAAGAATAAAACAACAAAAGATAAAAGAAATGTGAATGAGCCAAGGAGCCTACCTCATTGGCAATACCATACTTGGCACAATCAATGGCAAGACGAGTTGCACGACTAATACTTTCTTTAGTCCTAGACAAAGTCTCTATCATTCCCTCAAAAGAATCACGAGCAACAGCTGCCTCGGTACCACCACTAAGTGATCCTCCAGCAGTTCGATGCCCAGAACTAACTCTTCTCTCTGAAATTTCCTCTAAATCAAGTTGAATTTGTGATACATACTGTCGACCATGAGCAGCCGGGGAAACTACATTTGTGAGTTGATTGGATCCCGGGATATCTGCCTGCAACGCACTGTTGGTAATGGAAAAAAACCCCTGAACTGCAGAAGGGCTGGGGCTCCTCCCTTGCATATCTGAGTTAGATACAAGAGTTGAATTGGAAAATCCAAGAAAGAAATTTTGCGACTGAGCTTGTTTCCTTTTTGCTTGTGCGACTGCAATAAGATGCCTCATAGACTGAGATGATTCTGGAGTTTTAGAATCCATGGATAAGCCAATTTTATCTTCTCTGCCAACTTCCATTCTGTTATTAGGAAAACAAGCAACAAATTATCAACCATAAGAAACGCAAGTAGCAACTATGCACACAATGAAGAAGAAAGAGCATGCATACCTTTCACCAGAAAATAAAATGTACTCGGTTGCATTTTCTGTTAAAATAGCGGGGTCGTTGATCTGAGAGATTGATCGTGGAGTAGGTTTAGACTTTTCTCCAGAAGATGCAGGCTTGTTTCTTGCCTGATTATGAGAAGAAACCGAACTGTTAGACACTAAACCTAAACCCTTGCTACACAAAGCCTGAGCCTTCTTTTGAGTACCGGTACTAGAGACTTTAACAGATTTTGTGGGTTTCTGCTGTTCCACAACTGATTTAGTGGTAGAAATTAACTGGGGAGACTTCTTAGGAGAAATCACCGTTGGTTTCTCCTCCTTCAGCAACTGCCCAAGTTCTGATTTTTTTGGACTGTGATACACATGCACTGCCTTTTCAAGACTCTTTTTGTCAATTTGAGGTTTCCTTTCCGGCCTCACCTCATCCACGTGAGGTTTTCTAGGTGACATAAAACCATCATTTAACTGGGAAGATGATTCCTTTGTGCGGCCCATTTGAAATTCAGTAGGACATTTGGTACTCTGTTGAGCAGTATCTGACCTCTCATGATTTTCATTAGTGCTCTTTACACCGTCTGAAGAGTATGATGGCGCTTTAGTATTTCGGGAAGATCCTCCATGAACTGGTGTTTTGGGTTTTTCCTCCTCCTCCTCATCATCATAGAGGCACACAGCTCTCCGTTTTTTCTGTGTAGGAACTCTGATGTCAGTAAAGCATGACATATCATTCTTCTTATCATCAGAGACCAAAGCATCAGAGTCAGACATAGCCTCCAATGCTCGACGGTGCCTCTTTGTAAGGGGTAGCACAGCTTCATCACCAGGACCACTGGGTCCAACAACATTTTTGGACCTGGAAACTAGATGGTTCTCTCTTTTCACACGTGAATTTGACAAATTTGAATCCAATTTTTTTAATGTCTTGTCATCAACATCAGAACTAGGAGATAGACTCTTCACAATTTTAGAGACTGAACCCTTTGGGCCACTATCCCCTGCATCTGCATGTTTTGACTTTTTGGTAGGAAGTGAAGGACCATTTGTTACCAAATTAGGCTTTCCAAGCCCTGGTTGAGACCCCTTTGTCCTTCCCGAATGTTTGTCTCTGGCCTGCTCCTCAGGATCATCCATCACATCATCTTGCACCTTGACTTGCTTATTGGCTTTAACCAGGTCTTTTGTCTTTTTCCCAACCTTCCTACCAGGATCTGATTTTAGAGCATCTGGGGAGAACTCCCTCTTCCTGCCACCAGAGCCATGTTTGCCTTTTGTTCCATCTTTCAATCGCTCACCAGATTGTAGCTGATCAACAGGACCAACAGAGCTATCATCCTTCGATGATGTTACAGCAGAACGATTTTTTTGTTCCTCAATTGTGCCATCATGTTTCCTCTTTGATCCAGTAACCATTTTTGACAACTTGTGGCCATTTGCTACAGACCTCTGTCCATCACTGTGTTTCTTAGTGCGATCATCTTCTTCACGCTTACTACCAGAAACTTCTTCCTTCTCTGGCTTGGATTTCTTTAATACCTCTTTTTTAGGCGGTGGAACTGCCACCATTTTACTTTTTCTCTCAGGAGAAAAAACTGGAGAACTCTCTTCTGCTCCACACGAGGTAGATGGATTTACAACATCATTGTCATTTTCACCTTGTAACTGTGAACAACGTTCCAGCTTAGAGCAAATATCACCCAAGGCTTCTTCTTTGTCTGTTTGTCCATTGGAATCCCGTACACCCTCCCCATCCCTTAAGTCAACATCAATCCCATTATCTTCTACGCCATCACCAGACGGAGCATCACATCCGGGGTCTGATCTATCAGTATCAACTCTCAAAGCATTTGATTTCTTTTTTTGTAACTCATCAAATGCCTGACATATGTCCTTCACAGCTTGGGAAAAATTCTTAGTTTTAGCATGACAACGACCTAATAATTTGCTTTTTGCCTCACTAGTGAATGCCTGAATATCTGCAGGGGCAACAAAAGCTCTGTGGAGTGGGGAAAACAACAAGAAAACAACATCAGTAGCAGTTAGTATAACCAGCAGAAAAAGAAAAAAAAACACAGTTGAATTAGAAAATGAGCAGAGCAAATAAAACACAGAGAGAAGAATTATGGACTCTAGATTTGGTCTAAATGGTTCCACTGGTTGTTTTTTTTTTTTTTTTTTTTTTTTTGTTTCTATGCGCAATTCAAAGTGGTTTTGGAAAAAGCATCAAGTTCTATATTTAATAGATTTGAGCGCCAATTAATATATTAATTAGTAGTGCAAGTCTATTTTTAACTTTCAATTAAATGAGAACAGGGGTATGAGATTATAAAGCAGACCACATACGACACTTGCCATAAAAATTTCTGTTTAATTGTATAACATGTGAACTTCGCTAGTGAAATTGTTCACTAGCAGGAAACAAGTTCCCTCAGATTTTCTTTCCCAGTAGAAACTATTAATTCAAAATGCAATACTCCAACTATTGAAATCCTAATCAACTCAACGCATTTTGGCAGACTATGTTGTCATTTTCGCCTTGCAGTATCTACATTCTAGGCAGTTTATATACTAGTGTTTTCATTTTAAATAATAAATGCCCGGGTATAACAGGTAGTTAAATGTAAATGTGACAACAAACTGTATTCACTTGCATATACTAATACAAAATTATCAAGTGAGATATACTTACATCTCTTCCGTTCCAAAAAAATTGTCAATTTCACCTTTCTGTGATCTACACCCTAGGTTGTCAATATATTAGTGTCTTATTTCTTGTTATGAAAACTCCATGCACAACAGGTATTTCAATGTAAATGTAAGACATTTCACAAACAAACTTTATACAATGTACATGAACAAATCTGAAATTATCAAATGGGATATACTTACATCTCTTCCGTTCCAAAAAATTGGACAAAATATTTCTTCGGATCAGGGACCTTCTTCCAATCTTCAGGCCTGCTAATCTGAAAATTCAAACCCACAAGAGCTCCCTCAAAGGCCAACCGAATTGTCGCATAAACTAAAATCTGACGGAGTTACTCTTATCGATGAAAACATTAAACATAGTCCATTCAATTCTAAACATGCCAAATTACTGGAATTTCATGCTCCGTATTTATACAGCAGAAAGCAATATACTTTATTTTAAAAACTAACACAGCGATTTTATGAATCGAATATCTTATTCGCCAAGACAAAAACAAAAACAAGATATGTTCAATCCTATTCCTTAAAGTATATTGCAAAGTTTAAGGCAAGATATGCACGAAAGATGCCTCACAATGTTCAGTCCCATTCAGTAAACTACACAAGTCCGAAAGCCTATGAAATTTCGCAAATTTAGTTAATATTTATACTCTACGAGAAGTCAAATCCAAGTAGGACACATTGATCAACAAGCAATTCAAGGAAAACCCTAATGCCCCAAAACACAACCACAAACATAAACGCAAAGGAAAAAACGAAGAAAAATGCACACAGCCGAAGATGAAGAGGCAGAATCCGTAACAGAAACAAAGCGAAAGGGAATAAAAAAAGCAGACCTTGGCGGGCCAAAAGGGGAAGCCCTTGACCTTAGCAAGAACAAGATCGCCGAGACTCAACTGGCTCTTATCCTTGGCCTTGTTCGCTCCGCGTCTACGCCCCGGAGCCATGGCGTGGACGCCGCAATCTTAGAAAACAAAAGCAAAAACCCTAATTGAATCGTCGCAATCGAATCGCAGAAGCAGCTACGAAAACCCTATACAAGTCCCAGAGACTCGGAATTGGAATCGTCGCCCGTTGTTGACGGCCGGTGGATGCTCCGGCGCCGGAGGTACTAGGTCATCGGACGACAGGGCTCTGCATTCACAATTCCAGCGAGCCAACGAGAGAGAAGGAGAGAGTGTGTGGGTGTGTGAGAGAGGAATTGAGGCGGTCCAAGGGCGAGAGATTGTAGATTTTGTGAGAAGGAGGGCTTGGGCTTTCAGTTTTGGGGGTGTTGGGGGCACAAATTGTAATTTTACGAATTTTCTTTTATTCTTGGTTTATACTCTATATATATATATATATATATTAGTACTTGGGACAAAAACATTAAACCCTTTTTTTTTTAATTTAAATTTGGGAAGATGAGATTGGTCGGGACTCGCTCCGAGAGACGTTTTTATGTGCTGTCTGTGTACGTGGCAAAGACTCTTCATCTTTTACATTTCTTTCTTAATTTCCTCTTCCCCTTTTTTTCTTTCTATTTATAGAAATAGCAAATATGATATATAAGCAAAATATGTAGAAGAAAAAAAAATTAAGAAGGGATACAATATTAAGTGGTTTAGAGCGTTTACCCTGCTCCCGCCAATAAAGTTTGTATCAACATTCTTTTTCTCATCACTCAAAAATTGAAGATTATAAGTGATAGTGCTTTTTTTATGAAAATACAGAATTCCAAATGAATGCTAAGGGGAGAAACAATTCATGTTGACTTCCGGGACGGGCCTAAACATGAGATATATAATTCCGAGGAGTTCAAATGCAAACTAAAAAAGAGAGAGGGTTTCTCACTGAGACCTAAATCTCTGATCCTACTTTGAACTTTTATCCTTTTCTTTGCCTTCATTGGCAACAGCATCAGTCACCAGAGCCATTGGTCTTTCATCAATCACCTCATCAATGATTCCGAATGCCTTTGCCTCTTCTGGGGTCATAAAATTATCCCTGTCCATATTCTTCTCAACTACATCTACTGGTTGCCCCGTATGCTTCGAGTACAACGCATTAAGGGAATCCCAGACACGAACCATCTGCTTCGTGTGAATTGTCATATCTTTTGCTTGTCCGCTGTACCCGCCTGAAGGCTGATGAATCATAACTGAAGCATTTGGGAGAGACCGCCTCTCACCCTTGGCGCCCGCAGCTAAGAGAAGAGAAGCCATTGATGCAGCTTGGCCCAAACAAATGGTACTGATTGGTGACCGAATGTACTGCATCGTATCATAAATTGCAAGACCTGTATGAACTAATACATAATCATCACCGTGTAACAATGCTTGTGAATTTTAACCAAATCGTGCATTGAGTCTCGTCTATTTCTTTATTTATGTATAGAACAAAACATAGCAATACTGTTCAAAAATTAAATCAGAAGCATTGCGTTGTAATAACGGTTGTAGTATAAACTCTTTGACTTTCTGTATTTTATAGGAATAGCTTAAACTAAAACTGATTCCCGTTAGATCCAACTACATCTACCTTAACAAAACTCATACAGCAACAACAACAACAACAAAGCCTTTTCCCACGAAGTGGGGTCGGCTATATGAATCCTAGAACGCCATTGCGCTCGGTTTTGTGTCATGTCCTCCGTTAGATCCAAGTACTCTAAGTCTTTTCTTAGAGTCTCTTCCAAAGTTGTCCTAGGTCTTCCTCTACCCCTTCGGCCCTGAACCTCTGTCCCGTAGTCACATCTTCGAACCGGAGCGTCAGTCGGCCTTCTTTGCACATGTTCAAAATCACCGGAGCCGATTTTCTCTCATATTTCCTACAATTTCGGCTACTCCTACTTTACCTCGGATATCCTCATTCCCAATCTTATCCTTTCTCGTGTGCCCACACATCCCACGAAGCATCCTCATCTCCGCTACACCCATTTTGTGTACGTGTTGATGCTTCACCACCCAACATTCTGTGCCATACAACAGCATTTTCCTTAAATGTCCAATACATATAATCCCATACAAAGCGATTATGAGGTGGAGGCTAGTGTCAAAAGGGGTAGAAGAAGACCTAGCAAGACTTGGAAAGAGACTTTAAGAAAAGACACAGAGTACTTGGAGGTAACGGAAGACTTGGCACAAAACAGAGCGCAGTAGCGTTCTAGGATACAGCCGAGCCCACTTGGTGGGATAAGGCTTTGTTGTTGTTGTTGTTTGTTGTAAGGATACATCTGTAGTAGCCAAGATAGAGTTCAGATACTATGTAATATTACGGTGAAAAGGACCCATGTCGGAGTGTACAACTACAAAGTGAGTGCCTCAATACTGGTGATATTTCGCGTACATGGTCATACAATGGTAATTTAAAAGGCCTGTTTTGAATGGAGATCCATCATCAACTATTAAGCTACCGTATAATGATTATGCAAGTCAATGACTTGTCTAACAGTTTGATTTTGTGACGGTTTGTAGAATCAAATTCCACTCGACAACTTAATAGATTGTGAAGTCATAAGAAAATCTCAAGGTTCTCCCTGATAATGCTTATGATTTACAATCATCCTTACCGCAAATATCAATTCACTCAACTGGTAATATAACAATAAACAACCACCAAACATATAAAAGGGTAAATCACGTTGTAAATGGACGTCAGAATGGGTTAAAATGAGAAAACAAAACCCTCCATCGCATTTCTGACATGTTCAAATTGCAATCGACAAATAGAAAACCAAAACAATATCTACCAATTAAAGCACGAGAATTTCAGTAAAATAAACAGAAATAAAAGATGGGAAGCGATAAAAGGACCTGCAGTGACGTGACCACCGGGGGAATTGAGGTACATGTGGATGGGCTTGGACGGGTTCTCGGATTCCAAGAAGAGAAGCTGCGCGACGACGACGTGGGAGGTGTCGTCGTTGATGGGGCCGTTGATGCAGATGATCCGCTCCTTGAGGAGGCGGGAGAAGATGTCGTACGCGCGTTCCCCTCTGGAGGAGTGCTCAATGACCATCGGAATCAAGCTGTAGCTGCGCAGAGATGGGGCCCATGGCCTGCTGCTTGCCAGGAGCTTCGCGTTTGAGATTAAGCCTCTCATCGTGAGAGAAACGAGGAGAGGGACTCGCAGATGAGGGATAGGGTTTATGGGTTCAAACTTCAAACGTTTACTCCAAGCTCCAACTGTTTTTCTAGAGAAACAGATACACAGTGAGTGTGTGTGTGTTTTAGGATCTGGGTTGGTTGGGTTGAGATCCTATGTGGTCGGGTTAAGGTTGTGAGTTGTGACCGCTGATGAATTGTTGAATTGGGCTCCTTTAAAGCCTGCCAACACCAGCTCGTAAAATCAGCCCATTAATATATAGTCAATGTCGCCTTACGTAGACAGCTCTTCATCCGGCCCAAAAATTGCATGAAACCAAAAGATTATAGTAAATTGGAGAAAAAATGGAAAATTATTGTTGGCATTTCAAAATCACTCTTCATATGAATTTTTTTTTTCTAAATATAGAAATTTTGGAATGTATAATTTGCGATTCTGGTGACCTTGGTGATGGTTCGCCGGATTCCATGGTGGCTACGGTGGCAGCAACAGTAGTGGACTTTTTAAATTTTGTCGTTTAATATGGACAAAATTTGTCTTCATGGTATTCAAAGTTTGTCATGATGGTATTCAAAGTTTCAAACTCATAACTTCCAGTATACGGAAGAAAATAAGAAATCCTGTGTCGTTGGAACTGTTCAAGAAATGGGCCCAAAAATAACATTTTCTTGGCTGACTTGTGTAATCCATAGAGTACGAAAATTAACTATAATAAATTTAATAAGTTACCTGCTGAAAAAATATATATAGCTCAATACTAACACTATTATTTACCATATATATGTATTTCTAAAATACAGGTCTTCACATTGTGGTGGCCTTAGTAGGGTATGTTGCTTATATTTTTACTAGAAAATAATGGATTGCGCATAGTGCCGGCGTTTATGAAGGGAACTCCGGCCGGTTTCGAGAGAACACTTTGTGGGCAAAGCTTCCGACTAGAGGGTAGAGGTCGCCGGCAAAGTGGGCTTGGTGGAAGTCAGCTTGACGTTTTGGGTCTTCAAAACTCGTAGTTATTGTTGCAAGTTCTTTTTCCATTATACAATGGTTATATTTATTGTATTAAATCAAATCCATGCGTGGCTAGTGAATTTGCGAAGACTTACTTTTTGAGCGAGTCTTCTTAGCATTTATCACAAACAAAATTTATCATATGCTAGCTTTGCCTTCACAACATATGTTTGTTTGGACCCAAAATGTCATTTTGGGCCGAGCTCAGAAATATCCTCAGCCCAAAGGTGTTTGTTTAGAATCTTGTCATTGGCCGGCCCTGTCGAGGTTGGCTGAATCTTGCTACGAGGAGGATTATTTCATATAAATGTGAAATAGTCGAATCCTGGTGTAATAAGGAGTCTCAAAGCTAAAGTACTTGGGATTAGGAGATGAACCTGGTTTGTTTAAAGGTTTGGTTTAGAGTCTTATGGAAAGTAGGATTGGCCGAATCCTAACCAGATTAGATTTGGGAGTTCTAATCCTAATACATTTCTAGTTCGGCCATAGGGGTTCTCACTGCTATAAATAGAGGAGGGAGTGCATCATTCAAGGGTCTCCAATTCAACACATAAACTGCCCTGCGCAAACTCTCGCTCTATGCGCAACCTCTCAACAACCTTGAGATTTTTATTTTCCTTTCTCGCCAACACATCTTCAGTTTGGATAAACATCACTATAAAGGTAACCGGTGAACATCTTCAATTTGGATAAACAGCACTGTAGTCGTAGAACCATTCGACCGCGAAGCACCTTCAGTTTGGATAAACAACACTGCTCCGAGATCGATTGGTTACCTATCCAAGTCTTGGTCAAGAAAGATTTTCAAGTCCTTATTGGCAGAGGTCATCTCATCAATCTTCTTGGCGAAGTGATGTGTTACAGATTATTGGGCTCGGCGCACTGAACACCGAGTTGTTTTATGATTGGATATTCACAAATAAGTTTTAGAGTTTGGCATTTTGACGGTCGAACCACATTTACCATCAAGACATACATCTCTTTTGAGTACTTGTGTCCGTATAGTTTGGTGCCAGTTCAGCATGCTTATACTCTTACGAATATAATCATCGTGCTTTTACTCTTACGAATATAATCACCGTGATTGAACCTGGCACTGACGATCCATGAATTTCTCAAGATTAGCAGCCTTGTCTTCAGGTTCTAGAACCCCGAAGGCCGAGACGTGTTCCTTCCTCGGCCGCAGTCGCAAGATCAATAAGTCAGCAGCGCGCCCAACGAGACATCAACACATTTTACTCCCTAGCCAAGCTCAGCCGACAAGTTGGCACACCCCATACACAATCGAATGACGTAGTTAGCTTATTAATTTCTCGGCATGCGCACCACGTAGACTTGGTAGTTTTTAGGGTCAACAATGTTACAATTTTGTAGAATTTTTTAATCAAAATATTGTAAATAGTTTTTATTTAAATTGTTTGACAAATTGCCCAGACGTGTGCAAGTTGTTTAATGTATAAACTATAACTTAGTTTATGGAAATGTATGGAAACTAAGTTAAGGAAGCCTTCTAATAATTATAATTTTAACCAAAACGCGTAGCTACGCAAAGTTGGCGATAAGAAAAAGAAAACTATGTCAAATGTCAAAGTTTGAAAATAATTGATATACGGTCTTCTCGACGTGCTTTATGGGAAACAAATCCACTCCATTTTTGGATGAAATAAAGTGGGACGGCATAGAATACACCAAATCCATTTTCTATTGTCTATATTGTGGATAGACTTCGCAAATTTAAATTAAACATAGTTTATCTTAGCCTTCATTTATATCGATTCTAAACTTGGTTATATTATATGACCTTAATATATGGAAATGAAAAGTGGGCACGTTAATTTGACGAAATATGTAAAAAGTTTGGTTGTTAGAGAATAAGACAAACAGATGTGATTGGCAACTTGGCATGTATACATGTTTGAGTTTGACGGGGTATATCAGGGGCCACAACTTGTCCAACTCCATCCATCCATCCATTTTCCTCTCTACCACCATAGCACATCAATTTTCACGTGACAATCCCAACTGTCAATTAAAATAAAAACCACCAGAAAAGTCGAAATTTTTTTTCTTACAAAAAAGCGATAATATTAGTAAGTTAATATTAGTTGTTAAGGAGAGGAAAATCGATGGGAATTGAAACAGCTTACTAAGCTAATTCAACATTACACAAGAATTTTATGATACATAATACTTTAATGTTTTCAAAATTTTAATTACACACAAGGCACTAAGCAAGGACAAAATGATGAAACAATCAATATTTCATACGTGCCAATAACATATACTTTCAAAATATCACAGTAGTAGATTACTAATTATTGATTTGATTGAACGTTCGCTTCCTTAGTTTTCTTTTACCGCACCTCAAATAGTCCAATTTTTGTGTGCAAATTCATGGAATAATATTCCGGTGATTCCTCTCGAGAAATCCCTCCAAGACGACCTTCTTCTTGCATTCCTCGGAATTCATATCCAAGGCCCGCGGAGTATTAACATTGGAAACGGAATTATGGTGAGGGGATCCAAATCCATCGGCAGCAGTAGCGGCGGCGGCAGCCGCTGATCTTAAGCGTGGGAGGAAGTAAAACCATGCGGACGTACAAAGGATAGCACAAAAACGACCCCATACTAGCATAATAATCAACGTCACCATAATAATAGACATACCAACCAGTGGGGACAAATTCTTCCTATTGGCTCCACTCGACTCTCCCTTTGCCTTTGCCTTCCCCCTATTATTATTTTTCGATCCGGCGTTGTTTGACACGGTTGTCGACCACGACCACGACGAATAATGTTTACTAAAATTGTGTGTCACTGCCGACGGAGTTGCCGGCACTGCCTGTTGAGTTTGGCTTTCGCGAGCGGGGAAAGACACGGAGTGCGACAACACGGCGGTTGTTGTCCGAGTACGAGACTTGGGCGTCCTAGTCTCCTGTACAGCCGGTGAACCGGGTTGGCTTTGGTTGCTAGATGCCCCTTTTCTTCCACCTGATCCTGCACTAGTTGTATTTGTTCTTAGTGAATGAATTTTCCGGCAAAACCGATTTTGACACGTGCCATCCTTAGGGGACTCCAAATGGTTCCTACTTCCGAGGTTGATCGAGTTTGTCTGCAACGGCGCAAATAATTAATTTACAACAAAGTTAATTCGCGTAACTAATGGAATAAATTAATGGAGTTTTAACAAAATATTTTCGGTATTGTTCATTTTTAACGAAAAATCACATTTATACATTTCTCTGGTACTATTCACTATACCTTTAAAAATAACTTTTCATTAGAATAGAAGTTTTTTGGATTTTTTGTTAGTTTTCCTATAAATTAAAGCACAACAATTACATTAAGCTGGTTTATTTTCTTCCATACAAGTGATATTGGGGGAGCAAAATCAAACTCTGAAAACTCGAATCTAAATGTCAATATATACGAGTGAATTAATGAATATAAATTACTATACCTGTGGAGGGTTTTGGGTAATAGTGTTCTGCGGGTCTGAGACTACGGGAGGCGGCTCAGCCTCTTCCCTACTTGGGGTCCCTGGCGGCTCCCCATCGGTGGTGGCCGCAATTACGTCTTCGGAAATAGAGACGAGGTTACTAGATTTTGACTTGGTCTGCAAGCTGGAGAACTTGACCACCTTGCACGGACGTTTCCGTTTGTCGGTGATGGTGGTTAGAGTGGTACTGGAGGTGTCGATGGGGACGGTTTTGGTGGCGGACTTGTTGGTGTGAAACCTCCAACTTGACCAAGAAATCAAATACCAGCTGCGTTGACTAGTATTACCAGTTGAATGTTCACCCTCGATATCAATCTTCTGGTTTTCACGATCCTCTCGGATATAGTTGGCTTCCTTTCCGATGAGGGGGGCCGGCTTTGATCTCCTACTCTGTTTGTGACTCGTTTGCCTAGAAAACCCGAAGCAAGCGAGAAAACAACTGCTTTTTGATTTGGATATGGACAGAGTAGAAGTTGTAGGACTAGAAGTGGGAGTAATGGTTTTCTTTTGGATTTCGGCCATGGAAGTCATGAGATAAAGCAGGAGGGGAAGGCATGGAGATGGATCATGTAGAGAAAGAGAGAGAGGATGGCTTTCAGCTTTGAAGAAAATACCAGGTTTGGTCGCCTCTAGTGCTCGACCTCAATATTTCGATTTTTATATATAATTCACTATTTTTCTAATGAAAATATTGAAATTAATATGTATTAGTCCCTATTGGTGTATTTTATTCTCATTTTTAATGGTGGCGTTGTTTATGGCTGATTCAGATGTGTAATAACAATAATGGGTTTGGTTATGACTTGAGAAATAGGGATGCATGACTTTTAAGACTTTGGTGGATAATTAAGAAAACAAGTCCATGTTTTAACCACGTTCGTGCTTCCATCATCTAGCTAGCTTCTTCAATCCACATTAATATTATTCGCTTAATCCTTAATTAGGTGAGTTTGATTAATTTAAACGATAGTAATATTTATCAACTTTATAGAAAAATATTTACATCATTCCCCATATTTGGTTGCAAAGGAAGCTATCGGGTGATTTACTTAGTTAGATTAACGACAAGTATAAAAAGTCAACTGACCAATTGTCTAGTCATTTGCAATACATCGTGAATTACGCCTTCAATCGTTTGCATCCACTTTCAACTCGCTTCGCGACATGATCACGATATTAGAAGAACCAAATTTCACAATCATCTTTGAGTGGCCTGCAAGAAGAGATAGAAACTTATCAATTAACTCAACAGTCAAGAACACAAGGATTAAACAATTAAATCACAACCCTTTGATCATGTACGCAATATGAATGTAAGAACAGAAATAATTGCATCAGTGCATACCTGCAGACATGTTCATAGACGAAGAAGATATGAAAATCTGCACAAAACCTTCTCCTCTCTGCAAAGCTCGATACTCTCCAGATTATAGGCAACTGGAACGAAATTCAGAGTGTGTATTTGCGAGAGCAGGGGCTTGTGGTTTTATACTACAAGTTCCCGATCACCTATAACAATCCTACAAGGAATATGAAACTTGTTTGTACCATACTTGACCAATCCCGAAACTACCGAGCACCGGCCAACGCTATACTGTCAAGGACCCAGAAGAGTTCCCCTCCGACCGGGAGGCCAATCACTACTCGACACGTGTCAAGATTAGATGCCAATCAGAGCGCAGCACGTGTCGACATCAAGAACCAATCACAACATGACACATGTCAATGTGACAAAGCTACAAGTTTTTCTATAAATAGGGGTCATTCCCCCACAATATTGCCTAATGCCATTTGTGTTAAATCATTCACAAGAACTCACTAAATTGAGAGCTTGATCCTTTGTACTTGTGTAAGCCCTTCACTACTAATAAGAACTCCTCTACTCCGTGGACGTAGCCAATCTGGGTGAACCACGTACATCCTGTGTTTGCTTCTCTGTCTCTATTCATTTACGTACTTATCCTCACTAGTGACCGAAGCAATCAAGCGAAGGTCACAAAACCTGATACTTTCTGTTGTACCAAAGTCTTCGCTGATTTTGTGCATCAACATTTGGCGCCGTCTGTGGGAACGACACTTATTCCTACTCTCTTCAGCTGTGTCAAGCTGGTTTCTATCATTCGTACACTTTCTTTTGACCAGGCATCCCTCTCCAACATGGGAAGCGAAGGAAGCCACAGCACACAGAATGACACCCCCCTTGCACATAGTGCGAATCAACGAAAGAAGGAAGGAAAACGAGTTCTTCTTCAAGCTAAAGTCGATGAGTTGGAAGCTCAGAACAACAAGATAGCAATGAGGAATGAGGTCCTCCAGGAGCAATATGAGAAGCTCTTCGAGACACTCCACGAAGCTAGGCAAGCTCAGACACGCGAGCTTGTTGCCCCCGTGGAAGTCAACCATCAACTGGGTGCCCTCCAACATGGAGGGTCACATGCATTCGACATAGATATCCCTGATAGGGAACAGATTACCCCTCGACTTGATAATCAACATGAGGCTTCTCTTAACCCAGTTGCTTCGACCCGAACCATGAGAAGTGGAGGGAGACACCTCTTTGCTGAAGGGGCAGAAGGATCGAAAGCCGTCTTTCGCGATTGTCGGGATTTCCTGAAGCAACGTCGAGAGAATTCCATCCATATAAGCTCAAAGATCAATGACCCAAGGATCTCTGAGAGACTCGGTCCCCTGCCACGGCCTGAGCCGGCCACCAATTTGGGGAAGGGGCAACAAGTCCTAGAGAGACATGAGGGTACAGGGGACTCAGAGGTGTTCCGACAGACATACCCTGGAAGCCAGTACAACGAGTCCAGGGAAAAATCACATGCCCTTGATCAAACCTTCCTAATTCCAAGAGGAGATGGAGATTTACGAAAGAAAGCTCCAGTGGCACATAACTCCGCTCAGGACCCCCTTGTCCTACAACTTCTTGAGGAAGTAAACAAGTTGAAGGCTGAACGTCAGGCTGAAATACCTGACTGGAACCAACCCAGGCCTGGCCCTCTTACAAGGAGGATCCTCAACACCCCCCTTCAAGCAAAGACAAAGCAAAAGCTTGGCTTGCAACTTTATACTGGAAAAGAGGACCCGATTGAGCACCTTAACCTCTTTGAGTCCACCATGGCATACCGGATGCACACCGACGAAGAGCGATGTCTTCTCTTCCCCTCCACCCTCTCTGGCGGAGCTCTAAATTGGTATTGTCGTCTTACACCTGAGACGGTAGACTCATTTGAGGAATTGAGGAAACTATTTGTTTCCCAACACATTTTCCAAACCGATCGCTTGCACTCTGCAGATGACCTGTACACTATCCGCCAGAAGCCAGACGAGTCATTACGTATGTATGCTGGCCGCTTCAGCCATGAATACTCCCGGTGTGCCGAGGCAGACGACAAGACTGCCCTCAAAGCCTTCACGGCAGGCCTACGTGATTGTTTCTTTAAATACATGATCAATGCCAATACTTGGAAGACTTACTCTGAGGTGATGGCGCAGACTTATAACCATGCCTCCGCCGAGGCAAAGACATATCAGGAGAAACCCCCTACAACCATCATTTATCAACAAGTGGGAGGTGGAAGCCAGACTCACCTAAATGAGAAGACCTCGACTTTCCAAACAGCAGTGGCACCTCCCCATGCCTTGCATAATGCTTCGCCGAATCAACAGACATATCAACTTCAAGGCAAGAGGAAAGATTTCCATCCTCACCACTCTCATTTCAGTAAAAAGAGTAAGGGACACTATCCCGATAACCAAGGGTATCGCCACAATAACGCTCGCCCCCAGGCAGTCAATGGGGACTTGATTTGATCGGCCCAATGCCGGCATGGAAGGGCAAAGTCTGTTACGCAGTCGTTGCAGTGGACTACTTCACAAAGTGGGCCAAAGTAGAACCCTTGGCAACCATTACTGAGGCAAAGATAGAAGACTTCGTGTGGAAGAACATCCTTTGTAGATTCGGCATTCCCAATGCGATAGTCACTGACAATGGGCGACAGTTTGACAACAAGAGGTTCAGGTTGTTCTGCTCTAAGTTCAACATCAACTTATGCTTTGTCTCTCCAGCTCATCCCCAGTCTAATGGACAAGTTGAGGCCATCAACAAAATAATCAAGCGCACTTTGAAAACCAGCTTGGACAAAGCTAAAAGCTGTTGGCCAGAATTTGTACCCCAAGTTCTTTGGTCATATCGCACTTCATATCGGACTTCAACAGGAGAAACTCCATTCTCACTTGCCTTTGGCACAGAGGCGGTTGTCCCTGTTGAGCTCGAGCAAGCAACATTCCGAGTCCAGAACTACATTCAAAGTGAAAATGACAAACAACTCACCCTCAACTTGGATTTAGTCGAGGAACACAGAAACCAAGCTCACTTGAGGAATGTCGCCTACAAGCAGCGCATCTCCAACTATTATGACTCTAGGGTCAAGCCTCGTTCTTTCAAAATAGGAGACTGGGTCTTAAAGAAAAGATTACTTTGCGACAGAGTCCCGAGTGAAGGCACACTTAGTCCAAACTGGGATGGACCGTATGAAGTCATTGGCATTAGTCGCCCTGGCTCTTACACACTTAGAAGCTCCGATGGCAAGACCCTTGGCCATCCATGGAACGCTGATCACTTGAAGTACTACTACAAATAGACTCACGATGTACAAGTGTTGAGCTATAGCCGTTCGGCATCCTATGTAATGAAGGCCATTTGGCAATGAATTCAATAAAGAGGTAATTTAGCCAACTCAGCCCTCACTCTTTTACATTCATAGCAAGCGATGCCGGAACCCTTCTCAATCAGAAAGCAATCCGTCTTCCACAGTCACTACAAAACAAGCAAATGAAGACCGTGTCAAGCGCAAAAAAAAAAAAAAAAAAAAAAAAAAAAAACAGCTTCATCCAAAAAGCTTCACCCGAAAAGCTTCACCTCCAAAGCTTCACCCACAAAGCTTCACCTAAAAATCTTCACCCAAAAAGCTTCAACCGAAAAGCTTCACCTCCAAAGCTTCACCCACAAAGTTTCACCTAAAAAGCTTCACCCACAAAGCTTCACCCACAAAGCTTCACCTAAAAAGCTTCACCCAAAAAGCTTCACCCGAAAAGCTTCACCTCCAAAGCTTCACCCACAAAGTTTCACCTAAAAAACTTCACCCACAAAGCTTCACCCAAAAAAAAAACTTCACCCGAAAAGCTTCACTTAAAAAAGCTTCACCTACAAAGCTTCACCTAAAAAAGCTTCACCTAGAAAGCTTCATCTACAAAGCTTCACCATCAAAGCTTCACCTAGAAAGCTTCATCTACAAAGCTTCACCATCAAAGCTTCACCTAGAAAGCTTCATCTACAAAGCTTCATCTACAAAGCTTCACCATCAAAGCTTCACCTAGAAAGCTTCAACACCAAAGCTTCACCTACAAAGCTTCAACACAAAACCTTGCTCCAAATAAACAAATTTTGTTCACAAAACCCAAGATGCCCTTGAACTTGTACAAAAACACTTGGGTAAACATAAACATTTTTTGTTTTACACCCACAAGGGCCCAAAATTTTCCTTCTTCTTTATTCACTTATATCTGTTCCCAAACATATTATAATAGATCCAACACCAAGCCAAAGTCCCAAGTTTCATAATGGACAAAGGTACAAGCAATTCATCAATAATGAAGGTGCTACAAAAATTGGAATCTGCCCCAAAATAGAAATCCAACCCAAGAGACTTTTTCTCTCTCTCCCTTTTCCGCCTCCTTTCATCTATCAAATTTCTGCAACCTCTGCTCTTCTCCAATGGAGCTGAATTTTAGACACCCTATAGTTCTTGAGCATATGAACAACTTTCAAGAAGGAACCATTTCTGTTTGAGCGACGGAAATTACAGTGTTGAAGCTCCAAACATGATAGTCGGCTTCTTGCAGATTTCGAAGCTGTTGTGATGTTTCGAAGATCTGAAAATATTTAACCGTTAGTTCATCCTGAATTTTTGATATGTTATGAAAGAGTCGATGAGGAACAGCTTCAATGCAGAAAGCATACCGATCTGAACAAGAGAAAATGGAGTTTCGAAGCTCACAACAAATCTGACGGGTTGACAGAAAAATAATAACCAGTCATTCATCATACCTGGATTTCTGGAGTTATACTGCTCCGAGGGATCTCAAATTTGGATATGTTGTAGTTCACAAGCTGAGGAACAACTTCAATGAAGAAAGCATGCTGATCTGAGCAAGAGAACATAGAGTTTCAAAGCTCACAACAAATCTGACGGGTTGACAGAAAAATAATAACCAGTCATTCATCATACCTGGATTTCTGGAGTTATACTGCTCCGAGGGATCTCAAATTTGGATATGTTGTAGTTCACAAGCTGAGGAACAACTTCAATGAAGAAAGCATGCTGATCTGAGCAAGAGAACATAGAGTTTCAAAGCTCACAACAAATCTGACGGGTTGACAGACAAATGATAAACAGTCACTCATCATACCTGGATTTCTGGAGTTATACTGCTCCGAGGGACCTCAAATTTGGATATGTTGTAGTTCACAAGTTAAGGAACAACTTCGATGAAGAAAGTATGTTGATCTGAACAAGAGAAAATGGAGTTTCGAAGCTCACAACAAGTCTGACGGATTAACAGAACATTGATGAACAGTTACTCATCATACTTGAATTTCTGAAGTTGTACTACTCCGATGGATCTCAAATTTGGATATGTTGTAGTTCACAAGATAAGGAAAAACTTTCATGAAGACGACTTTGCAATCTGAGCTATAGAGAAAGGTGTTATCTTGCATCCACTCAGGCTGATTAGTGGAAACGAAAAGCAATTCCACCAAAGAAAAGATGAAAAAGAGAGAAAAGCTACTAATTGCACTTGATCTTGTCTAGTCAATAGCATGCAACATCAAACACACAAAAGTTGGAAATATTTTTAGATAAAGCATATACGAATGTGTGACATCGAAACAAGGATTCGTTACTTTGACAAATTAGTAACACGCGAGACACCTCATTCGGCAACTCTCTTCGCCTGAAGACTTGGGGGATTCCCACCATATGCTACTGCACCTTGATACTCGGCAGTCTCACAACCACTCAGTGACTTGGATTTTTCAAGTCTCCAACCGAGAAGTTTTCCTCACTCGGGAAATTAAGGGAACACTACCTCAAACTACATGCTTCACTCACAAAGCTTCAACAATACAGGTTTCAACAAAAGCAAAAATTCAAAGAACTTTATGAAGAAGGCTTTGGTGTATTTAACACAATATGTTGAAATGAAGCAAAGCTTATTTATTAATATTTTCGATAAGCCACAAATATGTACATATACATGAGTCAAAATAAACAAACAAAAGGGAGCCTTCACAAAGGTTGCTTAGGGGAAGTCTCAGCAGTCGGTAGAGCCCCAGAAAGAGAAAGCACCGGAGGGTGGTTATCCGGAGCCTCAGTACTTGACAAAACCCCAGAAGGAGGAGGCATTGGAGGTTCATCATTTGAAGCTTCATTACCAGGTACAGCCTCAGAGGACGAAGGCAATAAATGCCTTTGGAACAAACCCACAAACCGCTGATGATCAAGTAAAACCTTACCATCAGATTCCTTCATCTGGTCAAGCTTCCTCTTCATGTTTGTAGCATAGTCATGGGCGAGCCGGTGCAACTGCTTATTCTCATGCTTGAGCCCTCTAATCTCCTGTTTGAGACTCATCACTTCAGCAGCCAATGATTCAACTTGGCGGGTTCTAGCAAATAGGCGTTGGGCCATATTAGACACAGAACCTGCACACTGAACACTAAGAGCCAGAGAGTCCTTAACAGCCAACTCATCAGACCGTTTGGAAAGTAGTCTGTTATCTTTGGGAGTGAGAAGGTTCCTGGCCACCACTGCAGCGGTCATATCATTCTTCATCACAGAATCCCCAACGGTAAGAGGACCAGTAGGGGATATGAAGGATGGGCGCCATATGTTGTCTGGAGAAGGCGTGGCTGTCTCTTCTCCAAGGTTCAAGTCAAAACGACGGTCGGAGGGTCCAGACATTTTCAAATGTGTTGAAGAAGGAAGAGGTCAGACAAATCAAGATCTTAGATGTGCAAGAAATGAGCTTCTACTGGTAGAGATTCAAGTGTGCTATGGAACTTAATGCCAGCCTCTATAAAAATCTGCACTCGACGGAGCTTCAGAAATCGAAGAGGCGTTTGCTTTCTCAAAAGCTGGGCTGCTCAGAGACCACGAGGGCCGATCTCAGAAATCGAAGAGGCGTTTGCTTTCTGAAAAGCTGGGCTGCTCAGAGACCACGAGGGCCGATCTCAGAAATCGAAGAAGCACCTGCTTTTTCAGCCTCGTCAGCACCTGTCACATGCACAATCAGCTTTGCGGAAATTACGGGCAATCTGTCGAAGATTTCTGGTGAAGTAGAAAGCACGTGAATCTTACTGTTCAATCACCGCTCTCCATATGCACCATCAACTCCTCGGGTACCACATATAACTTTGTCAAAGATCTCTGACAAAGTTTAGGCACGAGAATTTCGAAGTTCCAGCTACCCTACTATTACCCATAAGGGTAAAGGAACAGCACCACTGCTTGACAACTGGAAAGTCCCTATGTGTGTCGACCTCCGTGTTTTGTGGCAAGACAGGTTGGCAAGAACGTCCAACCTTTACTCACATTCGAGAAAAGACTCCCAACATAATTACTTTCTCAAAAACCGGAGTAGCACCACTTTCCGAATCTCGAGAGTCAGATCCTCGACGGGATTGCTTGTTTGAAAACCGAAGAGGCACAACTCTCAGAACTTCGAGAGCCAGATTTCCTTAGATAAAGCTTGTCTGTAATCTTCACACGTAATATCAGCTTTCCAGATACCACATACCACTTTTTCAAAGTGCTCTGACAAAATTAAAACACGTGAAGCTGGCAGCTCCCACTACATTGCTGTGACCAAGAAGGGTAAAGGAATAGCATTACTACTTGTTATTGGGAAATCCCTATATACATTGACCTCCCTCCTCAACGGACAGGCAAACCTGCAAAAATGCTCAACCCTTTCTCGCATTCGAAAAGGCACCCTCAACATAACCTCTCGAAATACTCAGCTTTATTTCCCCCCGATAATACCTCAGCAAATAAGCCACACCAAGAACAAGAGTATCTCATATCATCAGGGTCGAAAGCAAGAGTATCCCATATCATGCTTTCTCCCTGTCTTTGTCTTTGTCCTTGTCCACACCTGCAGGACAAGGAGAAAGAGAGCAGTCAGTCGGAACCTGAAATCAAACCTCCAATTTGGAACTGACTGCCTGGAGCCTTTGCCTGGTTGCTTACTTAGCATTGCTCTCGAGTACTCATCCTCAACTGCTGTCAAGGTCACGAATTCCACCGGCAAATACCTCATGACAGTTGATCAGATATTGGCTCTTTACACTGAAGCTGCCAAGCGGGGATGAGTCACTATGAAGGAATGTTCTGAAGGACCATTTAAATGCAAAGGTTGCACACCACTTCTGCCATGCAAAAGATTGAAGCAGAAGGTTCAACGGTGGGCTGAAACAGATCACTACAGCACGACACCTTTCCATACCACATTCATTATTCCGTCAACAGCAAAAGTATCCCATATCATCAAGGTCGAACGTACTCTAGATTTGATGGACTTGTTTTGACCCTCAAATTTTTGAGTCGGCCTTATACTCTGAAGGGCACCAGAAAACCCTCCAGCACAGTTCAAGAATAAGCCTGTGGAAAGTTACTTCTTCAAAAGCAAAAGTATCTCATATCATCTCTTATCCATTTGCTTCTCCTTATCCTGACAGTTGAATGAGAGACAAGGAGAAGAAGAACAATCAACCGGAAGCCGAAGTCAAATCTCTGATCCTGGGTTGCTTACTTGGAAGTTTGACTGCTTACCTTGTCTGTCACCTCTTTCGGCAGATCTCCTAGCTCGGCGACTTGGGGGACTCCTACTATAGGGTTTGTATCACACTTGACTAAGCCCGAAACTACAACTAAGCTTCAAGTGAAATTGATACATTACCTTGTGCGTCAACATCAGCTAAATACACCATTCCCGGATGGAGGAAAGGTACTTCCAGAGAAGGGCAGATGAAGATCAGACCACACTTCGGTACTTAGAAGTTTCGTGATTACTCAAGGGATTGGATCTTGCAAGTCTCCAACCGAGGAGTTTCCCTCACTCGGGAACTTAGGGGAGCACTGTTTGTACCATACTTGACCAATCCCGAAACTACCGAGCACCGGCCAACGCTATACTGTCAAGGACCCAGAAGAGTTCCCCTCCGACCGGGAGGCCAATCACTACTCGACACGTGTCAAGATTAGATGCCAATAAGAGCGCAGCACGTGTCGACATCAAGAACCAATCACAACATGACACATGTCAATGTGACAAAGCTACAAGTTTTTCTATAAATAGGGGTCATTCCCCCACAATATTGCCTAATGCCATTTGTGTTAAATCATTCACAAGAACTCACTAAATTGAGAGCTTGATCCTTTGTACTTGTGTAAGCCCTTCACTACTAATAAGAACTCCTCTACTCCGTGGACGTAGCCAATCTGGGTGAACCACGTACATCCTGTGTTTGCTTCTCTGTCTCTATTCATTTACGTACTTATCCTCACTAGTGACCGAAGTAACCAAGCGAAGGTCACAAAACCTGATACTTTCTGTTGTACCAAAGTCTTCGCTGATTTTGTGCATCAACAAAACTAAATCCTTGTACAATTAGGAGTACTAAACTCAAATCCCAAACAGAGTTCTAATCCAAACCAAAACTGCATTACTCTTATAAACAAACTGAGACCTTATCACTTTATACTAATCTGAAATAACTAAACCGTGTGAATCATAATCACACTCTAACATGGCCCCCTTAATGCATATTGTTACTTCGGCATCTCCGCTATATTGTTGTTGCAGTGGTGTGAGTTTAATAGTTGCAACCAATTACTTTATAAGAATCAAACTTATAGTTAGGTCCATTCATTAATTATATCTTATTTTAGTTTGACTTAAATTTAGGTGGGCGCCTAGATGGTCTAGGCGAATTTATGTAAATTTATTGTATATCTTGTAAATAAGTGTATATTTACACTTTAAAAATTATGCTTGTAAGGATAATAAAAAAAATGATAAAATGCAAAAATAGAAGTATAATAATACACAAAGTACATCCATCCAACAAGTTCAATATTTAAAAAACAGTAAGCATATAATCATAATGAGGAGAATTCTTGGATGATAAACTAAATTCTTCTTGTTCATGATCTTTGCATTGGATTGGACATAGACTAAATTATTTAACCTTGTTGTATCTAGTTTATTTATATTCTTTGTATGTATTCCCTCAAAACTGCTCCAAGTCCTTTCACAATTGGATGATCTTGTAGTCAATCCATTCCTTGCAAATTAGGTATACCATTTCTATAAGTACACCACCATGAAACTAAAAAAGAAAAAAATAATCAAACAATTAATAAAAAATAATAATAAAAATAAATTCCCTAGGACCGCCTAGGAGCCGCCTAGCTCCAGACCAATTTTTCGAAACGATTTGCACTAAATCGGTGTGGGCCTTCACCGCCTAGCGCCTAGGCGGCCTCATAGTCCGATTTTTAGAACACTGCTATCCATGCACACATTTTTACTTCTCACATATGTGCCTATATTTCGAGCTATCAGATTGAATGAATTAAAGAAAATCAATGGACAAAAACAACAAGAGTGTATGTGAGGTAAAAAATAGTCTGTGAATAGCACTACCCTAAATTTATTGTTTTGACAGGTCACCAAGCTTAGCCTAGCAATGAAGCTGGGTAAAGATAAAAGCAAGAGTAGACAAGTCTAGAGTTCGAAACCCTTATTTGTACAAAAAAATAATAAAAAAAAATTCCATTTTAATGTGAGTGATTCTAATTTTATAAGAATCGGTACTTAAAATTTGTATTCACCAAGAAAGGTAGGTTTGCTCAGCCAACAAAAAAAAAACTTCCAATTTAATGTGAGCGATTCTAATTTTATAAGAATCGGAACTTAAAATTTGTGTTCACTGAGAAAGGTAGGTTTATTGACTTAGCCACTCAGAGTATGTTCATGTTTATCGACTCTTATATGTACATATTTATCGACTGAATATGAGATAAAACAACTTTTCTATATTTATTTAATGGACTCTCTAAACATCTCACTTAATCTGCACGAGAAAACGAGGGATTCCCTCACGGAACTCTAAACTAAATCCGCAGTGAATAAATATAGATATGTGATAAGGCGTCCATTAATAGATAAGGCGTCCCTCTCATTTTCGTTATTTGCAACTAATTAATACCCAACATTTTTCAACAATCTAACCCAGTCAAATATTTCATTTTCTTTTACTTTGCATCAATCTTCAAGCCAATGGAAAAATTTAAAGTGTTATTGCTCTCATTTATTTGACACTTCCTTAAATATGTTAATTAGGTTAAAGCTAGTTCATATTGAATCATGCGCAACCTAATTATTTGTGAGGTTTGCTTGTTTGAAGATTTGGAGATGTTACATGATTTTTACCTAAGCGGCTGTTTGATAATCATTTGTTTTTAGTTTTTACTAATTAATATTGAAGTTGTTCATGGATTAATGAACTAGATATACAGAGGCCTCGTTTGGCAGCTCGGACTATACTGACTATTTCAGTCCGATAAGATAATTTGTCATCGGATAGTACTGACTATTTAGTCGAGTGTATTGACTATTTAATCGGGTGTTTGGTGCAGTACCGAATTAAAAACTCAATTCATCAAAGATTATCATGTTCATTTACTTCCTCAAAAGGAGATTGAAGAACATTTATGGCACCGAGTTTCACAATTTAAAACTAGCAAGAGAGATGGAAAAAGAGTCAGTTTGATTTTGTTTTCAGCAACCCGACTAATTAATACCGACGATTTGGAGTGTATAAGTTATCCGGCGTACGTCATATAAAATAAGTCAGACTGCATAAATAATCCGGTGCTATTTAATACAGAATGACACCAAACACTGGATAATATTAAATAGTACTATCCAGTTCGTTATCCGGCATGCCAAAACGCCCAGAGAGGCTGTAGTTGTAGTAGGTAGCTGGTGTGGCATATTTTGCTTTGGAATTGAATATACACAACCCCAGCGAATTGATATTTTTGAGTTGGCCGACTACATTTATATATCAATAGCTTGTGGCAAGAGTCAAGGGTGGCTCCACCTAAACGGGTTGATATACATAGGTAACTAAGTTTGAGCTCGTTTGGACCGAAAATGCTTTTAAATAAAATATTTGTGATTTTCAAAAGCACTTGAAATGATTTTTGCAACAAACATTAGTTGTGTACTTATAACTAAAATTGTTTTTATCCATTTTAAAAGAAAATTTTTATTTGAACCCATTTATTTTATCTCTACACCCAACTTAACAATTTTGCTCAACAAACTCTCAAATTTGCCCTTAATAAATAAGAAAAATAAAATAAAAATGGGTGTTTTTCTGTCTACACCCAATAACCCTAAACCCACCACACCATTCCACCTCACCATTATTTCCGGCGAATCCAAATCAAACTTCCGCCAAAATTTATCCCCAAGTCATCAACAACTGTCAACTCCTTCCATTATTTTTCTTCTCCTCCCTTGTATCACAACCCTGAGAAGAATATGAACCATCATTTCCTTTTGGTGCCATCAGTGGCATCGAACATGACTCCGCACTTCTCTGTCAACACTAATTCACACCCGCCTTTCTTTCCCGATTGATTGGATCCAAGTTCGCATAGAGAAACAAAAAAGAGATAAAAGGAGAGCATTAATTGGATTGTTGGAGCTTCAGTTGTGTTTGCCAGAAAAAGGGGTGCCGTGGCTTGTCGGGGAGCGTGAAAGCCTCCCTTTGTGTTTTCCCGATGGGGTTGGCTGGAGCATATACAGGTTCCAATTGTTTTGAAATTCTTTCTATTTATTTCAAGGCGCATTTGGAATTTTATTAAATAAGTTTTTAAGTTGGGTGTAAAGATAAGATAAACGGGTTTAAATAAAAATTTTCTTTTAAAATCACTTTCAAACAAGTCATTAAGACATAGCTTGCCCATCAAACACAAAGAACGTAGAAAATGCATGCATGCATTACATGGACATGAATTTGAACTTGAGTGAGTATAAGAGAGTATACTCCACTAACACGAGTCATGCTCTCTTAAGGTCTTCATTTGAGGACCTGTGAGGACCAAATGCATATTAACCATAAAATTATATTAGTTTAGATCAAAAGGATTAAAATATTTGACAACTTAATAAAACAAAACCAACTTGTCACATCCCAGTCTCGCCTCCGCCGTAGCACGATATTGTCCGCTTTGGGACCCCGGCCACGCCCTCACGATTTTGTTTATGGGAACTCACACGAGAACTTCCCAGTGGGTCACCCATATTGGGAATGCTCTCGTCCGAACTTGCTTAACTTTGGAGTTCCAATGGAATCTGAAGCCAGTGAGTTTCCGAAAGGCCTCGTGCTATATGGAGGTGGGCATGTATGGCACATCACCCCCTCTCCGTTGGTCGATGTGGGATGTTACAATCAACCCCCTTAGGGGCCCGACGTCCTCATCGACACATTCGCACTACATGACATAGTGGCTCTGATACCATTCTGTCACATCCCAGTCTCGACTCCGCCGTAGCACGATATTGTCCGCTTTGGGCCCCAGCCACGCCCTCACGATTTTGTTTCTGGGAACTCACACGAGAGTTTCCCAGTGGGTCATCCATCTTGGGATTGCTCTCACCTGAACTCGCTTAACTTCGGAGTTCCAATGGAATCCGAAGCCAGTGAGTTCCCGAAATGCCTCGTGCTATATGAAGGTGGGCATGTATGGCACATCACCCCCTCTCCGTTGGTCGACGGGGGATGTTACACAACTTATGTCCATAAACTATTGGAAAACTCATTTTGCTTAAGTTGTCAAATATTTTAAGCCTTTTAGATAAAGACTTATATAATCTTATGGCTGACATGCATTTGATCATCTGTCCTCAAAATAAGAACCTTAAAAGAGCAAAACTGAAATAACTCAGTTATATCTAGGTCTGCAACGGAAGTGTTCTATTAACATTTAAACCCTAGCAAACATCTAAATTAAGTACTCAAAGCCAAATCATGAACATTTTTCATGCCGCGGCTCTAGCATAATCTTTAGGAGTGATTGGCACATTCACATACAATGAATAATATTCAAAGGACACCGTATTACTCATTTCTTTTAATGATTGCGTGATATTATTTCTCTTTTGTCATCGTGTATAGAAAAATTAATTCGATTAGTGACCATTTAATCTCTAATTAATATGAATAAAAAAATTTGAAGTGAAGGAAATTATAGTTATTAGCCTAATGCCACACAAGCGTGTGGCAATTTTTTTATTTGACATCTTATTCCTTATTATTTATTTGTAATTTGTATTTACGTTTAGTTTGAATTGTTTTTAAATTAAGTTGTTTTATTTTAGGATCTTCATTAGGTTGAAAATTTAAATTTAGTTGTTTTATTTTCATTTCATCCCTTTCCGTTCTTCACTCCATTATTCAGATTCTGTTTGTCTATAATTTTCACCTTCAAAATAACAGTTAACCCATAAATAACGACAGCGAGAAAGGCGGAGAAGCCGGTGGAGGAGGCCTTTATTAATCTATACTTTTACTTTTCTTGTCGACAGATAGAAGTGGCTGCACTTCTCCATGATATAGGTCAGCTAGGGTTAACAACCTAACTTTATAGTATATTTTGTGTGCTTGCTTATAAATGGATGCCGGTAGCCACCTATGCTTTTGGTCACTTACATATGGGTGGATATGGATTTTAAGGGGAGGATTCATACTGCGAAACACAGCACCCGTTATTTTTAATGTCTACTTTTATCTTCTTGTTCCATGCATGTAACGTGCTGAAACATGCAATAGTACGTACTTCTATGTGGCTTTCATTCTATTTTTCTTACTGCATCTTTTCAGCATTGCTTTTATTTTCTTATTCTGATTTGGTTGGAATGTAGAGATCCCTCAGAGGAAAAATTTGTTGAGAACTTTCTCGATGAGGAGGGCATAGAGGAGACCAAAAAAATAAAGATTATAATGTATCAAGGGAATGGGTGAGCAGGTCGCTGCTCCTCCTGTCACGTTATTTCTTCCTTGTTATGCTTGCATAAATTTCAATGCATTTGAGTTTGATGCTATAATCTATGTCAGAACTTCATAATGCCGAGATGTACTTGCCATGTCTCTTCCCCACACATATAGGAAAATGTTGTATATTTCAACACATGCACTAATATGTGCATCCTCTATTTTCTCCATTGACAGTTTATGCCACTTAATAACGCATTTTTGAAATTTCATTCTGTTTTCAATATATATGCAGTTCAGATCTTTGTGCAGTCTCCTTTGTAGACATTATTGTGGTTGTTAACCCTTTGCAACTGTTGAGCTCTGATATACAAGCACATAATTTATAGTTAGTATTATATGAGTTATTACTAGTCTAAGTACTGAAGCCTAAGTAATCAATTTTATGAGAACAAGCTCTGCATTTAGGATTCTTTTCTACGATGAGATCTGTGGATGGAAGTTACACCTATACCAGTTATCCACGGATGGTCAGAGTCAACTTTCAAACAGGTAAAGCTAAAAACGGAACAGAAAAACCAACTGCAAACCTGCAGGAATGGATGTTTAGGTCATGAGTTGCTCGCCAAACTTGCCTTTACTTTCGCAGTCGACCAGCGAAAATTGAAGAAATCCAGTAAGGGCTTGCTGAATTCAGTGTGACCGGCACACAACTAAAAATTTCTCCTGAATTCAAGTGTTTATCAAATGCTTTACTTAACGACCAATAGATTTAGAATCTGTTCTTTTTTACCCATTTATAAGTACCATAGAATGGGGATGGGGTAGGGGCCATAGGGCCTAGGGGCAGCTTTGAGGCTAAAGAAGTTAAAATGATGCATGATAATAGCTTTGTCATAGAATGGAGAGATTCTATCATGTGACTGCTATTTTATCACTTTATGTATATCTCACACATCATGTGAATCACCTCTTTCACTCAGTATTTGCTTATAGAGCGAGATTCATGGTTCGAACACAGCTTACACTGGAAAATCAAGTAAGAATAAGATAGCATCTATGCATCAGAGTGGCTACTATATTTGTGCATGGAGTAGTAGTCATGTTTGCAAATTGGTGGTTAAGTATAGCTTTGGTTAGGATTAGCGAGAGAGAGAGAGAGAGTAACACATTAATTTTATGGATTATTAAAATATTGAAATACATATATGATGATAAAATTCAAATTATGAACAATCCAAGCTTACACAATTACTAGATCGATTATTCAAATGCATATAGATCCCTCCTAGCAGGCTAGCCCTACCATCTCACTCTACAGATTTTCAATCATCTTCCCATGTATTCATGTATGGCAATACCACCATTATCTGTATACGACAACAATATCATAAATGACAAAAAAGAAGGCCAAACACACTATATATGTACTATATATTAATATCATATATACTATATATTTAGTAATTTTTGACGCTCAGCATGGTCACGCTTTTGGAGAGTGACCTTCAACCCATGCTTCATGTACATCGTCAGTGCCAGCTTTGGCTCCACCGGATGGTTTTCGACCACCTTGACGCGGTAACGGTAGATGATGGAGGCCGCGATGAACTTCATTTGGTAATAAGCGAAGTCTTTGCCCAAGCACAGGCGAGGACCACCGTTGAAAGCCGTAAATTTGTATGCAGACTCACTCATGAAGCGGCCGTCCGATGATCGTAGCCATCTCTCGGGCTTGTACTCCCGGCAGTCCTTCCCCCAAATCGCCTCCATTCGGCCCATGCTGTACATTGCGTATATCACTTTTGTTCCCTTCTTCAATATTGTTCCATCTGGAAATATGTCATCTTCAACTACCTACATATATTCAATTGATCAGTTAAGTTCAACTCAATTAGAAAAATTAAGTAATTACCAATCAAATTGCATATTTTATTTTGTGGATTATTATAGTTACAAAGTAGCTAGCTTAGTCTCTGCAATCTTCCTAACACGCAACAATTGTTCCAATGAATATATGTAGACAGAGTTGGCCAATTAAGTAAACAAGAATCTAATAAATTAATTAAGACCCCTCTAGGTAGTCATTGTTTACCAAAATTACGAGTAATGCTATTTTTACACAAATTTAATGCAAGTATTGATATTCTCTAATATAAGTGAGTTCCACATACATTAGTATTTCTTAAAAAGTATGTCAATTTTTTGCGTCAAAATAAAATTATTAGAAGTTACATATCAATACATTACAAGATTCATACGAATTGGAGAACAATTTTTATCCCACTATTATATCATGATAAGCTTATAATTATATGATTAGTTGATGACTGTGCGAGGCATGACAAGCCCCCATAACATGCCAGGCATGCATGCACTTAAAAATGGTTAATTTGAGTAAATTACTAATTATAAAACAGAAAATAAATAATTAAAATGCATGTGATTTAATAAATTGAACTTACCTCCTTGTGATCTAGTGGAACTGAAGGGTACAACCTTAGAGCCTCTGATAGAGCTGCATGAAGATACTCCATCTTCTTTATCTCTTCTGGCTTGAATACTACTGCTTCGTCGTCGTCGCCATTATTTTTACTTTCATGATCATGATCGCGATCGGATGATGTTCTTCCGCCCACAATCCGGCATACTTCTTGAAGAATCTTGTGCTCCACCCCCGGATTCTGATGAAGCAGCCAGAAGAACCAGCTCATTGCCACCGATGACGTGTCTCGCCCTGCAAGTATGAAGTTGACACATATATCCCTCAGGAACTTGTCCGAAAATGCCTCCCCCCTCTCGTCTTTCAAACTCATAAAAACCGTTAACAAGTCTGATCTAATATGCTTGTTCTTCTTATCATCATCATTAGAAGCATTAGAATTATTGGTGGCAGAAAGTAGTAGTGTGAGCTCTTTCTTCCTTGTCCGAATGACGTCATCCGCAAACTCGTCCACTTCTCTTATGGACCTCTTGAGCTTCCTCTCTGCACCCAAGTTTAAGTACCTCATGGTCTTCCACAAGCACGTTGGGGTCACAAAGCGCATAAGTATTGCTTCTGTCGCGTCCTCAAAGGCCTGAGCAAATGGTATTTTGGGTAACCCGGGCTGCAAGCAACCAGGGTCGACCCCAAACGCGATCATGCAAACGTTGTCAAAAGTTAACCTCAAAAGAATGTCTTGGAGGTCGATTGCGGCCGAGTGTTTGATGGAGTCCTCCAAGACGGGCAAAAGCCTAGCGTGGACAAGTTCAAACAACGAATCGGCCGTCAGTTGCCGGAACTTAGCTGAGTGGAACTCGATGCTAGCCGTCTTCCTTTGTCGCTGCCATGTCTCGTCGTCCGCGTTGAATATGGCATCCCCGAGAAGATCTCGAACGGTGTCTCGGAAATAAGGGCCTTTGGGGAAATTGGAGAACTTGGTCTTGAGAAGGTGCTCCAAGTTACGAGGGTCGGAAGTGATGACGCAAAAGAGGCTGCTAAACCAAGGGCCTTGGAATAGAAACGTGCCGTTTTGGCGGTAAAGAACTTGGGAAAGCCACTCATATAGGTTGGTTTGGAGTCCAAGTACGGCAAAAGAGAGAGAGGGTAGCATGCCAAACACCGGCCAAATGGGTAGGCCATGGTGCTTCTTCTGCCTCAACGAGTGTATGGAAATGAAAACACATAGAGCCAGAAAGAGCTCCAAGATTTGGATGTGGTGAAGGAAAAAGAGTTGCCGCGAAACAAAGATTTCGGCGACGAATGTCTCGGAGAAGGAGGGGGAGAGGAGGGAGGTGAGATTATTGGTGGGATGAGGTGGGTGAGGAGGAGTGGTGATCATGTTGTTGGAATTAGAGGAGAGCCTATGTGATGAGAGTGTTATGGTTTATTAATATTGGCACAGTCACACTACGATGAAATTTAAATGAATGGTTGGTTTAATTAGGTTGAGGAGTGGCACGGTGGAGGTCATGTGTTATATGGGAGGGGGAAGGTCATGATTCATAATCTGTGTTTTCTTGGCGTGCATGTTTTCTACTTTTTTACCCAATAGGTTTCGGTTTGGTGAGCTGAAATGTATTCTGGGCATCAGACGTAGTTGCCACCCTTTCATTTGAGCCGATTTCTATTTAAGGAACAAAAATAATGTTCTTAATTACCACGTTTGTATCATTTTTCTAATCGATATGGGATTCACATGTGTTGGCGGATTCTACCTCTATTAAAGAGGTGATACAAATATAGTATAGAAAACGTGGTAAGTGTAGCATTACTCTTTAAGAAATGTTCTTTTAGGCCCTTATGCACAATGTATTTTGAATCAAATCTTCTGCACCTATTATTGATGGACATGTATTAATAAATCTAACCCTCTTTAACTTTGTTGTCATAAACTTAACAGCTGTCAATCAATAATAAAAGACGCAAAGATGTTACACACAAAATTGGTGCATAAGATTTGATTTCACGTATATTAGTGATTCAAAAACTCCATATCCACATTAGGAAATATGCAAAATTTCTTTTTCCATATATGGACTGATTACTAAACTTGAGCTATCTAGGACCAGGTAGTGTGAATATAGATTTATTACTAGCTAGTGTGAATTTGGAGAATATGGTATATATCTCTTGTCTCTTGAAGACTTGAAGTTTAAAGCAAAGAATGTAGGTCGGTCTGTGTGTTTTGTTTATTAGTGGGATAAGAAATCAAATAAAAAGGTTGGCGCTTTTCCAGTGCGGCCAACGGGAAGATAATGTTAGGACTCTATTGAATTGTCACTGAGCATAATAAGGACTATCATACGTGGAATTAATTAATTAAAGTCAAAACCATTTAAAGGATAAAATCCCTTATTTGTAGGACACTAAATGCGTGCTTCAGTTGTGGTTTAACAACTGATAAACGTGGAGATTTTTTAGGCTTTGACGATCCCACGATAGTTGGGATGCAGTTGGGTTCATAAGCCTATACAGGAGGTGTCCCTGCTCACGGGAAGATTACATCAAAAACAAGATCTAGAACTATCGCTAGGGTTTTGATATCAGGTTCCTCTGTGAGTAGAAGACTCTCTGTGTTGCTGTTTTGCTGCTTGTATCATGACATCCTCAGGTATGATCATACCCAGACTCCTCAAATATATATATATATATATATATATATATATATATATATATATATATATGTATGTATATGTGAATGTTAATTGTGATCCTTGGCGAAGACTAATCAGTTGTAGGTCTAACATTTGGTATCAGAGCAAGGTTAGTCTACTTGGATTCAAAACTGTTTTTTAGTTTAAACATGTCACATATAATCCTCAGTTGAAGAATTTTAAGGGAGCAAGACTTTGCACCGATGCACAACTGCTTAGAAGATCACATCAAAATGGGATTTTGTCAAGCATTGTTGCATGAATTAGGTCGCAGGACATTGTAATTCATTTATCATAATATACATACTGCTCTCTTCAAAAAGGGAATATATGAATGGTTCGATTAAGTGAATTAGGGCATAGTGGTTATTTTGATATTAAATTGATCTAATTCTTGTCCAAAGACCTGAGTTATGAAGGTGTTTAATATTAAATTAAGTAGCTATGTCAATGAAACTTGTAGTAAAGTGTTTCTTGCCCAAAGGTGTTACCTTGTACTACATGCAATTTTCATTGTTTGTTTCACTAACAAATTAATGACATCCTCAGTGAATCCCATGTCCTTGAATTTTTCCTCTATCGAGCCGCTCAATGGAGGAAATTACAAAAAAATGGAGACAAGATGTTGAGATTATTTTGGGACTGATGGACTACGATTTGGCACTTAGAGAAGATGAGCCAGCACCAGTGGATGCAACTAGCACAGCTGCTCAAAGGTTGAAATTTGAAAAATGGGAAAAAGCTAATCACATGGCATTACTTGTGATAAAAAGATCAATTGGGGAAGCTGTGAGAGGGGGACTACCTGCCAGTGACAAAGCAAAGAATTTCCTTGAAGGCATTGAGGCAAAGTTCAAGGTCTCTGAGAAAGGAGAGATAGGAAACCTCATGACAACCCTGACTACTTTGAAATTTGATGAAAGTCACACAGTTAGGGAGCACATACTGAAAATGGTGGAGGCAGCGACAAAGCTCAGTGATCTTGAAGTGCCTATTGATGACTCTTTTGTGGTTCATATGGCTCTTAACTCTCTCCCTGAGAGTTATGAGCAGTTGAAGACATCCTACAATGCTCAGAAAGAAAAATGGAGTTTGAATGATTTGATTTCAATTTGTGTCCAAGAGGAGGCAAGGATGAAACGAGGAAAACAAGAGGTTGTCAATATGGTGAGCACAGACAAAGGAAAGAAGCACGATGTGTTTTCTGGTAAGCCAAGCAAACCCTTTAACTTTTCTCACTCTGCTGGAAATAATACTCTCTCCTCAAAGGGACCTCAAGGTTTTAGGGTGGATATGGAAAAGGTTAAGTGTTATTTTTGCAAGGAATATGGTTATTTCAAAAGGGACTGTCCAAATGCTTTCGAAATGAAAGACATGGGTGATGCTACTTTCGTGCTTGGAATAGAAATAATTAGGGATAGGAAAAGATGCTTACTAGGGCTCTCGCAGAAATCTTATATAGAAAAGGTCCTGAAAAGATTCAATATGGAGAGTTGTGCAAAAGGTGAAGCCCCAATGAGCAAAGGAGACAAGTTTAACAAATCTCAATGTCCTCATAATGATATTGAAAAGCAAAGCATGTCCAACAGACCCTATGCTTCACTTGTTGGAAGTTTAATGTATGCACAAGTTTGCACGAGGCCGGATTTGGCTTTTGCAGTTAGTGTGCTTGGGAGATTCCAAGCAAACCCAGGGGAATATCATTGGACTGCTGCCAAGAAGGTTGTTCGATACTTGCAAAGGACCAAATCCTACATGTTAGTATATGGTAGGATTGAAAGGTTGGAAGTGATTGGTCATTGTGACTCAGACTTTGCGGGATGTGAGGATGATCGAAGATCAACGAGTGGGTATGTTTTTCTAATGGCTGGAGGTGCTATTTCTTGGAGAAGTGCAAAGCAGAAAACTTTGGCTACTTCAACAATGCAGGCATAATATATTTCATGTTTTGAAGCAACCCAACAAGCCATGATGTTGAAGAATCTTATTTCAGAAATAAGGATAGTTGACACAATTGCGAAGCCACTTGTAATATATTGTGACAATAAAGCTGCTGTGTTCTTCTCTAAAAACAACAAGAAATCTTATGCAGCTCGATTAATGGATGTCAAGTATCAATCAGTCAAGGAGAAGGTGAAGGCAGGAATGGTGTCTATAGAACACATTGACACTACTTTAATGTTGGCTGATCCCCTTACAAAACCGTTGGCGGTGGGAGTTTTCAAGAATCACGTGGCAAACATGGGCGTGGTTGAATCCTTTGATTCAGCTACTGTATGGAAGTAAGGGTTATCTTTCATTTGATTTCATCTTTTGTTAAAATAAAGCTTGAATTCATGTACTCTTGAATTTTACCCTGTTAATGGTTGAGGTTTTATTTCAGCTATTGTATATATGTACAAATATATGTATGCAATATATTGAAATGTTGTGGACTGATGAAAGATTCGGACTAAATGTGCTTGGTATTATAAGCATTCCATTGGAGCTAAACAAAAGCTTGACAATGGTGGACTGCTCTGATCAGTGGGAGCATGGAAACAAAGTTTTGAATTTGTTTCGGTAATTATATCATGCATAAGTTATTTTGGGTGATGTGATCTTAGGGTGCTTGTACGAGTTGATGTACAAGATTTTCTAAGGTTCATTTCTTTGAAATAATTTATGGCAGATATGCAAAGGGATTAATGGTTGTGTTGACAAAAGTGATCACTAAGGGATTAATACGTTGATAAAGGATATGATCAGTGATAATTCAAGTGGGAGAATGTTAGGACTCTATTGAATTGTCACTGAGCATAATAAGGACTATCATACGTGGAATTAATTAATTAAAGTCAAAACCATTTAAAGGATAAAATCCCTTATTTGTAGGACACTAAATGCGTGCTTCAGTTGTGGTTTAACAACTGACAAACGTGGAGATTTTTTAGGCTTTGACGATCCCACGATAGTTGGGATGCAGTTGGGTTCATAAGCCTATACAGGAGGTGTCCCTGCTCACGGGAAGATTACATCAAAAATAAGATCTAGAACTATCGCTAGGGTTTTGATATCAGGTTCCTCTGTGAGTAGAAGACTCTCTGTGTTGCTGTTTTGCTGCTTGTATCATGACATCCTCAGGTATGATCATACCCAGACTCCTCAAATATATATATATATATATATATATATATATATATATATGTATATGTGAATGTTAATTGTGATCCTTGGCGAAGACTAATCAGTTGTAGGTCTAACAGATAACTTTTGGTTTTGGAGTGGAGATCATCCAGTGTGGAGGTTGAAAAGTGGATGCGGCAGATAACCTAAGATGCAACTATTTCTAATTTTCTACAATTTTCGTTTCTCAAGTTTCCAATTTTTTCACACTACGTAATTTCTAATTTATTAGTGGGAAAATTGCATACGTATACGCGGGGAAAGCAGACCACTTATATTTCAAAATTGTGTGTTCGATGATGGGTTAGATAACTTATAACTTAACCTAAAATAACATATATTTTGAAAACTAATTCTTATAGTTATAAATATAACTACTAAAACTGGGTTAGGGACTGGTTGATGTAGCTAGGTCGCTTCATCAGCCTTAATCCTAAGAGTAGTTATTTGTAAACTTAAATTTCGTCTGCGGACACCATTTTGTTTAAGAGTAAAAAGGCTGTTATACTCATATATAAAATTACCACAAAGAGCTTAGCAATTTTTAAGGAAAATATATATTTTTTTTAATACAAGTAGGATTTTGTAACAAACAACGTGGTATCGAACGACTAAGGAATTTCGCGACTATTCAATTTCACTTTATCGTGCTTATCCAAATTTCACGACTGTTCCTCATATTGCTTTTGGTTATAATCCAAATTTTGCTTCACAAAATAAAGTCACAAGTAGAACAAAAAATTATGCTATCAGCAGGAATTTCCAAATTGAAGAGAAAGCCTACAAGAAAAATGGGTGTAAAAAAATAAAATAAAAATGAGTGTTCAGAGAACAATAAATTAATCAATGGTGACACTGCAGTGGGCTTTAAGGCTAGGGTTTTCGTAACCCAAATGTAAGTACGTACGTGGGTGGACACATATATTTTGGGCTAAATACCATCGCAAAGAAAAGTTTGAGGCCCAACACATTGAATATTGCCAAGGAGCCCGAATAAATCCTATATACTCTCAAATTGTAGTATTGCCAACCGATCATGATCATACCAATGAAATGAAAATATGTTCCTTCCACGAGTCGTTTCTTATTGCCTGCAACAACACTCATACTACAAATACTAATGGTACTGATAATAATAAATGAAAATATGACTTCACTCTTTCATATTCAATTCTTTTAACTAAAACCCTGTATAATTCTTTTCCTAACTAAATTCCCTATTGAGTGATTGCATCATTTTCTCTTTTGTTCTGTAATGTGACCCTTATCTCCTTGACTTCGGTTTAAAAGTCCCAGCAAGATTTTTTCTCCTTTCAAAGATTCACTCCTTATGTTTATCCTTTTGTACGTATTTTTTCAAGGTTTTTTTTTTTTTTTTGGAGCTTCCTTCCACACATTTTATATTTTCCGGATTCCTCATAATAGCCCTAATTATTTGTTTGTTAGCTACAATTAATTGTGTACTTAATATGTGAATTAATAACAAAATATATTTTAAACTATGCGTATTAAAAAGGGGGTTAAATGAGAAAAGAAAGGGGTTTGGTAGTATGAAAAACCATATTCCAAACCCGTATTCCACACAGCACGTTTTGGGTTCGATTTCCGGCACTGGTGAGTCACACGATGGTGACCAAGAGGAGGTTAAAATGCCTCTGTGAGTCTTCCCAGCCCCCGAAAAGGTAGACTATCGTGGCAAAGCTACCAGCTAGTCCATTTAAAAAAATATATATATTGTGTATTATATTAGGATTAATGTTAATATTTGTTGATTATTATTGTGAGAATTGAATGATTATGTTGAATTTTAATACTAAATCAGGAAGCTAGTGGTACAGTGTGTTGTTTTACTATATTTACAACTACAAGTGAGAGATTTCATGTTTAACTCTCTTTAATTACGAATTCAATCTAATTATTATGGTTAGTCATTGTTAGAAAAAGAAAAAAAAACATTTAAATAAAGAAAAGAAAAGGGTATTGCAAAAACGAAAGGAAAAAGGGAACTAAAGAAAAAGACAAGAAGTAGTGAGAAATCAAATGTAATTACCATGATGAGATGTCCCCAAAGCCCCCTCCCCTCCCCGAAGTCCCCCCACTTGATTGGCCCTTGGCCATTCCTTTTGAAATATATAAAACGGTGTCTGTCAGATCGAACGGACACAAACTGCGTTCTACTTTTTATCCCATTCAAGATTCAACCCTCTCTCTCTTTCGGTCTTTCCCCCTCGGAGTCGGAGTCTCACTCACACAAAAAGCACCCAAATTTGCACACAGATTAATTAGGACAATATTAATATATATACAATCAGTGGACAGCAGTAGTAGTTGCTAGCAGTCTCTGTCTCTGTGTGTGTGAGTGTGTTGTGCTGAGATTCTCCAATGGCTCTTAATCCTAATTTGTTGAACATAATTATGATATGGTGTCTAGTACTACTCTTTCCTGTGATCAATGCCGTGAAACATGAAGAATTTGAAGTGCAGAGGCTACTGGGAGAAGGTGACAGGGTCACCAACTTGCCCGGACAGCCGCCGGTGTCATTCCCGCATTACGCCGGCTACGTCCGACTTCCCAATTCGGGGAAGGCCTTGTTCTACTGGTTTTTTCAAGCCCAAGAGAATGCATCTCGAAAACCCCTCGTCCTTTGGCTTAATGGAGGTCAGTTCCCTCTCTTCCAATCAAATTTGTTTTTATTTTGGATTTTGCTAGGGCCGATATACATTTCTGTATGAATATATGAGACACATTGATATTTGAGCGATTAGATTAAGATTGTCAAAATTAATAATACAAATTTAATCATCTAACGTACTTGTGCTATGCCTTGTAGAATTATAAAAAAAAAAGGATAAGATAGGGGATGTTTTAAAAATGTTTTTTTCTTTTTAATATAATTATTTTTCATGTGCATTTCATTGGGTTGGATGGGGTTACACTTTTTCCTCTCATATTTTTTTTCATTTGATTTTCTTTATCTTCTTTTTGAATTGTGTGTTGGCTTCTGTTGAGTTGAGAGGCACAATTTGTTCGTGTGCCAAATTACAAGAGTTTTAAGACAAAATATGCGTAAGAAATCGGAAAAAAGCATTAGATTTTAGAATGGTGGCTTTTTCCGTTATCCTTGACGGTGAGAGCCGGTTTGCCGTGCTCTCTCTCCACTCTCAGTCTGAGCACACCTGACGGACAAAGTACCATCTGTTCTGTCCAGTAACGGACTTGATTCTCTGGTCGTCTCTGGGTCTGGAGTCTCTGGAGTCTCTGGAGACTCTGGAGCCTATGGAGCATACCAGAGCAGAGAACAGAACAGAGGGCAGGGAACATCCCATCCAACTTCCAACAAAGTCAAAAACTTTTTACAGTAAGGAATATTTGCCGCCCTGCCGTTACTTTTAACGGCCGTCCTGAGCGTACCCAACCCAAGAAGTGCATTCCCCCAGGTCCTAATATGTGATAATTATACAGGAAGGAAGAAGCAATCTTTGGCCTCAATTTTCACTAGGGATGGTTTTAAGTAAAATCACATGGTTGAATCATGAATATATATTATTTTAGTGTATAACAAAATTATGTGTTAAACAGTAAAATTTAGCCATTCATAAAAAGCAGTGTTAACTGATTCACCGGTGTACCCTACGAAGACCTTGACAGTCTAGTCTTTATCTTTATTTTATAAAAGCGCTGCCCTCTTGAAGCGGATAGAGATGCCTTTTGCGAAGCCATCTCATGTGTACTGTTGGCAATGGCATGGCATGCAAATGGGATATTGCCTGGCATGCCTGTGCCCATCACTGATTCACTGCCAGGCCTCTGCTCCTATTATTATTAAATGTTATATTTCTTTTGGCCGAAATTATTTTACAGGACCAAGAGAAATCTAATGTTTGGGTTCAATATATTTCTACTATTATATTACGACAACACGTGATAAAAAATCTGTGTCATGCAAATTGCTCTGTAACTAATGAGTTGTGTTGGAAGCTCATTATTCTCCCGTGTTCTCTAATTCATCGTCCAATTTAATAGCAATATACCTTTTTTTTCATTCTTTCTTTTCCGGTTTCCATCCCCACCACCACTTCAATTTGTTTGTTTCTTTGTTACAGTGGCAAGCCTGGTTCTGGAAGGCTATGCGCATGCAAATGCAATAGTCAATGCCCCATTTTAGTCATTGATCCCTACTCACCAGTCACTGCCGGACAATTTGTTTTGTTTTACTAATTTCGGCGTGCAATTAAAATTAAGATTAATATCCACTCTTCTCTTTGTTTCTTTGCATTTTGTGCTTTTACTAAAATTGAGAGAGAGCTAGGTCATCCAACCTTTTGAATTTTAGGCATTTCTTACCCTTTTTGCTTGATTAATAATGGTCCATGACAATGATATATTGGTCCAATAATACTAACTCTATAGTATAACACACACACACACATATATATATATACCTTGGTTCGTGTGTATTACAAACAATATAGTGTGAGTGGGACGCCATCTTCCATCATCCAATTATCATCTATCTTTGATCTGTGTCAACGATTTATTCACCAGTAAAAAAGATTAAGATATGCTCTAATTTAATTAATTATAATTATATATATTTCAGGACCTGGGTGCTCATCTGTAGCTTATGGAGCGGCGCAAGAACTGGGACCCTTTCTTGTTCGAAGCAATGGAACCCTAATTCTTAACGATTTCTCCTGGAATAAAGGTCTATATTAATTAAATAATTAATGTCATCAAATTAATTAATATTGCATAATAAGCTTGATTTTTTGAATACTTATGATGATGATGATGATACACGTATGATCATGATGATCAGTTGCCAATGTGCTGTTCCTGGAGTCACCAGTTGGAGTAGGGTTTTCTTACACAAACAACTCCAAGGATCTGCGTACTCTGGGCGATCGAATCACAGCAGCTGATTCGTTTTCTTTCCTGGCGGAATGGTTTAAGAGGTTCCCAACCTTCAAATCCCACGATTTCTACATTTCTGGGGAGAGCTACGCTGGCCATTACGTCCCCCAGCTTGCCGACCTCATCTACGACCGAAACAATCGAACCGCCAGATCATCATCCCCATCAGACTCCTCGTCTTTCATAAATCTCAAAGGTTTCATGGTGAGCCAGCCTGCAGAACCCTAACCCTACATACATAATTAACTCATTTCTTTATCTAGCTATAATTAATCATTCGATCGCATGATAACTAATTATTGAATTAGATTGGGAATGCTGTGATCAATGGACCGACAGACAACAGTGGGATGTTTGATTACGCATGGAGTCATGCCATAATCTCGGACACGCTATACGACAATTTAGTCAAGAAATGTGATGTCGTACACGATGACAACCAAACAGAAGAGTGCAATGATCACATTCGAGCCTTCTTACAAAATTATTCTCAAATCGACATCTACGGTATTTATGCACCCCTCTGCCTCACTGATCCATCTCCATCTACTACTACTTCTCCCAAACCAACAAGGATTAATAATTTCATGAAAAATGTTGCACCTCGGCTGCTTACTCAACATGTAAGTCATCAATCATTCTCGAACGAGTTTATCTAATCTAATTCATTACATAACCAGTAATTAATGACACTAATAAATTAAATAGTTATGTAATTTTGGTGTGGTTCACCAATTATGTAAAATGTGTGTGTGTGTGTGTGTGTGTGTAGGAGCTTTGGCAGAGGCTACCATCAGGGTATGATCCCTGCACAGAGGATTATGTTGAGCAATATTTCAACAGAAAGGATGTTCAGAAGGCCCTACATGCCAATGTTACTAAACTTTCCTATCCTTACTCCCCGTGCAGGTAACTATTATCTACATATGTAATTTGATTCATGCATGTATGTATATACCATTTATCTTTCTCTCGATCCCTCTGGAATTTAGGGGGAGAGAGATCAGAGAGGTAGCTGAAAGTTAATTTCAAGAATTGACTAGAAGGAACATGCACGTTGAGAAGTCAATGAACTGGAGCTTTCTTTCTGTTTCCACACTGCCACAAGGCCCGGATCATAATTAATGAAATATATCTTACATTAACATTTGTCCTTTTGCTTTCTTTTCCCTCCAATAAAACACAAAAATTTAAAATATTTGATAAATATTATTGTGAAACCGGAAATGAATAATGTAGACAGATAGATATCTAGAAGATTACAAATTGTCGACACCTCGTTTTCAATTCCTTAACCATGGTTGTACCCTTCCCACCTAAAACCAGTCAGGCTAGCTGTTATGTTTTGCCTCCATATTTGTCTCTTTTATATATTAGTCAGCAGAAATTAATCATCTGATACGAAAGCAAGAAAGCTGGTACCCGTACTGGTACTGGTAGGGATGTGTGCCTGTGGTGATATTAATTTTTCAAAACTCTAAATAACAAACACAAAGTTGCATGCAGCCGGAGGACCCTCCTTTACAACTCTAGCTGGGGAGTGGGGACATATGCAAGTTGGTTTCCAGTATGGGATCGCACTTACTATAACATTCTCGAATTTCACTTGCTTTTTTAATTTCCCACCTCAAATTAGGCATTATTTATTCCCGCAACATATTGAGTGTTTGATATGTTATGCAAGAAACCCTAATACCTAAATTGTAGATATATAAGTGTGCATGTGGACAGGAATGGAGCTAGAAACTTTATCTAGTAGGGGCGACTTTAACCTCCAAACTTAAAAAATATATATTTCATTGTAGTAAAGTATATAATTTAAGGGCTTTTCTTTTCATGCCAACTTGTAAACATTTTTTTCATAATAATAACTTATTATACATACTATTTAAAAATTTCAACTAATAAGTACTTAAATATGATAAATTCGAATTCTTTATAAGCATCTTGATTTTTACACAAAACTCAATGAGGCAATTTGCCTCCAGTGGGCCTTAACTGCCTAGCTTAGTCCTTGCATGTGGGGTAATTTTCTCAAGTTACCTTGAAAAATGCAATGCAATGCAATGCATTAGAAAATGAGATGATGCATGTTGAAGTAATTCTTTACATAACATATAATATACGGTATCTTAATTTGTTGCTTCTTGTGGCATGCAGTGGCGTCATAAAGGAATGGAAGGACTCGCCTGACACTGTACTGCCAATCATTCAGAAGCTCTTGAAAGCTGGCTTGCGTATTTGGATTTATAGGTAATGAACTTAATTAATGATAACTGCAGTAATAACTTGTAACTTGTGATAAATAATAATTCAAACCCTAATGAATTACATGCATGCAGCGGTGACACGGATGGGAGGGTGCCGGTAACATCAACGAGGTACAGCATAAAGAAGATGGGTTTAAGAGTAAAGCAACCATGGAAAGCATGGTTTGATAAGGGTCAAGTGGCCGGGTGGGCGGAGACGTACGAGGGCGGCCTGACATTTGCGACGGTGAGGGGCGCAGGGCACCAAGTCCCGGTGTTTGCACCTCGTCAGTCACTTTCTCTATTTACCCATTTCCTCTATCCCAATCCCAACACTACCCACGGCCTCCCTTCGTCTCGCATTTAGGCTTTGAGCTAAGAATAGGATGCTACTGGCTAGCTAGGGATCGTTGCATTTGCACGTTTACAGCCAACAAGGTGTAATATGACTCATAAATTTATCAATAACATATAATTCCAATATTACGTAGTATGTTTTTCATCAAATGAATGATTAACTAAAGTCAATATATATATACATGTACGAGCAGTATATGTTTATCAATGTATCAAGGCCTTACATATGCATAATTAATTCACCAATTTAATTCATATATGAAATGTGTGGAGGGTAAAAGAGTTATACATCTCCCTTTTTGCCAAGAGCACACACAGAAGGATCATATAACGCACACAACCTTTATATGTGGTTCGATTCTCCCGAGATTGGAGATTTGTAAGCCGCCCTCCCGAGAAATTAACACAAGGAAAATAATTTAACCCCCCCTCCCCAGAAGAAAAAGAACCGATCTAGTCTGTTTAATGTGGCCCATTCATTTGAAGAATTTTACACAGGAATCCTTGTCCAGTTCAATTTCCATGGGTTAATGTTAGCCCACCTTAATCTTATTCTTTAGGGCTGGCCCAGTTCAATTGAGTATTATTTGGTTTGGTTGGTTTTGTTGGATCGAAATTAGGAGTTGGCAGCAGCTTCGGAGTTCGGAGCTTCCTTCCTCCGTCGTCTGCTCTGCTAAGTGTTTGTCTGAAGATGACTGACTTGTACTGAGAGTGAGAGTATTCATCCCAATCAATTCTATCCAAATGGCGTTCCTTTTCCTTACTAGTTGTTTGTTAAGGAACTAACTTTACGATTTGAGGTTCCTAAGTTAGGAATCCTAACATCCCAATGTCAAGGAATGGCATTAGACATGCTCATGCCGAAGTCAGGTTGTCCCGCAGAGGGTTTTACAGTTTGATTTGCTGTCGGAATTTGGTCTTCATGGACTTCCAAATGGGCTACCGCACGACGCCATGCTATATGTGAAAAACGCTGTGTTGTTTTTATTTTCAGGGTGTGAAACTAACTCTTGCTAAACAACCCATGTTTAATAGGAAGCCAAGGCAACTGCGGTTTGAGGCAGATATGAATCGCCTCTTCCTATATACCAGGTTGCTCTCACATTGCCATCTTCCCATATGAAAACAAAACCACTAATTTTTGCTCCACTAAAGCCCTTTCGCTTCCAAAGAAACAAATTTAGATTACTTTCTTGTTGGAACTACCTTTCTCACTCGTATACTGTGCATGCTGCGCTACTTTTTGTTTTGATTATATTGGATGTTGCCAGCTACAATCGCTTGGGAAGGGATGCGGATGAGGCAGATGTGGACAAGATCATTGACATGGCTAATAAAGCCTCCATTGCTGATCAACAGATACAAGTCCAAGAAAACATTCATCTCCAAATTAAAAACTTCTGCGTGTCTATGGATGAAGTTCTTCTCCCTAATGTTAAGAAGATAAATGAGGGAACCGAATCACCTAAACAATCAAATGCTGCTACTCGACGAAGTGCTTTTAGTTTTGCTATTGGTAGGAGTGGTCCACCAGTTAAACATCATGGTGAGCTTTTTATTTTTGTTTTTGGCTTCTTATTCCTCTGTTCTCAGCAATTTTTCGGAACATTGACTACTAGCTTACACTTGCGTTTATGCTGATAGTTATGATTTTCAGTACAGAGGTGCCCGAGAAAAGGCCATTAGAGCGCACTGATGTTTCTCAAAAGTTGTAAGATCTCATTGGCTACACGCTTGGTATCAAGCCTTCTCAAATACCCCACAAGGAAGTGGGACAAGGGTTATTTCTAAATGGTGAATGTGATGTTGGTGCTGTGGTGGCCGTGTACCCTGGTGTAGTATATTCCCCAGCGTATTACCGCTACATTCCTGGATACCCAAGGGTTAATGCACAAAACTCATATTGATCACAAGGTATGATGGAACTGTGATCAATGCTCAACCTTGGGGTTATGGGGGTGAAACCCGTGACTTTTGGGATGGTTTAACTGTACCAGAAACCAGGCCTAGTAAGCAGCGAGATGAGAAAGGTCGAGATCGGATCTGGAGACTCCTCAGTAAGCCTTTGGATCAGAGGAAATTGGGAAAAAGTGGCGACGTAATAGAGCGGAGGAACCCATTAGCTTTGGCTCATTTTGCAACCATCCGGCAAAGGATATGTCTCCAAATGTTATGGTTTGCCCTTATGACTTCCCACTGACCGAAAAGAAAGAAGGGTCTATATTCCAAATGTAATATTTGGAGATGCAGAAGAAGTGAAGAGGAAGAGATTTGGAAGCTTTTGGTTCAAGCTTGGAGGTTCAAAAAATAGCGGCTCAGATGTTCCTGTTTTGAAGAGTCTTGTCCTGGTGGCTACAAGGGCACTTTGTGATGAAGTGGTGCTTCTGAACTATACGTTGAGCAACTCTAACGTCGGCCAGAGTGGTATACTCCTGTTGATGAGGAGGAAGACCGAAGGCGGTGGAGCTAAGTTTTGTTAAAGTTGGCATCTTGTGTTTTATGTATTAGGTTCAAAGGTTCTTTCTGACCATGACTTTTGCTTCTTGCTTGGTAGTGAAATTTTCTCTCTTTTGATATTAAAGATCTGAAAGGCTGAAGGTTGTCAAGACTTGCATAGTTGCATTACCTGATGAATATTACTTCTCTTAGTTATTGAAATCATGATGCTCAAAGTTAAGGCTTTGGCTCCGTCAATTCACTGCATGCTCACACGTGACAGGTCCGACCATACAAAGCATTTATGTTTTGGTTGCGATGGTCTTTCCCATTTGTTTTCGTTTGATTTAGATGTGATGGTCTTTCTTTGAGTAAAAACCAAGCAAAATGATGTGAGCAGGTTGTTGAGCTTTTAGAACTGTTACTGTTTGCTTGTTTGCATGCAACACACGCTCACACACACACAGAGACAATGTGGGCGGCTTCACTTCATCTGTATGTTTATGTGCATTCAACGATGAGAACAATAATATTGTAATTTCACCCCGAAAGTTTACATAGCAAGCATCAATCTATTTGGGGTTCCGGAGACCTCAACAAGGTAAACACTGAACAAGCTTGGCCTAAACATCATTGAGGATTGGACCCCATGGGACAACCATAGAGAGATAATTGATTAATTTTATCGTAAAATGCCAAAAATGCCATTGAAGGAAGAAAAGGGAAGAAAAAACCTGTAAGATAAATAAATAAATAAATAGTTGGATTTATCTGAAATCAGTGTCTAAATTGAATGTCTAATTGTCTATATAAAAGGATTGGATAAAAAAAGATCAAACCATTCAAAGGAAGAAATTTGTAAGCTTTATGATTTTTATTTGCTTTCCTTGGAATATTCCTAGGTCTACCTACTGCATATCTCTTCCTTCTCTTTTTGGGTAAATTGTTCCTACTTCATATTATTTTCTTTGGATAAATCACACGCATTCGATTGGACTGAAAATTGAAAAATAAAGTTAGATGCATTAAAAGTCTAAAATAATATCAAACTTTTGATCACTAATTGGAGATTATTTGGGTTATTACTAACAATGATTTAGAAATAACAAAATTGAATGTATGAAATATGGGGTAATGTTAAGGAGATCATTTAGTTAAACTATATTTTGTAAACCACGTGACGTGGTTGTTAATGATTGAATTATTATTGAAGTGTTGATTAACGTACTTATTTTGTATTGATGACACATTGCATAATTTGTAAATGTATTCTAAAATATTAGTTTATCATGGTTGGATGATGGAGTTTAGAGAATGAGGGGCTGACTTTCCTAACGACGAGAGGAGGAGGCCATCAAGTTCCCACATTTCATTTTCCTCTGAGGCGTTCTCTCCAGATCAGCACTTTTTGGCTAACCATAAGCTGCCATCTGTCGCATTTTGATACGCTCTGATATGCTCGTTTTGTATTGTGTTTAATTCTTGGATTTATACATATGCAATTATGCATGGAGAGCCTTTTACTTTTGGAATTAGGAATCCTACATATTTGTCCAAATATATATTAAAAATTTGAGCTAGCCAATGCAAGTTGCCAATTAACATTGCCACACCTAATTTGATAGTGAGATATATGTTAGTATGCCAATGCCATGCACAAATGTCAAATTACTTCGTCATCATTAAATTAATGAAATCAATTCAAATAAAATAAAATTACAATTAAATAGATAGACAAGTGATTGGCGATATAGTCAATAGTCTCTAAATAAAACTCTTCACATACACCTCTGACATCAATAAATATAGAGATATAAAAACAAATTTTCACAACTCACTTGGCCTTTATAAAATCGTTTGACCTCTATTGTTTTTTTCTCGTTATTTTTTCTTTTGAGAATAAAGATAAATTTTAGTTGGCCTTGAGCTCTTGGCCATTTGGATATTGCAGTTGCTACATTAATAGCTGTCGACCACGTTGGTCTCAAGTATATATATACAGATAAATGTATTCATCAAACAAAACAATATACAAATAATATGTGATGTCAGGATCAGAAAATGAGGTTACAATTCAAAGCATTTGACTGAGGCAAACAGCAAATCTCTCCATCGTGATATACTAATATTGCACAGATCACATCAAGGACAGCAATATGGTGTCAAATTTGATCCTTGTATTTAGGAATAGCTTTTAGATTTTGTGCATGTAAAATAAAGGACATCTTGAACTTGAAGGTGTATCCATGTGACGTTAATTCCTTTGAAATATTTGTGCGTTTAATATAAATGATGCGTCATGTCATTCAGTACCAGGATCTAGTGATATTTTTCTCCGCTTGTAAGCGAGAGGTTTTAATTAGATTCGATTATCACCAAATGCGATTTTGAACCACATTATTGTTAGCCGATTATAAGGCTAATTCCACTCTCTCACCCCTTTAGTAAAATCATTTGTTCAATATATATATATATATATATATATATATATATATATATATATATATATATATATATATATATGACAAGTCCCAAAGAGTCCCTTTGGTTAAGTCTACACAAGCAAGCAAAAATAAAAAACAAAATAAATCAAATACGCAATGACAATTTATACCATATATTATTAGTATATTAATGCATGGGCATGCTCCCTCAAAGTTACGATACAATTGACATATATAATAATATCATAACTTGTTCCAGCCAAGAAAAAAAGTTCAGCACTAATAAATGATCATGAGAGATTATTTATAATTAAAATGGCTCCGTTGAGTCATATATCGCTTATAGAACCAATTTCCTTTAAATATGAAACATTTGGTTTGATAATTTTTAACGTAAGAAAGCTTCACTTGTAAAATGAATCATTTATTTAGACATCAGGTGAATCAAATAATTTATCATATTTTTCATAATTAATCAATTTCTAGATTGACTCATGCGATAGAGCAGAGATACCTTAATTTCTTATATCTTCAAAAACATATATCATAAGTGGTGTATGATCATGGTAATTATAATTAATGAATATTAGAATTTATATGATTAATACCACTTACTCAACAAATTCGATTGAGCATATCTACAAAACTCTGCAAAGTAACCATTGTATTATGACACGGTTATTCGGTGTTGTACTCCAACATAAGCCACTATTATAATAATAATAATAATGATTCTGTACACATTGCTTCTAATTCTAGCCCTTGATTTGTTCAATATCCAACGGTTAAATTACAATTTACATATAGTACTTCCAAAACACTAGAGGTGGAGAAAAATGATGTGTAAAAATCATGTCCCTAAAAATAATTATGCCAAATGAAATCATATTTTTGTTTTTGTACTTTCAATAGCAACAATAGGAAAGACTAGCATTCTTATCTGTCTTTGGACCACCCGGACTTACTATATAAACCACACGCCTAGAGGATCAGGGTGTTGAAAAGTAAATTGCTTACTAATTTCATGTTAGTAAATGATTTACTTATCTATTTTATCTTTGTTCTATTGTGTAGCTGTTTTATGTTGTGATAACTTGTGCTCATATGCCAAGTGTGTGATTTTAGATCAGGTCTCTTTTCAATGGCTCATATGCTTTGTTCTGCCATGTGTCAAAATCACATTGGCTCATGTAATTGAACGGATATGATATCTGATGTAAAAGAAAGGAATGTAGATGAATGAAATGTTGCTCTCGGCAATGTAACAGAGTTGCAGTTGAAGAAACTTGGCTCTCTCACTCTCTCTGTCTTTTCAGAATCCAATTCCTGTATATATCAGTTTACTAAAACTTAACATGGTATCTAGAGCTCAGGTTCTATCTGGAATCGGGGCGTAAGATCTGTGAGTGCTGTGCTCGGAAATCCAACGTGAAATTTCCGACTCAGTTTTTGTCGATTCAAGTCTCAAATGGCTGGATCTGGTGGTAATGATCTTCGGGCTCCAATATTCAATGGTGACAACTATGAATTCTGGAAGATTCGAATGAGAACTATTTTCAAATCACATGGAATCTGGGATTTAGTTGAAAAGGGGTTTGAAATTTCAGAATCGAAGGATAAGAAGATTGGAGATGAAGGCTCATCGGAGTCGGAGAGAGTTTCTCTGAGCGACAAGCTAATGAAGGATGCTAAGGCTCTGGGTATAATCCAAGGAGCTGTCTCGGATGACATATTTCCCAGAATCTCAAACGAAGAAACCTCAAATGGTGCTTGGGATATCCTACATCAGGAATTTCATGGTGATAAGCAAGTGAGATCCATCAAGTTGCAGGGTCTATGTCGTGATTTCGAGTACACAAGGATGAAGGATGATGAAACTCTGTCTATGTATCTCACTCGTCTTCTCGAGTTGGTAAATCAGATGAAGGGTTATGGGGAAGATTTACCCAGAGAACGATTAGTTCAGAAACTGCTTATAAGCTTAACTAAGGAGTTTGATCCTGTTTGTTATGTAATTGAACAAACCAAGGATATTGAAACTATTGAGGTACAAGAGGTGATTGCAGCATTAAGAGGGTTTGCACAACGCCTTGATAGACATGCTGAGAGTACCATTGAAAGAGCTTTCAGTACTCTGAATCTGAATTCGAAAGGAAGTCAACCAAATCTCTCTTTTGGTAATTCTAAACCAAAGAAGGATTGGAAATCAAAAGGAAAGAAATGGGATCCTAAACCTCTGAATCTTGCTAATCGAGTTGGCAAATATGATCAAGGAGGAAAATCTTATCAGTCTAAGGGAAAATGCAAGCATTGTGATAAACTGCACTATGGTGAGTGCTGGTTTAAAGGGAAGCCGAAATGTCATGGATGCAATCGTTTCGGTCATTTCATCAAGGATTGTGATCAACCAAACAAGTCTGGAAAACTTGTAAACTATGCGAATCAGGTAACAGAATCTGCAACCATGTTTTATGCCTGTCATTCTGCTACTATTGGAAGAAGTATGAATATATGGTATGTAGATAGTGCATGTAGCAATCATATGACCTCCCATGAAACCTTGCTTATTGATGTTGATAAGAATGTGAAGTGTAAAGTTAAAATGGGCACTGGAGATTTAGTGCAGTCAATAGGCAAAGGCACATTGGTGATTGAGATGAAAGGTGTGACTGGGTATATTAAAGAAGTTATGATTGTACCTGGATTGGATGAAAACTTATTGAGTGTAGGGCAGATGGTAGAACATGGATATTGGCTTGTGTTTGGTGATTACATGGTTGATATTTATGGAGATAGACAGATGGAAGATCTGATTGCAAGTGTTCCAATGAAAGGAAACAGATGTTTTCCATTAAGTTTGGAATATGTTAATCCTCGCATGGCTAATAGAGCAACTGTTGAAGAGTCATCTCAGTTGTGGCATAGAAGATATGGACATCTAAACTACATTAGTTTGATGCTTCTGCAAGAGAAGGAAATGGTGCAGGGCTTACCTAGACTACAAGTTTCTGAGCATGTTTGCTCTGGATGTGCTACAGGAAAGGGTCACAGGGAATCATTTGACAAGGGAAAAGTTTGGAGGGCATCACAACCTCTAGAACTTATTCATTCTGATATATGCGGCCCAATGCAGATAACTACTCTAGGAGGCAACAAATTCTTTCTCACATTTATTGATAACCACACTAGGATGTGTTGGGTATTTTTCTTGCAACACAAGTCTCAAGTCTTCAACATTTTCAAAAGGTTTAAATTCATGGTTGAGCTACAGAGTGGTTATCAAATCAAGAAACTCAGAAGTGATAGGGGTGGAGAATATACATCTCTAGAGTTTTCAAGGTTCTGTGAAGATATGGGATTAGAAAGGCAATTGACTGTTGCCTACTCTCCGCAACAAAATGGTGTTGCAGAGAGAAAGAATAAGACAATAATTGAAATGGCAAGAACTATGATGATTGAAAAGAAGATTCCCTTGAAGTTTTGGGCTGAAGCTGTCAACACAGCTGTGTATCTGCAAAACCGATGTCCAACAAGTGCTCTTAACAACATAACTCCATTTGAGGCATTTAGTGGGAGGAAGCCAGGTGTCAAACATTTGAAGATATTTGGTTCCATGTGTTATATTCACATTCCTTCACAGAAAAGACACAAACTGGAGGAAACTGATGAGAAGGGAGTATTCGTTGGATATGGAAATTGTGAAAAAGGATATAGAATCTTCAACTTGAGAACTCAAAAGGTTGAACTATCAAGAAGTGTAATCTTTGATGAGAAAGTGATATGGGACTGGAAAACTAATGAATCAGTTCAAGTTCCTAGTCCTTGGAATGATGAAAGAAACTCAGGGATATCTGAATTTGATCCAGATTCAAGTGATTCACCTCAGTCAATGCAGCCTCATCTGAGATCACAATCAACTGGAGATCTGCAAGCATCTCAAGAACCTGGTTCACTTGGTTCTCCAGTTCCAATCTCTGAAAGTTATGACCATACTCCACAGAAATGGAAGAGTTTGAGTGAAGTATATGCTCAATGCAACATGAGCATCATTGAACCTGAAGATTTCAGTGAGGCAGTCAAAAATGATGCTTGGAAAAAGGCTATGATAGAAGAAATATTGATGATTGAAAAGAATTCCACATGGGAATTAGTTGACAGACCTAGTAGTAAACATGTTGTGGGTGTGAAATGGGTATACAAAACAAAGCTGAATCTTGATGGCTCCATTAAAAAACACAAGGCAAGGCTTGTAGCCAAAGGTTACACACAAAAACCAGGGATTGATTTTAATGAAACCTTTGCTCCAGTGGCAAGGTTAGATACTATTAGAACACTCATTGCACTAGCTGCATAGAAAGGTTGGAAACTGTGGCAATTAGATGTTAAATCAGCCTTTCTGAATGGTGTTCTTGAGGAGGAGGTATATGTTGATCAACCTAATGGTTTTGTGATTAAAGGGGCTGAAGACAAGGTTTATAGGCTGAGAAAGGCTCTCTATGGTCTAAAACAAGCACCAAGGGCCTGGTACAGTGAAATAGACACATATTTAATTCACTGTGGATTTCACAAAAGCTCAAGTGAAGCAACTTTATATGTGAGAAGCAAGGAAGGTGTTGGTACCTTGATCGTGTCAATCTATGTTGATGACATTGTGTACACAGGGAGCAATGCAGAAATGATGGAAGAATTCAAAGCTGAAATGATGTGCAAATATGAGATGTCAGATTTGGGTTTACTTCATCACTTTCTTGGAATGGGGGTAACTCAAACTGAAGGGAGTATATTTATACATCAGAAAAAATATGCTCTAACTCTTTTGGATAAATTTGGGCTCAAAGATTGCAAACCAGTGAGCACTCCATTGGTTGCAACTGATAAGCTGAGAAGAGAAGATGGAAGTGAACCTGCAGATGAGTGTGAGTATAGGAAAATAGTTGGAAGTCTTCTGTATTTAACAGCAACTAGACCAGATATTATGTTCTCTGCTAGTGTACTTGCACGATTTATGCACAAACCTACCAAGAAACATTATGGAGCTGCTAAACGAGTCCTAAGGTACATTCAAGGAACAATTGACTTTGGAATTGAATATTTGAATGGAAAATCTGCTTTGCTGATTGGATATTGCGATAGTGACTGGAGTGGATCTGAGGAGGATATGAAAAGCACCTCAGGGTATGCTTTTTCATTTGGAAGTGGGGCATTCTCATGGGCTTTAGTCAAGCAGCATAGTGTAGCTCTTTCAACTGCAGAAGCAGAGTATGTTAGTGCAGCTGAAGCAACATCTCAGGCCATTTGGCTTAGGTTTGTGCTCAAGGACTTTGGAGAAGAACAAGCTGCAGCAACAACGCTATTATGTGACAACACTTCAGCTATAGCTATGTCTAAGAATCCTATGTTTCATCAAAGAACCAAGCATATTGGCAGGAAGTTTCACTTTATTCGGGATGCAATTCAAGAAGGTACCATTGATCTGATTTACTGCAATAGTGAAGAACAAATTGCAGACATCTTTACCAAGGCTCTTCCCAAAGACAGATTCAACAACTTGAGAAGTTTACTGGGTGTGAAATCACTTAACAATTTAGAAGGGAGTGTTGAAAAGTAAATTGCTTACTAATTTCATGTTAGTAAATGATTTACTTATCTATTTTATCTTTGTTCTATTGTGTAGCTGTTTTATGTTGTGATAACTTGTGCTCATATGCCAAGTGTGTGATTTTAGATCAGGTCTCTTTTCAATGGCTCATATGCTTTGTTCTGCCATGTGTCAAAATCACATTGGCTCATGTAATTGAACGGATATGATATCTGATGTAAAAGAAAGGAATGTAGATGAATGAAATGTTGCTCTCGGCAATGTAATAGAGTTGCAGTTGAAGAAACTTGGCTCTCTCACTCTCTCTGTCTTTTCAGCTTCCTCTAAAAATCCAATTCTTGTATATATCAGTTTACTAAAACTTAACACAGGGTTTCATTCTATATGAATGAATGATCTGTACGTCTTGCCTTACCATTTTGGATTCTGGACTATTCCGACTCTTACGATTACTAGTACTCTACTACCTACAATTGTGCTGTTGACGTGCCTCATAAAAAAGATATTTCTGCAGATATTAGAAAGATAGATAGAGAGAAGCAAGTCTAAGTTCCAACTTAAATGGCTTTTTCTTCTTCATTTCGTTTGAATATCCTTCTTTATTTGCTTGCCTTTAGCATATGTTGTGCTACTCAAACCCAAGGCGCTAGACTGCATCATCGTCATGATCCTCTGAGACAGCAAAAGGCAGACCAGGTGACTGAACTCCCCGGTCAGCCTCCAATGAGCTTCAAGCATTACGCGGGATATGTTACCGTCAACCACACTCACGGAAGAGCACTCTTCTATTGGTTCTTTGAAGCCACCAACAACCCTCAAGATAAACCCCTCCTCCTTTGGCTTAACGGAGGTACGTCGGTCACTGCCACTCATGACTTCATTTCCACACCGCTCTTTCTTACTAGTTAACACACAATTCCTCGTTAAACAACTTTTGTAATTGTTCTTCAAATGTTCACTCACAAATTTCTCTTTTTTGGTAGAAAATTTTCACTCAAAAAGATGTTCGCATACATATATATTTCTCATGATCACCTAGTTTATTAGTTTTAAAGGTAAACCTTATTCGTTTCTTGCCATTTATCACTAAAAATACCCCCAAAGATAGTCTCACTACCAATTGTAAACAAAATATCCAATCTTTCATAAACATATATATACACACGATAAATTACAATATATGGTCATGCTAGCTAAAGAGAATATGACATTTTCATCTTTTTCTTGTGCATTCGATTGTCATCGATTCTCTCCCTGTCATCATTTTATTTTCGTATTTTCCATATTTAAATATACTAGTGAGCTTAATTATGTTTTTGTTTCTATGGATGGGTTCAATTAGAAGAAGACTTATTCTTCTAAATCTCATCTGAACGTGATTAAACACATAAAATATAATAGAAGCGGAGTTCTTAGGATGGATATATTAGAAAATCAGGATACCATGCATGCACATGAAAAGAATAATATATGTACAAGCATGCGTGTAACTTCCATATCCTCATCGGATTATCGGAGGAGCTGTCAAACCCTACAATGATGGATTGCATATATTCCTAATTCCTTGAATAATATATATTTTCAAGTTTCAACCCCAAGTGTGATTTCTGAATTTGGTTATGTCTGTCTTCTTTTACCTAATAGAGATGCCTTGATTGTTCATTTAAAAATATAAAATAAACAAAATTAAAGATACAAACAGAAGCTTAAAGATTACAAACCGAACTTTGCGTACAACAAATATTTGAAATACAAAACCCTAGAAACTAGGAGTATCAGAAAAGGATATGAGTTTGATGAAGATCACAACTCCTCAAATCTCGGCAAGCACGCTGGATCTTGACTTCGTCTAACACATATACCATATATCCCAGCCTAAAGCAATTGCCCATTTGGTTATGTTTAGCCTTCTAGATATGTCATATATGCGCTTTTTTTTCGTCGTCTGATATATTAATGAAAAATGAATAAACGCTCTGAAAATTCTAGCATGGACCGGGTAAATGAACAGCTGGATGTAGGTTTCGTCGCATACTATACGCTCCGGTCTATACACAACAACACTAAACTGTCTATCTAGTCTTCAGCAATTAGATTAATTTTAAAAAAAAAATTATGACGCGGATGCAGGGCCAGGATGTTCATCAATTGGATACGGTGCCACAGAGGAGTTAGGCCCTTTCTTCCCTCAAAATAGCACCGAACCCAAGCTCAAGTTCAACCCTTACACCTGGAACAATGGTAATTTAATTGCTCCCAACTTAACTGCAACTTTCGAATGAAAGACAATATTGCATTTAGATTTAGTAAAATTACAATAAATTGTTTTTGGAGTCTGAATGATTAACCATGCATGCGTATTGTTGCTTGTAATTCATTTCAGCTGCCAATCTATTTTTTTTGGAGTCTCCCGTTGGAGTCGGATTTTCTTACACCAATACTAGTCAAGATATCGAGGAGCTTGACGATAAAATTACAGGTATCTGACTAGATTAATGCGTCTGTCTATCAATTTTTCATTTTCTTATGAATCTGCAAGTTATGACATCCATTTTCTTTCTTAAAATGCCTGCCAGCTGAGGATTCATACAATTTTCTTATCAACTGGTTTAAACGGTTTCCACAGTACAAGTCCCATGACTTCTACATTTCTGGAGAGAGCTATGCAGGTACCTATACATATATATACAATAATAATATAATATATGTATGTGTCATCATGCATCTTTGATTAACTATATATCTTAGTCTTCTGTATGTGCATGTCCTTTTTACAGGGCATTATGCTCCACAGCTTTCTGAGCTCGTTTTTGACAAATCCAAGGAGAATCATATCAACCTCAAGGGATTCATGGTAGTTTTTCTCTAGCTACTTATTGCTCATCATATAAATAATTTATTTAATCGATTTTCTGTGTCCCAATAACAAACTAACTATGCGTATATACGATGATGCAGATTGGTAACGCAGCAATAGATGATGAATCAGACCAGAAGGGATTGATTGATTACGCTTGGGATCACGCGGTGATCTCTGATCGCTTGTACCATGATATTCAGAAGGAATGCGACTTCAGCCAAAACATATCAGAACAGTGTAACACGCTGCTGGAAGAGTACTATAATGTGTACAATATCATAGACATGTACAGCTTGTACACCCCTATGTGCCTCAGTAACACTAGCAGCAGCAGCAGCAGCAGGCAATCCCATACGATCCAAGGCACTCCCACTCTGTTTTCCAGAGCTGTAAGTAGTTCCCCACTAATTATAACGACTCATCATGTTATTAGAGCAAATAAAGTTGAATAAAATATTTGTGGTGCGCAGGATGTACGGCACAAGAGACCTGCAGGATACGACCCTTGTACATCAGATTACAGTTATGTGTATTTGAACAGGCCTGACGTTCAAAAGGCACTTCATGCCAATGTCACCAAAATCTCCTATCCATGGTCTCACTGCAAGTACCACCTCTAACCTATTACTTATTAATTCACCAAATAAATTAACTAATGATGCAAGAACTAAGTAGTCGTATGCGTTTATATATATATATGAATGTGATTACTCATCAGGACAATGTATCGTCCAAATACAGCAATAACATCTTCTGGAATGCACCACCATCAATGCTTCCTGTAATTGGAAAGCTTGTAGCTGGGGGTCTCCGGGTTTGGATTTACAGGTACTTAAATAAATGATTCATCATTCATGAATTAATGGATAGCTAATTACCAAATCTTTTCAGTGGTTGAAGTTGTGCGATCATGACTACCTCATTAACTATATAGAACTGTTTTCTGACATGATATTGCAGCGGGGATACTGATGGGAGAATTCCGGTAACATCAACTAGGTACGCGTTGAGAAAGCTCGGGTTGAAGATAAATGAAGATTGGACTCCTTGGTACAACAAGAAGCAGGTACTCCCTCACTAGTCACTCCTCCCAGTATCCTCTTGGAATTTATCATGTTATGTTGGGGTGGTTTGGTTGATCATCCTGTTTTTAATCAATTAATTGGTTGTAATTTTGATATGATAGGTTGGCGGGTGGAGAGTTGTGTACGACGGGCTTATGTTTGTGACAATTAGAGGGGCAGGCCATGAAGTTCCGGTGTTTGCACCAAGGCAGTCGCTCCTCCTAGTTGAACACTTCTTGGCTAATTGGAAACTCCCTTCCAAACCTTTCTAACATTCCCCATCTTCTTCTTCTCGATGTCAATAAGTAAATCAATTTTACGATTCTTTGGAAATTGTAAAGCTTCGTTAGTCTCTGGCATAAATTGTAATAGTCAGATTTCCAAGTCTTAATTGGTGGAATCTTTGCAACTTCGAAGCAGTTGCGCAAAACAAAAACAAAAATAGAGTAAATGCTTTTGGTGAACTTACACGGGTTTTGATTTCTGCAATCCCTGTGCACATATTTTTAGTGGATAACAAAAGAGAAAATAGCAACGCCTGATCGTGCATCCTTGGAAGTCCATCATAGAGGAAAACTAACCGCACAGATGTAAGATCACGCGTCGCTATTTTTTCTACAGTTAATTTTCGTTAAATTGCATCTCAGATCAGGCAGCCATCATAAACGAAAACTAACTGTAGATCATAATAAACTACCAACCATTTCCAACCATTACACAGAGAGAGAGAGAGAGAGAGAGTCACAAAACTTTGGCTACTAAATGAACTGAGACAACAACAATCAAAGCCTGTAGTGACTGAATTGTCGCTCTTTCTAGCAACAAAAACAGAACAAATACTAATGTAACAAGTTACAACAGACAGCTCAAAGGCTGATAAATAAACTCATTGGTTGCAACCACCAAAATTTGCACGAGGGAGGGAGGCTGCATTAACTTCCGCAGCTTTCCCTAAGTAAGGCTCACATTAAATACCGAAAAAACCTGGACCTGCACGTGAAAGAAGTTCCTGGCCTGCATCCTTACCCATGTTGATCATATCTTGAGAAGCATACGGGCCTTTCCTAGAAGTTTCAAGTACTGAAAATAGACACACGGAAAACATAATTAGTGGCAAAGATTAATTTCTTTTCTTTCCTTTTTAAGTTTACAGTGGAGAACTAGGAAATAAAACTGAATGAATGTTCCTTAGGCTATGTTTGGATGTGGCTTTCCAAGTCCCAAGGGATTGATGCTAAGTTATGAAGTAATGGATCATAAATTGTTATATAGAATCCTCCATGAGGATTAAAAAGGCATGTGAGAGGGACTTGTAGATGACACCTCCCAATTAGATATTAGCAAATCCCTCTCACATATCTATGTAATGCTCATAGAGGGTTTTTATTATCCCCTCTATGTTGCATTTTGTGGTCCATTCCTTAATTACTTGGCATCAATCCCTTGGAACTTGGACAACCTCATCCAAACATAGCCTTAGAGTCTGAGCATGAGCATACCACGGGTTCCATCAGGGGAAGCCACCAACCCTTTGAATATGCAATTACCATCCTCATCTTTGCTAGCATATCCAGCAATAGGAGTTCGACAAGACCCATCCAGGGTCAGAAGGAACGACCTCTCGCATGCAACTGCTAGTCTTGTTTCCTCATGATTCAATAAAGCTATGTAATGAGCCTGCAAGGAAAAGACCAACCAAAAATTAAAATAATATTTTGGAGAAGCAAAAGCAGAGCTTAGCAGTTAGCGGGCAACAACTTCTATATAAATATTACACAAGGTTTTTGTACTAACCCAGAAATAATGTGTGTGTGTGTGTGTGTGTGTGTGTGTCAATCACCTTAGGAAAGTTCAGAAGTATTCACATTCACAAGTCCAGATGGATCTAAAGATACAATTTTTTGCATAAATTTTACTGATGCATGATTTTCTAGCCACTAGCTCACGCTAAAATAGCTTAGAATTGTTTCCCCTTAGCTATTGTAGAACACTCCTGCCAAATACCCAAGTGTGTGTTCATGGGGCCAATTCAATGATATCAACTACTGCAAAAGTATAACATCATTCAATATGTTAGCTTGAGAATGGAAATGTAAAGATTTAAACACACCATTTTATCGTCATTGGTTCGGCAGGCAATTCCAATCGCCCCCTGAGCAACTGCTGGAAGCATTTCATCTAGTGAAAGAATTGAAGTTACATTTTCTGTCATATCTAATCGTTTGAGTCCAGCTAATGCTAATAAGGTTGCTTCGACCACCTTTTCATTAAGCTTTTTCAACCGTGTCTGGACGTTACCCCGAAAATTCTCCTGCACCTGCAAGATGAAATTAAGCACAACGTGAATAACAAGCAACAGAACAATGTCAGAAATCTAAGAAATGGCATGCAATAGTGGCAGGGAGAGAGTTACAAACACACTGGGATAGAGAGTTATAAAAAGGAAACAAGAAAAGAGTCATGCTTCAATCATATTCAGGAAGGGGCAGGCGCATCGCCCTATTAATTATTCCTAACAAGCCACAATCAAAAGGCATGCATGTCATGGATCTGAACATCTAGTGCCACTTCAAATCCGTCCTAAACATTTTCTCATAAAGACAATTGGCTAGGAAGGAACTAAAGTCACGATCATTTAGCTTTTTCATTCAGTTAAACGAACATCTACAAGTGATCTGCAACCCAACCCTACTTCACGCCAACACATACACAACCCATTCTAGAACAAGATTTTTCCACCGGGATACCATTAGAATGAAGTAAATGGACCAACGGATATCCATTCCATGGCCCAGGCAAAATACAAACCCCATGACTTTCGAAATCTAACACATAGCTAGAAACAGTTGGCACCCTCCAGACTCCATTAAATGATCCCAAAAACCAATGCAAACTTTAAATTCAAATGAACTAGCATACAATCTCCAAGATATCGAACAAGCAAAAGTCAGATATACACGTGACACCAAAGAATATGGTAGCTTACATTGAGTGATGGAAACCTATGGAGTATCTGTGACTTTCTTCTAAGTGAAGCAGTACCAACAGTGCTTCCAGCTGGCAGATCTGCAAGAGAAGATGAAGTTAAGGATATAAATGCATCTCGGACATCCTCCCGTGGAAGGTTGCAAGGCAGAACTGTCTGCTCGGGTAAGTAGGTAGGCACGTCTTTCATTGAGTGGACAGCAATGTCAATATCACCATTGATGAGTGCCTCATCTATTTCCTTGGTGAACAAACCCTTCCCGCCAATGTCTGCAAGGGGCTGACTCAGTATTTTATCACCTGTAGTTTTTATGATAACAATCTGAATTGCGCCCTCTTCAGCTAGCTCGGGGTGCGATGCCATGAGTTTCTCTCTTGTCTCGTAAGCCTGAGCAAGTGCTAATGGGCTATCCTATATCCAGAAAGAGTATCAATAACTCACCAAAAAAAGACATAAAATACAAGATTTTGAAAAGAAACCCATCATTGTAATTCATCTAGGAATTCATAGATAATAGAGATAATTGGAGTAATGAGCTAAAATCAGATTACATTTTCAAATAGGTGGAAACCCAAAAGTTAAAAATGAGGGGAAAACATGAAAAGAGTACCTTCCTCGGGTGCCAATTCTGATTAGGGCAACTTTGGACTTCTGGATCTGCTGCTCAACAGCGACGGAGGCCCTTGGGATCCCAATTAGACTGTGTTTTCTGATGGAGTTGGGAAAAGATCGAGTCTTGAGGGAGGGCATGGAGGAGCGGAGGACTGAGACGGAGCCAACTCCTGCTGCGAAGTTGATTGAAGAGCATGAAGGAAGCGCCTGCTTGGTCAAAAGAGACGAGGAGCAGGAAGAAGAAGAAGAACAACAAAGGGCCTCCATTGCACTTGCAGAGAGAGATAGAGAGGGAGGGAGAGTAAGAAGTAGGAGATGGCGATTGGGAGTGTGGGAGTATGAAGGGATTGTCTGAGGATGGATGCTGGATAGGATAATTTGGGATTGCAGTACAGGGTATGAAAGGGTGCCTCCTCCAATACGCTTCTTCTTATCGTCCGGTTCCTTATCAACTTCACATGTTTGATCTCAGCTAAATCCAACTACTTGCCTTGCCACGTTGGCTTTATTTTGTCACTTTTTGTGGAACAGATCCTCTCCGGATCCTACGGACCTCCTACCATCACTCACCTCCCACTCGAATTCCCACTACATATTTCCTCGACCTTCAACCCTTCGCATTTTCTCCATCTTCTTCTTTCTTTTTCGATTCGTCGATCGTCGTCGAAGAAGAAGGCAACGATGTTGAGGAGAAAGAGAAAAGGTGAGAAAGTTGAAGAGGAAGAGTGATCTTGAGATCCAGATGGCTTGAATCTGGAGAGGATCATGTTCTACTATGGGAATTGGAACCCGTCCCTGGCCCTGCTTTTACACAAACCAAATTTGGATCCTTTTTTTCTCTTTTGTCTTCCAATTTTGAATCTAACTTTATGCATAAATGTGGCCATGCTGCCATAGTTACGAGAATCTAGCTTCGCTAACGTTGGCCTAAGTCTTAAACCTTCCCGATGGCTGTTTGCTTTCTCTATACTTAAAAATGCATTTTTTTTCCTATAATACAAGCTATTTGGAATATGCAACTTCTTTTTTCTAATTATGTGGGAAGTCGCAAATAATATTACTGAGATCTTTTTCAATGAAACTTTATACTCGGACTATTCTTCAACATGTTTTGGACTTCATTTATTGGGTTTGAATTTACTTTCTTAATTTGATTTTTCTTAAAAATACTAACTCCATATTAAAATGTAAAAAAAAATTGATTGAGTCTTTCAAAATATGTGTTTACTCGAAGTGAAAAGGGTTGATCAAATTGTTTGAGCCCAAAATAATATTTTGGGCCAAGCTTAGAGTTGTTCTCAGCCTAGTAACATTCATCCAGAATCTTGTTATGGGTTGTCCAACCAAGGTCGACTGAATTTGGTTCAAAGTCCTATAGGGGTTAGGATTGGCCGAAACCTTATCAGATTGGGTTGAGGAGTTCTAATCTGAGTACATTTCTAGTTCGGCCATGAAGGGGTTTGCTGCTATAAATAGAGAAGGAAGTGCAGCATTCAAAGCCCCCTTCAAATCGACTCAAAAATTGCCTTGCGCAAAGCTTCTCAACAACCCTAAGAATTTTTCGTCTCCCCATTTATTCCTGCCAACACAACTTCAGTTTGGATAGAAAACACTGTGAAGGCAATTGGTGACATCTTCAGTTTGGATAAATAGCACGGTCAACAAGGATTTCTGAGTCCTTGTTGGTAAAGGTCATCTCATTAGCCTTTTCGGCGAAGTGAGGTGTTACTAGGTTACTAGGCTTGACACATTGAAAGCCGAGTTTTATTTTATGATTAGATATTCACAAGTACATTGTAGAGTTCGGTATTCCGATGATTGAATCACATTTACGATCAAGACATTTATCTTTTTCGAGTATTTGTGTCCATATAGCCTGGTAACAGTTCAGCGTACTTATACTCTTACAAAATATAATTACCGAGATCAAACCCTGCGCTGGCGATTTGTGAACTTCGAAGAAACTAGCAGCCTTTTCTTCAGGTTTTAAAACTGAAGGCTGAGACATGTTTCTTCCTCGACTGCAGTCGCAAGATCGAGAAGTCAGCAGTGCGCCCAACGCCACATCGACATATTTTACTCCCCCGCCGAACTCAACTGACGAGTAGGCACACCCCACACACAACCGAATGACGTAGTTAGCTTATTAGTTACTCGACTTGTGCGCTACATAGTCTTGGTAGTTTTTAAGGTCAACACAAAATGAATATAGTGCAAGCATAATTTTGATTAGATTGACTAGAGCAAATGTACTCTCTTATGAATATAAATTTGAATCTCAATTCCAGCCGCTTCTGTTAACTTAAAGCACACTATTACTCGTATAAGAAAAACATAATTGAATGTAACAAATATGTCATCAAGGTTGCTTGTACTACCATACTTCACTATCGCGTGAATTTCACAAACTTGACATTTTATATTGTTTAAAAATCTCACCTATTTTGTACATGAACAAGGGTACATGGCCACCCTAAAGTTAGAGTGACTTGGAATTTTCAACCATGAACTCGATTGCACCACTCTTGTTTTTCAATCAGGATTACTAAAAAATATTTTATGTAATACGTACAGATAACTAAAACCGCATCCAACTAGATAGATTTAACATACATATTACAAACTACTGCATTAGTAAATGTATGATACCACCTAGGCACCTAATTATTCCATGACCACAAAATACATGAGAAAACAAACTGCACTGCACAACACAAACAAGAAGGCCTTTAACTAATTCAATCGCGAAAGGTTAATTTCTGATTATGTCCCCGGAAAAAGGCCGTCCTCAAGCCTCTTGCAATCCACCAAGTAGGCAAACCCATAAGCCATGTTTTTCAAGGTCGCCTCGTGCAGCTCCCGATCCGACGTCGCAGTCGCGTCCGTGGAGAAAAACACTCTATACCCCCTTATGAACGCTTCACGCGCCGTCGTTTCGCAGCACAGGTTGGTCATGACGCCGGTTACGATAACCTCCTCCACCCCCTTCTCCTTCAGGTATTCCTCGAGGCCCGTGTTCCTGAACGCGCTGTACTTGTTCTTGTCGAACACGCGGTCCTCGTCGGGTCCCCTCCGGTCGAGCTCCGGCATGAGCTGCGATTCGGGAGTGCCGTCGTAGACGAGATCGCCGTTCCACCACTCGTCCAGCATGCCGTAGTCGGAGGGGGACTTGTGGGCGTGGCGCGTGAAGATGACGGGAATGGAAGCCCGTCGGCAGAGGCGGATGGTGGTGAGGAGGTTTTGAAGGATGGGTCGGGCCATGGCGGAGAAGTAGTTCTGCACGTCGATGACTAGAAGGGCCGCCGCTTTTGGGTTCGGGTTTCGTTTCCTGATCTCGTATTTTCTGTATGAGGAGGAGGAGGAGGAGGCGGAGGCCATAGCCAAACGATTCAGAACTGAGATTGACTGATTGAGCAGTTCAGGATGAGGATGATTGGGGAGAGTGTGTTGGGTGATTCATTATCAATTATCTCTATATGAAGGGAATGTAGATAAGAGAACTTTAACAAAAAGTTATCTTATTTTAATTAAAAATCATATTTTAACAAAAAAAATTATATTTTTACACTAAAAAGTTAATTATGTATTATTTACTTTACCCTTTATTTTGTCATTATAGTTAAAACTCAAAGTTTTTAAACTATTTTCATTAGTTTTCCCTATATATTAAGGGAGAAGGAAAAATCGGTGATTAATAAGTTTATTATCTTTTAAAAGGATAATGTTACACTATGTTTATACGAGGGAAATAAACTTCAAATTCGGATAAAAATCAGAATTTATAAATTGACATGCACCAATTCTCTTGTTTGGATTCATAAACATATAAATTTAGAATTTCTGCGTAGAAAAAAAAAACATGGAATTTGTGTCCTCCAATTCCCAAGTTTAAGTTTCATGTAAATAAGTGTTATTTCCCAATTTTTATGATTGCGAGTTTAAAAATAACAAATTATGTATTCAATTCCATTGTTATTTTAAGTTAATTAAACAAGAAAATTCACAAATTTAAAAAAATAAAATCTCTTCACTTCAATTTTCATCATTTTAAAGTTCCTTAATAATTTTAAATTTATTCTTCAAAATATAGTGTTAGGAAGATCAAATGATATGAAAATTGATAATTGAATTATTTTGATTAATGTGCTTATTTTTTTTAGACACATGTTATTTAGTTTATAAATTTAGCGTACAAATTTAGTCTACAAATTTAGTATACATAACATTACTCTTTTTAAAATGTTCTTATAAAAAACAATAACAACTAAGAGTTTGCTACCATTTTGTAAGAAATGAAAGGTTATGTTAAAGAGAGTTTACTGCTATTTTTTATTGTTGTATATTTATACGACATTTTTGACATTACCTTTAAATAGGCTCTTAGGCATCATAAGAATTGTCATCTTGACTTGATTTAGTTATGGTGTTTCATAATATAGGAATATACGACGTTTGAGAATTGCCACATGCAAGATGACCATTCTCAAACATTAGATAATTATTTCATTTTTTATTTTTTATTTTTATTTTTCACTTTTCTAAAACTGAAAATTTGGATAATAATTACCTCTAATTATATAAAAAAACTAATTAAAATTAAAAACGAACTTTTTATCAAACTGCTCATAATTATTTTGTGGTTGAATGTGACTAGTAGTCTCAGGCACGTTCCAAGTTACAACAATTTTTTTTTTATTACTTGTTTTATAATTATTAAAAGAAAAAAGAAGAAAGGTCAAGATCGTTCTGGAGGGTTCCTGAATCCTAACTAGTCAGTACCATTGATAACGTCATGTCATTTCCTGCGAATTATTCTGCATTAGGAAATTTAGACGTGAGGCTGAGAGTGATCAGAATACACAAGTTATTAGAAATCACAGTTTGAAATACATAAGAAATTAAGTAGATCCATCTTCAATAATAATGTCCTACTTGCTACCGCACCTGCACTCAGGGTGGGCCGTCGACCAGGCCATTCTTGCCGAGGAAGAGCGAGTCGTCATCATCCGCTTCGGCCATGACTGGGATGACACTTGCATGCAGGTAATTTTTCCATTTAATTAATTAATTAATTCGCTTTCTTTCTCCCTTTTTGTCTCTCTATTAATCAATACAATTGCTTTGTCCATATTTCATAGCCTTGATTTCCTTTTTTTATACAAGCCATGCTCCGGATGGAGGAGATTCGAATTTAATATCTCGGATGATAAGATTAAATGCTCTTAATCAACCGAGACAAGAGCCGTGACGAGGGTTGAATTCTTGTTTGTTTCGATATTGATTCACATGAATATTATTATCTCGTGTTCAACCGATTGCTGTTTTCTTTTCTTTGATTTGGAAAAAATAAAAGCAAACAGTTGCAGAACCAAATCCAAGATGCTCGGAAACCGGGTTCGATTTCGGGCCAATACGGGTTCAGTCAGTTGGCTTTCTCAAGTTTTAATCTTGACCGTTCGTTTCATCCAACGGTCAAAAATATTACTCGTAAAAGTCCATCGACTACACGTTGTATAAATTAGCGGGGGCGCGTACTATCTATTTTTCTTTCATAAAAATTTGCTGATTAATTTTTAGATCTTTCTGAGAGCGAGAGAAGAGCTTGGGAGAGAGTGAAGGGAAGAGGGTCGACGAAAAACGATGTCGTATCTGCTGCCGCACCTCCACTCAGGATGGGCCGTCGATCAGGCCATCCTCGCCGAGGAGGAGCGTCTTGTCCTCATCCGATTCGGCCACGATTGGGATGAGACCTGTATGCAGGTTCGAATTCCTTTTTTGGCAACTTTCGTTAACCCTAAATCCTCAGTTCTTTAGTTTCTTTTTTCCTTTCATGTTTCTTAATTTTGATTAAAAAAATTGATTCGATTACATGCTAAAATCCTAATATTTAAGAGAGAGACGACATCAGGAATTCTGTTTAGCAACTAGGGATTGGTTTAGAGTAACCGCATTTACGCTCATTTAAATTAAACGATTACGGTTATAGGTAACCGTTTAGATAAATAAACGGTTATGGTATAACCGTTTAGATAAATAAACGGTTATGGTATAACCGTTTAGATAAATAAACGGTTATGGTATAACCGTTTAGATAAATAAACGGTTATGGTATAACCGTTTATCCGTGAAATTTAAATAGCCGGATATGGGTATTAACCGCGGTTATAAACGGATAATCGTTTACCTATTTATTTTATATACGTAAAACTAACATAAATCATGTTCTTGATCTAATAATATTTAGCACCCAATAAATTAGCAAGGAATTCATCGGTCATTCTCTCATTAACATTGTTACATGAATGATGATTCACATTATCAAGGAATTGGCCAAATTATTTTAAATTTTTTGCGGGTAATCGTGAAATTGATAAAAATGTCTTTTAAACAATTTTTGTAACTCAATAATACTTAGCAAATATTATATTTACTTTCATTGGTAACATTTAAAAATATCGTTCGTAAATTATCATTTCAATTATTGGAATGATATAAGGATTTAAAAAATTAAAATATGGAAATGTACGATGAAGGTACTTTTATCGTATTTAATTGTCAAAATAAAAAATTATGATAATTTTTTATTTATTTTCAAGTTAATAAAAAACATGGAGACGGGTGAAAAAGGGTAATTGTAATAAAAAAAGATAAACGGGTTAAAAATGATAAATGGGAAAATAAGTATTAAACGGTTACGGTTAAATGGGTATGCGGTTATGGGTATGGTTAACCGTTTATAAACGGTTATGGGTGTGTATAACCATTTAGACAATTATTCAACGGGTAAACGGTTATGTGGATATGAGCATAAATGGTTATGGGTAAATAACCGCGGTTACTCGCTCATCATAATCGTTACCCATCCCTGTTAGCAACCAAGGAAGAAAATATCGGTAATATCGGAAATATCGGTAGTCCGAAAACACGGAAATATCGATGGAAATATCGGGATAATATCGATATTGCTAAAAATTACATGGAAACCAAGGAAATTGTAAGAAAAATTTGGAAATTTTTATTGAAACTTTGCAGGATGTTTATTTAGTCAATTATTTATTAGTTTATCATAAAAAATTGGAAGAAAATGCATTGCATGATGGATTTAACTGATTTAAGTTGATTATATAGCGAGCTGGCAAACATTGTGAGTGTAGATAATATGTAGTAATTAATAAAAGAAGTTTAAACACACCATAATCATTTATATATTATGAATTAGTATAACATTTTACACTTTATACATTACATGGTATGATACATGAGTGACTTATTACCCTTTTTTATTTATTTAAGAATTATATGGTTGTGGGGGTTTTATTTAAAATTTATATTGAAGATGCTCTTAAATTATGTAAAATTGTAATCGAAAACAATAATTTATAATTTATATAAGATATATATATGTATGTATATATATATATATTCCACTTTATAAACCGTCCATCTCACCTTGCTATTTCTCATCACCCATCCACCTTGGGTGGTTTTCATGATTAAAACCATCTCAAAGTCCATGGTTTTCAATTTTTAAACTATCCAAAAACGTCAACATCTGCTATCTCACATTACCCAATTTTTTGAGTCCTCAACTTGCACAACCACCGCATATTATTCACTCTCTCATCTCTGCTCTCACTCACTCTCTCTCTGCCTTCGCACTCTTTCATCTCCGCCTCTGCCTTCGCACTCTCTCATCTCTGCTCTCACTCACTCTCTCTCTCTTCGCACTCTTTCACCTCCGCCTCTGCCTTCGCACTTTCTCATCTCTGCTCTCACTCTCTCTTTCTCTCTCTCTTCGCACTCTTTCATCTCCGCCTCCGCTTTCCTCACCGATCCCACCGACGACAACCCCACCTATGTCGTTGACTCCAGCGACGACCACCACGACCCCCAATCGCCCCCAAACCCCAACCTCAACCTCCACAACAACCACCCATTCTCCTCCCCCCCGGAGCCCGCCGCGCTCGCCTCCGTCTCTGTTCCACGTCTGCTTCAACCAAGACTACGCCTGCTTCACCGTGGGGACAGACCACGGGTTCCGGATCTACAACTACGATCCGTTCTGCGAGCTCTTTCGCTGCGACTTCGACAACGGCGGCGGAATCGGCGTCGTTGAGGCGCAGATCTTAGGTCTGAGTCTGCAATAGATCTGGGTAGTGCGACGACGCAGCATTGGCTGCCTTTCCGACGAGATTGTTTCGATAATATCGAATATATCGCGATATTATCGATATTATCGATAATATCGCGATATTTTGACGAAAACCATTTGGATACCTATTTAAATATCCATTGCGCGAAAAACCAATAATATCGGCGATATTTCACCGATATTATCGGCATTTTCTTCCATGTTAGCAACTAAGTAGGTGTGGCTGTGGCTGACTTTTTCTAGGTTTTTATTTCATTTATGCATATAGTAAGTGTCCTTAAAAGTTTTGGTGTACATAAATCTGTTATATTTTGTGGTAGGGTAGTGTCTTATCCGCACACATTTTTACTTCACACACCTCTTCCAGTTCCGGCCTAGATCGAATGAATTGAAGAAGGTCAACCGCTAAAATGAAGTTGCTTTAAACTAATGTAGGATAATTTTACCAAGTAAGAAGCAGTTCTGAAATTTCACTAATCTCATATTTTGATATTCCAAACTGGCTCTCAAGCAAGCCAAATTATCAACTAGTTTCATACTGAATTGTGATTGTCACTCCTAGAATCTAATTGTGCTAATTTTCTTTCTAAATATAGAAACTTTGGAGTGCACAATTAGAATTTTGGAGTGCCAATAATAGGTCCCATTTTGTAGATTTTTGATCTTGTAAACGGTTTTCTGTGTTCTATGGAATTCTCTCGGCTTTACAGGTCCTGTTCCGTGTTCACTGTGGTGATTAGCTTTTGTACATACGGATCATTTCTTTTTTGTATGTAAACCTTATAAGTTAGGTGGCTGCGTGCATGAAAAGTACTACAAAAGATAATGAACTTTTCACCGTGTATATGAAGCCTCTTATCCCTATTTCATTTTATCATTTCTTTCTGTAGATTGAATATATTTATTAATCTCGATTTGAATGCTGCTGATTGACTTGTGGTTTGTTATTGTGTTCGATTTGCTAGATGGATGAGGTGCTGGCTTCTGTTGCCGAGACAATAAAAAACTTTGCTGTGATTTACCTCGTGGACATCACGGAGGTTCCTGATTTCAACACAATGTATGAGCTCTACGATCCATCGACGGTCATGTTCTTTTTCAGAAACAAGCACATTATGATTGATCTTGGCACGGGGAACAACAACAAGATCAACTGGGCTCTCAAGGACAAGCAAGAGTTCATTGACATTGTTGAGACAGTGTACCGCGGGGCAAGGAAGGGACGCGGTCTGGTCATTGCTCCCAAGGATTACTCCACCAAGTACCGCTACTAAGCCCTGCAGACATTGTAATTCATTTCGGGGGAATATCTTGTAATTTGGAATTGGATGGGGTTGCATTGAACTTTATTAGATGACTTGTGGACACAACAAGTTTTGTCCATGTAGATTGCAGACTGCATCTCAAATTGTTTCTAATGCTGCAGCATATATGTGTGGAATTGTTTCTTATTAAGCAATGACGTCTCGTGCGAATGATTGCTTCTTATGGTTTGATTAAGCTTTGCTAACGAACAAATTTTAATCTATTTTTATGCCATGGCATCAAAGAAAGAAGAAAAAGAAAAGAAAAAACATATCTAAATCTTATCCTTCCTGTTGATTAAATGATGATTACACTTACTTGTGAAGTTGGCCGGATGCGAGAAATTTAAAAAAGGCGAGCTTGAAAAAAATGAGAAAAAGCAAGCTGCCCCCATGCAGGATCGAACTACAGACCTTCAGTTTACAAGACTGACGCTCTACCACTGAGCTATAGGGGCCACTTGACAGCAATGTTACGAAATTTTGATATTTATTTTATTAAAGAATCATGGTCTGCAGAGTACAAGAGTTGGGAGAGAAGACAGGGCGGCGGGGCATTGTTGCATAGAGAAATTTTTTAGAGATTCGATCAGAAGAGAGAGAGAGATGGAGAAGGCGGTGAGCGTGAACGTGAGAGCGGAGATGGAGAAGCTGAGCCCTGAGCAGTTGAAGGCTGTCAAAGAACAAACCGATATGGAAGTCAATCTTCTCCAGGAGTCCCTCAACAACATCCGCACTGCCACCGCCCGCCTCGAGGTCGCCTCCTCCGCCCTCCACGACCTCTCCCTCCGCCCTCAGGGAAAGAAGATGCTCGTCCCCCTTACGGCGTCGCTTTATGTCCCCGGCACCCTCCACGACGCCCACCAAGTCCTGGTCGACGTCGGCACCGGCTACTTCATCGAGAAAACCATGCCTCAGGCCAAAGATTACTGCGACCGTAAGATCAACTTGCTCAAATCTAATTTTGACCAACTTGTCGAGGTATGTTCACTTTTTCATTTTTTGTTATTAGTATTATTAGAGATTAATTAACTTGTAATTTTGCAAAAAGTTATATTTCAATCTTGATTAATTTCCATTGATTTTGGTAGTGCTAGGGTTTGGGGATTTATTCTGTTACGCATTGTGAACTCATAGTAGCAACAGTTTAGCTTGTTTGGATGATTTGACTGTGTATACTTGGTTTCACTTGTCATTTAGTTGAATAGCTCTTGTAGGAAGAAGGATGTTGCTTTTGTGGATTCAGGAATGAATCGAATAAGGCGGAATATGAAAAGGGAAGTGATTTCCGCATTGTGCACACCTCCTGTTTGTTTCTAGCCTGATTGTATCAATGATAATTAAGGAGAAACCGCATAAGGGATTGAATCCTTTGGTTGCAAAATTCTTCAACTTTGATTGCTAGTCTGCTGGAGATGATCCCTTGTTCTGCGTTTTGTATTGCTATTATCATCCATTTAAGAGAGAGAAATCATGAATTCAATGTGATGTGCAGGTTGCTTCTAAGAAGAAAAGCATCGCAGATGAAGCCGGGGCAGTTTTGCAATCCAAAGTGAAGCAGTTGGCTGCTACAACGTCATAGGGGTGGATGATTTTTCTTATGGTGGTTATGATCTTATTCAAAGATGATGTTGAAATGTACTAGATTTCGAGTGCGAACGAGCATTTGTTTTCTTGCCCATTTAGATTTCTAGGATTGATTTCTCATCTGCCATATGTGACTCTGAGAAACGCGAATGCTGTTGTGTAGCAGGACAGAACTGCTTGATAGTTGATTGTTTCAAATTTTATCAGATTTCAGCTGTTCGAGTTTAACTTGAAGGTCGAAAAGTGCTCTTGTTCATCGTCTTTTTGTTTCGAGGAAAGCCTATAATTTAAACATTCAGCTTGTTCAAAACAATACGGTGATTTGCAGCCTCATCGAGTGATTAACTCATTTAGGTATAAGTCAAAACTAGAGAAAATTTCTCTAAAAAAGTTCATAAGTTCGAAATTTGCAATGTGTTATGGCAAATTTTGTGTGATGAGTCAATAAATATCATTGATATTCATCGATTTTCTTAAATTTCTTTCTGATGTAGGATGAAGTTTTTAATTTCATCCATTTTTTTCATATCAATCATTGGTTTTTTAGATATTTCAACAGTAATATCGACAATTTTGTGAATATTTTACATCCAAATATATCTAGGACTTTTCAACTAAAAAGAAACTATAAGGACTTGAATGAAATTTGGCTCAAACGCGGGGACCAGAACGTAATTTTCGATCATGTTAGAGTTGAGGAGTGCGGACCGACTCGAACGAGGGCTTGATGAAAAGAAAACCCCCATATGAAAGAAGCTTCTTCCTTGATCTTGAACTGGATTTGGTAAGCTCGCTCACCCACAACCACACACAGAACACCACAGTGACTGTTGTAGATCCCCTGCAAAAGCAAACAGATTAGTACGTATCAGTATCAATCATCATCAGGTAATCTTTCTCTATCACTATTTTCATTTTTTTACTCGAAATAATCCTCCTTTTGGTTTTAATATTATATGCGTCTTCTTTTCTTTTTTCAAATTTCATGGGTTTATTTAGATCTCAGTTCGATGCTTTTTGTTAAGTTGCGGGTCGTGATTTGTTTGTCATTAAATTGAAATTAGAAATCAGAAAAATTGGAAAATTGGAAAATTGGAATATTGATATTTGATTGATTTTGTGTGTTTAAAACTTACTTGGGACAAAAATCCAACTTGGATCTTCAGTCTTCCGTGATTCTGTCGGGCGAGGGATTCCAGTGAAAAATTCCACTTGCAATTTCGCAGAGGGCTCGAGTGGGAATAATTCAATGAGATTTGATTGTTTTGCTCAAAATCTGCACGTATGGTTTCATAGTTGATATTCATTAAGATGTTTAGCATATCAGCATCCTGGTAATTTCCTGGAAATCTGAACTGTTCTCGACCTTCTTGATCTTGTTTTGGGCAGGATATGTCCGTGTTGAAGCATATTTGGGGTGATGTCGAGAGACATTTTTTGGCTTCAACGTCATGTAGTGGTTTATCTTTTCCAGGTCTGAAGTAAACCCCATAAACTTTATTTATTTCTTCAATTAGAGCTTTTGGACAAAGATTGCTACAACCTCACCCTCTTAGGTCTCACTACAGTAAACCAGAGCCAAATATCGATTCGCTCTATTGTACCCAACATGGCACAACTCTTCAGTTACACGGCCTGCAGACAGTTGTCTCAGATGTTCCTGGCAGTAATCTTTTTTCATGGTTCTGAATACATTTTAGCAGTTGGCATTCACGGGAGATCAAACGTTACTCTTAAGTCTCTTCTGATCAGCAAACACTATCTTCTTGCCATGGTTTTTTCCTTGCTGGAATACTGTGTTGAAATTATTTTGTTCCCTGGTCTGAAGGAACACTGGTGGATCAGCAACTTAGGCCTTGCAATGGTCATAATAGGCGAAATCATACGGAAGATGGCAATAATTACGGCTGGTCAGTCCTTCACACATCTTATAAGGACTCATCCCTCAGAGCATCACCGATTGATTACGAATGGAATTTATAGACTTGTTCGTCATCCTGGTTACTGTGGTTTCTTCATATGGTCGGTGGGTACTCAGATAATGCTCTGTAATCCCATATCAACAATTGCATTTGCACTTGTAGTTTGGCGCTTCTTTGCACAAAGGATTCCGTATGAAGAGTATTTCTTGAGGCAGTTTTTTGGGTCGCAGTATGAGGAATATGGCCGACGGATTCCTTCCGGGGTGCCTTTTGTAAAGTGAAGATCCTAATCCTTGGGATTCTGTAGGCATGGATGAGTTTCTCTTGCCACACTTGATCAAGAATAGCGTCGTCGTGTTGAACTGATAAATGGGTTACAAGGGAGACGGAATTGCTGCATTGCCCACTGCAGCTTAGTTGTTGCTTGGAGGCTTGGAGCGGCTCGTATTCGGTGAAACCATCGGTGAGAGAATGCATCCATCCCTGATTCCTGTTGTACCATTTATTTACAGAATGTATCAACCAATTTTAAGGCTTGAATTCAGAGGAAACGGAAAATTCCCGACTTTAGTAATTTGTCTGTTTTTAAGCTAATCAGGTTTTGGAGATTATTAGGGCCGGAATACATATAATCATAAGTCATTACATGACCGGAGGGTGGTGGGGGAGTGTGCTAAGCCTCATAATAGGCTAGCAATAACGTGATTCTAATTGGCTTTTGATGAGAATCGAACTTAAAATCTCTCATTTACAAGTGAAGAAGAATATTACTAGACTGTAATACTAAATCACGAATCCTCAGTTAAACAACAACAAAAAAAAAGGCACAATAAACCACTGTGGAGTGTGGGCCAACTCAAGGTACATTTTGGTAAGTTTAAAAGTTGAGCAGTCTCAACACACATGGCCCAATCCCAAACCCAAGCCCAAATTGAGAAACAAAAACAAAAAGCGACAGAGAACATAGAGAGAGAGAGAGAGAGAGAGAGAGAGAGAGAGAGAGATCAGCAACGTCTCCATTCCATTGTCCGCCAAAGGCTTCTTCTTTAGGTGAGGCACCGGACACCAAACCATCTCCTCCTCCTCCCTCCATCTTTTAATTTTATCTTTAATTATTAAATTCAAGTTTGACGTCGACAGTGAATCTATATATTTAGTTGTTCGAAAAGGTTGATGACGGATTTCATCTGTTTTTTTGTATCTCGAGTTGCATTACTCTAATCGTAAGCATCTGTTCATGTTTGATTCAAACCAGTGATGCGTAATTGATTTTATAAACTAGGTGGTTATGCTGTAAATGTTAATCGGGTGGCGTATTTTTCTCTTCATTTCATGCAATTGTGGCAGTAATTTAATTAGTGTTCTTGATGCATGCTCCATTTCCCCTCCTCCTTTCTGTTCCTGAGCGATTTGGGGTGATTTACGAACCCAGGATGTTAAACAATTCAAATCTCCCTTCAATTAGGGTTGCTTGATAACTTGTTATTCAATTGCTTAAACATCTATCTGAAATAAATTTGCAACCTTTTTCTCCCTCTTCTTTGCGCGGAGAGTTCCCTTTTTTGTCTTCTTAATGTCAAAATATCAAAAAATAAATTGTTATTTGTATATAAAAGATTTACCAACGAGAACAGATTTTGCATCAGTCACTCAATTCACAATAGGTTTTGTTTTTTTGGGGACTGCCAAACATCGCAATTTTGGCACTTCATCTCTGCCACTCTTGCAATTTATACACAGTGCCTGTTTCGGTAATGGGCACTTTATAAGTAATGTTATTTGAATATTTGGTAACCGTATAAAGTTCTCGTGCTCTCCCTCTCGCTAATGGTTTCTGTGTACGGCCTTTTACTTCCTTACTTACTCTCTCTTTTGAATAATCAGTTGAATTAAGTACGTCAAGGTGCAGTCTGGCAACCCTACCTGTACCTGATAATAAAATCTGTCTCAATACCCGAGTGGTGAGAATTTAGGGTGTTGCAATTAATGGCAAACCGGCCCCAGTCTCTTTCATTAAATGTTCCATTCGGAGGTCCAAGCGTTTCAGCACCAAGCGTTGCTGGAGCTCAAGCAAACAAAGATCGTAAAATGGCATCAGCAGAGCACTTGGTGCTTGACTTGAGTAATCCTGATCTTCGAGAAAACACGCTTCTTGAACTTTCAAAGGTAACTTTTGCAAGTTTTCATTGTCACTTCCTATATCAAGAGTGAAGCACCGAGTCTGAGGCTTGTAATTTTGGATGTAATTGACTAATATTTATGTCATTTCCTTATTTACTTGTCTCATTTTTGTAACTAACAAGAGGAAGAAAAGTGCATTTGTTTCCTGTAGTGAGAAACTGGATTTGGAAGCCTGACTGTTGCATCAGTATAAGTGGGCATTCAAAATTTTACCCTTTTCTTTATTACATAGGACCCATAAACTACTTGGAGCATCTTGATAGATACACTATATGTTTTCAACAAATACATGTTATATGTTTATGATCACAGGGAAGCTTGCGTAGGTTTCTTTTACACCAGATTTTATAGTTAATTATTTGTGCCTGTGACTTTTCCTTTAGGTGGTTATGCAATGTATATTACAACACTGATATGCTTCTATATAAACTGTGTGCCTTTGGTTTCATTTTTTAGAACAAGGAATTATTTCAAGATTTGGCTCCTTTCGTGTGGAATTCTTTTGGTACTATTGCTGCACTCATCCAGGTACTTGTGTTTCTTTCTGTTTTTACTTCTAGACGAGAGAATTATTTCAAGATTTGGCTCCTGTATTGTGGAATTCTTTTGGTACTATTGCTGCACTTTTACAGGTATGTTGTTTAAGTGGGTAGCTTGGGATAGTACATGATGCATGGTTATCATACATTGTCCATCTCATCTTTTCAACTAAGTTCATTGAAGGAAGTTCCTTAACAGTTTTTCACTCATTGATGACTTTTTGCTACTTTGCTTTACCCATTTATCACAACTGTTAGATTAAATTTAGGAGTGTGATTTTCATATGTTAAGGTTTTTTGACATTTCATTTTTTATGGATGCTTATTGGGACTATTCTCTGATGTCGGTTTCTTTTATATTTGCAGGAGATAGTTTCAATTTACCCTGTTCTATCACCACCAAATCTGACTCCGGCACAATCCAATCGAGTTTGCAATGCTCTTGCTCTTCTTCAGGTCACATGCTTTCCTGTTTCAAGTATCAATGTTATGTTATATTACTAGCTGTATGCTTATGTTAATTTTTTTTTTTTTTATACATATGATTTTGTAACTCATCCGTATGAGAAGCACATTCTGACTTCTCTTTTACGGTTTCCTTTTTAACTAACTTGGGGACTGAGTTTTAAGCTTGAGTATATGAATTCTGTTTAGAAGGCCCATGTTTACGATAAAAAAAAGGGCCCGCATTTATGTCAATCAAAATCGGAGAAGTCATGTTTATCTTTTGAAATTTGGATATGATGATTATGCTAATAGTTTTATTTTCTTTACCATGGATATTGCTTAGATTCAAAGATCAATTATGTTTTCCTCAGTAACTGATCTTCGATTCTTCTCACTTTAATTCTGATAATGTTGTGCTATGCTTTATATTTTCTTGCAGTGCGTAGCTTCCCACCCAGATACAAGAATGTTGTTCCTCAATGGTAATTTGTTCTTTTATTTTATATACTATGTAAAGTAAAGTTATCCTACCCGTTCAATATGATGCTATATAGCTTATATTGTTTTGCTTAAGAATGTTATTCCTCAGTAACTGTTATTTTTCTCTACGACATCTTCATTATAATGTTTTCGCAAGCTAAAAAAATGGAAGTTTTTAATTCTTATGTTCTTGGAAGAATTGTTTTCCCCAAAGAAGTTCATGTCTACTTAGAAACATCAGTGTATTAAAAAGTTTGATTTATTCTCGTGAAGCACGGATATGAATATGCAGTGTATGACAGCGTAACACCGATTAAGATAATTTTAACCTAGATATAATATGGTACATATATCTTTGTTTAAAATTCGAAGTTCTGGTTGCAATCACTTTGATGCCTTGATTTCAGGTTGAACGTCACCTCCCTTGTTTTCTCTTATAGCCTTGTTATAAGTGTTTCTACCCTCTGAGCATGTTCTTCTTTACTTGGTATGCATACCTTACAAACAAAGGATATGGTTGCATGGGTGTTGGTTGCTTGACATGGTATTAGGTACTTAATCACTGACCAAGCCCCATGATATAAAGGGAGGTGTCAAGTCCATCCACTGGCATTTCATTGTCTTTTTTTCCGGTTTATGTTAGAAATTAATGTCTTCCCCTTTTTCTTTGTTGCTTAAGTATGCATTTCATGATAAGTTGTTATGTTTGTCCCGCGCTTTTTTGTGTAACTCTCCTTGTGCATATTGCTTATGAAAAGGAATATTTATGGCTGGCAGCTTAATGCAGATGCTAATAGTTGCATTAACTTATTCACCTCTAAGTTATTCTTCCTATTGAACTTTTCTATTGCAGCTCATATACCTTTATATCTGTATCCTTTTCTCAATACATCAAGCAAGGCAAGACCATTTGAGTACTTAAGGCTTACGAGTTTAGGAGTCATTGGTGCCCTGGTGAAGGTACTTTTTATGGGATAACTTCTCTAGACCATTTGATTTATTGATGTTATAAACTTGTGTACTCTGATGAATTTTTAATTAAGACAAGGGGCTGATTCCCTGTCATATTACTGTTACAACCACATTCTCCATCCCTCCTTATGACATTAATGGTTTTACATTGTTATTTTTGTTTCATTTCTTCCCTTTTGCCAGGTTGATGATACTGAAGTTATTAGTTTCCTTCTGTCAACAGAAATAATTCCACTGTGCCTTCGCACTATGGAATTGGGCAGTGAACTCTCAAAAACAGTTGAGTGTCCTGATTATTTGATTAAATTTCTGTTTGGAAGCTTTCTATCTGATATCTAATTTTTTGTAGAAGAACCATATTCTTAAAGGATGTCATTTTCCTTTTAGAAGGCCCCTCTCTCTGATGCACGGGGATGGTTTAAAAGTTCTTAGTTATCTGACGAAGGGTCTTGTTATGGCAGGTAGCCACATTTATAGTTCAGAAGATTTTGTTGGATGATATGGGCTTGGACTATATTTGTACTACAGCAGAGCGGTTTTTTGCTGTAGGTCGAGTTTTGGGGACCATGGTTGCAGCACTGGCTGATCAACCCTCATCACGCCTTTTGAAACACATCATTCGTTGCTATCTTCGATTGTCAGATAATCCAAGGTTTGATTATGCTATCTTTGATGCAATCATTTGATTATTTTTCACAGCTTTGGCTGTTTGTCTTTCATTGGGTTGGGTTCATATTTTCATTAGTACTCTAAACTTGTTCTTTGGTATTTTATTGTGCAGGGCTTGTGATGCTTTAAGAAGTTGCCTTCCAGATGTGTTACGAGAGGCTAGCTTTAACAATTTCCTTTGTGTAAGTATATCTGCTTTTGGATTCGTGTTGTTTCCTCATAAAATATTTTTTTGGATAGGGACAATAGTTCTGGGATACATAATCCTTAGCATGAGCTTTATTAGTAATAGTGTCCTGTTTGAGGATTTTGCCGCCCGCTTGCCCATGAATATATGGTTTCAAACTAGGTAGCCGGTTTTGTTAATTTCGCCTGTCTGTTTTGTTGATTGTATTATGCATACAGGAAGATCCAACTACTAGGAGGTGGCTGCAACAACTGCTGCAAAATGTTGGAGTGAGCCGGATTCCTGCACTGCAGGGTGGGGGAGGATTTGATCACGTGATGGTGAATTGAGTGGAGAAGTGTACTTTCCTTTGGAGACGGGCACCTGTTGTATCAATGGAGATGTTGAGAGCAGAGACGCTGTTTTATCAACTTGTAAATGCTCATCTTATTCTCTTGTTGCCAAATGACATAAACGTAATTAGATTTTCTTTCTATCTAAAGATAGATTTACCGGGGCGGAGGACTCAGCAGGTTTTATATACACACAGATATGGTTATAGTAGAGGTAACCTCTGTTTTGGAGTAATTATTTTGTTTTTAGGGTTGTGATGTAGCTTCTAGATTGCTATTGTTATAGTTAAATTACGAAATTGCAATACTTTTGCTGGGTGTGCGCACTCTGTATTGTGATGGTCTGTCATCCCCTCCCTCTCTTATGAGTAATGAGATGAGATGAGCCCACCAAACCAAAGCAGCGAGTGTTGTAATGCTCCAAAACCTTACTTTGATTGCCAATTTCTCTCTAAATTAACTAATAATTAACTAATAATTACATTGGTGGCACTAGCGTGTGCAACTTGTCTTGCAAAGCAAAGGTGCAGGTTAGGTGCGTGTCTTGTCCTGCGGCTTCGGAAATGTGTATGGAAGGTGGAAAGAAAACTTTTTAACAAGTCTCTTTTCATAATTCATAATTCATAATTCATAATTGATGGTCGTTCTCAACACGGAAAAAGGCATCCATTCTTCACCTTTTTTTGGTATAAAAGAAGTGCACGATGACTTCCGTCGTTGTCAATTAACTTGTGACTTGGGACTTCGGAGAGGATAACCACTTCCACTCGACATCAATCCACCTTTAGCAAACATAATAACATGGCAGGCCTGGCCAGGCAAACCGTGCAAATAATTATATATGCTTCATTTTGGTTTCATGTATAATTATAATTAATTAAACTCCTACTTGACGTTTTGGACGAGTATTTTCAAAACCTCAGTTCCCTACCATTAAGAGAACTTCTTAGATCGCCGCTTTGAGTCTTAAGGCAATAGAAGACAGTGTATATAATTAAGCAACACGGCATGGAGAATCCGCAATGACAGGCTACACAAATTGGTCTCGTAAATATGCAATCTTGGGTTTTACTATATAATTGTAAAACGTATGACATTACACCTGCGAGCCTGGACTTGAATAAGATGATCGATGTTCATGAGAGTGTTATAAGTTATATATATATAATAATCTAACGAGAAGTTATTTGCTTTTCTGTATGAGCATTGACTCCCTCCCTTTCCCTTCCTTTTTTCGTATGAGTTTGTTTGTGTCCATGGAGATGGGGTGGACCATGATCGATCCATATATATACGCACATAGTGGGAAACAACCTTTTCAATTCTTTTTTGCTGCACCCAGCTCTCCTGTTGCACACGCACACCTCGATCGACCCATCTCCTAATAAATATTTAAATTAAAATTAAGAAAGAGGCAACATGGTTAGGGTAATTCCTTAATTTTAGATGAGTAGTAATGGAGAAAAGCTGCAATACAATTTCACAACACACACACACACACACACATATATATATATATATATATATATATATAATGTGCATGCATGCATGTGTTTTTTAGACCTACGACGTAACCACGTACGGGTGAGTATATATACGTATGTACCGAATCAAATTAGGAATGCACGCCAGAAATATTTTGTCATGATCATCTTCGTCTCATTAGATGACCTAATTTAATTAATTAGAGAGGAGCTTCTTGTACAAATTTGTAACCTGAACCTGCAAGCCATTCATTTCTTTCTACCACTTGACTCGACCTTTCCCTTCCCAGATGAAATTAATGATACGCTGCTGGGTATTGGAACAATTTACATTACACCCAAACCAAACCTACTTATTCGTATTTGGTTGGTACGTGTTCATGCATCAGATGGATCGATGATATTAACATCCAACCATCTCACATCTTTTCTTATGGCAGAATTAAACAAACAAATTTGTTAATTAATTACGATATGCACCAAAATTCTATCTTTTCATATTAATTTCAGCTCAAGTTAGCAGCTGATATTGCATATATATATATAACAACGTAGGTACTTACATATTTTATATTCGCGCACGTTATATATTATGTGTGCTTCGTAAATTATAAGTTCATTACAACCTATATCATATGATATCAAAAGCAAAGATAAAGTGTAATTTGGATTTGATCTTTTTTTTTTTTTGACAAAGAAAAAAACATTGGAGCTTTACGAATAATTTTGGGTTGAATCTTAACTTGGCAATGCAAGTGAAGTTCTGTATATGTAAATTTCACCAAGACAAGAAACTACACTACAGTTTTCACCAAGATAGCCCAAGGTTTGATGAAACCAAATTCTCATTACTCTTTTAATTACTTTATAGGTGAAATTAAATATATTAGAGCCACCAATATTTGACACAAACTATATATATATATATATATATATATGCTGCGTCTAACTCCATTATTTTCCCATCATCAAAGTCCACAGCAAAAATGTGGCTGGACCACTTGACATGTATAATTCCTGTTAATTTAGAAGAATTAAGGATGCAGTTGGGTCGCTTTGAAAAAACAAATGTATATTATTGGCTACCAACATTATCATTTTATATTTTTAACTTTGAAGTTCCTACACAATCCTTATGGTAATTTTCGTTTCATACTCTCATTTGATTACCTCGTATGAGAACCAGTTTGTTTTTAAATTTTACTTTTCAATGTAGTGATAAAGGGAAATTACATAAAAGAAATGATGGATAAAGAGTGGAGGAATAATAATGAGAGAAACATATAAAAAATGTACAAGAAATAATAAAAAAGAAGCTATTTTAAGTTATTTTCACTTTTAAAACTATTTTAAACACGTATAAGATTTTTCGTATTTTCTGATGATCTATCTCGCATCATCATTCTCCAACCCTCCTATACTTTCCTCCTTGCTAAACCATAGTTCTAGTGGAAATCTTAATTAGTTGAGTAAAATGTTTAAAATAAAGAAAAGAAAGACTTGAAGAAAGTGGATTGTGTGGCTAGTCAAGATCGAAGAGAGGGAGGGGGAGGGGGGGGGGGACAATAACGTGAGAATCTGTCTAATGATTCTAATCTTAATCTAATGTAATGATAATGTTTGCCTGTCGAGTACCTAGTTGTTTCTCATTTTCAAATTTGGAAAGAAAATTTGTGTTTCTCTACATGAGTGTTGGCGTTCCTTAATCACATGTTTTCACTCTCATGTTAACATAAGCTCTCGTTGTTTCTTCGCCCTCCAATCCCTATTCCCCATCCGATTACTAATCTAGTTGGTTTGAAGGGGACTATTTACATCTTGAAAAACACACCCCCAAAACCCAAACATTTTTTTTTTAAATATTACTTTTGTCACATTGTTATATTATTTTTCTAATAGACACACATTAACAAATCATACCTCTATTTGAATAATGATATAAATAATAGTATAATCATACCTCTATTTTATATTAATTTTTTTTATAAAAATAATAAGACAAAAAGCAAATGTTAACGTAGCTTAACTGTGATCACACAAAACAGAAGGGCATGAAGAGAATATGGAAAGGGAATGACAGACAATCCATCTACACTTTAAAGATGAAGCTAATCAATACATTAATAATAAAAACTCTTTACTCGTTCCAACAACCAGATTGCCCTCAACTCACCAATGATCCCATCCATTCCATGACATTGACATTTTCTTTCTACTTTTCTTTTCTTTTTTTTCTTTTCTTTTTTTCTTTCCTTTTAAACAGCAATTCGCGCTCCGTTTGCAGACCTTAATTTGAACAAAAAGAACCCTCTATGGCAAACAATTTGTGGAATCTTCAGTTTTGGATTTCGTCGCCATTGTAGCAAATGAAAGGGCTAACACCGTCAATTCACCTCCAATTGCCCGAACCGTTAAAATCATGGTTTTTAAATTCGGTTGGTGCCAACCCCCGAAATTTAAACACCATAAAAATAAAATTTTAATACCATTTAAAATTCAAATTTTAAAAATTCCGAATTTTCTTTTATCAGGGATTCATGTGGAGCAGTGAAAAACGAGCCAAAAAGCTGCTTCCTCTCCAGTCTCCACACGCCTTTGCATTTCCCTCCGTTTCTCTTCTCACTTTCTCACAATCCAAACACATACTGTCAGCCTCACATTCAACAGTTTACCCCCTCAAATTATTAGGGTTTTCCTGAAAGGAATCTATCTTCCTCCTCACATTCTCTCAAATTATTAGGCTTTTTGCCTTGAACTTATGGCTGAGCTCTGAGTCTCTGACCACATTTTTAGGGTATTCGACGATTGCTCGGAGGGTTTCGGTCGAATTCCCAAGTGGGTTCACTTTTTCGGCGAGGTAAGTGGATCAGTTCGAGTTTGAGTAATTCTGTGTGTTTTAAACTTGAATTTGGTGGTTACTTTCCTAGTAGATGAATGAAGTAAATAAAAGGGTAATCTGAGTTTCCTGTATGTTAAAATTTTGCTTCTTTGTGTTATAATTTGAAAGCTTGAATTCATTGAGTTGACTAAGTCAAGACGATTTGTTGCGACTCGACCATACTCTGTTATTTTATTCAATTTCTCAGCAACCAAACGGTGCATGGAAGAAAAGATCTGTTATTTCCTATAAGGCATTGCTCCAAGATTCAGTTATTTATTTACCAAGTGTTGAAATATGAGATTGTATTAGGGTTCTTCAGATAAACTCTGCTTAGATTAATTTTCTGGAGATTTGGTACCAATATCAGTTTGAGATTCTTTGAGGATCGTACCAAACATCATTTGGCATTGGACATGTGATTGGTGGCTGATAAGAGAAAAGTAGTGTAGTCTGTATCTTGGATTATGGTCCCCGCCATTGAGATCGTTGGATAAGTCATCCCGTGGGACCTTGCTAAAGTTCGATATGCTTATTTTCTTTGTTGAAAAAGTAAGCCCTTTGATCTCAGTATTATTTGGTTTTCAATCTTGAAGGTTGCAGAAACTATATGGAGGAAATGTCGCAGAAAACCAGGGCCCCACCTTCCTTCCAGTCAATCAAATCATTGCCCGGAGATTTTAATTTCTCAGGTCTACCAGCTTCTGATCGATTTGGAAAATCCAATGATGGGAAATTGGGAAATAGCAATGTCATCTCCTCGAGTATTCCAGAAAATGGTGGTTTTGAGGGGGTTGAAGGGAGTAGCGGGCATTTTGGCGACTTGGAACAGGTAGACGATTCACCATATGGCAGGAACACAATCTCCATCGAAGACAGGCCCTTAAGGGGTGATGAAGACTTGGATTATGTTGCTGCATCCGTGCCTTCAATATCTTCATCCCATAGGGAAAGTAGGTGGGGTGACACCAATCCTTATGCTGTGAAGAAGGTATTTAGTCATGCACTTGAAATTCGAGCTAAATTTGCTTCTTGGTAGAAGGAAAGAAAAAGAATCTTCACCTTCTTGCTCATATGCTGCAAAATCAGGATTCTTATTTGCCCTTTTTCTTTTGTTAGTTTGCATATACTTTCTTATGGATATTCATATAATCATCTATGCATACACACAATCATGTAAATGCATGTGTGCTGTATTATTATACCTATGTCCTTTAGTTGCATATTTGAATGTCTGTATGTATATAGGAATTTATGGTGTGTGCCAGAAGGTGTAGAACAAACTAGTATCCCATTTGTATTGTAATTCATATTTCATTATTTCTGTATGTCCATGAAAGCATATGTAATTCTATTCTGAATCTGTTGACAGCATATAAGGCCATGGGATTATGAAAAATTAGCTGTAATTATTTGATAATGGTTTGAGTTGATTTTGATAGCTTATTACAATTTTTGTTTCAGAAGCTTCAATCTTGGTTCCAACTGCCAAATGGGAATTGGGAACTGGGGAGAATATTGTCGACCTCAGGCGCTGAATCTGTTATATCACTCCCTAACGATAAAGTTAGACACCTTTTGAAAACTATGGAAGTACGATGTGATACTAGTTTGATTTTTGAGTTAATTTAAAGTTTTCTTATTCACGTGTAGGTTGTAACAGTAAAAACTGAAGATTTGGTTTCAGCTAATCCAGATATCCTTGATGGTGTGGATGATCTCATGCAACTTAGTTACCTAAATGAGCCATCAGTGTTGTACAATCTTCAGTATAGATACAATCAAGATATGATTTATGTAAGTGTTTGTATTGTATTTGTCTACTTTGAAATCTACTTCCGAGTTTTCCTTCTTTTAATAAATGCTTTTGTGGGTATACTTGTCTATTTCAGACAAAAGCGGGACCAGTGTTGGTTGCTGTCAATCCCTTTAAGAGAGTTTCTTTATATGGGAATGAATACATTGAAGCATACAAGCGTAAAGCCGTTGAAAATCCACATGTGTATGCCATTGCAGACACAGCCATTCGGGAAATGGTTCGAGGTGGATTTACTATTTCACAATTTATATGATGGAATTTTCAGCAGTTCAAAACACATTTGCTTAGTGTCATTAACTTGTAGATTCTAACCTTCTCTTATTTTTCTTTTAGATGAAGTAAATCAGTCTATAATCATAAGGTCAGTAAAGTGTGACATTTTCATTTCTGTATTAAATTGTTCCATTTAACATTGTATTTTAAATGAGTGAATTTGATCCGAACTACATGCTAGCTGCACCACAGTTAAGGACATCATAAGAAAAGACATATATTAATGAAAGCACTCCAACAAACATACAAAATAACACAAACAGATAAGGCAGTAAGAAGAATAAAATTGTCAAATGAATCAGATGGTTCAAGCACGGCCTTTTATTGTTGACAGAATCATCAATCGTCTAAAATACAGCTTTCCTCATCTTGCTTAAGGAGTATAAAAGAACCTTTTGTTAGGAAATCAACTCTTACTCCCTTAAGTAATATCATTTTTAACATTCATGATGTAGCACCTGAGATATCTGATGTTACTGCGGTGCCCTTAATGAATTCTTTATCTCCATATATGATATGTATAGAATTGGCGTCTTTGACATCCAAACATCTATTTTTGATGTCCATACAGTGGGGAAAGTGGAGCAGGAAAAACTGAAACTGCAAAGATAGCAATGCAATATCTGGCTGCACTTGGAGGTGGAAGTGGAATAGAGCATGAAATTTTGAAAACTAATCCTATACTGGAAGCCTTTGGTAATGCGAAAACATTGAGAAATGACAACTCAAGTCGCTTTGTAAGCTCTCAATTTTTCACATGAATGCTCTTTCTATTAGTTTCATTTCTTTCTACTTTTAATAATTAATAGAAAGAAATTAAATTAAGAAAAAAGAACCCATTTCTAGTCTGGCCATGGTGCAGAGGAAAAACCTCCATGCCATGGCCATGGCCGGTGCAGCTGGGAGAGAGAAGTGGGAGGAGGAGGAGAGGCAGGGAGAGGGGGATGAGGAGAAGAGATGGGGAGAAGGGACAAGGATGGAAAGGCGGGAGGACAGATATTTGGTGTATATTTAATTACCCTTCACATAGCAATACTGATAACTCTCAGCAAAAATGTTGCAGGGAAAATTGATTGAAATCCACTTCAGTGAAACTGGAAAAATTTCTGGTGCCAATATTCAAACTTGTAAGTTCAGTCATTCTGCTAAGGTTCCGGAGTGAATTCTATTTGTGTATATGTTTCTTTTTTAAAACCATATCTAGGCTGACTCTTTATTGTGTCTGTTTCCGCTGTATGACACAGTTTTGCTTGAAAAGGTAATCATTCCTTCCTCTGATCCTTGTTTGTAGCTTGTTCAGTTTTTCATACAAGTGCATTGTCTAATTGAAACTTTTAACAGTCTAGAGTGGTCCAATGCACTGAAGGAGAAAGGTCCTATCATATATTTTATCAGCTTTGTGCTGGAGCTCCACCTGCTCTTAGAGGTTAATAATTCTGATTACCTTTTCTATTTTCTTCGTATATCACTTAACATTATACAAGATACAGTATAATATATTATATTAGAGGCAAGTCTTCTTCTTATAGCTTCAGCTAAAAACTTATGGCTGATGACTCTCATGCGTGCTTTGTATATAAATGAGAATCACAAAGACCCCTCAACCCACAAACTCATAATTCTAATTGGTGTCTACGTATGTTTTACTTTTGTGTGATTCAATATATTGTTTCTTTGGTTATCTGTCACAGAGATGCTGATCTTGAAGAGTGCAGATGAGTATCAATATCTGAAGCAAAGCAATTGTTATTCCATTACTGGGGTTAATGATGCTGAAGAATTCAGTGTGGTGAAGGTACTTTTTCCTATTTTATGCAACAAACACCTATCTGTAGTCTAGGCATCTATATCGTCATTTCACCATTATGAAATATCATGTGCACGTGAACTCACTATGGATCTTACCATTTTCAGGAAGCTCTAGATGTTGTCCATATAAACGAAGAAGACCAACAAAGTGTATTTGCAATGCTTGCTGCAGTTTTGTGGCTGGGAAACATCTCATTTAGTGTGATTGATAACGAAAATCATGTTGAACCTGTAGAAGATGAAGGTAACAATCTTCGAGAGGATAGAATGAAAGAAAATATATGGCTTAGCTAAGTGTAATACTTGTGGTGTTATCATGAAGCATTGATATATGGCTTCAATATCCCTATCATACATTTTAAAGGATTTTCGAGTGCAGATTACCTTGAAGTTTTGTGATTTGTTGTATTCTAGTGATTCCTTTTGAAAGAGAGGAAATTTTTTTTATTTTATTTTTATTTTTATTTTTTGTAATGAGAAAACTATTTGAGAGGTGTGGGAGATAAATATGGCTGTGGTTGTGATGTATTTTTTTCTGACTCTAGTTTATTTTGTCTTGGTTTTCATTGGTTCAATGAGTTTCATGAAGTCAGTAATGATTCAAGTTTCATTTTCAGGTCTGTTCAATGTCGCAAAATTGATTGGATGTGGTGTGGATGAACTTAAGCTTGCTTTATCGACTCGAAAAATGAGAGTTGGTAATGACAGTATCGTCCAGAAGCTAACGCTATCACAGGTAAGAAATCTTTCAAAGAGAGTTAATACTTGTCTTGTAGGTTGTATAAATCATACATACAACATAGGATTGGAGAGTCAAGCCCTGAAGTAGGAAGAACTTATATCACGACATTCCTCTATATATGTCCTTCAAATGACATTTATTGTGATTGACCTATTGTAATTTAATTTTCCAATTGGATCATGGACCAGATCCCTGAAAATAAAAAAGATTCCGAGCTAATATTATCGTCAATAGTTATCGACTTGTCAAGTTCTTTTTAAAATTATGTTCCAACCTGCTCAGGCAAACTTTTGGAAGAAAAATGACTCTCTCAGATCATTTGTACAAAAGAATTCAGATGATTAGTGTTTGGTTCCATAACGACCGGGCAGGTTTCATTCATTGTTGACTAAACCATACCAAGCATACTGATATAATTTTTCGTGTCCTCCCTTTAAATCCTGTCTTTGCATTTTTCAGGCCATCGACACAAGAGATGCTTTGTCAAAGTCAATTTATGCATGTTTATTTGAGTGGTTGGTTGAACAAATTAACAAATCACTTGCAGTAGGAAAACGGCGTACTGGCAGATCTATCAGCATTCTTGATATCTATGGTTTTGAATCATTTGATGTATGTTTTCTTTATGCTTTAATTGGATCTCTGTTTGTTTATTATATTTTTTTAACTGAACATTTGTTCTTTTTTTTTCCCTGTAGAGAAATAGTTTTGAACAGTTCTGCATTAATTATGCAAATGAGAGATTGCAACAACACTTCAATCGTCACTTATTCAAGTTAGAGCAGGATGTAAGTTTCCCATTCTTCTTATCATTCTAACTGTGAATTTAATAAAGACTTGTTTATTCTTCGCTTCCTCTGTTCCACAGGGTTTCATCGAGTTATAATCAGATATTTATTGCTTCCACAGAATTTCATTAGACTAGAAAACCATAATTCGCAGTGCCAGTGCCTATTTAAAAGCAACCATGCCATCATAATTATATTTACCACTTTAGTTCATCAAGTAATAATTTAAAGCAAACAAGATATAAGGAGGTGAAGGAACCAAGAAACGTTATTAAACCAATGATAAGTACATCATGCTTGCCCTGTGTGAACCAAATTCTTAAATGATTCCTAATTTATTGGTACATTTGTGCTTGGACTGAATTAATCTCATGAAGAGTTAATTAGAGCAGAACACATGCTTAATTTATTGACTACTATTATCTATTCCTGTCAGGAATATATCCAAGACGGAATTGATTGGACAAAAGTTGAATTTGAAGACAACCAAGATTGTCTTGGTCTTTTTGAAAAGGTACTGAGCCTTTTCCCTTTCCTTCCGTTTACAGTTGTCCCTTGTTTAATGATGATAACCAATAAAGTTAGTGATGCTTGGGACCCTTGTTCCAATTAGTATATGAGAACTAAATTTACAGTATGTGTGTCCCTGAACTTCTTGTGACATAAATGCAGAGACCGTTGGGATTACTGTCTCTGTTAGATGAGGAGTCCACCTTCCCAAATGGTACTGATTTGACCTTTGCCAACAAGCTCAAGCAACATCTGAGCTCTAATTCTTGTTTCAAAGGAGAACGAGGCAAATTGTTTGCTGTCAGTCATTATGCAGGAGAGGTACTCCTTTTGATTAATTGATTTTCATTGTTTTATATTCTCATTAATTGCTAGCGTGCAATAATATTTTAATCTATTTTCTTCATAATTTATCCTGATTATATTAAAGCACAACTGGTATAAAGAAAATGTCAGTGTACATTTCCAAGCCCAACCCACCCCCTTTAACTCTAAATCAAGGCTCGGGTGCTAACAATTCTTCTATGCATTATCTCATAGTACTGAAAAAATAATAAAGTAAAAGCTTTCTATTTTAACTTTTTCTTACTGGCCTGACTGTTGATTGTTCGACTTGCTCCTCCACTCAGGTTTCATATGACACAACAGGATTTTTGGAAAAGAACAGGGACTTGCTGCATTTAGATTCTATTCAGCTTCTTTCCTCATGCTCATGCCACCTTCCTCAGATATTTGCATCTAGTATGCTTAAAGTAGGTGGTGGAGTAGACTCCCAGAAGCTGAGTGTTGCAACAAAATTTAAGGTATGCTGCTTTCCTGTTTTTAAGAACATGACTTTGAATTTAACGAAGATTATAATCGTGATAAGATACAGAAGTAACTATCTGCTAACTGTATTCTTTCAATTAACTTATTTGTGTTGGTATTTAGAGTCAATTGTTCCTATTGATGAAACGTCTAGAAAACACCACTCCACATTTCATACGTTGTATCAAGCCCAACAATCTTCAATCCCCTGGACTCTATGAGCAAGGACTTGTACTGCAGCAGCTGAGATGTTGTGGAGTTCTAGAAGTGGTTCGAATATCAAGATCTGGCTTTCCTACCAGAATGTCACACCAGAAGTTTGCAAGAAGGCAACACAATATATCTTTACTTCTGTTTCGTCTTTCAAATACCTTATACCTGTCTCGAGTATCTTATCATTTTTGTTTGCTTTGTCATTGTTGAACCTTGCATCAGATATGGTTTTCTTCTGCTGGAGAATGTTGCATCTCAGGATCCACTTAGTGTTTCAGTTGCTATTCTTCATCAGTTCAACATATTACCAGAGATGTATCAAGTGGGCTATACAAAGTTATTTTTCCGAACTGGACAGGTAAATTGATGTACTGCGTTTGAGGAAAGGAAAATGAATATGCTACCTGTTTTGGACGGTCAAACTAGTGCATCTGGGTAGAGATAAGACTATTGTATGGCTATGCTTTCATCATGCCTAGGTTCCAACACTTTTAATGCATATATTTGAATGTTGTCCACTGTTAGACATTTTGATGTGTTTAAATCTATATACAATATTTGACCAATCTAAAAACTTGACTAAAATCATTGGTTGTGTCAGCTGTTGGGAACATCTTTCATACATGTTAATCTTTACTGAGATCAAAGTGGTGGAAATTTGATGCAGATTGGGGTGCTTGAGGACACCAGAAACCGTACGCTCCATGGTATTTTACGTGTTCAAAGCTGCTTTAGAGGACACCAAGCTCGGTGTTACCTCAAGGAGCTGAGGAGAGGAATCACCACTCTGCAGTCATGTATTAACCTGCTCATTGTTTATTTTGGTGAACTATATCAAATTTTGTTAAGAAGCATTTGGGTATTTATTGTAATTTACTTAATGCAGTTATCAGGGGACAGAAAACCAGGAAGGAGTACTCAATATTACTAGAGAGGCATATAGCTGCTGTTGTCATACAAAAGCAGGTGAAAAGCAGGTTTGCAAGGAAGAAATTCAACAACATTTATGATGCATCAATCGTGATACAATCAGGTACAATAGCTTGGTTCCTCAATCCTGTTGAACTTGTGCAGACTTTGTCAACATGTTAAAGGTTAAGCAGTCCATACTACTCAACATCTATATATTTGATAATTTTGTCTAAGTTTAAGCTATCTTTGCAGTTCTTCGTGGCTGGTTGGTCAGAAGATGCTCAGGAAGTATAGGATTGTTGAAGCCCGGAAGCACGAAGGTAGTCCTACACACTTCTGTCTATTTTAGAGTCTCATTACCTCATTATGGCCTTTGCACCTACATTATAATGTTTGTATCTTTCAAATTTTTGGTTTTGCCCATCTTATATGGATTTTGTTTGCACTTTGTCCGGTGATGCAATACTTCCATGTATAAATTGAGCCTCATAATAGCTTTCATCAGGTTCACTTACTGCTGTGTGGTGTGAGTGCCATAAATGTTGTTTGAGTATTTGTGTTGTTTGTGCAAGCACTATCACCAATTCGTACTTTCACCCTTTGTTTATGGGAATAATTAACTGTTAGAATCTCAAACAGGCTAACGAGTCAGATGATGTGCTGGTAAAGGCATCTTTCCTTGCTGAATTACAGCGCCGCGTTCTTAAGGCTGAAGCTGCCCTGCGAGAGAAGGAAGAGGAGAATGACATCCTCCACCAACGTCTCCAACAGTATGAGAGCCGCTGGTCGGAATATGAGTTGAAAATGAAATCCATGGAAGAAGTGTGGCAGAAACAAATGAGATCCCTACAGTCCAGCCTCTCAATTGCAAAGAAGAGCTTAGCCATTGATGATTCCGAGAGAAATTCTGATGCATCAGTGAATGCAAGTGATGACCGTGAGTACAGTTGGGATACAGGAAGTAACCATAGAGGCCAAGATAGCAATGGGGTGAGACCAATGAGTGCAGGTTTGAGCGTCATAAGTCGGTTAACTGAAGAGTTTGATCAGAGGAGTCAAGTTTTTGGCGATGATGCCAAGTTCTTGGTGGAGGTAAAGTCTGGTCAAGTGGAAGCGAGTCTGAATCCAGACCGAGAGCTAAGAAGGTTGAAGCAGATGTTTGAGGCTTGGAAGAAGGATTATGGGACAAGACTAAGGGAGACAAAGGTGATTTTGCATAAGATTGGAAATGAAGAGGGAGGCAGTGCTGACAGGGTGAAAAAGAAGTGGTGGGGAAGGCGGAACAGCTCAAGGATTAATTAAGTAATAGAATTATTCTGTTGGTGTTGGGTTAGCTGTGTTGTTGTTTATGGTAAACCCCCTTCTTTTTTATCGGCGAGGAATGGGTTGCTGCATAAAAACTGTGACAAATGTTTTGCTGTTGCAAGGGATTTGGTGCTTAGTTAATTTGTAGGGCTGGCTGAGCTGCTAGTTACTTCAATATGCATGTTACAAGTGTGTATATGTTTTCTTATTTATGGTGCAAGTTTGATTCTCTACATTAACGAACGAACGAACGAATGAATTCAACGCATTACATTGTATCATTGGTTTGAATATCACAGTAGCATTCCAGGGTGTAGGAAAGTCTCCTCCCGAAAAGAGCAGGGAAGGAGAGGCCATGGCTGGCTGCTAAACCAAAGAAATAGTCCAAAATTTTGATGACAACGTACAGGCCGACAAAGTAAGCTCCAAAATTGGAATGCTTGACAATTGCTCTATTTGATGGCATTGTATGACACATTGGCACTAAGCAAATAAATGTGGAATTAAATAAAAATCAAGTAGCCTAGCTAGCTCCCTAGCTTCGGCATGCATCAGGCATGCTGGTTAATAAACCTTCATCAACGGCGGCAGCATGCCGAGCAAAAGCGAAACGAAAGCTGGACTTGAGCGTGGCCAAGTTGATGACTTGATGGACGTCCAAACGACTGAGAGTGACATCCTTGGACTTGTCCATGTGTTTGTGGAGGAACTCCATCGCCAACGCTTTCAATCCTTTGCATTTGTGGGATTTGTCACCGTATTTTGCTTCGAAACGACCCTCACGCATGCAACACGCAGTCCCCAATCTCCCATAAGCAGCCTTGCTTGCGTCTTGCTCTACTTCCTTACCAACAAACGCCACGTTTTCGTCCCAAGAAAATTAACCAGCGAATTCAGAAGAGGAGTGGAAATGAATTCAATTAGAACCTGACCGCAGGATTTTAATCAAACGGCCAAGATGACTTGGTCCGCAGGATCCTGAGACACAGATCCGGAGACGATCTGAATCCGGAAAGCCCAACACAAGTATCGAAGACAGAGGAGGCTTTGTTTTGTGTGTGGGTTGAGTTGTGAGACTGCGTCCGCAAATAATGTTGGGTGGTGGTGGTGGCTGCTCTCGTCTTTCCACCCATCTGCGACTTCGAGGCTCCGACATCAACCGGCTCCACGTCAACCTCCACCACCCGCAGCTAGGCTTGGGCTTTGGCTTTGTGTTTGTCTTGGGATTAGGGTCTTACAACACCAGAATCGCCCACCTCCGCTGCTGCCCCTGCCCTCCACCTCTCAAACCCCTATCCTTGTCGTCTGCCGTCTCTCACTCTCACACACAGACTCACACAAGGGGGATTCCTTTTCCCTCCATCCTTGCTTGTTCTAAGTTGTCTTCCTCCAACATTACCGCCCTCTCCCATTGTTTTAGGTACTCTCCTCAGCTACTTTTCCCTCCCCTTTCCCGTTTGTTTTATTTCTCCTTTGGGTTCAGTTATAAATCCATTCAATTATGCAATTCAGATTTCATTTTACTTGTGATTGAATTTGTCTTATTCCTTTATTTTCCATTTGATTGCCTTATCGTTTTCCTGCCACAACTTCATCCTATGTTAAAATCTTGTATTGTTATCATTCATTTTGGTTTAGAATTACAATGCAGGAATTAACATGAGTGAATTGATTCAATTTTTCTTATGATGGTTTCAATGTTGATTACTTTAGCCAACGAGAAGGTGAACGCGAGCTTCCCCCCGAAGGATTGTCCTCTGTCGCAGGTTTTATCCCACCTCTACTGTCCCTTTTACGCTTTCTCACCAACATTTTCTTATCACATTATATGTACAAGCTTGTTTCTTACTTTGGCATTTGTACGCAATAATATACTACTTCAATATCCATAAGAATTTTGTTAGCATCTTATGTGCCAGAATTCCTTTTAGCTGCTTCTTCAGGTACCAATGCGGTATATTGCATTTGCGATTCTTCTACACTGTGACTGGTCTTTTAGTGTATCTGGTGACGTAGCTTTAGAGATACTGATTTTCAAGAGGAGAACAAACCTTCTAAGACAACCAAGTCTCAAGTCAATTAAACAACTTATGAGCAAACTAGGGGAAAGAAACTGTCCACAAAATTGGAAAAGCAAATTTCCTATACTGACCTTGAACACGTATAGTTTATAGTTTATGGATTAAGAAAACTTCCAACTTCCTTTATTGGGTCTTCCCTCACAGGTTCTGAACCTGTACTTTTGGTTGTTTGCTGCATATCACCTGGTATCCTCATGCACAAGGCCTTCCGTTTGTTCTTTATATATTAACTTCTTTGGTGCACTGTCTGTATTAATCTTAAGATACACACAACTTTGTTCTCTTTTGTTGTCATTCCCAGGAGGAATAGTCGCACTGGGAAAATTCGATGCCCTTCACATTGGTCATCGAGAACTTGCGATTCAAGCATCCAAAGTTGGACCTCCATTCCTTTTGTCATTTGTTGGAATGGCTGAAGTACTGGGTTGGGAACCAAGGTATTGTCATTTGTTGTTGTGATATGAGCTGCACATTGGAACTCAATTTCCTTGTTCGGGTGATTATAGTTTCAAATAGAAATTCATCTTCAGCTTTGTTAAATGAACCTAATTATATTCTTGTAAAAAAACCAATTGAACAGAGCTCCCATAGTTGCGAAATGTGATCGCAAACGGGTTCTTTCCTCTTGGGCCCCGTACTGTGGTGACATGGCACCTGCAGAGTTTCAGATTGAATTTTCAAGTGTTCGATGTCTAACACCAAGGCAATTTGTTGAGAAATTAGTGAAGGAGCTTGGAGTGCGTGGGGTTGTCACAGGTAAGTTAATTTAACGAAATCCATTATGTTTCTTGGTATGAGTCAAAAACACACCCTTGATCATATATTTTGAAGTTTGAAATGGAATTTACAATGACTGATCGTGGCAGGTGAAAACTACCGATTTGGATACAAAGCTGCAGGTGATGCGACAGAGCTGGTGAGGTTGTGTGAAGAGTATGGCATTGAGGCATATATCATAAATTCTGTTATGGACAAGAACGAATATTCCATAAATATACAGTCGAGTGATTTGAAAGACAGAGGACAAGTCTCCTCTACTCGCGTTCGCCGTGCCCTTGCTGTGGGAGATATGAAGTATGTCTCACAACTGTTGGGTCGGCAGCATCGTCTGATAATGGGTGCTGCAAAGGACCAGGAAGGATTTACTGGCAGCAAACACAAGTTGTCAGTTCCAAAGTCTGGTTTGTTAAATCTGGCTCCAAAGGAGGGTCTATACGAGAAGTGTTATCTTTGTAGTGGGGAGGATGATGACCTAGCATCATCCTGCAGGGTCGTGGTTGACACCGGGAATGTCCATATAGAAATGGATGATGAGGTAGACGTAGGCGTATGTAATAGAGTTGGTACACAGGACTTGAGGCTCTTACGTATTGAATTTGGTGATTCGCAATCTTGAGTATGTTTAAATGATTTGATTTTCATTTCGTCTCTTTTAAAAGAAGTTGGCTGAAATCTTTCATCCTTGTCCGAAAAATAATGAATGGCAAACACATGATGAGAGAGAATAATACGGGGATATATGTGCAGCTTTAGAATGTATCATTTTTACGTTAAGGTATGGGGCTCGAGGTTGAGGATTGGGTAGAGAAAGGTTTTACATTTCTGGTTGTGCTACATCATGATGGATTCATCGATAACGGGTGTACATGTGGTGCAACGAGAATGATTCGAATTTTGGCTTATAATGATTCTTATACAAATTCTCAAAATCAATTAGAAAATGCGGGTTATAACTCATAGCTTTTGTGAAAAGAAAAAAAAAATTGAGATTTTTAGTTTTAGAAAATATTTTGTGTGGAAGTTAAGGGAAATGTTGCAAGACTTTTGAATATTCAAATTAATTTTAAGTACATATGATGCAATGAGAAGGACTCGAATTTTCGCTTACAATGATTCTTGTAAAAATTTTCAAATTGATTCGAAAACATGGGTTATAACTCACACTTTTTGCGAAAAAATTGAAAATTTTAGTTTTAGGAAATATTTTGCGTCGAAGTTAAGGAAAATATTGCAACACTTCTAAATGTGATTCTACCATATATTAGGGTCCGAAACTATTTTTTATTGATTCTTAAAGTAAAAAAATAGAAAAATAAATATAATTTAATAGAGCGCCCCCACCTGAATATATAATGATTCTTGTAAAAACTCCCAAATAGATTGGAAAACGTGGGTTATAACTCACAATTTTTGTGAAAAGAATTGAAATTTTTAGTTTTAGAAAATATTTTTCATGGAAATTAAGGAAAATGTTGCAAGACTTTTGATTGTGATTCTACCATCTTTTAGGTTCTGAAACTACATTTTATTGATTTTAAAGCTAAAAAATAAAATATAAACTAATAGAGCGCCCCCAGCTCCGAATATATTTTTTTGTGTCGAAAATGTTAAGAATGTCCTAAAATTAATTTTAGGAAACATATGATGGGACAAGAAAGACTCGAATTTTCACTTATAATGACTCTTGTAAAAATTCTCAAATCGATTGAAAAACGTGAGTTATAGGAAATATTTTGTGTGGAAGTGAAGGAAAACGTTGCATGATTTATGAATGTGATTCTATCATCAATAAGGCTCCGAAACTATTTTTATTGATTTTAAAAGTTAAAAAATAGAAAAAATAAATATAGGTTGATAGACCCCCTGTCACAGCCCGTCCCAAATATATAATTATCGACGGTGTGAATTGACGAAAATACCCTTGAACGTTAGTTGTGTAATGTGGTTTAAGTGTGGATTTGGGTCAATATTCTTAAATCCTAATTGTTTGGAACCAATTAGGATTAAGTTATGGTATTTTTAGTGGTTGACCAATCCTAGGCCACACACACTCACTCTCTCTCATCTCTCTCTCGTACCCTCTCATCTCTCTCGGACTCTCACTCTCTATCTCCTTCGAAATCGTACGGACAATCACCCAAAACCCTTGAAACTTCATGGATCGTGGTCAAAGTTGGCACTATTATGTTTGTGAAGCTCAGACGAGTCGATTGGTACCCATTTCAGGTAAGGATACCTTCGAAAACCCTAGTTTTTCATAACCCCCGATTTGTGCACTGTTCATGCACACGTAATTATGGATGTTTTTGGGAATTTGAAGCTTGTAGGAAGCTTAGTGAGGTCCTAAGGAAGCTCGGAGTGCTTTGTTTGAAGGTTTTGGACGTCGAGATCGTGTGGACGAAGTTTGGCCGGTTTTTCTTGGAATTCTCCTATGAGATCCCGTGACTTTTAGAACTTTAAAGTAGTATGATTGTGTTCTACTAGTAAAGAGCTTCATTTTGGTATAAATTGCGTGAAAAATGGTGCAAAAATGAGCGAGAAATAGGCAGTTGCAGGTCTGCCCAGAATCCGGCGCCGATGACACTATTCCGCGTCTGGAGGTTGAAGGTGATGCGCTTGAGGGCGCGTGAGGCCGTGCCTTCCCCGGCGCGTGAGCCACAGAAAAATTATTCTAAAAATATCATGACGTTCGTGAGGTTGTGTAGGTCACGTTGGTATATTCAAATACCAAAATTGAGCTTTGTATGAGAAGTTATTAGCTAGTTTTGTATATGTGCTTTAAAATAACGTTTTTATAGTTAATTTGCATATAGGTAAGACTTATCCCGAGGGCGAGCGTATCCATGGGCGACTCGGGGGTTACGACCCGTCGACATACAAGTGAGTGGGTTTTTGTTTTAAGTATATATTTATATACTTGGTATATTCCCCAGAAATACACTTTTTTTTTTAAGAAAAGTATGCTTTGAAATAATATGCCAAATGCTTTTATATTCTGATTATGCATTTCATGGTTGCATATATATATATAAATGTGGTGTTGTGGAGGTACAGGTAAGTTCAGGTAAGTTATGTTTGGTTATGTGAATCATCGATGATGTGATATGTGATTGAATGATGTTGAGCTCATAAAACTGCACCTAGGGTGATTGTGATTTAGCCAGATATATGAATTACAGGCCTGTTTAATTACGTCACCTCCTGCACTATATGCTCATATTGGATCCAACTTTAGTGCACAGCCTTGTCGTACAGAGCTTATTTATGGTTCCGACTCGTAGGTGATTAGCGAATTATCGCCCGGCTATTATGAGAGAGTAAAATTGAGCATAATTATATTACACCCAATCTTGTTGTACAGACCTTTATAGGGGTTCCGACTTATGTGCAATATATTGCCGTATAGGTCATTGTAGTGACTCCGGCTATATTGACTTTGAGCTATGAATTCAGCCATACACATTACCACATGGGTTCCGGCTAACATATCATATTTCTATGAATTTATTCTTTCCTAAATTGCTTACTTTGTTATATATTGGCATGGCATATATTTGAATATGATTATATGAAGCATGAATTGAATTGATATGATTATATATATATATATATACATGTATATACTTATATCTTGATTCTGGGAATACATGTTTTACAGTAAGGGGTTAGTATATTGATAAATGAAATGATTTTGTAAAGCATTTGTTTTTGCCCACTCACGTTTTCTGTTTTGCGCTCCTCCAGGTTTTGGTGGCTCGAGGACGTCGGCTGTTCTAACTTATCTAAATAATAGTAGGACATTCCTGGTACTGTATAACTAGTACTTTTCCTGCTGGACTGCACTTAGACTTTTATGCTCTGAATAGGAATGTTTACTGTTGTAACTAACTCCTATCACTTTCTGTTTAGTAGTGCACTTTAGTAATTTGGTTTTTTTTTTATTATTCATATATTTCTTTTCAATATTGCTTCCGCATTGTGCACATGGCTACGTCACTCTCACGTGACGGCCAACATGCCTTGATCTCGGTCGGGGTGTGTCATCCCCCCCCCAAAAAAAAAAATATATATTTGTATGTGTCGAAAATATTCTGAATGTTCTAAAATTAATTTTACGAAACATATGATGGGACAAAAATGACTCAAATTTTCACTTAGAATGATTCTTCAAAAAAAATTCCAAATCGATTAGAGAACGTGGGCTCACAATTTTTGTGAAAATTTGAATTTTTTTTTGTTTTAGAAAATATTTTGTGTGGAAGTTAAGGAAAATGTCCAATACTTATGAATATGATTCTACCATCTATCAAGATCCAAAACTATTTTTTATTGATTTTTAAAGTAAAAAAATAGAAAAATGAATATAATTTAATAGAGCGCCCATGCTTGAATATATTTTTATGTATCGAAAATGTTCAAAATATACTACAAGTAATTTTAAGAAACATATAATCGATGAGAAAAACTCGAAATTTGACTTATAATGATTCTTGTAAAAATTCTCAAATTGATTGGAACTCATAGTTTTTGTGAAAAAAAATTCAAACTTTTAGTTTTTGGAAATAGTTTGTGTGGAAGTTAAGGAAAACCTTGCAAGACTTTCGAATGTGATTCTACCACCTATTAAGTCCCGAAACTATAAAGTTAAAAAATTAAAAAAAAAATATAAACTAATAGAGCACCCCCCCTAAAAATATATTTTTATGTGTCAAGAATGTTAAAAATGTAACATTCCACATCGTCCAGGGGAGTGGATCCTGTAAGTCTTCTATGTATATTCTCATCTCTACCTAGCACGAGGCCTTTTAGGAGCTCACTAGTTTCGGGTTCCATCGGAACTCCAAAGTTAAGTGAGTTCGCACGAGAGCAATCCCATGATGGGTGACCCACTGGGAAGTTCTCTTGTGAGTTCCCAAAAACAAAACCGTGTGAAGGCGTGGTTGGGGCCCAAAGCGGACAATATCGTGCTACGACAAAGTCGAGCCCGGGCCGGGATGTGACAAAAAATGTCCTAAAATTAATTTTAGGAAATATATGATGCGACGAGAAGGATATGAATTTTCACTTATAATGACTCTTGTAAAAATTCCCAAATCGATTGGAAAACGTGGGTTATATAACTCACTGTTTTTGGGGAAAAAAAATGAAATTTTTAGTTTTAGGAAATGTTTTGCGTGGAAGTTAAGGAAAATGATGCAAGACTTATGAATGTGATTCGACCATATATCAGGGTTCAAAACTATTTTTTACTGATTTTCAAAGTTAAAAAATAAAAAAATATATATAATTCAATAGAGTGCCCCCTCCCGAATATATGTTTATGTGTTGAAAATGTTCAGAATGTACTAAAATTAATTTTAAGAAACATATGATGCAAAGAGAAGGACTCGAATTTTCACTTATACTGATTATGTTAAAAATTCTCAAATTGATTGGAAAACGTGGGTTATAACTCACAATTTATGTTCAGTTTAAAATTCCTAAATAAAAAAGTGAGCTTGTTTAGTTCAGTTTAAAATTCCTAAATAAAAAAGTGAATGTGTTTAGTTAAGTTTAAACTTGTGTGTATTTTTAATTTTAGTGTGTAAATATCAAGTATGAAATGAAATAATGCATCAGGTGTGTTTTGCGATCGTCGTATACCACTAAAATTCAAGAAAAAATGTTATAGAACGATAATAAGGTCAACGATGCTTTACGAAATGTTGGACACATGCAAAAAATGAGTGTAGTGAAGATAAGAATGTTTCACTAGATGTGCGAGATAGGATTAAGAGCGAGGATGTTCGAGGAAAAGTAAGAGTGCTGCAATTGAAGATACGATGAGAGAAAATCAGTTAAAATGATTTGGACACGTGAACCAAAGACCTACAAATGTTCTGGTTAGAAGATGCGACTATAATGGAGGCTCGGTTTATCTAAAGAAAAAAAAAAAGAGGAATAGAATAGGCATCCCCTTAGATGTCTATGCATCCTTTATCATCTCCCGATTTTTTTGGAAAAAATGGCATAAGAGGTAAAAAAAGACCTAGTAGGACTTTGAAAGTGAATATAAGAAAAGATATGGAGTATTTGGAGTTAACAGAAGACTTGGCCAAAAAAAAAAAAAAGATTTGACCCAAAATCAAGCACTAAGATTCATATAACCAACTCCACTTAATAGAAAAAGACTTGGTTGTTAAAGATTGAGTATTTTTGCTAAAATCCCTTGGGATGATCCCTCCTCGTGGAAGACATCCAAAAACTTGTAGTCAATTTGAATTTCAAAGGATTGTAACCAACTTTTTTTAATTGATAGATTTCAAAGGGTTTTAATAGATTTATATGAATTTCTATGGATTTCTTAAGATTTGTGTAGACTTCTTTCATGAATTTTTATCAAAGTTACAAGTGGCTAATACATTTCTTCCCAATTTGTTCTTCCACCATTTCAAATTATATGTTATATATATCAACCCAAAATCTAAGCAACATCAAATTCATGTAAAAAATTGCCACAACATTACAAATATTATACAAAAAGCAATTAAAACCAACATGAACTTCATTAGACAAAAAAGCGGAGCAAAAAAACCCAACTGATTCGTCGTATACTTCTTTGAAGCATTTAATCAAACAACTTGCAGGCCAAATTTGGGTAACCCTAACTCACCAAACCTGCAAAGGGAATTCCCCAAAAACAATGTATTTCCATTTTCTAATCATACAAAAACAAACTTAATTGGCAAATTCACGAATTGAATGAAATCCAAACGAAAAACCCAATATTTTTTCAACTGCATGTGTCTAACCCATCCAGCAAAGGGGATTCTCTCCTGATCCTCTCTTCTCCATACTGGATAAACGAAGTCCTTCCTCGAGTCGGAAGTCGGAATGTATATACAAATGTTTATTAGAATCATGTACATCCTGTGTGGAGTACATTATGTGGTGACTTGTTACTACTTAATCTAGATTTATAAGCCATTTGAAAGTTGAAACTGATGTTACTCTTATATTATATGTATGTACTTGTTATCAAATTTTAAAGCTGTTGAATTGAAAAGTCAATTTAAAATACTAGCCCGGTCTTAGAAAATCACTCAGATTCCACATTTTATTAATTAAAAGTAAATCAATAACAAAATATAATTAAAGAGGATTTTGATTTTGATTTTGATTTTGATTTTTGTCCATATGAAAGAGGCCACGTGGTTTTCAAAGAAAAGAGAATTTCCTCATTAATCAGAAAGAAAGAAAGAGAACAAAATTTATACATGGTTAATTAACGATATTGAGCTCCTCCTCCTCCTCCTCTCCTATCTTAATTTGCCTAACTAATTACAACTTGATAACGTGTACGTAATTAGTTAAGCTTGAGATGGAATATTAATAGCCTGCTGGAGATATTTCAAAGTTTTCTGGTAATTCAAGATCCCCATAAACCAGAAGTCAAAATCATCCGCAGTAACTATTTCTACGTACTTTTGCGACGGCTTCTTCCTGTTCTCGCTCTGGTTGACCGCCTTGATCTTCTTCACTGGGATCACCACCTTGTAGTGGACTCTGCTGACCAACTGTTGTCCGTCTGAATCTGACGATGGAAGTTTGATCGATCTCTCGCTGCAAAACGCAATCTTGTCCGTCGACATGAAGAGGAGGCCTGCCATAGGACCCGCTGTGGTCGACAGATAACACTGGGATGCCTTGAGCAGCTTCTCTCCTGCGTTAACGCTGAATGCGTGCTTGAACACCTCTAACGTCCCTCCTGCTTTTACAATCTTAGCCCCAAGCCTCAGCTTCCCCTTCACTGTCTCTGTGATCTTGGGCCCTAGTCTCACTGCACAGTTGAATCAAATAATAATTAAGTTAATTATTATGTGACTAAACTTCTCTGAATTTCTCAGTTAGTATAAACAGCGAGGTGCAATAAAGTTATTTAGTGAAATTGAATCAGTCGTCCGCGCTGCTTACCATGTTCTTTGACTCCATGGGCAAAACTTTCAGCCTTGTTGGTAAGCTTGTTCATCCTGTTAAGCACTGAATGCAGTCTGCTTTGTCTGATGAGCTTTGAAGGTTCAGTAGCATCACTAGGAGCCGTTGCTGGAATATTATGATGATATTGGATAGCAGCACGATGATCTGCACTCTTAAACGAGTACGCGGCTGCGGAGTTGATTGGAATTCCTATAACTTGTCCTTGAAGTGAGGCCTTCATATTTGATGATGATGAGTAAGTATCTAGCTAGGATTAATTGTAAGTTAATTAGAATAAGAAGAACAATCGATGAGCCTGCGTATGAGGAGATGGATGGATGCTTAATTGGTGATTCTTGTGGTTGTGTGAGCATTATATTATGTTACATATATAACGGGATGGAAAATAGTAATAGGTGGGTGGGGCTCTGGCCCTGGGGGTGGGGGTGAATGAATCTTTAACTTTTGTTGCATGAGTCATGCATGGCTCATCAGTGAGAACAAAGGCACGACTACACGCACGCAGAGAGTCGACCGACTCTTTTTTAAAGATATAAATCATCTCTTCATCTTTAAAAGATAATGGCATTGGCATGTTATCTTCGATCGGTTGTTTTGCTTTAAGAAAAAGAAATTTTAGCAATAAGATTAATTCTATATATATATATGTGTGTGTGTGTGTGTTGTGTATACAATTCCAAAAAACCTGAAAGAAATAAGGTTGTTTGTTGTCTGGTCCACTTTGTTTGTCTGAGTTGTTGTATATTTTGCTATATTTCCAAATCAGCACAAGCATTACAACAAACAGGGGAAAAGGAAGACAAAGAGAGTGAGAAAGATTAAAGAATAAAAACAAGCATAGATTAACACGCATCCATCATCCATGCCCGTTGCATTTCTGCGTCGTTTTTAGTTAATTAACTTTGCTAAAATATAATATTGTAACCAACTGTATGAGGAGGAAGAGGAATTCAGATGTGTCAATGAGACCTTTTGAGCTGGACCTTTAGCTTTCTAATGCCAATGCCATTGCCATTTGCCACCCCCCACACCCTCATTTCCTCTCCTTTCCTCTCCTTTCCTCTTCTAATATACAAGTACACTACCTACCTACTATTAATACTACTAGTTAAGATCAGATGACGAAAAGGAGGTAAAAAAGCATTAAACTCTTGGTCACCAAATATGTCCATGAGCCAAATCACATGGTATAAGACTAAGACTAAGGGACATGTTGTCTCTTTCTAAGATGTGTGATTCTGCTATTAGTGATAGATGTTGGAGAATAATTCATTACTTTGTCCTCGTCTATTAAAGATTACATCAAATTATTTATGCAAATGTATTGACTAGGTCAGTTTGTCAAGACAATTTGCTCATAACAGATTCATCAAAACTACCTCTCAAACCCAATTTCCTCAATGTGTATGCTTGTTATTTTCATCCCAAACCCAAGGGAACTCACAAAAATTGCAGTTGCAAGAAAAAGGTGGCTGGCGGCAGTTGGATAAGAAAAGCAAGAGGACCATCCACGTTGCACATATTCCACATTTAGTCAAGCGTTTGGCATTGGTTAAAAGAGATATATAATGTCATGTCATTCGGACTCTGCTGATCGTGTAGTGTCACAAATCACATCTCCGTCGATATGGCAACTGTAACTGTGGAGCTGTGCAAATGCTTATCTGGACGGACTTTGATAAATCATCATCACCACCCTGGCCAATTTGGCATTTCCTTTCCTTTTAATCTAATTAAAAGACACCCTTTTTTTTATCTTTGAACCGAAGCTTTCTAATTCATTGCTCAATTCCCAGCAAAAATAAATTAAATAAAATAAAAGAGAGAACGGTGTGCTAGCTAAGCAATGGTCCAATCCATCCCCCCCTAAAGCAAAACAGTGTCCGTGTGGCCATAGGGACAATTGGTTACTCCCCCTCTACCTTTTGTGCTTGTGATCTAAATCCATCATAACAAAGAAAAAAGGGGTCTTTTGATAAAGGTTCAATTTGACTAAAAATTGGACCTGTTTCAAAAATAAAAAATCACTAAAAATTGAACCTATTTCAAAAGATAGACTATAAAATTGGATTTCTTTCAAATTTTCTCAAAAAAAAAAAGGAATTCACACGTCAAACAAACATCACCTCCCCTTCTCCTTCCCCACATGTCCATTCTACTCTCCACTTGCACTTATTTATATTAACCTTTTTGCACGCGGTACCGCATGTGAGCATGTGAGAAATACTTTTTTTCCAAAATGGCATAACAAATCTAATTTTACTATTCAATTGCTACCTCTTTTGGAGATTCTCCTACTCCCATTTCACAAACTTTGGGCAACCACCATCACTAATTTATTTATGAATCCGGATGAGGATCTGTAAATCATATCCGTTCATTGTACATCATGTGATCAGAAATCATTTTAAATATTTTTATTTAAAATTAAATAAAAACAATACCTGATAAAAATTGATCACAATGTACGATGAACAGACACAATTTACGAATCTCTAAGATCCTCACCGAAAGGATCAAGAGAGAATCCTGTTGGTTTATTTATGTAGCCATATCTGGCGCGGGCAGGACAATCTTGAACACAGTAAAAAGAAGAGACATTAAATAAACAAGTTTTTATAACAAGGACAATGCTAACATGTAAAAAGGGTTACTGCCTAGAATGCTAACTAACTATTTCCATCATCAAATGTTTATGACTGACTGACTGACTACTACACTTGTAGCCGCCCAATTGCCAATAAATAAAAGAGCATTGCTTTGCTACTTCATCTCTTTCAGAATTTGCCTGTACAGACTTCAGATTCATCTCATTCTTCCCCCCATCAAATAAATGGCTTATTCCAACAACTATGGACAAGTAACGACGAACCATTCAACGACCACTTCAACTTGTGCTTTGCTAATAACTAAAACATCACACTACCTATGCGAACTGTGAGGCATTGGATATGTCATTGGAACCATGTTCATTGGTGCACCAGGAACAACTCCAGGTACTGGGGCGCTCACACCATATGCCATGTGTGGGGGAGCAGGGAGATTCACAGGTGTGCCAACAGCTGAGACAAGGGGTCCTCCAATTGGTTGCCCTATACTCGGTGCATTGCCGTACATTCCGACACCTGGGGCCCCAGCAGGAGATTGTTTGGTGGACTTACCAGAGGAACCTACTGCAGCACCATTTGCTTGACCAGTGATTGGCCCTTGAGCTGCCGAAATTTCTCCATTGTTGACACTGGTGATGTCATGAATGCTTGATCGCCTCCTGTCCTTGTTCATTGAATTCAAGCGTATGAAGTACTTTTGTGCATGGCTTGCCACTTGCGTAGGGGTTCTTGTTACCACAAAGTTCCGGGATATACTTCGCCAATCGCCTTTCCCATATTTTTCCAAACCAAGAAGAAATAGCCTGTCATGGTACAAAAACAGAAAGAAAAAAACATAAGCAATGGGCATTATTTTGAAATCTCACAAAAGCAGAGTCAGGAGACATTGCAAGGTTGGTCTAAGATAACAGTACCTAGGACGTGTTAAAGGACCATAAAAACCTTGTAAGCAATGAATTCAACAGCCACCAAACTTCTAAACACAGAAAACTTAGAACTATATAAAAGAAATGGAACTCCATAGGGACAATATGGTTTTGGGATTTGGAATCAGTTTGAGATTCTCTGCGTTGGAGGCTCACAAAATTGCAAAAAGCCATCACCAAAAAACTAGTAAGTCAGTGATATTTAACCTAGACTAAGAACCCAGGTGACGACACAGGATGGATACTGCCAAAACGCCTACTCAAAGAATTGAGAAAAGAAAATCCATCAAACATACAAGAAAAGAGAATATGATGTATATATAATTCAAGCATACACTGTTGGACAGAATCATTTAAAGAGAGATAAATGGCAGCTGGTATACAAGAACTTAATGCATACCACACACTGTTCAATCAAGCCACAAGTCTGATAACGTGGTATTGTTACAGATGTTTCATGTTTTCTTAAAAACCTCACGTTTTGGAGTTCCCACAATCCTTTCCATCTTTCTCAGCTGAAATGCCAACTCTAGAGGTACTATATGCAGATTATTAGAAACACTTCTGCATACTTTCAGTTGGCACCCCTTAACAGTAATATAACAGGAATTTCCCTCATAAAATTTCGTAGAACCTGGTTTCTATATCTAAAAGCACGGTCTCTACTCTCTAGAAACAAGTTTTCACCATGGGATTGTTGATTGGGGGCCTTACTAGTTCTTTCATGGTGACAGGACAGAGCTATTTCATGTCTCGTCATTTTGATCCACTTTCCTATACAACGGTATGTGCATAGCTACATACCTTAGCTCTATTCTTCCATAAACAAACCAGTTTTCATGATGACAGTTACTGTTCAAATCTAAATCTACAGATCACATATATTCCTACTAAAACAATTACCAGCTAATCACAATTTGAGTAAAGCAGGTGTGGCAGTTCCCAGTTACTTCTTACCAGTGCCAAATTGAGAATCAAAGGTTTCTTAGCCCAATGCAGTAGCGCAGTATGCCAAAAGCTGAGGTAAGGCATATACCAAAATCATTATATCAGGATAGGGTGTTCCATGTGTAAACACCAAATCCCAGAGAAAAATTACAATTAAGGAACCTAGATACATAACTAAAAGGCTCTTATTTCAGACAAACTATCCTAAAGGTTGTGCTATACTTAGATAGTTTCTCCTACAATGCCGTTTTCTTTCTTATCCAAATTTTCACGTTTTCAGATTTAACTAATAGTATACGAGGGCAACCCCGGTGATAAATATATCCATAAAGCCTTAACAAGTCTTTCATACAAAAATAAAAGAAAAACTCAAATGAAGCCTAACCAAATCGTGCATCAATATAGAAAAGTTGAATGAGGAGAAGCCAACTGCCATGTTAGGAATGTGTTTAATTTAAATACGAAAATACCATGTTTTCTTTACTTATTCCATTATAGTTCAACAATATTGTACAAAAGTATAACCCAAGGGCCATGAGCTTGATACTTAATAGAAACAACTTAAAAGGAATATTCTGGATATGGAAGTTCTTCAAAAGGTAAAGCTCGATATAGTTAATAGCTTAACCAACTATCATCACCCTAAGCTTTTGGGCCTAAAGCAACTTCATAAAACTTATTATTGGACAAACAAACTTAAGATCTTAAAGTTGCACCAGGGACAAAACTCCTGTTAAAAATTTGCTATAAAAATAAAAGAGGACTTGAACAGAATAACCAATGTTTAGCTTTATTTAGATACTCCGACAAATGTCACCTATCATAAGGGCAAGAAAATCATTAAACTCAACAATAATATACTAACCTGTGTTCATCCTCTGTCCAAGCAATCCCCTTTCGGCGTTCCTGATCTGCCCTTGAAGCCTTACTTCCATGATTAGATTCACTGCTATAGTTTCCAGAATGTCCCCCTTTCTTATTGGTTCCTTCATCACTGGCGTGGCTAGTCGAACCCTCTGAAGAAGAATTGTAGCAAGGCAGTGGCACAACACCAGCTTCGATCTGGGATATATCCTCAAGTAAGAGGCCATAATGATGTTTAATCTCCTCTAGGGTTTTCCCTTGTACATCAGCTGCAATTTTCTCCCACCGATCTAAAGAATCCTCAGGATAAATTGCAAGGGCATTCTCAAATGCCTTATCCTGCTCTCGAGTCCATAAGGAGCTACAGCCCGCTTCCTCCACAGTCATCTGTGTAGTCTTTGTTTGACTCTACTATCCAAATATTTCACACTGGAAGAAGAGGAGAGTAATTTAGCAACCTGCTTGACAATTTATGCTACACCAGGTCTGGGATTATCAAGTATCTAGAATTGTTCTTGGGAATTGGATCTAAATTATTTCAATAGTTGGTTACAACATATAGCTAACAACTTCTTGCGGGCTAAATTATGGGAAACGGATGCTTAACACCACAGAGGTAACTGAAGATTTTAGCGGCGATTAGCTCCACAATTCAAGAATTGGAGTCTTCTGAATGGCTGACCTAATAATGAACGAAAAGGCAACAAACTTCAATTAGAGCATGAGAAACCTCTGAAAACCATAATATCAAAGATGCAATAAATGGCAGTTATAAAAGGACATATCACTAATTGCGGACGTAAATTTAGTAGTAGAATGGTAATTAGGGTTTTACTCTGTGAAATATGAAAGAGACCACGAAATAACCAAGCAGAGAAGAAAAAAACCCAAGCCTTTGAATTCTAAGAAAACAAAAATCCCAGATTCTGAGCAGCTGCCCCACCCCCATCCCATTCCCACCCCACTGATAGGGATATCAACAGTTTTTAACAGCGCAGGCCCATTCTTTTCAAACTCAATTTTCACAGCTTCCTTGTCCCACTATTTAAGCATACAGTAAAAACACCATAATCCATATTCTCACTCATTCCCCAATCCCTAATCATATGCAGAATTCAAAATTGGGAGATTCAAACAAGAATTAAAATTTCAAAATTCAGCAAAAAAATAAAGAAAAACCTTACCCGCTGTGAATTCATTGCCCAACTAAACTACATATATGGAATGGAGGAGGGGAATCCCATCCAAAATTACCCACATAAAGCAAAAGCAAAAAAAGATGAAAAATTTCAATCATTGTTAAGTAAATGCACCTACTGGTACATCCTTTTCCAATCATTGTTCCGCTCACAAAGGCGATTCTAGCAACCAACAAAATGCTGTTAAACCTAATCAGGGAGAGGGAGAGGGATTGAAGTAAACTATCAAATTATGGCAGTTTAATCAACAAGCAAAGGAGTTAACTTGAGAAGCAGTAGTGTCACAACTCACAAGCAAGATTGTATTTTTAGGAAAGCAAAACCCAACCCTCGAGGACGCGAGACACCTTGCTTGCTTCACCTCCTATTCTCCCCTTCTGTCTGTGTGTGTGCGTGCGTGTTTGCATTTGTCGGTATTTTTTTTTTTTTTTTTTGGCGAACTGGAATCAATATCAACCGGGCAAAGATGTCAAAGATACAAAGAAGCCTACCCCGAGGCAAAAGCAAGCAGCAACAACTAAGGAAAAGCAGTACAAAGAGGTAAATACGACATCGCACCAAATGCTAAAAATGTCACTCCTCATACTGCCTGGAAGAAATTAATGGGGACAAGAGAGACCATCATTACACAGAACATGAACAAGGGATGATGGGGGTCTGTTGACCCAAAAAATATCACATACCTCCCTACTTTGCCGCATCGTCAGACAATCCGCAGCCAAGACATTTGTCGGTATTTTACCAAAAAGTGAAAATTGACCAAAAAAGGTAAACAAGGGGAAATTACTCTGATTGCATATTTTACTGCGGAGTTGACATCAGCATAAACAGAAATAGAAGAAGCCTAATAAAAACAAACTGGAAGAGAGAGAAAAAGCATCAAGACCAGAAATTTGATAAACCCAAAAGAGAAATAAAATAAAAGTTAAAACCATCAACCGGAAGAAAACAAAAGGTCAAAAAGGCCAGAAAAAGAGTTGGAATTTACAAAGCAATAAATTAAATAATGGATGATGTGGATGGATTATCCTGAATCGAAATATCCAGAGAGGCAACTGCAGGAGGAGGAATCCATCAGACTCAGGAGTCAGGATGGTCCACTCCACTTGGTCCCATCACCACCCAACAACTACTCTCTGATTACTTTACACATTCATCCACACCACACCACAGCTCGGATTGATAACTGATTGAAACTTACACATTTACATACAGACGATCTCAACTCTCCATTCTCCAACTCAACTTGCGATTTCACACACATACAATTCCCAATTTCCCATTCCCATTAATACATCAGCTCGCACATAATAAAACCGCCACCATCAAACAAACAAAACCATTTGCAGTTGCAGAGCAAAACATAATATATATATATATATATATATATATATATATTGAAAAATGAGTGACATAAGGAAGGATTAAGGAGGAGGGAGGAATTGGGTTTTTGAGATTGAAAGCAATAGGCATCACCTCTATTTGTTGGAAAAGTGATCAAAGTTCCCTTTCAATCTTTTGGTAGCCTTCTCATTTATTTGCACTTGCAGACTTGCACTTGTCAAGACTGACTCTTCTGTTTTGTTGCACACAACACCAACACCATCACAAGAGTCAAGAAGGGAGCCTATCATATATTAATAAGGAAACTAATGAAAAATGTTTGAAGGACAAAATAAATAGTACCATGATTGATTTTTTTGTGTAAAAATATAATTGTTCATTTTATAACAGTATTATGAGTTTTTCGTTAAAATTCTCATATTAATATCGGATTTGGAGGCACACTTCCTCCTTCTTTTGGTTTTGGGGTCCTACCCCTACTCCCTACTCCCTACCACCTAATTTATTAATAATATCATTTTACAGATTTATCCTCTTTCTAATTTTTGGATAAATATCTCTCATCCCGCAATCTAAGCTTCCTTTGATGGCAAAAACTAACCCGACTTTCCCTTTTTTTCCCTACTTCACAATCGCATAAAATGATATTTTACTTTCTTTTTGCTCCATGTGACTCTGTCTGCTCTATCCGATTTGGATCTTGTTTTCCTTGTAGGAGAGATCGGCAATCACATATACTAACACGGTAAAATACCATACGCGTTTTTTTGGCAATTTGCACATGTCGCGCATACAACCCCAAAGTCTGGTTTCTTTTTTCATTTTCTATATACGCACAGTGAAAGACAATGAATATAAAGTATCATTAGCAATCGAAGTTGATATGCTACGGTGGTACAATTTTTTTTTTCTTTAAATTAGTCCGTTCGTCCAAATTGTGCAAGTTGCCAAGCCTGAAATTCCTCGAGAATGAAAAAAATACTGATCTACTTTCGTTTGATATTTTAGCTTAAATTCTTTGACTCCTCGATACTCAATTAAATCCTCTTTTTTTTAGAATTAAAGAAATAACATATCTATTCACTCTATCAATAACTGTGCCAAATCTGATGTACCATAAGGAATTTGCCTTTTCTATTGGAATGAATAAAAACAAGTGACACATCAGGGCATTTTACCAAAAACCAAAAATATCAGACACAAGAAAACAACTTGAAAGTTGAAAAGTTGAGCAAGCACATGATTTTAATTGAGACCCAATGTGGCCCCTCGCTCTCAATTTTGCAAATCATAAATTGCGGCGGCTATATAAAGCATGGCAGAGGACATCTTTGGCCCTGGCGTGGCCCCCCGCTTCAACTTTGTGGTCAATTTTAGACAACAAATTGTTCAATTCTGCATTTATTATTAATGTTAATTCGCATAAACGTAGATGTAGGTTTTCCCAAGAGAATTAATCTGATGCATGTATACATATATATACACACAAACACACACACACCTTTTTTTTTTTTTTTTGGTAAACAAACACTATCCAGATACATGTGCAAATTGGGCCAAGTTGCGAAACAATAGCCCAGAAAATCTCAGCCCATAGTTATGGGGTGGGCCGTTAAGCATTTCCCACGGGAAAAAAAAAAGAAGAGAAATGGTCAAAAAATCAGAGCCATGAATGTGATATGGATAGAAAACTACCCCTATGCATTTTGACTACAAAGAAGAAAGTGATAAATTACATGTCACCAACTTACTTTACAGGCCCAAAAATTGATAGCCAGTTTAGTTTAACTTCCCCTGCAACTGGTAGTGGTAGTAGCCAGTAGTTGCACCTCCATCCTAAACAGAATGGCAGCTTCTGTTCTGTCTTGTGTGTGTAAACTGTAAAACCAAAACAATCAAGTGAATATCTTTACAAATCAATTAATAAGTGTTGGCACCAATGATAACATGAACACCAGCCACCAAAATCTTCTCTCCTTGTTTTGTGTAATTTACACCCCCGACGAAGACGTCCGGTTTATCCTCTGGGCGCCCAATTTTGGAGCAGCAGGTTTCGCTCCTCGGCCTTTGGCTACTGATAGAGGCTTTGCCTTGGTAGAGGGTGGGGGAGCGGCAATCGCAGCCCATGGATCATCATCATCAACTGCTGCACTTGCTTTCACATTCAATGGTTTTGAAACTGTTCTTGGTGCAGGGGCGGCAATGGAGCCCCACAAATCATCATCTTCATTTTTTATAGCCTTGGCTGTGTTTTTTGGTCTCAAACTCGTCGCTACGAATTAATATGAAAACCTTCCAGTTAATTAACACCGCAATTATATTACTGAAATGAGCAATTAACGAAGACGGAATGCATACAACTTAGATGAACTAGAAAAGGGAAAAAGGTAAAAGCAATATTAAACTGCTACCAATTTTGACACTTTGTAGGCCATTGTGGAGGCATGCAATATAATAAGCACATACTTCATTGTAATAAAAGATATATGATTTATCCACCACAAGACAATTATCATCGGTTTATGTACATTCGAAATTCAAAACAGTATATTGCATTTTTACTCTTATTGTAACCAGTAACTTTTATACATTTCTGCAATATTTTATATTCATTCAGATGTAAATGCATAGCAGCAGAAGCTAAAAAAATGCTATTCTTGATACATAAGTTCAATTACCTTGTTTAGGCTGCAAAGCAGGTTGTGAGACCGGCCGCTTTTGAGCTGCTTGAATACTCGCAAGAACAGGAGATGGTTTTGGCTCTTCCAGGGGTTCAACATCATCCCACCCATCCTTGTCACTTTCATTCTCTTCGTGGGTTCCATTTTCAAGTTCTCCCCAGCCATCTGTAGATGTTGGGGAATCAGGTATACGTTGATCGGCAAAATCTGTTGTCGAACTTATGTGGGCAGGCGCCGTGCTTGGAGTATCCACCACTAGGATTACAAGATAATAACAATGTAAGAAGTGGAACCCAAAAAAGGATCATTGGCCTGTCTACCCATTTTTTTTAATAAGAAATTGTTCCAATCTCTTATGTAGCGGAGGTAGAAACAAAATAGATGTGGAAACCAACAAACGCACACAATTCCCTCTCCTCCCACCCACACCCCATTTTTTATTATTGGATCTCCAGCATTCAACATTCTTAGCATGGTTGTTGATTCTCCAACAAGCTAAACACATTTAAAGAAACCCAAGTTATCAATATGTGTACCTGAGCTTGCATTAGAAGTTGTTTTAGTAAGAGATGCACTGGTATTTACAGGAGCAAGTGGAGCTTGTTCAGAAGGTTTACCCTTGAGAGTCAAGGAGCTCATTGCCCATCTGCATGATAATTTAAATATACGTTAAGACTAAGCTCTCAGAAAGAACCTTTTTCTTTCTATTCAGCTTCATTTGGTTCAATCCCCATAAACTAATTGTAAATCATAATATGCTGAAAAGTTTCATAAGCAACTCACCCCAGTAAACTAGCATTTCCTGGTAGTGATGAGATTCCAACACCAGCAGTATCTCCTGAATCAGTCTACATTGACCACAAAAGCACACAAAAATTAACAGATTATCAATATGACACAGTATTGACAAACACGAAGATATGGAGCATCAGGCTTCTGAAACTTCCTCTGAGCCTTATCCTCTAAAGATTCTGCTACCATACATACTGTATTTGCCTTTGCAAATAATATTTATTCACTGATACAAATAAGCACCATGAAAACCACACAAGACGATGGCATACGGTACCAAGTGATGAAATTATGATGGAACACCAAAAATTGTAGCAAGGTCAACATCACACACCACATGTTGGATCATATGTGGCATGTGAACATAAAAATGAGAACTCAATTCACGAGAAATTTGCAAACGTCATATACACAAGGTAACCAACAAAATCACAAGAAAAACACATGCATGCCATAAGCTTTAAGGCATTTGATGCACACTAGCAAAAATTGCTTCTGATATACCTACAAGCTATGAGAAACAGAAACAAATGAGTTAAGAATTCCAACACACCTTTTCATAGGATTGCTTCACTATTTGTAAAAATTGATCAACTGCTTGAAATGCCTTTGATCGAACATCACTGCACCAAAGGGAAAAAAGGTATAATTCCCGTTACAAGGATTCCATTAATAAAGTATGACAGTACAAAATGTAATCTACATTTCTCTTTTCCCCCTCAAGCTTTTCCTTTTTTTTTTCTGTTTTTTTTGAAGTATTGCCCCTTAAGATTTAGCGACAAAATTCTTGGTGATACACCAATATTCGGTGCGCAATTGATCCCATCCCACTCTGAGTGCATCACACGCAGATCCAAGTGTTGTACAAGTGATGTTGTAAACTTGTCTAAAAAGTCTACTTAGATCACACAACACACAGGCATTCACCCAAGCAATGACTAGACCCTGTAATTGGCTTAACAATAGGGAAGGAAAAGCAAAGTTTCTCAAGGAAATATCTCCTTAGTATTCCAATATATACACTTTTCCTCTCATCCACAAGAGGCACCAACATATTTACAAAAAGAAAAAGAAATATATATATATATATATATATTTGGAAACATTATCATCTATTCCTAGTGTTAAAATTTATAAAGACAAATTATTACTTGCTACTCAAAAAAATAAAAGGAATATACAGTTATTCAGAAAAAAAGACTGAAGAAACGTCCAAAGATAATTATGACTACTAACATTAATAAGAAGATGACCTTAAAATACCTTTGTGACAAGAAACAGAATCTTGTAAGATTCTGTTATAACTGCAAACATTATTTCAATGTTTTTTAAATACAGCAAACACCTACCTCAGAGTAGTTAAATGTGACTTCAAAACAACCCAGATCAAGAGAAGATTTTGTAAGGTACATATAAGGTATCAATATGTGCAGACTGTTAGCATGTCATAGAACATGAAAACACACTCAATAATAACATAAAGCATAAAAAAAAAAGGTCGTACCCAGTGCACAAGGCTCCCGCTTTACGCAGGGTCTAGGAGAGATGAATGTCGGCTAGCCTTACCTCCATTTATGGAGAGGCTGCTCCCAAGTCTCGAACCCGAGACCTACCGCTCATGGGCGAAGGCACTTGCCATCGCACCAATAATAACATAAAGCATGCTTCAAAAAAATCCACAGAGAGAAATAATGTACAAATAATCTGCAGCATACTTACTTATCAGGATCAATGGTAAGAATAACAACATTTGGGAGAATCCGAGTTGCAATCTCAGTGATATCATAATAAGAACTGGTAGCACACAAAGCCATTATACCTGCCACAATTTTCACATTGATCATAGAATCCAAACGTTGACTCATGTATGAAACAGAGGAAAAGGACAAGTTTCATATGAGGAAAAACTAGAACATGATTCAAAAAAGAATGTAGTAAAAAAAGGCATGGAAAAATAGAAAATTCTAGTACCTGCTCCTCGGGCAGGTGAGAAAGTATCACGTAATGCACGGGCAGTAAAAGCATTAATCAGCACTCTTTTCCTTGTCTGCATTTAAATATGAACCCAATCATCTTAGGACAAGCAAATATTTTATCAAAATCTGTTGAAAAATTAGAAATTACAACAAATGACCAATAGGACCATTCTATCCCTGAAGAGAAGAAAAAAAATTAGAAACAGTAAATGTGGCAAATAGATGACACTAACCCCATCATTCAGGTGGGATGCAATGTTCCCTAGTAATATAGTGGTGTTCGTTCTAATTGCTGGTTCTTCATCAACCTGCAAAACAGGAAGAAATTAAAAGAATGAAAAACTTAGTGTCAAAGAATGGCCATATTCTATGTTCCAAACACATGCACTCACAAAAATAATCAACTTGAAGAGACATAATGTGAAAGTAAACACTGCAAACATTCATTTCAATGGCTAAGTCAAGGTTATTAGTTCAGAAGTTAATACCTGTAACTTTGAAAGATACTTCAACAAGGACCCTGAAATGGTGCGTTGAGAAAGCTACAAAGTAGAAAGACAAACCGATTAGATGAGAATAATCACATAATTTGAAATTTCAAAGGGATAGAATGACCTCTAAACCTAAAACAAAGACAGGGATTTATTAGCCATAAGGACAAATGGATATCCAATTTAAATAGGCTCCACATAAAGATTGACCTATATCTTTAAAATGGTATGGAGTAAACCATACTATATAAAATACTAACACTTAAGCGCCGTGTTTTTGAGATTCAAATCATATTAACAGTGGCTTTTGAGAATATAAATTATACAAAGCAAGAATCATACAACCATAAAATTAGGTGCACTAACCTTAGGAGCTAGAACAAGCATCGACTTCAAAGTCAGTTCCCGGAGAAAAGCAGATGTGTCGGTGAACCCAGTAGCAACGTGGGGGTAAACCTAATTTCAAGCATCACATGCAAATTTAGAACCTACAAACTAGGAATGAATCAATCTAAGGCTACCAGTCTTCAATAAAATCCAACTATCATTGACTGCATACTTGCTCATCAACAATTTGTGCTGATAATGATTCTCCAAACTGATCAATATGTTGCAAAAGTCCAACTCGAATAGCTCGGTCATTGGAAGCAAACAGCTTCACAATTGTTGGCAGCACCTAAATGTATAGGCAAGACATAAACCCAATTCAGATGATTACAACCATAAAAATAAAAACAACTAACAAAGGATAAACGAAACTTCCACATTCAAGAGAAATTTAAGTAAACAACATTCATGACATATAGGTCAACGCAGAATACTGAAACAGTAACCTTCACACTGAATTCTTCGGTTGAAAGCCAGGAACCCATTTTCAACAAAGCCGTCAAAGCAGGTGCAGCAGCTGAACCAAATTCAAGGGCAGAAGCCAATAAAGGAAGCAACTGTAGAAACCAGAAGGTAGGATTATAATTTGATAACAAAAGGTTTGTTATATATTTCGAAGTTGAAAATCATATAATAATTCGGGTAACACACCTTTTTCAGCACAATCTGGCGAGGTAGCTGCTCCGCTAAATTTGGAAGCTTGCGGAAGAAGGTATCCTTCTCAACACTATCTTTCAGATTTAGAATTTCCATGAAATGTATTGTATCCACTAGCTTGTTTTGAAAATATTCTGCCAATACATTTGTTGCAACAGTTAGTGAAATATACGTGAACAAAAACACTATGAGACATAAGATTGTTAAACCACCAAGGTATAAACAATAGAAGGAGCAAAGATCATATTTTCATAAATGCCAATCAGTCCTCAGACCATGAAGGAGACTGACATTCTCAACAGTCAAGACTATAAATTCCCAAAAACATTAAAAGAAATTAACTCGAGTTAAGAAAGAAAGATCACCACTATTTTCTACAAGCTTCGATGTATTCAACCTACGAGAAGGCGTGGAACTCAAGAGCCGCTGATAATCTGGAAGCAGAGACTGTGAGACAAGAAAATAGAGAGATGCAAATGAAAATGAATCTTCAAAAAGATTAAGCCCATGGAAACAAACAGATGTCAGACACTTGCAAACTCTTTAGTTAACATGGTGGTGTTCATGAGAGATTGAAAAGATCAACCACATTTTACCCCTATGGTTTGGGGTTGTTTTCAAAATGGACCACGACATTTCCATTTTAGTGAATTTATTTACAAATGGTATTAAATTGATGATGTGGGAACTGCGTACCCCTTTTTGTGTTTTCAAAATAATCGTTTACTATATTTATTCCCCATGTTTGCATAAAAATGGGTCCCAAAAGTGCCACATCACCAATTGAACGAAAAACAAACAGTTTTCCTGATGGAAGTTTTAAATTGATGTCATTTTATAGCTTCATGGTGCAAATTGCCAAAATTCAAACCTCGTGGGCAGCTCTCTGGGCATCAGTTTCGAATGAGTTCAGGGTTTATTCTCTTTCTCATATAGTGAGGGATATGTTAGCAGCCATAAAATGAATTTGGTTCAGCTTTAGTTACTTGTCAATAGATCTACTTGAGAGGTCTTAGCTAGTTTTGCTAGATGGAGGATTTCTTATCCACTTTTTTGTAATTCATGTTATTGCTTTAATAAAATTTTATCATTCTTCTGAAAAGAAAAAAAATTTGAAAACCACCACCAAACCTTAGGGGTTAAATTTAAGTTGATCCCTAAAAAGAATAAGATCATCACTGACTCATGCTGACAGTAGAAGACTACGAACCTTTGGAATAGAAGCCGTGTTGCGTAGTTCCTCTGTTTTGCTTAATTTCAGACCGGAGAAGAGCTCGTATATAAGGCAGCCTATCAGTTCAATTAAAGAATTTAGATTTTCAAGATTAGTGTATTCCACTGGCAGTTCAGCAACAAAACATCACATGATTCAACATATTTTACTATAAATATATTAACTATATTAAGATAAACCAACCAGCATTCACTGAAAATATAATCAAAGCCAATACACGAAAACATTAGCAGTACAACATCAGCAAATTAGATAACAAAAAGCCTTCAAACTCTAACTAACTAAACATGTATCGGCCTTCCAATCCAAGTTAAGATAATAAGATGGAATATATCAAAATTCAATATATACCAAAGAAAATAAAAAGAGACAAAATTCCCCACGACAATCCACTTCCTTCCACCTTCTGCCAAAAAAAACCTCCCAATCTTTTCCAACTAAACAACCCAAAATACTGTCCTTTGGCAACACATTAAAAACCCACACTAGCCTTTTTCTCTCCACCAAAAGCACAAAATACCTCCATAAACAAAAATTCACAAGACCGAACTCGGCCTTGCTATCCAGTACAATCCATACCTTATCGTCAAACAATGGGACAATGAAAAAAAACAAGGATGAACCTTCTACGAGGGGCTAAAATTCATTTCTATATATCCCCATGAAAGAATCAATTAAGTTCATCATTAAGAGGTCAAGGGGAACTAACAAACCAATAATCATGTTCTGAGAAACAGATAGCAGCAGACTTACCCAAGCCCCAAGAATCAATAGCCCATGGTGGAGACTTTCTGATTGCAGCCCAATCAGACTTCAGTAACTCCATGGGTTTGTATTGTGGTCCAACAAGCCAGGCGAATTGCTGACGGAAGATAAGAACTAATGAGAAACATATTGAACTTCTTACTATTCCTAAGAATTTTTTAGCACAAATATCCACAAGCATTATCTTAGTGGAAACAAACACCATTTCATCCATAGCTATTCAAACTAGAAAAAAAGATATAACCAAAGTTAAAAAAGTAAGCCCTCCCATATAGGTGAAGCAGGTAAACTTTAAAACAACAGTTAAAGAAACAAAAGCGGGGAGAATTCAATAAAATTTAACAAGGAAATAAGTTGAATTAATCAGGCTCTACAATGATGAATCACAATGGAAGACATGCATACCAGCATTTCTCCGGCAGAAGCCTCATTGCCGCCATCAAACTCAGATAGTACATCAAAAGCATGTAGCTTCCAGTCCAAAGTTTGAGTTACAACAACACTGGCCAAGCAAACGTTGGCATGAACCTGTATTGTCCAAAAGCTAGTCAAACAGTATTACTACAACTGAAAATCATATATGAGAATTAGGTATATGGTGCACTCCACATTCAAAATACTAGTGATACCAATTACAAAAACTTACAAGTTTACAATCATTATTCAAGAAACTGACAGCCTTCGCTATCTGGTGCAGTCCGCATGCGAAATACTCATCCCTAACATCAAGGAAAAAAAAAGATGAAGTGAATTCTAGCGACAATTTCAGCATCCATTTTATATGATTTGCATGTGCAATAATGTAAATAAATAAAAAGATTTTCGTAGAGAAACAAATTGAACAAGAAGACGGGAAAAGAGCGGATAGATTATGTTTGGAAATACCTTTGGATACCTTGTAAATTGAGCTCCTTGATCTTATCAGAGAGGGGCATAACAGGCTCGGTAACGATATAGATAGTTTGCTTGGTGGCAGAAGAAGCATCCACAGTTTCAGCCTCAGTACTGTGAAGAAATGATAAGATGTTTGGGTGTCTGACCTGAAAGTAGACAAACAAATCAGCAAAATGAAATGAACAATTGCTGCATTTGCAATTTTGCAATTTTGCATATGAAATTGTGAAGAGCAAAACGAAAGAGAAACTCACAGTGCGGAGACGCTTGACGCCATTGCGAGCAGCGGCCAAATGGCCATCCTGAGCATTACTTCCAGATATAGAGAATATGGACACCGGAGACCCATCGTCCTGGACAGTTTACAACAAACAATTGGAAAAAGAAAAAAAAATGATTTCATTCGAATTCCTTCTTCCCAAATAAACTATCACCCTCCCTCAGATCCAGTCATGACTCGTCCACATCCACCGTTGGAATCATGAAATTTTGTTTGTATATATACACATAGAGAGAGAGAGAGAGAGAGAGAGAGAGAGGAGTGAGAGAAGCAGACCTTGGAGGTGCCTCGGAAGTGAGTCCAAGAGCCCCAAGCAGAGGGGTAAGGATCGCCGATGTTGTAGGGCAGATCCTTAGGTCCAGTCCCCGATCCGCCCACCACTCCCTTCAAGAATTTCAGCATCCCTCCTTCCCTTCGCTCTTCGTTCTTCTTCCTTCGCTGCAACCAAACGGCGTCGATTAGACTCCTCCTAGTTTCCGTTAGATCCTCACGCTCTCATTCCAAGCCTCCGTCACTTTCTCCTCCTCCTCCTTTCTTGTCTTAAGCTTATTTTTTAATTTCTTTTCTTTTTTGTTTAAAGAAAATAAAATAAAAGAATAATGATCCCAGATCCTAGATCCCCAGTCGGAATTCTGCTGGGTTGGAATTGGATCTGTCTGGTTTGGGCTTGGGCTTCATCCAGGAACACCAGGAAATGCTAATATGCTTAGTTACGAGGTTTTTTATTAAAGTGAACAATATCGAAAGTTTTTTGTTAAAGTTCTCATAAAATCTCACGTTTACTAAAGTTTTTTCCACTGAGTTTATGATTTGATATTCTTGAATGAGGTGTAAAAAACTTTAGTCTATGATATTATATTCTTGAATGAGGTGTTATTTATACATTTATTTTTACTTTTTACAGATTTTGTTAATTTTTGTTTATTTATTATCTTATATTCATTTGAACCAATGGTCATAAATTGAGATAGGCATGCGTGTAAAAAGTAAAAAAAATGTGTAAATAGCATCACACATTTTTTTTTTTTTGACATGGTTGATTATTTTATAATGCTAAATCTTCACTAAACCCTTAGACTTTGAATTTCTATCTCGTAATCCTATAGGCTCTAGTAGTTTTGAATTTATATCTCCTAATCCTATAGGCTATAGTAGTTCTCACGCCTAGGATGATTGTGTGGTTAGGGAGCTCAAAATACGTTAGAACCTCGATAATCTAATACCAGAGCATGTCTAATACGAAGAGGACAGACTTCCATCCAAATAATATTAGAAGTTTGTCTATCAAAAAAATATACTTAAAATTAGAATCATGTTCGTTTTGTGCTATCCTCAAACTCAAAAATGATAACGTCACTAGTACTATGCTTTAGTAAATTATGATGAATTTATTGTATCACCCTTCAAAAAAGACTTAGAGTACTTGGATCTAACGGAGGACATGACACAAAACCGAGCGCACTAGCGTTCTAGGATTCATATAGCCGACCCCACTTAGTGGGAAAAGGCTTTGTTGTTGTTGTTGTTGTACCCTTCACCATGACCGTCCAATATCCTTGTATATCAAAGAGGGTAACTACAAGTTTACACTTCGAGGTTTAAAAGTGATTTTCAAAATGATTCATGAGGTATTAATTTTTCTTTTAATTGGACACTAAGGTTTGAGGTTTGAAGTCATCTTCAAAATGATTCATGAGGTCTTAATTTTCTTAAGTTGGACACTAAGGTTTTGAAATTATATCAATATGTATTTTTTTTTTCTTAAGTTGGACACTAAGGTTTTGAAAATATATCAATATGTATTTTTTTTTTTTGAACATGTAATTATTCATTGAATTGATGAGTTCTTTTAATTATAGTGCAAATGTGTTTTACATGTTAGCCATATAACGGTCACACGTGCGTGCACCATGCAATCAATTTATTGATTGTTCAAACAATCATTTCACGAAAGACATAAATTGATACAATTTTCAAATCTTATCGTGCAAAGTTAAAAAAAAATCATGATCTTTTTGAAAATCACCTCAAAAATGAAGGATGTGAAATGTAGTAAGGCCAAAGAAACATGATAAAATAAATTATAAGAAAAAAAAATTAAGCAAGTAAACATAAAGAAAAGGATGAACTGATTCGCATATTTGTGTTCGTTATTCATTGATTAGGTGATTCGGGTCGTAGGAGAGAGATTTAGGTAAGATGGGCCACTAAACTAATCAAGATTGTAAGTATAAAATAAGTGGTCCAAAATACTTGGTATGTTGGTTCTGTTGTAGAGGGCATTAGAATTTCGTATCAATCTAAGGCATGGAGTTGTGTACCTCATTAGCAAAGAGGAAGATGGAGGCTACGAATTAATGGAGTTCACGCTTATAGGGTTTCTTCCCTTTAAATTTTATATTTCATTTCCTTATAGATTTTATGTTTTATTTTATTTTTAATATTAGTTAAAATTCACATAAGCATCCATGTAATTTAATGAATAAATAAGGACCATTGTATGTCATATAATCTAAAGGCTTAAAAATAATGTAAAAATATTTATAAAAATATTTGTTCCTTAATCTTATCATTATTTGTAAAATATTTGTTCTTTGATCTTATCCCTATATATATATATATACATATTATACAACACGATATTTATTATGTATAAATTATATTATATATGTAATATGTATTGACACACCCCGATCCTAGAATCGAGGCGTGACGATGTTCGGTTTGGATGTGGGGACGGATACAGATCGGAGACCCCTATAATCATATCTGAAACCATAATTGAATAATATTTTCGATTTTTCCCCGTATCCAAAATATAATCAAATTTTCATCCCCAAATATGTTATATTCGGACAATTATCCACGATTATTGAGTTTAAATGTTTGAATTGTCATCCATACATGCACTCCTTCACCTACATATAGTTAAATATAATAATTTAATGCAACCTCTTTGATATCAAGGCCCTTCGCCCTATGCCCAATGTTGTACTTCGACTTAAAAAATGTAATAAATTAATAAATGAAAATTGGTTACAAATTAAAAGAAACAATTAATTAATAATTAAAATTGCAAATGACATTTTATCATAATGGTGAAAATGTGTTGAATGACAGCGTTTAAACTCTGTCGATGGCTAATTTAACATCTAACTTATTAACGTTATCTTTCGATAAAAATAAAATAAAAAATATATAAAAAATAAAAAAATAATAATTAAAACTAAGAGTGGGAATGGGATGGTAGGCTGGGTTGGGTGGCGGCAGACGGGCAGAGGCAGAGCAGATCCGCAAGTTCATTCAAGTTCATTCATTCATTTGAATAAATAATTAAATTGAATCAGTCTTGTCCTCCTCTTCTCCGATTCTCTTGTCTTCTCCCCAGATTCTTCTCCCAGTCTAGTCCATATGGTATACTAGTCAGTCAAATTTCCAAATACTAGTGGTGCACTCACAGTGAGCGATTCGTTCCAATTTCACCGTCAGAGTTCCAATGGTGAGGGCGTCCGTCTCAGTAATCATATACATAGCAATTGCAGTCCTTGTCCTCTTGCTCATCTCCCACTCCCCAAAGAAACCCGGCAACCACCGCCACCGCCGCCTCAAGCTCCGCTCCAACTTCACCTTTGCTCCCCCCCTCCACCACCATAACCCCATCCCCTTCGACCCCCTCGTCGCTGACATTGAGCGCCGCCGCGAGGACCGTAAGTGGGAGCAGCAGCACTTCGATCATGCCTTCAACGCCTCCCACGACTCCGCACCGGCCGCCGAGTCTCAGCCCGAGTGGGAAGACTTCATGGACGCTGAGGATTATTTGAACAATGAGGACAGGTTCAACGTCACCAACAGGTTGCTCTTGTTGTTTCCAAAGGTTGATGTCGACCCGGCTGATGGATTCGTCACCGAGGACGAGTTGACTCAGTGGAACTTGAACCAGGCTCAGAGGGAAGTCTTGCATCGAACTCAGAGGGATATGGAGCTTCACGACAAGAATAGTGACGGCTTTGTTTCCTTTGCCGAGTATCAGCCCCCCAGTTGGGTTCAGAATGCAGGTTTTGTCTTTGCAAGTTGTTGCATATGTTTGGTTATTTCTCATATCTTGTTCTGTTATATTGGCTTTATTGACTGCTGAAAAGCGAAATTCAATCCATGGCTATGCTATATGGAATTTGTGGTTTTTGGTCTTCGGCAGATACAGCTTAATTTAAGTAAAACTAGTGTGTCATTCTGTAATGTGTTGGAATGTTGTTCAGTTCCTAGTACTAATGCTCCAACGGCGGTAATATGGGTGAGAAGAGGGAAAGTTGTATCTGGTGAAACAGGGTGGTCATTTGTTATCTAGGAGTAGGCCATCTTCAACTAGATCATTGTATGCTGTCATATTCTCCTTGTCACTGATTCGATTTATGTTCCATGTGCCAGATAACAGCTCCTTTGGCTATGATATGGGTTGGTGGAAAGAGGAACATTTTAATGCATCCGATGCGAATGGAGATGGTCTTCTTAATATAACCGAGTTCAATGAGTGAGCTTCTACCTGTCTCTCAACTTCCTTGTACATAATACCCTTTCAAATACATTCTTTAACATGATGGCGGTGCTTTTTCTCCTCATCCTTTTCTAGCTTTCTACACCCAGCTGATAGCAAAAACCCGAAGCTACTTAAGTGGTTGTGTAAGGAGGAAGTAAGGTAATATTGATTTCCCGTCGCTGAAATTCTAGTTGTCTGTATCCATATGAGCAATATCTATTTGTAGGATATCAGTTTGTAGGTCAGATGCACGCACCATGACAAGGAAATTTTCAAGCAATATATTGAAGTTTCTCTTGCTTTTATTTTTAAAATTTTGGGTTTCTCCTGGACTAAAATCATCTGTTATCAAAACCAAAAAGAGAAAAAGAAACATTTACTGATATAGGAAGTTAGGAAGCAGGGACTGACCAGTTGAGATGGGCGGTTTCCTTTTTCACCAGCTTTTTTTATATTTTATAGTATTTTATCATTTTCCCTTGCACATCATCTTATTTGTCATTGCGCGATGTCATTCTAACATTGTTGCTTAGCTTCTCTAATTGTCTGAATGCTCCATTGCCTCCTTAGGGAAAGGGACACCGACAAAGATGAAAAGATTAACTTCAAAGAATTCTTCCATGGCCTCTTTGATTTGGTGAGGAACTATGATGAAGAAAATCACAATTCCACACATCAGTCTGATGATTTGATGGAGTTCCCAGCTAGAAATTTGTTTGCTCAGCTTGACAAAGATGGCGATGGGTACTTTTAAGCTGCTTTTATTTGTGTGTAATTATCAGAGGGTTTCCCTTTTCATGATTATTTTACTTGTTTCCGTCTTGCATATCCACAGGTATTTGTCAGATGAGGAAATACTTCCTATTATTGGAAAGATACATCCATCAGAACATTACTATGCAAAACAACAAGCAGATTACATTATATCACAGGTATTCATTTTTACAGTGAAAAGTATTTTCTTTTCTACTTTTGATGGATCTATCAATTTGTGCTTTTTGTGTCGTTTACATATGCATATATGGTTCATATGAGCATTGATCTAGTTGCCCTTTTTTTGTGGAAATTAGTCTCCTCTCACCGTGTAGCAAGGGCTTCCTAGTTCCTTTCCTTGCCAGATAAGATGAGTTAAATCATTTCAAAACAATAAATTAAGGTTTGTGAATTTATGCATAACAGTGTTAAGAGATGAATCACTTTCTACATTCTATCAGAGCAACTTCAAGTGTCAAAGTCTGTTGATTTATCTTGCACTCGAAGAGGCAATTTGGAGATCAACTTTCAAAATTGCTTGTAGTTTATAGACTGGGCATGATCTCTATATGTTGGTATTCGAATTCTAAAGTCATGTATTGCCTTCATGCTAGTAGATATTTACCTTATAAGACGGTGGAATTATCAGTTGATTAGCAAGTAATGTTTGCAATCTTGCCATTATTCTGTCACTGAAAACATCAAATGAAGTTTGATAGTAAATATCTTGTGCTGCCTTTAATCGACAAATTTGCGAACTGCAGGCTGATACAGATAAAGATGGGCAACTAACGCTGGGAGAGATGATAGAGAACCCATATGTATTTTACAGCGCTATTTTCAATGATGATGAGGAAGAGGACTATTACCATGATGAGTTCCGTTAATCTCATTAGTGATTCTCTAGTCTTATTTTTTAATAAACATTATAGTTGCAGGATGCGGTAGAGTTCAAAATCTTTGTTGGTTTTGTTATTATTTGTTGATATGGAACTAGAGTATGAAAGAGACTGATTCAACCTCAACCGGGGGTTTTGGGGGGGGGGGGGGGGCCCGGGGCGGGGTTGGTGTTTGGTGCCCTTCCAAAATATGAAAATCCACTCCATAGTGCATGCTCCCGCGATCCCCATGGCTGGCTCGGTTGGTTATCTAGAGCCATTTTGAAGAAGGATTTATTTATTTTATAGAGCTACTTGACAATTAAACGCAAATGTAATGGACAGACTAGCGAAGGAAGACATTTTTATGATTGTTATTTTTTATTAGGCTTTTTATCCAAAATGAACAATGAGATTTGCGTAACACATCACTTTGGTTCCTGAAATTGAAAATCAATAGAAATGGTCCATGAGATTGTCCACCATCCATTACTTTGGTCCGTTAAAAAGCTCTTGATTGGAAATTTGAGCAATTTTTAAAGCTTCGTAATTCAATCGTTTCTTAATCAAATTTGATCCATAATATATCAAAATGAAGATAGGAAAGTGTAGAACAAGATTATATCTATTTGGAAGGCCAATGGTTGCCGGAGATGGTCGAAAAATCACCTGAAAGGTGATTGGTTCGCGGGAAAACGAAAACTCGTCGAAAACTGGATAAACTTTAAACGTTCATAACTTCTTCAATATTCGAGTGATTTAAAAACAAAAATCATACTTCTCGACGAGACGAAGAGAATGGTATCTTTCTTGACGGCTAACTCGTTGTGGTTTGGCTGGCAAACGGTTCGAAAGTGACTAACTCGACGATCAAGACAACCACATTTCAAAAGCAAATTTGCTTGCTTTACAATTTTGCCCTTAAACACTACTATTTTCAATATTTTGTTATTTTCATGGGACCCAGTGCGTGAATTTATTAGGAAACTTGGAAACAAAAGTTTGTGAGGACTTTAGATGCAACAAGTTCATTGTTATTGTGGTGTTCAGGTTCAATAATAAGATGTCATGTGAAACTTTTTTTAATATTACATTGAATTAGGATATTAAAACGTCAAGTGACGGTTAACGCATTTCGTTGCACTCAAAGCTTAAAACTTGTATATGGATACTTAATACCTATTTCGCACTATTAATTCCTATATAGCTGAATTTTTTTTTAATTTTGAATTCCTAAATGTTTTAGGATTCCAACCTGATTTTAAAAATTTTAGGAAAACTAATGAAAAAGACTTGAAAATTTTGAGTTTTAATCATAAGGACAAAATAAAGGGTAAAGTGAATAGTACAAGATTGACTTTTTAGTGTAAAAATGTAGTTTTTCGTTAAAGTGAACAGTACCATGAACTTTTAAAATTCCTTTTAGTATTTGAGTTCAAAATTCCGGAGGTTTGACTCTAAATTTTTTTTTACACAAACGATAGTATTAGGGCGTTAAATTGTTAGTGGTAAGAGGGAAGAGGGATTGAACCCACACTAGAGTATATTTACATAATTGCTTTTCGCCACTGTGATAAGCGCCATCCGCGTCTTACTCTCTAATTTGATTACAATTTTTTTTTATTGAACAAAAGATATCATCTACACTAACTAGAAGTATCTTATATTGGAATTTAAAAAAAAAAATTAACATAGAAAAAGGAACCAAATCCAGTAAGGAAAGGATTCACCGAAATTAATTTGCGGTGCGATTTACAAGCAATTAGGAAGAATGTATCGTATAAATTGTGTGTGAGAATTAACCCTAATTTTCTCTTGCTACTGCTAGTCTTCTCTTTTCTTGTGTGCACGTACGCAAGGCTCCTTAATCATATAGACTCTTTCTTGCTAATTAAGCCAGTCTTTCAATCCGTACTGGTGCTGCTGCAGTTGCGACCTCTATCCAGAGACTTCAGAAAAGGTTGCAAGGACTCCATGCATATATTATTGCTTGTGGAATTTTCTTAATTTACCTTTGTTTTGCGTTCTTGAAACCCTAATTGATCATCTCTAAATAGTATATATTTATATTTATGTCTGTTGATATATAACACCATGAGTTAGTATCAGACCTTGTTGAAAAAACTGTAACATACAGATGCCTAGGGGGTGGGTAGGATTCCTTATTCTTTAAGTATTGTAATTGTATGTAATTTAAGTTTCTTTTCTTCCAAGGAATCCTAATCCTTGAAGCTCGAGACTTGCGATGTACATATAAAGGGGTTTACCGTATGAATGAAATCAATCCATTCAATTCAGTATTTTGGCAGGGAACCAAGTCGTATACCTGACCTAACTGTATATGCCTTGTATCAATTTACATTGTTACTAGTTTTCAAATTTGATTTGAATCCGATTTAGTGTGCATGTTTGTATGCTTAATCTTTAGTCAGTTTCCATCACTTTTGATTCCGTCACTTTTGATTTAGTCACTTTTGATGTTTGTTAGTTAAGCTCATAACATATTTTAATTTCCTACTGCTTGAGTTGCAGCAGAGGCAGAGCTCATCTCGCGATTCTAATGAAAATATTGATGGATCAAAAGGAGGAGGCGTTGAGCTATGGTGGGGTTGTACTGAGAAGGTCTGACTTGGATCTGCTTAAAGGCCCGCATTTTTTGAATGATTGCCTCATTGAATTCTACTTCAACTATCTTTCCAATAATTCCCACCACCACTTAGGCGATGATAATCATCACTCATCCTTGTCGAAAGATGACATCCTTCTGGTTCCGCCTACGCTGTCATTTTGGCTGGCAAACTCGAAGGATTCCGAGAGTTTGAAGGAGTTTGAGGAGTCTAATGAGGTGCTCAAAAAGCAAGTTGTCATCTTCACGGTCAATAACAATCGGAACGTGGGTGAGAATGATGGCGGAACTCACTGGAGCTTGCTGGTGTTTTACAGAAAATCAAACACATTTGTACATTACGACAGCTTGGGGAGTATGAATCGTTCCGATGCCTGGAAACTCTATAAAGCAGTTAAGAAACATGTTGGAATGATTGATACACCAGATAGCGCCTCTGTCTCTGCCTCGGCCTCTTCTGCTTCCACTACTATTACTAGCGAAGGTCATCCATTACCTGCTAGTAGTTCTAGTACTACTAGTCCACCCAGACAAATGGACAGCTGCTGCATGAGATTTAGAGATGAGAATAAAAGTAGTAAGAGGGCTAGGATGCTGATGATGTACAGGTATCCATATTATCATTACAATCGTTGGTTTACCCCTCCCCCTCCTCCGCCTCCTCCAGCAGGCCACAGTGACAATGAAATGGAACCAGCAGAAGCCGATGACAAAAAGAAACCAGCAGACGACAAGGCGCTAGGCGATGATGAAATGAGGCCAGCAGATGACGATTACAAAAAGAAGCCAGAAGAAGACAATGGCGATGATGAAATGAGACCAGCAGACGACAATGATACAAAGAAGCCAGCAGAAGACAATGGCGATGATGAAATGAGATCAGCAGACGAGAATGACAAAAAGAAGCCACCAGACGATGATGACGATGATGAGCAAATGTTCCACAACCCTTGGGGGTTACATAATGATGAGCAAATAACGTTCCACCACTACCCTTGGGGGTTGCATCATGATGAAATGTTCCACCACTACCCTTATCGTTGGGTACACCATGATCATCATCTTGACTACTACAGTCAACTCTACTTGAACCATCATTGCGCACGTACTAATGATGACTCGTCATCATCGTCTAGGTCTAGATGGGGGGTTGATAATATGAATGATGACCCTTGTTTTAAACAATTGCCAACGCCACGGCAGACCAACTATTATGATTGTGGTCTATATGTCATGGCCATTGCTAGAGTCATCTGCCAATGGTACTATTGCACCGCGGCCGCCTCCTCCTCTAGCCCTACTACTGCTAGTAGTGGTACTACTAGCAGTAACAGTGCAGATGAAAAAGATAAGGTTGTTGTTGATGACAAGGGTAGTGCAGATGATCAGATACAAAGAAATGATGATGATAAGGTTGATGATGGTGATCGATTTCCAGATATCATAAAGCATATTGATACTTCTTTGGAATCCACGATGCGTTCTGAGCTGCTGGCCCTCATTCAACAACTCGCTTGCCATTCTACTGGTTCTGAAGATTACGATCATCAACCCCAGCCTCAGCCGGAACCCGAGCCCAAATCCCAGCAGCCCCAGCTGGAGCCCGAGCCCGAGTCCCAGCAGGCCCAGCCCAACCAATCATCAGAGAGCTAGAAAACTGATTAAAGAGAAAAGGCGCGATACTGATCTTAATTTATTTGATATAGTTCCGAATAGGATAGTTTTTAATTTATTTTATCCCCACAGCACTTAGTAGCTAGCACTGCAACTAGCTTGGATTTGACTCATTAACTATTGATATACAGGAATTACATGATCAGTTTTTGCTTATAAGTGCGTGCGTGTTCTCAATAAGTTGTATCTCTGCAGTTGTTATGTTCATCTTCCATGAAAAATAAGAAATGGAACTCAGAATTCACTTCTTAATTTGTGTGTGTGTGTGTTACATGCATGCAGGTTTGAATTTGTTGCAGAGATATATATATATATATATATATAGACGAGAAGAAATACAAAGTCATATGTACTGCGATGCCATCGTCAATTTTCCATACACATTAATTACAGAAACAGAATGATAAGAATATTATGTGAAGCAAAGTGCATGTATACGTGTTTCATAATATCAAGTGAGTGAGAGTCAGAGAGAAGAGAGAAAAGAGATACAAGAGACACAGACAACTTAATTAAAGAATGATAAGAGACTTAGTATTAACTAATTAAAAATAAGAACCACTTTTAGGTGCTATAATTGTACAATTATTGGAATGTCCGTCGATGGTGCTCTCATACCTTTAAATAATCTACTCCATTTTTTTATTTTCTGTGATGTTCCCACTTATTTGTGTTTCCTAATTTTCTATGCTATCAGTTTGGTTGGTCTTTGTCGTATTAATTCATTATTTCATTTGAATATATAATTAACCCTCCATATATGGATATTAATCTCTTTGGGAACCCACAACCCCCCTCTGGATGGGATGGGATCATGGGATGGAAAAGAAGAAGCTATGGAAGTGGGATATCATCGATATTAGCTAGTGGAGAAATGCTAATCGCTTCTGTCATTTAGTTTTATAACATTACATTTTGATTATTTTTGTGATTTTAAATAAGAAAACTTTAACTGCTGGTACTATTCACTTTAATAAAAACCACATTTTTACATTAAAAAATTAATTATGGTACTATTTATTTTGTCTTTATCGTTAAAACTAAAAGTTTTCAAACCTTTTTTATTAGTTTTCCTTTTAAATAAAGCCGTATTATTGGAAAAAAATTTAGTTGTGACGGGAACACGGATAGTACACCACGTGTTTTTATGTAAGTGGTGAAAAATTTTAATTTTTAAGTTATTAACATTTTAACACATATATCCAACCATTTACATAGAGACACGTGGTGTACCACCTTGTGTGACGGTTACACTGAAAAAAAACTCTCATATTATTGCTGCATATCAAGATCGTTCTGTTTGATCGATCGAGGTAGATCTTTACGTCAAAATGTTGATTGTCAAGATATCCAAATCCAATGGAATATCTAGCTATAATTCCAAAAGCAATTGAATATAAAAAATGCTTCTCTTATTGTATATTTGTATCATCTCTCTAATAGAGATGATACCCACATACGTATGTTCGCGAGTTCTCTATTAAAATGATGGTAAAAATCATGGTAGAAATAGGTGGTAAGTCTAACATTACTCGTTGAATATACTATACTCTGTTATGAAATTATTATTATTGATGCTAGATTGCCCCTGCTAGGCAGCTATCATCGATCGATTTTCATTTTAGAGTGATGGTAGAGAGATCATTTTTTTAAACTATATTTTATAGACTACATGATATGATATGGCAATCAATAGTTGTATTCCTTATTTAATGAATTAAAGAAAGAATCCAACGATTAACCACTACATCATATAATCTACAAAGTATGATTTCCCTAGTAATTTTTTCATTCAGTTTATTCAAATCTTGTTAGATGAAATCATATACTAAAAAGTATTCATATAGCGAATTCTGCCGAAAGAGTGAGCTCAGCCGCCATCATGGGGACAAAAAATTGGATTATATGCAATCTTTGCTTTTAAACTAACAATGCACTCATTGATGGAGAAAGGTGGTGGCGATTTTATATTAGTTTTCATACACATACTATTTATCCTACGTTAATTTCACATCAATTAAATGTTAAACCAATTGCTCAACAACAAAAAACTCTACTTTTCTAAGGTACGTACGTGCCTATTGGTCGCACATGTATGCAAATAACAAAATTAAGCTGAGCTATTGAAAGTTGAAACTAAATGCCTTGTCAAGCTTGCATGCCGTTCAAATGAAACATATGTATTTGTGTGTGGGAATTAGGGTTTAGGGTTGCATACAACTCTCTCTCTCTCTCTCTCTCTCTCTCTCTCTCTCTCTCTCTCTCTCTCTCTCAGAATCTAAATTTTGAGAATCTAAATTTTGGGGGGTCCCAATATTAGATACAAATTTTTTGGATAGGAACAAAGTGCGAAACGAGTAAAAGAAAAATCAGTATATAATAGGTTTGTTGTGCACATGTTAACAGATATCAACATCTATATGTCGAAGTAATCTGATGAGTAATATAGAGAAAACTTATCGAGTGATGTCGCAACATGTCTAGATATACCTAGCATTTATTTCATTAAACATTTAATAGACACAAAATGAATTCATACCAAATATTAGTGTTCACATGTATATTTTCCAGACTGAATTGGTTCTAGGACAACCTTGGTCCTATTTCCCTTCGTCCCTGATTGTTTGTGCATCCATGCTTGTTAATCGTGCGATGGAAAAATATATGGGTAGGCTTGTCCTTATGTGCATGGGCCCTGGCTCTATGAGATCTGGATGAAGTACTCAGCAACGTACTCATGCGCGCATGTTGATCATGTTGTGCAATCATTTTATGCGTACACACAAACACACACACACGCATATATGTGGATAAACTGACACATCTCGACTCGGAATGTCCACTAGGACACACACACACACATATATATATATATATGGGTAAACTGACACATCCCGATCCGGAATGTCCACTAGGACTCCGAATCGAGCTGTGCTGGCCGACACCTGGAATGTGACGAAGCCATAAAGTGTGATGATGTGGAAAAATGTGAATAAATTTAAACTTGAGAATGCCTAAATACCAGAGTGCACCGGTGAGTGGGAATGAACTCACTTCACACGTGACCTTAGAGCATAAGCAAGTACAGAAGAGTGAATTAATAATCGTACCCTCAAAATAATCTCTAATACCAAGAATCACCATGAATCCTTGACGATAAGAAAGCTCAGCTAATAAAACCTGGAGGGTGAAGACAAGACAAATGTGAGTGGCCCTGTAAATAAAATTCTAATATAAACCATATAAAACATTATAACCCCTCGCTACAACACATGTATAATTTCTAGAAAATATCATAAATATACCACAAGACAGCATCTCGTCAGCAATATCAAATAATCATGTGATTAATAACTCATACTAGTACGCAAGTCGGAGTCACTTATGGTGACCTGTACGACTTACCCATATCTCATCACATATACTAGTTCACATATTTCATCGCATATGCTAGCTTATCGCATATCCATCACATATGCTAGCTCATCGCATATTCATCCCATATGCTAATCACATATGCTAGCTCATCGCATATTCATCCCATATGCTAGCTTATCACATATGCCAGCTTATTACATATTCATCACATATGCTAGCTTATTACATATTCGTCACATATGCTAGCTTATCACATATTCGCCACATATGCTAGCTTATCACATATTCATCACATATGCTAGCTTATCACATATTTGTCACATATGCTAGCTTATCACATATTCGTCACATATGCTAGCTTATCACATATTTATCACATATGCTAGCTTATAAGTTAGAGTCACTTATAGTGACATGTATGACTTTATTTATATCTCCTCATATATCTCATTCATCATTGCTAGCATATAAGTCGGAGTCACTTATAGTGACATATACGACTTTATTTATATCTCCTCATATATCTCATCAATATACTAGCCGGAGTCACCTCACGTGACATGTACGGCTGAATCAATATCTCATCAACATGCTAGCCAATCAATATCTCATCACATATCTCATCAATATACTAGCCGGAGTCACCTCACGTGACCTGTACGGCTGAATCAATATTTCATCAACATGCTAGCGAATCAATATCTCATCATCCATATCTCATCACATATCTCACTACCATCATTATCATCAACATGTACTCACTTGAAGCTTACCTGGGCGTCCGCAGCATCATTTGGCACTTCGAAGCATTCACAATAATTAGGTTCAGGTAATACACATATAAATATGTCATGATGCAATCTAAAACTCAATTATAACATAGTATTTTCAAGTATATATATAGCATGGCATGAAATGCATAATCCGTAACGGCCTACTCCCGAACTACTTATTTTCGGAGATAATTAACAATGATAAGCCCAACTATATACTAGTTTAATTAACTATCATTACTTACGTTTCCTTACTTCAAATTCCTAATTCTTCATACATTGATTTATGACCAATATTTAACCACCAAATCATAAAGTTAAATCTTATATTTTCCACCAATATCCCTCATATTAATCAATTCCCTAAACAAGGTTATTGTCTCAGTTATTTAGTCTCATTTTGTATGGCTGCATCTAACGTCTCATTAGACTGTCTACGTACCGTAAACAAGGATCAAGCCATTCGTAGTTCACAATAATTAATTGTTGGTAACATGCATGTGGAACCAAAAATAATCACAAGGTGACACGTAGATTTTTGGGCAAAAGAGGACAAAAATACCCTTGAGGCATAACGGGTTCCCTACGCGCGAGTAGCGGACAATCATCTTTCAACCAATTCAAAAGTGCCCAAAATAGGTAACAATTTAAAGCCTATTTCATCAAATCCTTTCTATAAGGTAATTCCCAAAACCTAATTTATTCTATATGTTTTATATTCCATTATTTAGCTAATCCATTAGCTAAATAATATATTCCTTTCATATTTCCTAAAACCTTTCTTTAAAAATCATAATAATTGACTAATTAAGGGATTAATCACCTAATCAATCCCTTAATTGTCAATTAAAACATTCATTTCACCCTAACTCCCACAAAAGGCCGGCCATCTTTCATCCCCAAAATAAATCAACCATGCTTTATACCTTTTCTATTACATCTTTCCTTTTTATGATAATAATTAGCTAAGTTAATTAGGGAGTTATTTTGATTAATTATGAATTATTTCATAACTCCTAATTAAAGCAAAAATTAACCTAGAAAACCCTAGCTAGTGGCCGGCCACTCCCTCTCCAAAAGGGATTGGCCTATCCCTATAAATAGGCTCCCATTTTCACCAAAAAATCATTCCAACACTTTGGCAAAAATCCCAAAATTCTCTAAACACTCTTTCTTTCTAAATTCTAACTTTGGCATCGGAGATTCTTCGGCCAAAGCCCCCTCATTCATCGTGGGCGTGTGAGGCTCTTGGCCTTAACCTAAGGTGTTAATTGTTTTGTAGGTACAAAATTGTCCAAGATTAAGGAGGAAGAAATTTGCATCCACAATGCATAATTCACTTTAGAAGCGTTTGAGGAACTATCAATTATATACCTATGATAAAAGGAAAAGACCCACTCACCTGGAGTTCACGTTATTATTCTCTAGCACGAGCATCGATGTGTCTCGAATGATTGGCGCTTAAAACAATTATAGAATCACATCTCATATCTCTTATCAATAGAATACGTAATTCACATAAAACACATCATCAAGGACATTCTAAAATAATTTGAGACCCATTAACCATAAGTTAACCGTCGACTGATCGACGGTTGGGTCTACAACCTTGTAAACTCGTTCCGGAAGATCCGCATATCAGATTTCCAATCCGAAACTTCCAAAGATCCACATTATCCAACAGTCGGATCGTCGATTCATATTTTGACCTATTCACCTGTCGAAATGAAACTAAGCCCAAATAATGAAATTACGTCATATGAATATCAATTATAAACCCAGGGCATCTAATAGTACTTAAACAAAGCATCATTGGCCCACAGGCCACATCCCGTCGCGGGTGGCAGTCAGCCGCCCCAACTCGTCGGAAAAATTCAACTATTTTTAAAAATTCCTAAACATTTCAGAATTGAAGACCTCAAAGAGTATAGTAAACTTTATACCCGTGGCCTAGTCCAATTTGGCCTAGAAATGCTCCAATTTTGCTAAAACCGTACGAAACCCTAGAATTGGGTGTGATTTGATTCGACCTCCAAACTTGCTTCAACGCCTCCACCATTGCTTGAGATTTGTTCCTGGGTTCTAGGGGAGTGTTTTGCTAGTGGTAATCGAAGGAAAACGTTTCACAAATGGGTGGATTTTGAGTAAGCTTCCCGCGGCACCCATGGGTGTTCTTCATGAAATTTCTACCATTTCTTGCAAATTTTGGTTAGAATTGAATGTTGGGATATGGTGATAAGGTTTGATGGTGGTGAATGGGTGAAAATCACCTGAAAAACGGGTGAGAATCGCCGGAAATCACCCCGGGTCACAATCGGGTTTTTGGGTGTTCGAAGGCCACGGGAAGAAAAAAAAAAGGGAGGAAGGCTGAGAGCTTCCCTCTCTCCTCCTAATTGGTTGCTTCAAATCTTCCAATTTTCTGATTGGTTCCCCTTCCCATAAAGTGGAAGTTAACACTTATAATCTAAAATATAATTAACTAGTTTCAAACGTCCGTAACTATACCGTTATAATCCGGACTCGTGAACGTCTTTCACCTATGTGTTCGTACCAACGAGTATTGCACAAATACGCCAAAATAATAAGTCATACGTTCCTCTAGATGATGGTCGATGGAAGTCAAAGTCCTCTCCTCCAGGGCATTTTCGTCAATTCACACTTTTAATATTTATAAAATTGTAAAATTTGGGATGGGTTGTCACATAAACTGTCTGACAAGTAATGCGCTCTAAATACGAGTGGGGTATGCTATATATATTAGTGAAGGGAATTTTTTTTCTTCAAGTCTCCCTTCACTTGTATGATGACATATGATGTATGTATCCGTGTTCAAGATAGATTGAAAAATCTCTCTCGTTTGGAACCTTGAACCATTATCACAGTCTAAAACGATCCTTGAAGTATTTTTTGGAAAATTAACCTCCCAAACTATTTGAAAGTAGTCAATTAACCCATCATTGTCAGATTCGATAAAACTTCATCTATTTAATTTGCCGTCAAATACTAACACGACTTTACCTTCAAGAGTGAATCACTTTGATTCAATAAATACTAGCACGTCAGATTTGATAAATATTGTAGGGATGTGATATCCACACACCCATTTTTACTTCTCCCACACCTTTTTAATTTTCGGCCGTCAGATCAGATGAATTGAAGAAGATCAAAGGACAAAAATTAACAAGGGGTGTGAGAGAAGTAAAAAGGGTTGTGTGGATAGCACACCCCATATTGTATTGTGGATGATAATGATTTCCTTTTAAAGCATGCGTCTAAAGTTTATACTCGAAAAATGTTTGAAAAGTTGAAGGAAAAATGGATAAATGTCAATGGGCTCAAAGCTGAAGAAAAGGGAAGTGACAATTAATTTCATATGTATGTGGTCATGAAAAAAATTGGTGATGCTGAGAGATTTTTAGTTAAGCTCAATCTACAAACCTATGAGTGCACATACGAGTGTCAAAAATTTTAGTTTGTTGGAACTCTTTGTCAACATATTATTAAAGTTCTTGTTCGTCTAGACATTGATGTCATATCATCCCACTTTATTATGGAAAGATGGAAGCAAGCAAACAAGTTTAGGGTTACGGATTCAGAAGAATTAATGAGAAGTGATGGTCAAGAACAAGCAGAGGCATTGAGACTTAGCCATATGTTTTGTAGAGCTACTAAATAAGCTTGTTGTGCATCGTCTTCAAATGAGGCATACACAATTTACATGGAAGGTTTAAATGCACACAAATTACATGACAATTCGAAAAGCATGAACACAGAAACGTTCAATTCGGCTTTCTATAACCTAAGATTCTATGCGCTAGCTTTAATCTTCCATCAAGAGTCGATACTAAGTCTTCGACTGAGATGCAAAAACTTTACGCAAGAACAAAGTACATGTGTTTGGATTTCAGTTGATGATCATCTTGTTAAGGAAGTCAACTTTCTCAGGAAAGTATTCCATCAATTCATCCTTGGTCACCTAGACAAAATCCTCGTACTTCCCAATGTCAAACGTTGATTGCAATTGCAATTACTTGACACTTGAAAAAAGAATTGTTGAAAAAATTGGGTGGGGGAAATGAAATTGTGATTAATACACATGATCGACAAGCAACGCCAAAATACATTTTAACATTTGTCCTGGGTTTCACTTTTTTTTTTTTAAATACATTGCAAACTGGATTGTTGATGAATTTGTGGCTGTAGGAATCTCAAACAAGCTAGCTTGGGTTGACCGTTGATAGGGTTTTGCTATGGAGGTTTATATCCAAGGGGAATTGGAGACATCATCGGCAAAAGACGGGAAGTATTTTTTCAGGTTTTTGTTTAATTTTTTTTATGTTGGATATTCCAACATTTGAATTTTTTTTTGGGGTCTCTTAATCCTATTTCATTATAAGAGATAAGCTCTACATCACTCATAATCAAGACTATTGGATATTGTACTAGAACATGTAATCAGTGTTTGTGTTAAAAGAAAGAAACATAATATAATAGTGCCTACTTATTGAAAAAGGCTAACACTACTGAGTACATTATATATCATAGAAATTTTGTTGTTTATAATAATACACATTCTATCACACTTTTAAACCTCCAATGGTGTCTATCTAAAGCTTATGGAAAAGGCTAACTATATATATAAGGAAAATAAATATTTGTAGCAAGATACACTTAATTGTGATCATGCATCTTAGTTGTGAAAATAAATATTGGCATAACGTGGACGCAAAATAAGTCGAAATTTATTAGTCTAATATGGAGCTCTCAATAAATAAGAAAACTTCGAGTTCATAAATCGAATGATATGATACAACTTTATATCACACTAAAGGTGGCTTATATAGGGCCTCTTAGCCACCCACCTTTTACAAATAGGAAACAAATTAAAGAAGTAATAAAACACGGAAAACACTTAAAAGTTTTAACGTCTCGTTTTGGACTAGTAAACAATGAAATTCGGCTAAAGTTGTCATTGCATCATGGCAAAATGGTGAGTTTTTGCGCTGACGTTCTCTTTGAAACAGTGGGTCACAAACCAAATCAAACACCGAAACCCAAATCTTTATATATACTACAATGCTTGAGCTTTGCTGTTGATTTTACACATTCTTAAACTTCCATTCGATCGTCTCAGCCGTCTATTATACATCAATTAGAACTTGATGGATGTCATCCTGTGGTGAAGCTATCACTCAATTAATCCAAAAGGAAAAAGAATTGAGAAAGTAAAGTTGAAGAAAGGTGGCTATTGCTACTAGCTAACCTAGAAACAAGAGTCAAGATAGTAGACTTCCCCCTCATGTTATCAATTAATCGAGGAATATGAAAACAAAAGAGACCCGAGCCCATCGATCATGGGCAAATGGGGAATCTCACAATTATTCCATCCCACCTTTTCGATCTCTCTCCCTCTATATATGCGATTACATATACAAATCCCAAACCAAATAATCCCACACCCCATCTCCCAACTATTTCAAACCCAAATTGCAAGCAAGGAATAGCTTATTATACTTAATACAGTACGTAGGAGTTAGGAGTAGGCTTAAAGACAAGCCATGGCAGCCGTACGCGTGAAAGAAGCAGTAGTACTATTACTACTACTAACGGTGGCTGCTCTCCTCCTCCTAATTAGCAGCTGCGCCGCCGCCACCATCACCGCCGCCGCCGCCACCACCATCACCAATTCTACAACTACTTCCCCAACGTACCCTGATTTTCAAGAGCTGAACGTGAAAGAAACAATCATGGCGTTTCAAATAAATAGCAGGGCACCTAGGGCTGCATACAACTTCACCAGAAGTACCACCACCGGCAGCAAATTAAATGATGATGATGATAAAGATGAATTAGATCATGAAGAAGAAGAAGATGAAAGAAGCACTAATGGCGGATCCGGAGGAGGAAAATGGAAGGTGAAGGTGGTTCACAGAGATAAGATGTCGTCGCAATATTCAAACAGGAATGGGAATGGCGGCAGCCATACGTCTCATAGGCACCTTTTCCGTGCACGCATGAAAAGGGATGCCAAAAGGGTTGCTAGCCTCACGAGGCACCTCCTCAACTACTCAAACTCAGAGTTAGAGTCGTTGGATTTTGGGTCGGGGGTGGTGTCGGGTATGGAGCAAGGGAGCGGAGAATACTTCGTGAGGATAGGAGTGGGGAGCCCGCCACGAAACCAATACATGGTGATTGACTCCGGCAGTGACATCGTGTGGGTTCAGTGCCAGCCTTGTACCGAGTGTTACCACCAGTCCGACCCTATCTTTGACCCCGCCCGCTCTGCTTCCTATTCTGGCGTCTCCTGTGCCTCCTCCCTCTGCGGCCGCCTCCAGAACCCCGGTTGTCACTCCGGTCGATGCCGCTACGAGGCCTCCTACGGCGACGGATCCTACACCCAGGGCACGCTTGCCCTGGAAACTCTTACCTTGGGCCGTGCGCTCATCCGAAACGTAGCCATCGGCTGCGGCCACATGAATCGCGGCATGTTTGTGGGAGCCGCTGGTCTCTTGGGCCTTGGAGGCGGGCCCATGTCTTTTGTCGGTCAGCTCGCCGGCCTGACCGGAGGTGCCTTCACTTACTGTTTAGTCAGCCGTGGCGGCCGCTCTAGTGCTACAAGTACTAACGTAGCCGGCGGAGGAGGAGGAGGGTCCCTGGAGTTCGGTCGTGGGGCGATGCCCGTGGGTGCTTCGTGGGTCCCGCTGATCCGGAACCCGCAGGCCCCGAGTTTCTATTTTGTGGGGCTGGCGGGTCTTGGAGTTGGAGGGATGCGGGTACCCATATCCGGAGATGTATTCGGCCAAACCGAGTTGGGGTACGGAGGGGTTGTGATGGACACGGGTACCGCCGTGACGAGGTTCCCTACGTTGGCTTACGAGGCCTTCCGCGATACCTTTCTTCAGCAGACGGCCAGCCTCCCTCGGCTGTCGACGGGAGTGTCCATTTTTGACACATGCTATGACCTGAACGGCTTCGTGTCTGTTCGGGTGCCGACCGTGTCGTTTTATTTTTCGGGTGGGCCCATTCTAACGCTTCCGGCGAGCAATTTTCTGATTCCGGTGGACGACAAAGGCACTTTTTGCTTTGCATTTGCTCCTTCGCCATCCGGACTTTCCATAATAGGCAACATCCAGCAAGAGGGCATCCAAATTTCATTTGATGGAGCCAATGGTTTTGTAGGTTTTGGACCTAATGTCTGCTAAACTATTTATTAGTTATATTTGGTACCTAGCAGCTCCTTTTTTCTCCTTTTTTTTTCCTTTTAATTTTGATATTGTACTAGAACATATGCTTAAATTCAAGTTCAACTACTATATTATTTGGACAAAGGTATATATTGATTTCAATGAAGTGAGCCATAGTAGATAGTCTTTTAGTTAATCTTGTCCTAAGAGGTTCTTAGGTGAAACTTTTTAAAATATGTTCGCGTGGGTTTTGTTCTTTTGAAGTGACTACATATAAAATATTGTAACTGGAGTAGTGTTTTTTTTTAGTGTTATTAATAAGCAAAAACTGAGAATTTTTGTCAAAGATTAAGTAAAACGAGATTAATGTATCGTTCTGTTTATTTATTTACTGATATTAGTTGAAAACGAGCATAGAAAAGATAGGCAATAATCTTGAGGAAAGTAGTAGTCCTTTTCTTGTATTTTTTTTATCATACATTGCATGCTCTTTATGAGCTCTTAACGTGCAAAAGTCTACAATACAAATTAATGCATGACGAAAGTTTACACACCAAAATAATAAAAATCAAACTTCTACTATTTAAGCCATATAAGGCTTCTACTCTTTCATCTTCCATCTCCACATGCTTGTTTTACGTGGTCACCCACACCCATTTTATAGCACTCTCCTTGGATGCCCATCTATCTATATCAGACAATCAGTTGCCTGTTAAAACCTTGCTAGGAAAAACCTAGTGAGAAAAATCGTAGCGAAGGAAAAAGAATACAACTTTGTTTGGATTATTGATATAGTGTTAAGTATGCTTATGTTGACTTGTTAAAACCTTATCAGGAAAAACCTATGCGAAAAATCCTTGTCGAAGGAAAAAGAGTACAACATGTATATGTCCTGGATGCTCCCCCTAATGTGTATCCCCTCCTGATTTTGCATTCTTCATATGGCTGATTAATAATTTGGCGTAATATGATACCATGAACTAGCTTCTGAAAGCTAGGTAACCGTATTAGTTTCTCTCATTTTCTCTTTCATGTTTTTCCCTCAAATAAATAAACTTTTAATAATGAAATAGTTATCGAGAAACAGTTGCTAAATAAATGAACAGCCTCTTTAGCAACGAAAATTCGTTAGGCCGTCACCAAAAAGATTTAACTACTATTTTATATGTTTTTTCTTTATATATATATATATATATATATTTTTTTTTTTTTAAAAGTTCTCTTTATAAATTTTAATTTCAAAATTTTAACAAGCACATGCATATGCACCATATATACAGCTGCTAGTAAAACTAATCAAAAGAACTTGAAATAACCGATGATATAAACGAATCAAACGTTCCAAAAGTCAAGAAAATGAAGAGAGTCAAAAAAGAGGAAACTTCACGTTTGCGTGTGTGTGTGTGTGTGTGATGAAGTATGAACTAAACAAGTAAAGATGAGGAATATATATATTTAACTATTAATAATGAGGAATGAGGATCCAAGAGACCAACAGGATCCTCTCCGAAATTTTTTGGTGAAAATCTTAAGAATTCATAAATTATGTCCGTTCATCACGATCAGTTTTTATCAAGTACTGTTTGTATTTAATTTTAAATAAAAATATTTTAAATAATTTCTAATAGTACGATGTACGATAAATGAATATAATTCATGAATCTTCAGAATCCTCGTAAAAAAGATCAGTCAAGAATCCGGATTCTCCAAGAGAAGCCCTCTTATAGTCAATATTCGCTGACCAAAAACATAGACGATCAATTGATCGTACATTTTCTAAAACATTGCCCCAATGCCAAAGGTAAAACAATAATTAACCAACAACACCTGACAGCTTTTCTCATCCCTCTTTATCTCCTTTATCTCTTTTATCTCTCTCTTTTAGTCTTTGATTCAATCGATCGAGCAAGGCCGAGGCTGAGATGGAATCATGAGCTTACTTTGGCCTTTGGGAGGGGAGCCACCCCACCACCGTTTTCGTTTTTTGGACGTGCATGTCATGTGATGCCAAGCCAACACACAGTAAGTAGTATTCACTGACTGCTCACTCGAGGGTTTTCAGTTCTGGCCTACCCATCCCAACCCAACTTGGAGTCCATTCAAGCAATCACTTTTATAAAGGCATTCACTTTTTCATCTTTTCTGCAAACATTGAGGCTCAATTACATCACTTTTGGCCCCCTTTCCCTCCTTTTTCATATTAACAAGAAAACCATCTATAACTATTTAGCTTTCAGTTTTTCGTTTTTATTTTTAGTTTTCAAAACAATGAAACTTAAATCTAGTAAAAGCTAAAATGATAATCACAGACTCTTGATAATGTGTTTGAATACCATAAGGATTTGAGACTTACTGAATACAAGTAGTGATTTTGTTATTCTTGTTTTCTATTTTAATTTATTCGATCAAGGCCAGAGATAAAAATAGGAGTAGCGGAAGGTGAGGACTATGTATGAGCGCTTTATTTATACCGGTCGGCCCTAGTTTTATCAAGTATCAACAATCCTTGGGTTGGGAATGTATCATGATGACGACTTTTATAAAAAGTAGGAATTTGTTGGTGAAAATTGCGAAAAAATGTGAGGGGAGGAATAGAGGTTTTACTTTAAAATTGATTTGCAATATAAGGTTGTATAAACACATGCAAATTTCTTTTTTTTTTCGATGTGAGATTGATACTATCAAAATGCCTCTTTATGTGTGGCTAATTTTCTAACCTAGCACAAACCGGGTAGCATGAAGCACGTGTAGCAATTGGACTTCATACGTGGAACAACATGCTCTAATATCATGAGGAAAGTTGAGGTTACACAAAAAACTAATTAACAATATGAAAAATAGTTCAGTTACTTATAAGTTCATACAAACTCAATTATTTTTTTATATGAGATTGATGCTGTGAACAGAATCAATAAAAGTAATATATGACTGAAAGACTCACTCGTGGATTGTAAGTTTAGCTTAGCTTTTGCTCTTTTGGGATATGCAATACAACTTTCAATTTTCCTTGCAGATCGACCAGTACCACTCAACATTTTAATGGAGACTGGAGAGTGGAATTAAGGATCTCAAGACATCAACTTCCCCTCACTAGGACCAGGTTCTTCTTCTCATCATAATATTGTTAACTGAATGTGATGTATTTTGTATGTAATGATAAGTGAATTTTATATTATATATTTAACCTTATTCTTGGTAAATTTTGGTTCATATTTTGGAAGAATTTTGGTACTTTGAATTGTATTTCTAATATAGGACTTTCGACTTCCTCTGGAGCAAAACGTGGTCAAATTGACGAATTTTGGAGTAATTCCAGTTGGAGGACGTTCGTGAGTCACTTAGCTTGATCGTATCAAAATTTGGGATTTTCCACTAAGCGGTTATTTTCTGGCGATAAAATAAAGGAGCGATATGCAGTGCTGGAAATTGACGTTTCTGGGCTTAAATTGCGTTTTTGGAACCCAAGATGACCTCGGATTGTTTCGTGGCCTTCTGGAGATGTGTTTGGAACATCCTGATCTTTAAATCAAGCTATCTTGGGCTGGATTTGGAGGAGATCTGAGGCTAAAACGTGGCTGTACAGCTACCTGGCAGATTCTCCTAGTTTAATTAGGACTTTATTTTCTAAGCTATTTTATTATTATTTAGTTTCCTAGCTGGAATAAGAGACCTATGTCTTAGGGTTTGTGTGATGGCTTAGCAAATATATTGCTTGGCCATCTATAGTTTTTGGGACGCTTATTATTATTCAACTTCAGAGACAAAGAACTTGGCTAGGGTTCTTGGAGATTTTCTACTTTAAGGTGCTTTCATTCCTTTTATTTTTAATAATATTTTCTATGATTTCAACTATGAATATGCGTAACTAATTCCTCTTGCTAAGGTGAAGCCTTGAGTCTTAGCATGAATATGTAATTTTTATTAAATTGCTTATGATTGATTGCATGCACACTTTGAATTATTGACCATTGTTTTAAACTATCTAACTGTCTTGATGACTGGCCACCATTAGGATGTTTAGACAAGTAATTGGATGCAATTCGGTCGGAATATCACCGGAGAATTAAGTGTTACTTCTTGTGATTGATAATTGTAATTTCATCTAAGGCGAATATCACGCTCTTAGGTGTTGCATGGTTTTTCAAAAGGTTTTCATAGCATTTAATGAGTCTTACATGTTTATATTTGATCTGAATATTACAGACGAATTGCATGGTAGATATACGTTCTTGCTTGAATATCACAAGGAGAATATATATTAGGAAAACCTAACCTTCAAAGCAGCATGTGTAGATCATAAGTAATTGGTAGAAATTCATAGGATTGCTAGGTGATGGTGGAACCCTAGTGTCTTTATAAATTGGTACTTAAAACTCTTTTCTTCGATTATATTAGTTTTTGTTTAAAATTCGTTTTTAATATTACTCAATCTCAAAATCTCTTTTCTCAAGTTTTAATTCTAAGTAGTTGATTAGGAATTGTTTTTACATAAATTGTTTAAATAGTCCTTGAGGAGAACGACCTTGCATGAGCATCTATACTACGACATCCTTGTATTCTTGCAAGTATTTCATGTGATTTTACCCTTATTTACATAGGTGGTAAAATCCCTATCATGTAACAGGAACTTTCTTGGATACTCTTGATATTTTAGCCGTTATATCTTTATTTGAAAATATAAACTTCAAGATATAATGGTTAGAACATCTTGAGTACTGGATACTCCAAAGCACCCAAGAATTTCTTATATAACCCATGTTCCTTTTTGTTGCTTAATTCTTCAGATGTATAACAACCCAGAAACAAATAGTTACCCAAGTCGGATAATAATACAATAATTGACTTCACACAAATCTAATAGCAAACACAAAATTAAAAGATTTTACCAGACTAATAGAGTATTATGATTCTGGTGTGAAACCAAGAGCTGCTAACAAAATCAGATTCCGGATATAATTGCAAATATTATCACATAAAACATCATTTATCATGTTATTAACATAACTAAAACGAAGGAAGGTATACTACTAGTACAGTCTTTTTGTACAATAAAATAGATTAGAAAATATTCACAGTCAGTCACCCTAGCCCTATGCTCGCTCGCTCGCTCCTCACAAATTAATGGGAACAAAAATGCCGTCTTCAGCCCGGGAAGTTGAAAAAAAAAAAAAACAGATGCAGGTTCGGATGCAAATCATCCATTAGTCCCATTAGAGCCTACATTATCGGGCACTACTACTACAACTGCTACTGCTACAATTCTCAAAAACTTTGTTTCCTGACCAGCTTTTCTTTGAGACAGCAAAGATATTCAAGCCAAAAACACGATTGTGAATCGCTTGGTTGTGTTCTAGACCATAAAGAGGTACCTCAGATCCTCGACAGTCAGACGTGTAGCAGAGCCCCCACCATGATCTTCACCAAAAGCAGATGCCACCATTTTTCTCTTTTCTTCCTGCAAAACATGGGAGTCAATGACACAATATGACGACTTAGATCTGACATAAGTGCCGTTTGGATATTTCATGTGAGCCTAAAAGATACATATTTGCTAAATATAACAGAAAAAACAGTAACCTTTTCTCTTTACAAATCAGAACTACACGGAAAAGAAAACCGAAAGAAAAAGTACATCAGCAGTGCAAATCGAATATGGACGGCAGAAATAGTAACTGTAAGATCATACCTGTAAAGCTAATATCCTGTCCTCCACTGTATCCTTAATTGTGAGACGTGTTACAGTAACAGGTCGGGTCTGTCCAATTCTATGTGCCCGATCAATAGCTTGATCTTCAGTAGTTGGATTCCACCACAGGTCCAAAAGGATAACATGACATGCAGCGACCATGTTGAGACCAAGGTTTCCAGCCTTTAGTGACATGAGCATAACAATGATCTACAAAATATTTCAACCATTAAAGATGTTAAAATCAATGACCAGATTGAGGTAGGAAAAGGGTTAACCATGTAAAAATGAACAACTAAAGTAGAAGCAGTTCTGCATTATTTGAGCAATTTATCAAGACGAGGACCAAAACCTCAGGATCAGTGTTAAAATCTTTGACAGCCCTGTCTCTTGATGCCAGACTCATTGTACCATCAAGCCTTCTGTACTGTATACAATACTCGTTCAATGATGCCTCAACTAAATCCAACATGCCAGTCCACTGGGAGAAAATAATCGTTTTGATTGGTCCATTATTTGGTGAGCTTGAAAAGCCAGAATATATACTATCTGTGATTTCGGTTCCAAAAGCAGGGTCTCCACTGCTTCCAGTAGAGTTATGTTCCAAATGTGACTGCAAAATCTCAATAATAGCTCTGACTTTAGATGAACTATACTCATTCTGTAACACAATTGATTTCTCACCCAACTCAGAATTCATCGGAGTACCATCAAGATTATTGGAGAGGCAACTTATGAGAGTGGATTTGGAGAAAACAACATCAGAACCAACTTGTTCTTTACATTCAGCATCAGGGCATGTATTGTCATCACCCGTCAAGTGTTCTGAAACACACTGATAGCAGAATACATGGCCACACATAGTAACAACAGGGCCTTCAGGTGGATCCTGCCAAAAGCATCAAATACTAGGAAGAATTAAATAGGCCCACCCAATGTTCTTTTAATAATCTGACACTTTCAATTCGCAAAGAGAATCTTCAGCACAAAAATTCCCTAGTTAAGTGCGTCGAGATTCCTCCCAACTCCCCAAAACCAGTTTTTTTTTTTTTTTTTTCAAACGCCCCAAAACCAGTTAAGCGTGACTGTACTTTTCTTTCAATGTTTTAAAGTCATTTTGGCTTAAAACAATGTGTTAGACACACAAGAAAGACTTCTACAATTCAGGAGAGAGAATATGCTTAAGTATATAATAATTAATAAGAGCTAGGAAAGGAAGTCAATGGTTTCAATCTTAAGCATCATGATGCAAAGGAATTATTTATTATAAGGTTTCATTGCAATCATGCACAGTATACTGGGAAAATTAGAAAAGGAGACACTGAGCTTCTCTAGGTCCTGTGCTACTAACAGCTATAAAACCTAATTGTCTCAATAACATATTTTCAGATAGGAGAAATAAATCGAGAAAATGACAAAAGAAAACAAGTTGCTTTGCTTTAAACTAATCGAAATGCAGACACCATTTTCACATAGTAAGTACAAGCACTATATCTCCTATAATTGGCTGAGCCCTTAACTAAAAGCATATAGTATTTATACTATATTTAATTTTAGAACAGGCAGTCATCACCAGCCTTCCACGTGTGCACGACGAAGCTGACCAGTTTCCAAAACAGTTGTTTTCGTATTAACTTAACATAATTTTTTTTTAAGTCTACAGAGATTTACGGGCCTTTATATGTTGGGAAGGGTTTCAAGAAAGCTCACTTTGCATACACGACAAATGGCCAATGAAGTTTCCAGGAGATGCAAAAGATGGGAAATCATATCCTTTGGGAGTCGCCTTGCCATTTGCACAGAATCTTTCCCGACACAGTCAGAGTCATATGCTTTAACAAGCTGAGGGTGGTCACAAGCTTGCCGGAGGCGTAAAAGCATCAAAAGAATATTTGCATAGTTTTGATTCACTGTGCCAGCAGCGGCATATGCCTGCAAGACACTCACGCAATACATATCAGCATACGAATATCTATAAACCCAAATTAAATCTTCATGAGATCACAAACGAATCTTCCTCAAAACGGCAGGTTTCCACAAACTGCAGGTTGTAAATATTTTAGCATGGAATTCCTACCTGTACCAGGTTGCAATATATATAATCTACCTCAAAAAATCCAACTAAGTAGCATGTATAGGGGCCATTAGAACAGCACAGATCCATTTCCCATTAATAAATCCACCAGCAGCATTTGTCACTTACATCTCAAATTACTCAAAAGAAATATCAGTTGTCTCAAGTAGAATAAAAAGAAAGAAACGGAATGCACCTTGAACTTAGTGCGTGAATCGGCTTCTAGCTTGGTATAGAAAGCACGCTCCTCAGATGAGAACTCCACTTTACTCAAGTTTATTGTTTTTGGTGGTAACTCAATTATAGGTTGCCCATTGATCAATGTTCCTACATAAAACAATAACAGACTTTATTAATAACCTACATACACAGTGACAAGCAATTTCTAGTAACATGTTTGTCCAAACGGTATGTAAAGAACTAGAATAAATTTATCAGATAAACAACCACATCACAAAATAAACTTGAACAGAAATGCACAATAGTAAATCAGAACTAGTTAAGAATATTTTCATAAAAAAATAAACAACAAAATACCATAACGTAATTGGGCACACAACAGAAACAACTGAATAATGAAACAAAAGATGTTTTAAGCAAGTCCAAATTACAAAGCATGGCTTAAGACCATACTATTTTTGCCAATATTTCTCAGCCAGAAAATATCCCCCTTTCTCAATATGGAATTCTGAAACTCAAAGAAAGTGGTTGCCTAGTTCAATATGAGAAAGCAAAGCCTCATGTGTAAGACATCCAACTTGATGGATTATTAAAAGTGCACAAATATAAACATCCACCAACTATCAAGCAAATCAAATAACCTGAACAGTATATTCACCTTTTGTTCGACGCAACATTATAGCCCTCAGAACTGCCTGGAGCTTCTTATAACCTTGGATTGAATTTCTCGATATTGGAACCTTAATGGTACTGTAAAATGACTTATATACAGCATAGGGGTCATATCTAAGAAATCTGAAGTAACTGTATAAATCATCAATTGTATTTTGTATAGGAGTACCAGACAAACACCACCTTCTTTTTGCTCGAAGGCTACAACACGCTCTTGCCACTTGAGTTCTGTGATTCTTAATCGTCTGAGCTTCATCTAGTATCACCCTAAACCAACCCACTTTTGCAAGTGCACCAGAACCGCAATCAATAGATGAACTGTCAATTCCTTTTTTGCCCCTCTTTCCCTTCTTATTAACAACCGAAGCCTTTTTTCTCTTCTTATTACTTGAAAAATCAGAATGTACTCCATAAGTTTCCCCATTTTTCTCATCAGGCTCATCGTCATCAACTAAAGGTTGTTTTGGGACTTCATTGGTTACAATAGCATATGTTGTGAGAATCACGTCATAGCTAGCCAGTTCTTCAGGATTCTTCGTCCGGCTGCCACCATGATAAATAAGGACACGCAGCTTTGCTTCCTCTGCAACCTTTTCATCCAGCTCCCTAGCCCACTGTCGAAGAACACTTGCTGGACACACAACCAATGTACCCGCTGCTGGCCTCTGCTTTCTGATGGACCGTGAAGATGTACTAACTTCTGGAATTGATAGAAGATGATCAGGTTGCTCAGTTTTATTCAATTTATCCAAACCACCGTTGGGATTGTCCTCATCATCATCCAAATTTAAAGCTTCAGTTTTCTGATTGCCTAACTCTCTAGATTTTGATTTTGAATCCAAAAACTTCTGCATTTGTATAAGGGAAATCATTGAAATGGTCTTACCAAGGCCCTGTAAGATAAAAGCATTATGAATATAAGTAGTGCATAAATATGAACATTAAGCGTCGATTTAGAGGTCAGAAGTTATTGAATAACCTGATCATCTGCTAAGATTCCACCTAGACAATGCAGACTTCTAGTTTCCTTTTGAAGCATCCATGCTAGAGCAATTTTCTATGGGCATAAACTTAACTTGAGTTCATGAAAATGATGAATTCAAGAGAATGATGAAACCAATAATTATAAAAAGAGAGAAAAACCTGATGTCGTAGAAGAGGGACCGACAGAAGACCATCAGGTAAAGTAGCTTCAACTTTTGGTTGATTGAGATCCTGCAAGAACCAAACTTCCTTTAACGAGGATTCCTTGCTGTGCAAGACTGCAACTATGACAACAATATCTAGGACCAATCCTGTTAAGATTTTACTTGCTACCCCTGGTACAATCCCAATTAATGAGATCTGTCTTACCCATAAATTCCTCAACAACTTTAAGAAATAGCATAAACCCACCATCTCTCTGTATAATTACGACAACATGGAAGGAAAGATGACTATAGCTATTTTTTATTACTAGCACAACATGAGAAAGGGACATACTTGTTCCCTTTCAAACTGGTTTTGGCCCCAAAGATTCGTACCTTGAAATTAATTCTTTCTTACCAAAAGACTACTGAACAAAATTCATTTTGCACAATACATGGTTTTGGCCCCTTTTGGGTTTCTGAACGTGTCAAGGTTTCTTCACAAATGTTCAATCCCTGATAATTTTTCTTTTACTGAACCTCACAAAGAAATCAAGACTAAATTGCGTACCACACCAACAATAGCAATGGAACAATGTTAGAAATGGTACGGAAATACCTCTAATGCCGCTTGATATATCAGTCTCTCATCACTGCCAGCCACCCTATCGTCACCTGTCCCACCATGGTATGCAGGGTCATTTGAACTAGCAAACTGTGAAGTAGAAAATGACTTTCCATGCATGAAAGAGGGAGGCTGGCCCCTACTCCCACTGCTCTCAGACCTATTAAATTCGTTGTCATAGCCCCTACTTGAATAGTCTCTCATAAGGCCCTTGCCATTGGTTGCATAAGTACTTGGTGCCAATAGCTGCATAGACGGCGGAAGGGTCCTCTTATGAGCTTCATAGTCCTTAACAGAAATATTATAAATTTGTGAATGATTACTCTGAGGCCGTTCCGCATAACCATTATGTGCTCGAGCAGCATGTTGATTTGAGGTTCTCATATCATCACTTGAACTGGGATTAAAATTCTGTTTCACCTGTGTGTGCTGATTAATATTAGGAGAGTTGCCATTAGAAGCATATGCTCTTCTAGGAGAAGGCACCTTTCTAGACTGCCCAGAATAATCTGCAAATTTCACCGATTGTCATGTAATTAATAATACATACAACTTCTTCTAAACTTAGGGAGGCCATTAAAATACAAAACCCAATCTAACCTCTACTCCTTGGATTTGAGCCAGGACCAGAGAGCGAGCTTGGAAGAACTCTGCTGTTGCCATATTCCCTTTCTTCTATCTCTAATTCACTATCCGATGAACTAATATCTATAAATTCCCTTTGAGCCATGAAGGTTGAAAATTGAGTTTCCCTTTCTTCAGCCAACTTAGAAAGTGAATTCCTTGCAGGTAACCCAATCTGAAATTGTGAAGGATTTTTAAAATCTCTTGGTGCAGCAATATAAAGTTTATAAACAGAGGAGCAACAGGTTTTACTAAAATTTAAAGTGACTCACCACGTCCGTGCAGTATTTTGAGATTAAACTGCCAATCCATCCACTTAAAAAAGAGCAACGTCTCCAAGTTGAATCAAAGAAATCATAAAGATGATCCGCATGACCAAACATCTAAGGAAAGGGCATCCCCCTTCCTCAAAAAACAGAAGATTTATAAGTTGAGCAGATTATTTTGAAGTGCACAAAAAAAAGAGGCAAAAAGGAAGGTTCATAAGCTTATCAGGGAATTGAAATACATTTTATATATACAATAACTACAGTACAAAACAAAAGCATATAACAAAAGTAGGTTGATTGTTCTGATTAAGGATGAAAAAGATTTCACCAAACAATGCAAGCCAGTGAAAAAGAATTTATCACTTGACTTCATATGGGTATAACGTATACCAATGTATATGTGCTAATACTTAGGCAGTCGACATGAGTAATTTGATTGACCCTTGATAATCATCGGATTCAAGTTTAACTGATCATTTGATTGACCATCATAAAATTGAAGTAAATTTTTCTGCATTATCTCGGGGTGAAGTTTCCAAGCAGGAACTCAGCAAAAGAGGTGGTAGACTGCTTGCTTACTAGGGAACCCTGATGTTGATAGTAAACCTATACCAAAAGGATAAAGCTTTTCTATTGAAACTTGATGTTGCTAGTAAATCTAACCTCAAAAGCACAAAACTTTGGAAAAATCTAACCTCATAAGCACAAAACTTTGGAATCGTATTATCACAATTCGCAAAGACCTGATTAACTTGACCCTCTCGTCTCCAAATAGGACTTTGCTTACAAAATTCTCATAACATCCTACCAAATTATAAAAATTAAATAAAAAAACTCCAAAGAAACCTTTGAATTGAACGACTGGAACAAATTTGGAAGAGACGAAAGGTAGCCAACAAGAATATTTAAGTTAAACCCAGAGGAAAAGGATGAATTGCAAAGATGGAACATGCAGTGGATGGCAGCTCCAGTGGCTCAATTCGTCATCAAGTTCAAAACTTTACTCATTAAAATGCAGAGGACAAAGGAGAAATCGTACCTGCAAAAGCTACAATGGCCGATTGTCACTGCACTTGTCATACACTCGTTTATAGGGTTTGCAGCGCAGGCGAGGGGAGAAGGCGATAGGCGGAGACAGAGAGAGTACTGTTGCGTCGAGAACAATGGACAATGGAAGAGATCTTGAATAGAAGAGTATCAACCCCAAAATTAAAATGTAAATTAAAATAAAAGTAGGAAATTAATAAATTTAACTAATATAAAAAAGGAGGAATCTTCACTTCAACACATTTAACAAATTCATTTACTGTGGAGGATAATTAGTATTATGTTCTTGAAACATCTCAATTTGTTTAATTAATTTTACAAATACAAAAGGGTCACGGTATTCAATTGAGATGAGATAATAATTTTTAGTAAGAAAAATTTAGTTGAACAACTGAAAACACGTGGAATGAGAAGCTTTTGTCAAACTCGTTTTTAAAGTGAGTCTTACTAGCATTTCTCTTAGGATAATTAGTGGGGCAGTTCTTGTGCTCTGGAATTTGAAGTAATTATCATGCAATGCCACCTTCTTTCTTCATTCTTCTCACTTCTTCTTACTTGTACGAGTACCAGAGACAGTTGGATGGAGAGTGGACAAGTATAACCATGTTTGCTTGGTTCCTTCCTTCCTAGAACAAGGAAATACATTGATTCACAACTCAACTAACACTCGGATTAAAAAAAACAAAAAAACGGTCCGCTAGGCCTCAGAATTGGGCCGGGTCTGGGTTTCAATCAAGAGGCCCAGGCCAGCTTGCTTGGACTCCGATCCGGCCATTTGGGAGGATGGTCGAGCTCCGGTCAGGCTTAACTGCAGGCCAAACTGTGAGCCCAGTATTAAAAGAGAATGGGCTGAGATCACGGGGGTGCATGTACATATTAGAAAGCATAAGAGACTCGACCGAAAAAAGGAAGCACAAGAGGCGTTAAATCTAGAGCGTCAAAATTTGGGGAAAGCTACAGGAAACAAACATGGATGATAACGAAATCTGGCGGGCGGGGATTCTAAAATTTTCCCTCGTGTTTTCATCAAAGTTCAAACTCAAACATTTTTATATGAATATATATTAGTATTCGTTCCGCTCAGTTCCTTTCATAGTTTCATTTTATTTTCATAGAAGAAGAAAAAGAAAAAGAAGAGAGAAATGGGAGGAGGGTCAATGAAATCGAACCCAACCAAGGCAAGGAAGAGAGTGGAGGCCACTGAGACTGAGGAGAACTCCTTGTCAATGTCAACAGCACCACCGCTTTCTCTCGTTCGTGGCAAGGATGGCAGTGCCTTTGCCCGATGGTTTGCTACCCTAAACCCCTCCCCATCCTTTTGCTTTTCTCCTTTGTTATATTCTTCTGGATTTAGGGTCTATGCATTAGTCTATTAGATGTGTAGTGTTTGTGTTGAATAATTGAGTTAAATATGGGTGATAAATTGCAGCGATGAGTGCAACAAGGACGTGCCAGTGGCACTCATCACCATGCACAGCTGTAGCCTCGATGCCAAAATCAAGCTCAATCTCAGTGCGTAATTGGTTGCCGCTATTTTTCTTTTTTTGCCTTATTTATCTTCTGTGTAATTTTTATTCTACTTATCTTGAGAAATGAGAGTAGCATATCTGATTTTCCTTTGTTTGGGAATTGGGAATTGGGAAATGGGATGAGTTTCCAGAGGCTCAAGTTGTGGAAAGGCCCCCTGAAGTGAAAAAGAAGCCTCCCACTGAGACTCAGAGGTAATTACTTCTCATTCTCCTCTTCCGTTTCACTTGTCACTTTGTTGTGAGATTTATTATGTATCACATCTTTCTTTCAACTTTTTTTTTATTTGCAGAAAGAAGTTCACTACCGCCACATCACAACCAAAGATGTCAAAGAGAGCCAAGAAGGACAAAGATCCAAATGCACCCAAGCGCCCTCTCACTGCCTTCTTCCTCTTCCTGTAACTCTCCTCTCACCTGTTGTTTCTGTTTCTCTTACATGTTATCAATGATGTACAACTGCAGTATCTGCTGCGGATTTGAATGATGTCCGTTTTGTGTGAGACGCTGTTTGAGGTCAATTGGGGATTTTTTTTGTTTTTTTGCAGGGATGATTTCAGAAAATCCTACAAGGAAGCTAATCCTGATTCCAAAGGTGTTAAGATGGTATATAGTGTCATCAACTTCAGCACTCCATTATTGTATAATATGCTATGATTTGATGAGTTTGTGCAACCTCTAATGCTGTAACTTTAAAATGGAATTTCAGGTTACAAAGGAGGGTGGTGAGAAGTGGAAGTCTATGACTGATGAGGTTTGTATTTGCATTCATTTGTCTTTTCTTCTTTTTGGTTTCGATCGTGACCTTCAATCTAATCCTGTGGACAGGAAATGGTAATTAGACTTTGTCTGATCCTATTTTCCTCTTGTGTCTGATGTAAAATGTGTTCAGGAGAAGAAGCCCTATGTGGATAAGGCTGCTGAGCTTAAACAAGAGTACAAAAGAGCACTGGAGAGTGACATTGCAGGAGATGGCGATGTAAGACTTGTTCATTGTAGTTGTTGAATGTGTTATTATTATTGTTGTTATTTTAGCTCTCTCTAAATATTGGTTTTTCTTTGTGGAAATTCAGGGTGGAACAGCTGATGGGGTTTTGGAGAAAGAAGCTTCAGAGAAGGAAGGGGAGGAAGAAATATCTGATGGTGATGAGGAGTAGTACTAGCGTACTAGTATTAGTCTAGTTTGACAAACCTTTTCATAGAAAGTTGTATGTTCCTCTCTGTTTGGAGGGAATGAGTCTGATGCATGTTTATGGATTCTTGTAAATTCTGAGGCTGGTTGCATCTGAGCTATCTACAGCTTTCCTGAAACTAGTTATAATATATATCGTTCTTGATTGATTCATGAGCATCCTTTTTTCTTGGTGGACTTGTGAATGCAAATCTAGTGGTTGAGCATTTCAATTCCATTTGTGTTTGTGTTATAATTGGTTGGTGTACGTTGAAACATGAATTGCCTAGTGCTTACTTGCGGTATCATTTCAAATTACAAAGTGCATTGAAAATATCATTCGATTCATTCCACTTCTTATTCTGCAATCTATCTGAGTTTATGTATTAGTTGGTGGTCTCGATTCTTGTTTTTGTTGAGAGGCACTTTCTGAAGCAAATGATTAATGCACAATGCTCTTTAATTTGGATGTTTAAGCATAAGCTTAACAAAGGAAAGAACGTACATTTTCTATTCTAGGTATGTAAACAGATGAGGCTTCTTAAGTTAAAAGTGAATATGATAAATAGATACTAAGTGACTATCTTTTATGGATCTTGGATCTTGGCTTTTGCAGGAGAATGTCCTACGTGCTGTTTTGTATATTACATGTAATATCAACGAAAATGCTCATATTTTCTCAAGTCTGTGTCAGCCTCTTACTGGTTCATCATATTTGCTTCTTGTTTCTTTCCCCTGCCCCTGCAAGGTGGCATTGGCTTGCCACATAAGCACAGATTGTGCACGTAAGCAGCTGCAGGGAAAATGTTGAATGGTCTCCCTTGTGGGATCTCTCCGCATAACCTGTTTGCCCTGAAGCTTGCGTGTCTGAGCCCTTCAATCCCCAATAGGCTATTTGGAATCCTTCCTGTGAGCCCATTGATGGACACATCGAGCCATTTCAGTTTCACCAGCAACCCCAAACTTGTAGGGATGGTGCCTGTCATCTGGTTCCTTGATACATCAAACCTTTCAAGTTGAGTCAGGTTTGAAACTGAATTGGGGATGTGACCGGAAATCTTGTTGCCTCCCATGTGGAGCACTTTGAGCCTCAAGCCTGCCTTAAACTCTGGAATTTCACCTGAAATTTGGTTATGGGAGACATCCAAAAACTCCAAAAAACTGCTTGTCCTATCGTTTAAGATTCTCGAGAGAGATCCCACGAGCTGATTTGAGTGCACATCAACAGAAGAAATTGCGTCGGGCAATTTGATTTCTGAAAGATTCGACTTCAATTGGTTGTTGGAGAGATTGAGGCTCTGCAAGCTTGTCACGTTGGTGAGGAGCTCTGAGATTCCACCGGTAAAATGATTGTGAGAGAGGTCAATAGAGGTCAAGGAATCAGGCATTGTAAATGTTGGGAGGGATCCTCTCAATTGACAGCCAGCAAGATGAACATGTCTGAGTTGTCTGCTTCTGATCCAATATGGAACGCTCTCTAAACTGAGATTGTTGTAAGACAAGTCTATGGACAAGAGAGAAGGAATGCCCCTGGCAAGGGTCTGAGGCAGAGCATCTGAAAACCCGTTCCTGGATAAATTGAGGTACCAAAGGTTGTTTAATCTTGAAATGGATACCGGAATACGTCCTGTAAGTCGATTGGCGCTCAACGAAAGAGTGGTGAGAGATTTGAGTCCGGCAACCTGAACAGGGATGATGCCAGTCAGTTGGTTGTGGTTCAAGGACAGGTCCAAAAGCTTGGACAAGCTGAAGAGGGAAATGGGCATCTGACCGGATAACTGGTTATTGGAGAGATCAATGTAAGTAAGGTTTTGCAGCTGGCGACCTACGAAATCTGGAATGGGGCCGGACAAGGCATTGAAGCTGAAATCAAGGTACTGCAGAGCATGGAAATTTAGAAAGGTGGGTGGGATAGGACCTGTGAGGGAGTTTCTTGCTAAACCTAGTTGGAGAAGATGGAGAAGATGGCCTAGGCTTGGGGGAATGTGGCCGCTGAAACGGTTGCCGCTGAGGGAGAGGCTCTGGAGGGAGGACAAAAGGCCTAGACCGGAAGGAATGGGGCCAACGAGGGAGTTGTCTTCGAGGGAGAGTTGGGTGAGGTGGATGAGATTGGAGAAGCTCTGAGGAATTGGACCTGTAATTAGTTTCAGCCCACTGATAACGAGTACCTCCAAGAAATTCAAGTTGGCAAGAGAAGGGGAGAGAGTGCCCTTCATGTAATCAGGTCCGGAAGCTGGGCGCTGCAACTGCAAGACAGTAACCCTACCACCTGGGTTGCACTCAACACCTTCCCAGCCTCCGGCGCAGCAGTCTCTGCCCGTCCACGAAGACAGCATTTGCGTTGTGTCCTTGAAAATTTTGAATTTGAAGCTGAGAAGGGAGGCTCTATCTGCTTCTGAGCAAACAGCCGGAGATGACGACGACACTGAGGATGTAGAACACAGCAGGATTGACAAAAACATGAGCAACGATAGGTTGGAATTGGAAGTACGAACCCATCTCCATCGCCATCTCCATGTGAGGAGGAGGAAGAGGAGGACCGGCATTCTCATTTTGGGGGGAGGAGGAGGATGTCTAAGTCGGAGCATAAAAAATGTGAACAATGATATATGTATTTAAAAGGAAAAAGTGAGAGAATAAGTGAAAGCTGGAAAGCAGGAAAGCAAGCAGTAGCAGCGGAGAGGAGGGTGGAGGAGCTTGAGGAGGGGACTTTGGCCTGCTTGCCGTAGACACTTAGACAGCATGTATGTAATTAATTAATACTTAATAGCTAGCTAGGATGAATGATGAAAAAAATGGAATTACAAAAAGTGAGCGAGAGAGAGAGAGAGAGAATACGCATGTAATAATTTGGTTTGGAGGAGGAGGCATAATATGTCTGAAACTCTCAAGTGTCTGCGTCTCTTATTTATAGTAACCAAAACAAAACAAAAGAGGTGAGGTCGGCTCCCGGGGAGTAAATGGAACTTGTATCTCGCTTCCTCACATGTAATGCAACCGTTTGATGATCACGAGGATCCTTCTCCAGTTTGAACGTTGGAGCGCACTAGATTCAAATTGCGCAACCAAATCAACCAACTTTTTTTTTGTACTTTACAAATTAACCCCTATATTAAAAAATAAAATAAAAATTAGGGAATTAACCCCTCCCCTTCCCTTGTATTTCGTAGCGCAACGCTCGTTATCGTTGCCATCCACAGGTCCCTCGCACAACCTTTTCTTGTGCCATACAAAAGGCCTTATCATTTCTCCTCCTGTCTTTCCATTCCAATTGTAATTAATTTGTGCGGACTCTTCGAACATCGCTTCTCACTTCTCGAGGCAAATGACAATACTTAAAGAGTTTTTTTAATGTAATTCAATCCAATCACATGAGCCAATAATTACAACATGGTGATACACAAAACCGGAGGTTTTGGAACAACTTAAATCCGACCGTGGATTTACATGAAATGTAAATAACACAAGATGTATCGTGGTTCACCCCAAGGTTTGGGCTACGCCCACACTGGTTGTATTGTATTTCTCTGAAAAGTGAGAGAAAGAGCCTCTGTAATATGAGAGGGGATGTGAGAGGGTTTCAGGCCTAAGAGTTGGCCTCCCTCAATTGTGAGAGTGAGGGGTCCTTTTATAGAATAAGGACTCATCACTTATTACATATTTGCCATTTCCTTTATCACATAATTACATTTAAGTCCCCCGAGTATTTGTACGAGATCTAAATACGAGGCCCTAAATATGGTATAAACAGTAGTCCCCCAAGTCTTCAGTCAAGAGAGTCTTTTGGCTGGAGACTTGAAATTCGGTCCATGTGTGGGCCGAAGTAACTAGATGTTGTCTTGAACTGATGTTCGATATGAGGCGGTGCTCAATCTGAAATGATGCCCAACTAGAAGTAGCACATGCTGCGAGGCTGCTCATCTTGTGGCTTATGTTGCCTTGGTTGGCTCGGCTTGTGGCGTTGAAGGTGATGGAGTCCCTTTTATAGAATAAGGGCTCACTCCTCAATACATAAGTGATGGGCTAAAAGTGATGCTCGCGGCGAGACGGTTGCTCAGCTGGCGGCAATGCTCTTTAATGAAAGTGAGAGAGTCCCTTTTATAAAATAAAGGATTGCTCCTCGGTACATGAATAATGGGTTAGGAGTGATGCTCGCGACGAGGCGGTTGCTCAGTAGGCGGCGATGCTCTCTAATGGTGGTGAGGGAGTCCCTTTTATAGAATAAGGGCTCGCTCCTTAATACATAAGTGATGGGTGCTTTCTAACGAAAGTGAGGGAGTTCCTTTTATAGAATAAGAGCTCGTTCCTCATTACATAAATAATGGGCTAAGTCCCTTAAGTATTTTTTATGAGACCCAGTTGAGGCCCAATATATGGTGTATAGTGTAGTCCCCCAAGTCTTCGGTCAATAGAGTTTGTTGGCTGGAGACTTCAAATTAAATCCATGTATGGGCCGAAGTGGCAGTTGTTCGGATGCGGTATTTGTATACCCTGCACTGAAGCTTTGTAGATGAAGCTTTGCAAGTAAAGCTTTGAAGCTAGAGCTCTGTAAATGAAGCTTTTGAAGCTGTTTGACATGAGTGATGCTCATGAATGTTTATGTTGATTGACATGAGTGATGCTCATGAATGTTAACATGAGTGATGCTCATGAATGTTGACATGAATGATGGTCATGAATGTTTATGTATGATTGTCATGAGTGATGTTCATGAATGTTTATGTATGAATGACATGAGTAATGCTCATGTATAATTTGGAGTATTGGGCGTACTTTTGATCACCTGGTTGGTGGCATGAAGGAGAGTACGGGTTGTACCTTTCATCACCTAGTTGGTGGCATGAATGGTTAGTTGCCAAATGATATTAGAGTACGGGTTGTACATTTCATCACCTGGTTGGTGGTAATAGCGGTAGGTTGCAGAATAATTTTGGAGTACTGGGCGTACTTTTGATCACCTGGTTGATGGTAATAGTGGCAGGTTGCCGAATAATTTTGGAGTACTGGACGTACTTTTGATCACCTGGTTGGTGCTATTTTGGGCTTATGGGCCTTCGCCCTCCACAACATGCCAACCCATTTATTTTGGGCTTTGCCGTTTTTTTTTTTACCCTCTGATGGGGTTTATACAGATGTTTCCGAAAGATAAGGAAAATAAATTACATCATTCTGGTGGGGTGTTTATTCCTTGCTTTTGCAGTGTCCCCATGTGCCTCCCTTTTGCTTTCTCATTTCTTTTCTGCTTTTGTTTTTTGCTTTTGTTTCTGTTTCCCACTGCACCTCTGTCTTTTGCTTTTGTGCCGCAGCTCACTTGATTGTTTTTCTTTCTGCTTTCTTCTTCTGCCTTTCTTGGTATCTCCATCAGCATCTGCTGAAGGTTTGGAGGACGTTCGGACCCGCATCGTAAAGTTTGATGCAGCTGACGTTGAGGGACTGGAGGAGGACTGCCACTTGCGACGGAGATGGAAGGTTGTTGGTTATTTGTCCATAGTTGATTCCGAAGCTCAAGCTCTGGACTTTGAGACTTGAATTTGTCGAAGTTGATAACTTTGTCCATGACATCTTGGCCAAAAGAAGAAGAAGAAGGAGCGGACAGACGCGTCATCTGCGTCGCCTGAGCTTCCTTTCCAAAACTCATGTTCGCCATTGACGGCCCTCTCTGCTCCTCCACAGAGAACCCATGTGGGCCCCAATCCTTCCCGCTCTCGTAAACCACCCTCAAAACCAAGCTCGGATTAAGAGCCAGTGACAACCCAAGCAAGTTCCTCGCTGTGAAAATCCCCAAAAAGTTGGCCATTTTTGCAAAAACAAAGAAATTGGAGGACCGAGAAACAAACCAGAGTGAATGAGCGAGTGGATGTGAAGAACTCAAACACTGAAGGGATGATTTATAGCAGAACCCAAATGATGAAAACCAAGTTTAATCGCCAGGTGGACGGTGAAGATTGAAGCTTTGGCTCAGACATCCCGGATTACCAGGGTTGCGCTTCAAATCAAACAGAAGAGAAATCAACAACGAATGATGGTTTTGAAGATTTGGGAGGACTCTGAAAACTTTAATAAAACTCGCGGGCTTCAATGCTCTTCCCAGATGATTAGTGTTGGATGGTTTATCTTCGGAAGATCAGACAACTTCATGTCCTTGTGTAATGCTTGAATCAATTCTTTCCTCTCTTGAAGATGTTCTGAACACATCACCTCAATAAAATCATTGAGAAAACAAGGGGGACATTCTTAACAGGCATGTAAAAAGAGATCTTCATCAAGTCCCTAACATGCTGAGGCTTTTGGGGCAACAAAACATTCATGGCCTCTTCCACGCTTTTCACCTGAAACATCCCATTCTCCATATCATTTTCTTCCATGCACACTCCAGCGCAGCACAGACGGAGTCGCCACCGCCACCGTCAGCTCCTTCTTCGTCAACGCTCCCATGGTTCTGCTATCTATGCTCTGTCGGGTTCTCACCCCGAGACGGAGAGGAGGAAGAGGTGAAGGACTTGGAGCGAGATCGGGAGCGTGTCGAAGGGCACGAAGGTCTAGAGCCAACACGGGTTGCTGCTGTTGCTGTTTGGACCTGGCGCCGCCGCTCTGGGAGTGGTTGGGGAAGTCCATGGTGCTTCGACAGCGAAGACGGCGCGGCGTGCTTGAGGAGGAGAAGAAGGTCGACGACCATCGCCTCGTCGTTCATGGCGAGCTTGACCCACCGTCTTGACCGTCGTCAGCAAGGGAACTCGTAGAGTTGTCACTATCAGTTTTTTTTTTTTTTTTTTTTTTTTTTTGCTCTCTCCTCTCTTTCTCTCTAGAAGCTGATAGATATACTCAAACAAAGCTCTATCTCCTCTCTTTTGTTGTGCCCTTTTGGTCAGTTCTACCACACTATCTCAGAGGTTGCTTTGTTAGGAGACCTCCATTTATGAGACAGATTCTGATTATGGCTCTAGAATTTAGAATTTGGAGTGGATTGGTGGACGTGGAGAGAGAGAGAGCTCTGTGTCTGTGTCTCTGTGTAGGTTTTGCAGATCCACGACGGAGGTGAAAAATTGAGGGAGAACCGACATAGCTTTTCGTGTCGATTTCCACAGACGGCGTCAAATGTTGATGCACAAAACCGGAGGTCTTGGAACAACGTAAATCCGACCGTGAATCTGCATGAAATGTAAATAACACAAGATGTATCGTGGTTTACCCCAAGGTTTGGGCTACGTCCACACTGGTTGTATTGTCTTTCTCTGAGAAGTGAGGGAGAGAGCCTCTGTAATATGAGAGGGGATGTGAGAGGGTTTCAGGCCTAAGAGTTGGCTTCCCTCAATTGTGAGGGTGAGGGGTCCTTTTATAGAATAAAGACTCCTCACTTATTACATATTTGCCCTTTCCTTTATCACATAATTACATTTAAGTCCCCCGAGTATTTGTATGAGATCTAAATACGAGGCCCTAAATATGGTATAAACACAACACATAACACATGTTCTCTTTTTTTAATCTTTAAGACTCACTCAATAACACGATACTAATATAACATATTCTTTATTTATTTTTTTTTAACATGAGTAATATGTGCCTTGAATTATTATTATTATTATTATTATTGAGGCAAAAAAACTAGCATGAGTTAACCAAACATGTTAGACGAGAGAACCCTATTTTTTTTGTAACGCTTCCAAGTCAAAGCTCGAATGCATTACAAGATTAGCATTGATCGATCAGGTTATCTTTCAATATCAAGTCTCAATTAATTATTGCCAACTAAACTGGAAAAGAAATTAACCACTCAATTGCATCTCTTTTAATTAAATGGTATGAAATGACAATCTTGAATATAATCAACATTAAAAAAAATTAATTAGAAAATTAAAAAGGGTTCTGACTACTGATGATGATGATGGTGATAATTAAAAAGAAGTGGACGAGAGGATGGTTCAGATTGAGCTAATTATATTAACTCCTAGAGCTTGCTTAACTGTTGATTGCTCATGATTATTTACTTTTCCTAATTTGGAAGGAAGACTAGTGTACCTTTGCCTATCGGTTCCATATGTGATGCTTGTTTATACTACACTTACCATATTTTCATACTATATTTGTATAACCTCTCTAGTAGAAGTAGGATTCACCAACATATGTAGGTTTCATCTCTATTAGAAAGGTTTACAACATATATAGTATAAAAGCAAGAATAGCATTTTTGGTCATGAAAATGCGTTTGCAAAATTTTTGTAGTTACTGAGACAAATGTTTTTGAGTAGCACGTCATATACGTATATTTGTGTGTAATTATGTAATATTAGTTAGAAAGTAGTTGAACATTCGGAGAAATTTGTCAAACTATCGGTCCTCAATTTTGACTTATTTTGTTCCATTGTATTAACTTGTGTGCTCTCTCTCTCTCTCTTAACTTTTTAAAGACTCAAATTCAAGTTTCATGTCAATACTAGATAAAATGTTGGAATTTGCCAGTATAAATTAATGCCTCATGAGCTGTGGACACATCAAAAGTAAAAACATAGTGGATTGTCTTGATAAGTAGATAAATAGAGTATTATCATCAATTCATTGCACTTCGAGTTCAAACTATTTTCGATTCGTATACTTTAGATGAACTTTGGTTATAAAAATAAAAAATATCAAAAGTGAATGATGAAACATGAGCTGGATTAGACAGGTTGCGTTGATTGCGCTAGCTTTAGAGTGAAATGATACATCAGACATTCAAAGAAGTGGGTAACAATTAGAGAATTAGACCATAAAATTAAAGTGCAGTAGTAATAAAGCAATCCTTATTCCTTAGTCCTTACTGGAAGTAATGGCTTCAGTATATGGACTACCATCTTCCTTGTTGAGCAAGATCCTCACTCTCCCTATTTGCATGAAATTGCCTACCCACAGAGTTCCAAAACTGGCAGCGGGAATTCTTTTATTTAATTATTGAATATAGATTTAGCTGGACTTCCCTTCTTCTTAGTGTAAAAATATCGATGTATTAAAAAAAATAACTATTGAATGTAGATACGCGGTGGTTAAGCTTGGCGATGGCGATGGATCCTCGGCCTACCTGACAAGGCCCAAGTTGAGGATGCCCCAGGAAGTTTGTGGCCAACTTCTGTCCTTTGCCTTCATGAGGAGCACCCTTGCCCAAGCAATCCATCCTTCCCAAGTCATCCTCTTGTCCCAAGCACTCCTCCATTCCAGCATCCGGGTTAGCCCTCTCTCTGCCTCCCTCTCCGCCTCCTCAAACCTTGCTTCTGTCAAATAAACCTGACCCAACACCACATGCGGCTCCCCAATGACAGGGTTCTTCTCAACACACCTCAACAGCAACTCCTCAGCTCTGTCCTCCTCTCCTTTCTTTCCCTATTTTTGAGACACATCACATACAGCTTCCCAGTTCAATTCCCTTGCAGCCAAATGCTCTTCCACATCCAGAACCCTCGTGCATTTGTCAAACACTGGTGGCACCACCAGCTCGATGTCTTCATCTCTACATTTGTCCACCCCGGCATTCTCATCCCCTCCACTTCCAGCAGCAGCAGTAGCAGTACTAACAGTTTTCTTCTCTTGGATAAACATCTCCTCCTCTCTCACTATCAAATTGTATATTGCAGCCATCCTTGATATGGAATTCATCCAAAGCCCTGGCATGCCATCGCGGGGCCACAGAGCTCCATAATTGTTGCCCCTAAACTCGAGGCGGCCATCTTTGTTATCAAAGAGCTCGTCCTGGAAACCGAAGAGTTGATCACTGAAATCTGCCATGGTCATCAGGACAAACACTGCAACCACCCTCCTCGATACCAACACATCTTCCCCGGTCTTTATGTGCTTCACTGTAACCCCATTTGCGGGAACAAGACTCTGCACCTTGTTCCTCCAACTACAATTCGGGCTTGCAGCCTCCGATTGGTTCTGCAGCTGCTGCAGCGACATCTCTGATTGTTTGAGATGCTCCACGAGATCCACGTCGATGAAGTAGAACAAAAGGTCGTCGTGGATGAGAGGCTGTCTGGGGACAATGCAGAACAAGTAAATCAAGCGTTCCGCAGCCTCCCCGACATGGGCACGAATGACGTCGCGGCCTGTGGAAGGATCAAAGATGGCAAGGTTGACATAGGAATTGGAATAAGCGGAGTGAAAGAGGCCGCAGAGCAGAGGCAGGGGCCTGCCATATCTTGAGAATGCGGTAGATGTCAACGAGGTGTTCGAGAAAGGTGCCGTGCTTGTGCCAGCACTCGCCAGCTCCAACTGAGCGCAGCACGGCCACCAGAGAAGGCATATTTTTGTCAACGGACTCCAGCTCACCCCGGAGGAAGGGGCGGGTCGAGTTCAAGAGGCTTTGGAGGTAGGTGCCGCCGTGGCTGCTCTCCAACGACGGTGTTTGGTTTTTGTTCCTAAAATCTAATTAGTATACTCAAATATAAGAGAGAGAGAGGAGAAAGAAAGGGAGGGAGAGGAGCACAAGAGATAGGAGTAGGATTCTCTCATCTCTTTTTTTCTTTTCCTTCCCTCTTTTCCTATTTGAACGGTAACGATTAAGTCACGTCAATATATTAAATTAATTTTATATAGAAAGAAAAAGATAAAATAAAGAATGTGAGAGGAAGAGAAAGAATCCTAGACCAAAAAATGATGTGTGGTGTGGGAGAGTAGTCCGTGCGAGAGTGCGATCAAAACAGACGAAACAAGTGGGTGGCGGTGGTGGTGGAGGAGAAGACGTAATCAAATGTGGTTATCTGCTTGATTCTGTTGCGAGGATTGAGATAAGGATTTGTTTTGTTTTGTTTGTTATGTCGCAGTCGGGATTTACGCAAAAGGATGTTGACATCCATCCATCCATCCATCTCCAATGCCGATTTAAAGATAACACTCAACCAAACCAAACCAACAAAAAAGTTGCACCAACATGGTCTCGTTTTGTTATGGTTTTCCTCCAATTAAGTTGCACCAACATATTCACAAATTTAAATGGCCTGAGGCCGACCAACCCACCTGCCTTCAAAGGTGGCAAGCAAGCGCCCAAACACTCATTTTCTTCTATTGCCGGCGGCTCTAATGTTTTCTTTTCATGGTAAACAAGAAAACCTATTCATTTGTATATTTCAGGGGCAAGTCTTACTATATAATAATAAAAACAAAAACAAAGAAAAAGCCTCTCAACATTTTGAAAGTGGTTTGCTCGTCTTGTTGGTTTGGCATTTAGAATTTCCCCGTAAAATGACTCGTACATTATGCACGCACACGCAATGGTTTAGTTATTATTCCTGTTTAACAATGTCATATTCAACAGAAAACTGCAAAGGGGCGTTGCTGATATTACAAACCCAGGAAAAAGAAAAGGTGTTGCTGATATCGTTTTTCATGTGAATGATATACCAGGTAACACAGCGGAGTCGCACCACATCCTACCTGAAGCAGTGTATTTAATTCCCCCCGGACCCTCCGGCAGGAACCATATCTAGAGTCTTCATTATGAAGGTATATATGAAGGCATCTTCTTGAAGCTTCTCAAACCTGCGCCAAACAAGAATTATTACTTCATTACAGATAGTATATGGAAATATTTCAGACTTCAACTATATCTCAAAGGCAATAAAGTTTTTCTGTCTATCTATATAAAACTCTATTTACGGTGAAAAACAGACTCAGACTCTGTTTCAGAAACAATTTCCTTGGGAAAAACATGAATCATTCAAAATGTTCAGAAACATTTACACCCCACACGGCAAAGCAATGCACACAAGTAAAAGGGTAGGGACCTAAAGGTTTATACAAATTAGTCGAATCCAATATAAGTTTAAAAGCTTAAGCTACATAGACATGGAATGTTTGATTAGTTGGCAACAGAGAACCTTAAGAAGAACGTAGTTAATAATAAGAGTTTGACCATACGAACCATGAACACGTGTGAGAAGGTATCTGAACTTAGTTCCAGATTGGGTAAAAGGGTTGTGATGTTCAAGCTCTTGTTACTCCTAGAAATATTTGGGAGTTTCTCTTTACAATAGCCTTGAAGGAGTCTCACTTTACATAAAGCGCTATTACTAATCCCTCACCGTTTTATTTTTTAAGGAGGTTATTTTCATGGATGATATTCTTCAATTCTTGGGGTGAGGTGAGATTTTAAATAAATAAAAACTTAAAAATTCCAGCACAAGTGAATAGCTTTACGCATAATAACAGAAATAATATTACCTCCCTGACTTTGAAAAATGCCCAGCACCAAGTTCACATTTAAACATAATGATGTTTTTATCAGTCTTCTTATCCCTTAGATTTGCCACAAATTTAGCAGGTTCTGAGTACATAACCCGTGGATCTGTTGCAAAAAACCAGTGTTTCAATTGGAGAAATAATACGTCATATATGATATTAGGTGAAGAATACATCTATTGGATATGAAAGTACAATTTGTATCCTTCCTATTATTTAAATCGATAATGCAGATATTGAAATTGCGGAAGCAAAAGTGTTATGATATTATGCCTACCATTTAGACCAGCAGTAACAAGAATGTTCGGATAATTTTGAGCCTTAACCTGTATAAAATAATGCCAAATATAGATTATTAGAGTAAACAAAATGTTTTGGAATGTACTACAATTCATGACCTAGTAATGCGTTTGGGATTTTAGCTAGGGCAGAATTAAAGAGAAAATACATGATTTAAGTTGCATATTCATTTTTGTTGTTTGGATGGGTAGGAAAGAAGTGATGACCAAAATGATGCCAACTTATGGTTATTCTAGCTTAATTGTTATAAATATACTGATTAAAGTAGTACAGCATAGGTTATATTGTCATCTCACGTTATCAACAGGGGAATATGACTTCATGTAAAAGTAGAACTCCTCTTTACGTGGGTCACCCCATTCCTGCAAAAATAAAATTATATCAGTGAATGTAGTTGGTGTCTAAACCCACACCTTGGGAAAATATAGCAGCAACCTGACTGCAGTCGCCAAAAGTAAATTAAGATCGTAAAGACGGGGAAAACGGATATAACTAGGTAGATCTGTAAAACCAACAAATGTATAAAGAAATTTCAAGCAAAGAACCCCAGAACTTATACAATGGAAAAAAGAAAATGGCAATATCAGTAAACTGGTGTTGGAATTTTTTTTTGGAGATGTCTAGAATATAACAACCCAGGCTTATCTCACTACGTGAATCCTAGAATGCCACTACACTTGGTTTTGTGAGATGCCTAGAATGATGTGATAATTCAGACCAAAAAAAAAATTATGTGATGATTAAATTATTATCCACCACAGTGAAAAATAGTAAATACCCAAGATGTGACGATTAAATTGCCGATGTCTAGAATGATGTCAATAAAACTAGATGTTTATCACATGTATTTGATTCATCCTGTTAAAATTTTCAGGGTCAGGATCTGATGAGGAAAGAAAAATACCTCCCACTCTGAAGTTGTAAGGGGGATAGTTGGGTCAAGCATTGTAGTCAGAACATCAACAAAAGGCACTCCAGCAACAGCAGCCTTGAACAAATCAGGCCTCATATTAAGAACAGCACCAATAAGCAATCCACCTGCACTCCTTCCATCAATGCATAATCTTTCTTTGTAGCAATATTTCTTTTCTATCAAATACTCAGCACAAGCAATAAAATCTGTAAAAGTATTTTTCTTCTTCAGCAACTTTCCATTCTCGTACCACTGCCTCCCCATTTCACCACCCCCACGAATATGAGCTATAGCATATATAAAACCCCTATCCAGCAAAGAGAGCCTTGAAGCTTTAAAGCTGGCATCTATACAGACCTATTGACATAATAAAACTCCTGAGTCACTGAGAGAGAAATGAAAACAAGAAACGAACAAAATAAGCCCTCTTCCAAATGGCTAAAAGGATATTGCCTCCTGCAGTATTTTCAATTGTGAGGGCCACTGACAATGTCCAACATACTTGAACAATTTTACCAAATTGTGATTAGAATTAGCCATCATAGGCCAGAAACAAAATTCTATATTTTAATTACTAATCCAACTGGATGATACATAATGCATTAAACAGACAACCTATAAGGTAATAACAAGAAAACTTTCTTAAGATGTCAATTGATTCAGATATTGGAAAAGGAATATCCGCAGAGCAGTAACGTATCAAAAGCACAAAAGTTTCTTTTGTGATGGCTACATGTTTAAAAATGGATCTGGTCATATATTTTTAAGGGCTTCAGATTTCAGTGCTGTACTTTCTAATTGTCCAATTCAAAGCATCTCGCAAAATTTTCTACAAGAAATAAGCTTTTCAGTGTAATCACACGACGATTACAATGTCAGTGAAAAAGAAAATACAAAAAAAAAACTTGCATACGAATTCTTCTGTTACCTCATAAGAGCCATAGCCATAGAGTAGCAATGGATCAGATCCATCAAGTTTTACAATATCCTTCCTATAAACAATTGATATTGGAATCTGAGTACCATCTGGAGCACTAGCCCATTTCCTTTCTGTAACATAATCTGATGCTTCAAAACCTCCCAAAACCTGAGAAACATAAATGACAACACCACCTATCACAAATACACATACACAGGAACCCAAGGCCAGGTAGAGATAGTAAATGGAATAAACGCAAAGCTTACTTTCAAAAAAGTAAAAAATAAATCATTACTATTGCAACAATAAACATGTACATGAAAAGAGAGTTAAAAAGACAAGTATACAAAGGGTTAGGCTCCTAAAATTTAGTATTTGAAGTAATAATAAATACGACTTACCGTTTCAATCTTCTTCAAAACAGAAACACCTGTCTTCATATCATAATCATACACAGAGGGAGGTGTTTTCATGGAGCTATAAGAAAATCGTAAGATGCAGGAAGAAAATTCTGATTCTGATGGATCCACAGAGTATGTGGGATCCAAAAATTTAACAGCTTGACCACCATGAAGGGTTTTAAGTGGTTGTCCAACATCTGGAAGTTGATAGATAGTGACTTTTGGTAGACCCTCTTCACGTTCATATACAACAAGGTGATCACTAAAAAGATGTATATCCTGAATTTTCACACTGAAGAAATTTCTAAATTAGTATGCCTAACTATCAAGGAAAACATGCCTGCTAAGAATAGTAAAGGTAAAAAATATCAGGCCCTGAGAAAAAGTTATAGAAAAGTACGCAAATCCATACGCAACAATTGGACCAGGTGGCATGGAGTAGTGAACAACACATCTAACTCATTCCATTGTCACATCTCTCTTATTCACAGTTAAAACAGCGCATATGTGAGAAAAACAAAAAGCTAGTGAATGGCTCAAGGAAAATTTCCAGTTTCATTTCTGGAAAATGCACTGCAAATCACATGTCGATATATAATTTTTTAATTATCTATATACTTAATTTCAACGGGGAAAATTAGACGTAATATTGATAAAACATAAATCACGTGGTTGCATGTTTTTAAAAATTAAAAAAGACAAGTCCATTCATGAACATTATTAAGGTCCTGCATGCGGAGTAAGGATATAAAAATTTAGTTATCACCTTTCCCTGTGTGGAAGAAGAACTGTAGTTTCAGATGTATTTTCCAATGGACAAGCAATTACTTCAGAATTAAAAAACTGGTTGCTCCTCCTCTTTATAAAAAAATGATTTCCTCGATGGCTAACAAATGTATCAATGCCATCTAGGCGAGGTGTCAGAACCATAAGCCCATCTTCAGGCTTTGAATTATCAAGGTAAAAGTTGAATCTTGTAGTTTTACTTTCGGATGCAACAAACAAGAACTTTTTGCTCTCAGAAGCTTGAAGATCAATTGAAAACATATCATCCAGTTCGTGATAGAGGCAGGAGTCACTTGACTGTTCTGTCCCCAACTTATGTAACCATGCCTATTAAAAAGAAAGCAAGATGTCAGATTAAGCAGTTTACTCACAAAAATAAACAATGGAACAGAATGTATGCACTATTTTTTTCTCCGTGAGGCTGTGAGCCAGACAGGGTTCAAGGTATAACCTCTTGGCTCACTGCATCTGCAGCAAGACAACCAACAAGAAAACAGAATCGAATTCTACAGAGATATAGGAGGATATATCCAACGTTATATTCAGCACTTATCAAGATAAACAATGTCATAAAATGAATTCTCATGGAAAAGCATGGGAATGTGGTCATAGGAGACAATATTGAAACAAAATATCAATGTAAATTATAACAAGTAAACACGGCAGGCAAGCCTCCCAGATAGGATGTACACAACTGGGGTAAGTTGCTTAGTTCTAAATTTCACCGAAACATGAAAAAATTTCAAAATTCAGAAATTGGCTAAATATTTTATCAGGCACGCCAGTCCTTGAGTAATGACACCTCAAAAATCTACCCACAATTATGTTGCAGAACAATTGAAAAAGCAAGTGAAGTATGTGTGTGAAACATAGCATGAGATGAGGAAACAGAGGGCTTAAAGCAGCAGTATCAAACCTTGTCAGGGCGGAGGGTCTCGTCCATTGTAATGTAAACTAAAGCCTCGTTGCCGGCCCATTCAAGATAGGATGTCGTACCAACAAGAGGCAGACCCACAGGAGCACCTGTCTCGGCATCAATGACATAAACTGTATAGATTTCATTTCCTTTGGTGTCTTCTGCATATGCCACCAAATTGTTGTTTGGACTAACCTGAAGAAGGATTAAGAAATGAACATGAAAACACTCCATAAACTGTATTGAGATCGTCATCATATAAACGCATTGTCATGTTGTTGTAATATTGGATTAGGTAGATACCTTAAAAGCAGCAATGCTATAATAGGCATGATTTTTAGCCATAACATTCTCATCGAAGATTACATGCTCCGGAGGAGCATCAGGTCCGGTGGGCATTGTATCATACACAGATACTGGGAGGTCCGCATCACCCTCGCTGCTGGTTTTGGGTATTAAGCGGCGACAATGCTGAACGTACTCCATACCGTTGAGAGTCCTTTGATAGTAATAGTAGGGGCCTTTTCGTTCAGGTGCAGATATATCATCCTCCTTGATCCTCCCCCTAATCTCAGAGTAGAGTTGATCTTCGAATTTCTTATTTCCTAATGTAAGCCAATTAAATTTTAAATTAAAATGGAGAATTGTAGTTATAGTTGAGAAACAAGCAATTAGAGAAGAAACAACAAATTGCATCTGCTAGTTAGGTTTAAAGGTGTGCTGCTGAATGAATTGAAGATCAAATCAAAAATTGAAAATAATCGAATAAAGAAGGAAAAATGCTGGATGCGATGGGGAAAGGTAAGCAATGCAATACTAGTTTAGTTGATACCAGACATGAGGAATTGAGTATAATCGTTTTCTTGTTGAAGGTAAGAGAGGACTTGGGGGTCGGAGCGAGAGTCGTCGCGGAGCCAATAGTAGTTGTCCACTCGGACGTCGCCGAACATCTCCATCTTATGCTCCACCTTCTTCGCCACCGGAGGCCGCTGCATCTCACTCTCACTCATCCTCACTCTTGATGTGGGTTCTGATGACGTGGACGCTCGGACGGAGAAACCTAGAGAGGAACCGGCGCCACCACCAAATGACGACAATACGACTACTGGAAGGTAGACAAGCGGAAGTAGGTTCCCTCTGCGCCACTGCCACTGCTTATGCATTCTCATTACCATTCCCATCTTTCCTATATATATTTTTCTCGACGAAGATTTTTTTTTTTTTTTTTTCACACCTTTTTAGTAAACTAATTATTATCTACTTCTGCCCAATATTTCATAAATTCTCATAAACTCACAAAAAAATGATATAATAATGCAGACATTGAATTTGCAATTTTTTTTTGTTGTTGTTTTTTTTGTTTTTTTTGTTCAGAGGAGGGCAAAGCCTGGCAAGTAAAACAAAAAAGCTAGGCAAGAAGTAGTGGTAGGAGGAGAAACAAAAACATGAAGACCAAGGGATAGACCATGACCCAAGTCAACCATGTGATCAGTTGAGGTATACTTTTCTCTATAGATATGTGTGACTTCGCATTTTTAATTTTTTTCGATGACTTCTTTACAGTCAATAATGAGATTGTAGAGCTAGTGCGAAACCAAAATAGGTTTTTGGATCAAAATAACAGCATCCCAAAATAGGCTTTTGATTTGTCTAGTTTGTTTTTTCAGCCCATACTGAATTTGCGAAAAGAAAAGGAAAGAAAGAGAGAGAGATAGCGGGGCCCTAAATTCGTCACTTCTTCAATTGATTGATTTGGTGATTAGAGCATTTCATTTTTAAAGTAGTCCATTTATCTTCATTTTTAAATGTTGTTCATTGGAGAGGTTCACGTCCTCGTTGAGTTTACATTAAGCTGGATGACCCTTAATTTTCATACGAAAAAAAATCTAATCCATTTTTTTTTGTTTTTAAACTAAAAATTTATTTAATAACAAATTTTAATTTTAATAAAAAAAAAACTACTTTCTCAAAATTTCACTCTTTGAACTTTCATTTTCATTTTTTTTCAAACCTAAAAGTAATTACCAAAAATTTAAAAACAAAATAATTATCAACCGCCTCTTAATTTGGCAGATTATTTATATCATTTCAAGAGCAGAGCTCAAAAGTGAACAAAACTGTCGAATGTGAATTTTCATTCGTCAAACATAACGGTTAAAATGTGTATCCATTCCTAGGAACAAAAATGTATTCGTAAAATGTAGCCGCTAGAGAATTATTTATTAAAAGATTACTTCATCCTCCAGAAGAAATTCACGTCAAGAATAAATGTAAGATGCGAATTGAAATGGGACATACATAGGCATCATAAATATTAAATAACAAAAAGCTAGTTGTAATTTGCGCATTTCTGCATAATACATTAGACATGAATTGCAAAACAGGGCAGACAAGAAACATAACGAAATGTATCGGGCATGGATTAAGAATTGAATAACAATTAGCAACCTAATAAGTAATACACAACCCAAGAATGTAAAATAGTGTGGCTACCAGACAGACCAGATGGAAAACCTACAGTCAAGCAGAAAGGAGATCCACCCCAAAGCAACTGACCGACGTATTCAAGATTCTTCTCTGTTCCAGTACTCTCAACACCTATACCAAGACTTAAAATGATTATACAAATGATGCAGGTAATCACTCCAAAAGATCATAAGAAATAAGGTACTCCTGTCCTCGGTCCTCTCATCTGGTTGTTCTCCTCTGTTTCAGTGAAGAACTTCACCTCTCTCTCCTGTTTCAAACGACAGAACACCAACCATCGTGAACGCAATGGTTTTAAATTCATGTCCAGCCATAAATTCTACTTGATGTAAAAAAAACATACTAAAAACCGTTATTTTCAGGTGCACGCAGCAGCAATTAGACATGGATAGACCCATTATGTTGGTAAATGGGTTTTCATGGGTTATGGACCATTATTTGTCCTTTAGTTCGTGGGTTATAGACCATTTTTTGGCCCAATGCCCATCCCTACTTACTGATTCCACTGTCCAACAAATATTACAAATAATCAAGAAGCGAAAAACTCTTGAGACCAAAATGAAGAGAGCCATGTAGCACAACTAATACAATATGCAATAAATGTCTATAAAGTAAGCCCTCAAAACTAACATGCCCTTAGTTTCTAGCTGAATATTTGATATTAAAAACTGATCTTCACTCCTCTCGGTCACCAAAACAAAAAGCAGCATGGTGCATGGCTTAGAGTTATTTTCATGCCAGGATAACATGAATATGGAATTTTTATTTTTACTTTTAGAAGTTGGACATATCTTATAAATATGTTTGACTGTGAGTTTATAACCTCGCCAAATTAGGCATTGATATCCCGGGCCAAGTATAGCTACTTCAAAAGTTTATATGTTCAAAGTCTAAAAGTTGAGAGATTCTAGAAAATGGCAAATGTCAGCTCTTGGATGTTGGAAAGTCTCTAAGAACCAAGTGTTTCAGACACTAGAAATAATCAATTTAATTATGTGATGTATACAGTGAAGCTGTGAAGGTGACGGAAAGATATCCTAAGTACACATATCATAAAAGTCTGAATCTAAAAGTTTCCATTAAGAAAAAGGCTGTAGGCAAGCCAGTAATCTTTACCATATTGTCATTAAAACTCAAGATAGAAGCCACATTCCCACAGCGATAACAGTAATTAGGTGCAGACCAGACCTGCAAAATTCAACAACCCAACTATTCAATAAAACTTCTACAATATTACGAAAAAAAAAAATCAACAAAAGAGGTTTGGAATCTCACAGTTACAAGGCCTTTATCTTGAAACATGTACTTAAGACCTTCTTGAACAAGTTGGTGTGCTCGACAAACCAGATCTAGATTGTTTATGTGGTTGAACTGCAGAAAACAAAATTCTTAAGCTTTAGTATGTGTGTGATGTGTGTGATGTGTGTGCGTGCGCACGAGCGTGTGCGAGAGAGAGAGAGAGAAAGAGAGAGAGCAAGCAGGGAGAATCCTAGTTAATTAGTAAGATCTTAATACCTCAGAAGTGACTCTGGATCCAAACAGCCAACCTGCTCCACGCGGACTTACTGCCCATGTTTCAATATCTTCAGGATCGCTCCACATGAGATCACAAAATGGCCCCTCATGTGGAATTTCACAATTTCGCTCAATGACCCGTATCTGTTAAACGAAAAGGTATGTACAGTGATGATGATGATGATTCATACAAATGGAAAACCAAAAATAAACAGAACTTCTTTGAAAGCAAGGTCATAGACATGTAGTTCACATGGTAAAGCATGAACCCAGTGATCCAGAATCCAACACTTATGGAGTCACTGCTGCTTTCAATCATTTAACAGTTAAAACGCATAACTACACAATCTAAGAAATTGCAGAATTTCAGCTGTAGCAACACGCATGAAAAACATAAATGCTTATATATATAATATGAACAAAAATAATACAAAAAAAATTACGGTTTACCTGATCAATTGTTCGGATGTCAGGAGAAAGTCCACCATGGACACATAACACCTGGGAAGACAAACCACATAAACATATTTGCCATCAAAAAGTACGCAATCAAAGTTACAAATAGGAATATGCACAGAGACAGAGATAAGAGATATATGCATACTAACACATACATATATATACATAGACACGAGAGAAGGGGAGAGGGAGAGAAGGTTACAGTTCCATCTATAATTGCCGATAGTGTCAGATAGTCAAAAACATCTGTACAATACCGCCAGGCATTAGCATTTCCATACTTCCTCTGGCATTCGTCATAAAAGCCATATACCTAGCAGAGATCAACTTTAATTGATAAGGATTCAACTGACAATGCCAGCAACAAAACTCCATGCACAGACAGTTAAATAAATGCTGCTATGGCAGTAACCTCCTAATCAGGTCCCTCTACTGAACATTTGGATCTAAATTATACATATGCACCTGGACCTCCTATATATTCTAGGAATAAGAAAAATGGAAACACTAATATCTGGGATTTCTTACTCAGATTCATGCAATTCATTTATCAACTCAACCTTTAGCACACAACTCTTGCAATCGACTCCATTATATTAAGCAACCATTACATGCCAAACCAACAAGTCTATTACATTGCAATATTTGAGTATGGTCGGCACAAAAAGTGCTCTAAAGTACCTCTGAATACACTGAACTGCAATTTCATTCCAGCCACCAATAGCTTTAACACAATAATATTCAAAAGAACAAAATGCAAACAAATAAAAACAGCATTGGAACCCTTGCTCCCAATTTTGGTATTCAACAAAACACTAGAGGGTATCGTTAATAATTGTCTCTTCCAAACACTATACAATCTATATAATATCATACCTGGGTAAGTTGCCTGCTCTCATGATTACCACGCAAAAGGGTAATATTAGCTGGATATCTATAGCCACAAGTAAAAGAAGATTACATTAGCTACGAGAAGAAAAACCTAAACATCTCATAAAATTTGAGATTGTCAACAAAGAGAAGTTGAAAGTTAAAGCAATCTCGCATTCCATTCATCATCTCCTGATGTAGATAATAATTAAGAGCTCGTTTGGATGTGCTTTTAAAATAATTGAAAGCGCTTTTGGTGGAAATGTTTTAGAACCAATCCTTAATATAAATGCAAGTAAATCCTGGAAGTGTTTTTCCTAGAAGAAGCACACAATTGGTGCTTCTTGCAAAAAGCACTTGAAGTGCTTTTGGAACCCAAAAATATTTTCTCTAAAAGCACTTTCAGTCATTTTAAAAGCACATCCAAACGAGTCCTAAAACTATCTAATTTTTATAAGAACAAAACAGCAGTAAAAAGTACGCTTCCAAAACTCTTAAGAAAACAAAGATCTAAAAAGAAATGGACCATGAACCTAAAAACATAAGCAAAGAAACAGGAACCATTAATAAAGAGCTGCATTCTGATTTAAAAAACTAAAAAAAAGTAACGCAAAAGAAAATCCATCCCTAAACTCTTAAGAGATCAAAACCCATACAGATGTTTAGAAGCAAACCCTCTCCCCCCACTAATCCACATCATCACCCTCACATTGTCAAATATCCTTCTATTCTTCTCCCCCCAAATTACCCAAAAAACAGCCATCACCGTGTTGGGTTTTTGGCTCAAAATTAGGATGATGCAATAAATTAGGTTTGTGTTACCTATTTGGTTTTGGTGTCCTATTTGGGTTTGATTTTGACTTCTTAGTTAGTTTCCTTGGTGGAGAGATTTTGTTAATTACCTATTTGATTAGAATTTGGATTTATTTCCTATTAGGATTTCTATTGTAACCTAAGTCCTATGCACTATAAATAGGATCTTAGGGTTAGTGTATTTTGTGTGGCTCATTAGTGTGGCAATTTGGTGAGAGTCAATTTGTGAGTTTGTCAGTTTGTGAGCAATTTGGGAGAATCTTCTCCGTTAGTTTTGGGTTCTCTACTCGTTTGGTTTAGGGTTTGTAATTTGTGGGATTTGGGTTGTGAGAGTTTAAACACTCTTTTGTAATCTCCGTTTGTTTAGTGAAACTCCTTGCCGTGCTTCACCCGTGGAGTAGGCTTTACGCCGAACCCCGTAAATCTCGTGTTAGTTTGAGATTGTTTGTTTTAGCTTTCAACTACGACGTTGATATTGGTACTTTGTTAGAATTTGCTTCCGTTTGCGCATAAAAGTACAACAAGTGGTATCAAAGCCCAGGTTTTGACTTGGGCTTTGCTTGGCAGTCACTATGAAGCCTTCTGTGTCATCGGTGAAAGTTGATAATGAAAAGTTCGACGGCAATGACTTTGGTATTTGGCAATTGAAGATGCGTGCTTTGTTAGTTCAACAAGGGCTTTTGAAAACGCTAATGGGTGTGAAGGCTTTGCCGGATTCGTGGACTGATGAAGAAAAAGAAGACGTTATGGAACGGGCACTTGGAGCAATCCTGCTGACTTTATCGAATGAAGTTTTGCGTGAAGTTGGTAGCATCAAATTTACACTGGAGTTGTGGATAAAATTGGAGAGCTTGTATGTGACCAAATCCCTTGCTAAACGGTTGTATTTGAAGAAAAGTTTGCATACTCTTCGTATGGATGAAGGTATGTCAATTCATAAGCATGTTGATGAATTCAATAAACTTATGATGGATTTGAAAAGTGTGGACAACCAAATTAGTGATGAGGATTATGCGATAACTCTGTTGTGTTCTTTATCTCCTTCGTATGAACACTTTGTCGATACCATACTATTTGGTAGAGAAAGTCTTAGTTTGGAAGATGTTAAAGTTGCTTTGAATTCTAAAGAGCTAAAGAATAAAGTGTCTAACACACAAGATGGAGCTTTGGTAGTTCAAGGAAAGAATAAGGAAAGGAGCAAACTTGGAAGGAACACTTGTAGCTATTGTTATAAGGAAGGTCATTGGAAAGTAGATTGCCCTAAACTCAAGGGCAAAAAGAAGTTTGATAAGTCTTTTGCTAGTGTTGATGCAAACTTAGCAGAAGATCGTTGTTCTGAACTCCTCTAAGGGTTATGTGAAGAGGTGAGCTTGGTACTCAAGCTCTTTGGGTGGAGTGCAATTCGTACTTTTTGTTCGTATGTTCAAGTTTTTGCTTGGATTTTGTTTCGTATTTGTTAGTTTCCATAATGGAATTTGTTGGAGAAGGCGTTGGAGGAAATTTCAAGTTTGAAGACTTTTGGATTTTTTGAGTCTAGGTGGAGATCAGTTTCGAAAGAATTTGGTGCACGTTTGCGTTTGTATTTTGGTATCCCAAATTTGGAAGTTTGCTAATTTCTCGCCGAGGTGGAGATTGTTGGGTTTTTGGCTAAAAATTAGGATAAGGTCGTACCCAGTGCACAAGGCTCCCGCTTTACGCAGGGTCTGGGAGAGGTGAATGTCGGCTAGCCTTACCCCCATTTATGGAGAGGCTGCTCCCAAGTCTCGAACCCGAGACCTACCGCTCATGGGCGAAGGCACTTGCCATCGCACCAAGTGATATCTATTTGGTTTTGGTGTCCTATTTGGGTTTGGTTTTGACTTCTTAGTTAGTTTCCTTGGTGGAGAGATTTTGTTAATTACCTATTTGATTAAGATTTGGATTTATTTCCAATTAGGATTCCTATTGTAACCTAAGTCCTATGCACTATAAATAGGACCTTAGGGTTAGTGTATTTTGTGTGGCTCATTCGTGTGGCAATTTGGTGAGAGTCAATTTGTGAGTTTGTAAGTTAGAGAGCAATTTAGGAGAATCTCCTCCGTTAGTTTTGGGTTCTCTACTCATTTGGTTTAGGGTTTGTAATTTGTGGGATTTGGGTTGTGAGAGTTTAAACACTCTTTTGTAATCTCCGTTTGTTTAGTGAAATTCCTTGCCGTGCTTCGCCCGTGGAGTAGGCTTTACGCCGAACCACGTAAATCTCGTGTTAGTTTGAGATTGTTTGTTTTAGCTTTCACCTACGACGTTAATATTGGTACTTTGTTAGAATTTGCTTCCGTTTGCGCATAAAAGTACAACACACCGCACATCTTCTCAGACCTATACGCTTCTTCCTCCCACCAAAAAAGCAAGATGATAACCAGAGAGAAGAGAGAAGAGAGGAGAGAGAGGAGAGATTAGAAAGAACAGAAAAGAGAGAGAATTAAAAAGGTAGAATGCATACAACAATTTAGCCTTTCATAACGAAACAGACCAACATTTCAGAGTGGGTACCTTGGTGCAATGAACCCAACTGTAAACTCCAAATTGTATTCGTTCTACAGGTTAAATTTATAAAACATAATCCCGTAAGTGATAGCTTCCAAGACTCTTTCTTATTACTGAAATTATCCATTTAGTACTGACCCAAATGATAACTAAACCATACACGGCATATCATCCATTTAGTACTGACCCAAATGATAACTAAACCATACACGGCATATCATAGGGCTGCAATGCACATCAAAGGCATAATTATATGGTGCACAAGTACCAAAACGCTAAGTAGCGTGCATGGCTGCAAATAGTAATTTGAAAAGTAAAGACCTCATTATTAAAACACATTCTTCCAAACAAAAGTCTAAAATATTTGTACCTCGCCTTAAGAAGCAAAAGGATAGTGAAAACTTCAAGGCTATTGTATCCTCGATCAACAAAATCGCCCTGCAAACAAGCTAGGAATATTAAACACCACCAGAAGACAACCAAACAATATTTTTATGATGACGTGCAGAGATTTTATCAAATTTAATAACAAAAAAAATACAAATCATACCATAAATATGTAATTTGTCTCTGGTACATGGCCTCCAGTCTGGAAAAGTTTCATTAGGTCGTGGAATTGGCCATGAATATCGCCACAAACAGTGACCGGACTGTTTACAGGTTGCACATTGGACTCCTCAATAAGAATCTCTTTTACCTGTGATAGTTACAATGACAAACAAGGGCAACAAAAATTACAAAACTCCTCTAGATAAGGAAAACCTGAAACTACTACTCATGGGACTATTTATATTAATCCATAAGCAGATCATCATCACCAACTAAAAACATAGACAATTAGAAAATAGCAAAGTAAATAACCTACACAGCCACAGGAATGTTTCTACATGGCACTTCGAAGAATAATATTGCGCTAACCATTTTCAATAACTAGCTTAACATGTACGTGTATTATTGTATGAGCCCGTCATAAGTTACCTCCCTCTCAGGACAATTGTGTGGGACCCACTGTTATATGGTGAGACTCGCATGACGTGAGAGGGAAGTCAGAATTGACAGGCTCAAATGAAACTTCACGGTTTTGCTGGATGTGGACAAAAGTAATACGCTCTCCAACCGCTGCACATATTTATGTAGCAGACAGTCCCGTACAAAATTTTGAAAAACCAACTTTATCTACTGAGTGCATATCACAAGTAACACTAGACTTCCAAACTAGGTATTTCAGGTTTTGGATTCGGTAGCCAAAAGCAGTTCTTTTTGCCAATCAAGTAATTGACGTGTAATGAAAAAAAAGATTGAGTAAACTATGGTGAGCATGATCAAGAGTGTTGATAACGTTAAGCATTGAGTAATGAACTGTAACATACTCTCTGTGACATGCAAGGGCAACCCTAAACATATGCAGGCAGTGAGTAGGGGGGGAACCAAAAAAAAGAAAGAGAAAGATGGTTTCTTTCTACTTTTAATCAAAGGGGTATGTATTGAATCTTGAAGCCCATCAGTCTATTAGCTACTCAAGCTCAATCACCGGTTAGTCAAAGATCGTTTGTGAACAAAAATTGAGTGAACAAGCTACATAGAAATCGGATGCCCAAATTGATCGAGAAATCAAACGTATTAGACAAAGCGATTACAAAAACCAATTTGAATTTAACAGCGACCAACAGGCTTAGATATGTGCAAAAACCCTAGATGTAGAAATGTAGATAAAGGAAAGAAAGAGATAGAGATACGGACGTATTCGCATAGGAGTTGAAGCTCGTCCTCCAGAAGATGCTGTCCTTCCTTCACCTTTGAGATCCACTGGTCCAAATCCATCTCTCTTCTTCTTCTTCTTCTCTCTGTTTAGGGTTTTCAGCAACAAACCCAAACGAGAGATGAAAACTACGAAATTACACGTGCTGCGCCTGCGTGTGTTGCCACTTACGCATTTACCAAATCGGATGGGACTGTCCTTTTAAAAATAAAAAATAAAAAATAAAAACAGTTTTGCTAACCACTCTAAAGTACATTGTATACTCACCATACATTCTGATACACCAAATCGTCATTTTGTTTAACTTAGTTAAATTTTTTCAAAATTATAAAAGTAGCATTTAATGTGAAAGGTAACTAGACTTAGGTAAAAAATACACATGGTAAATAATTGGGTAAATTACATAGTAGCCTCTCAGGTTTGAGGTCTATTGCAATCTTATACAACATTTTTAAAACATTTCACTTTCATACCTCAAGTACTATTTTATTTCAATTTCATACAACCGTTACATTTTCCATCCATGGATCTGTTAAATCCTAACGTACGTAGCTGCCACATATATGCCACGTGGCTGCCAAATGTTTGTCTTGTCACGTAGCAAATAAAATAATTTTTTAATTTTTTTTTAAAAAACCTGTCTACCACTTCTTCTTTTTTTTCTCTCTTCCTTCTTCTTATTTTGGGTTCAGTCCCTTTTTTTTTTTTTTTTCTTCTTCTTCTTCCTCCTCCTCCTCCTCCTCCTCCTCCTCCTCCTCCTCCTCCTCCTCCTCCTCCTCCTCTTCTTCTTCTTCTTCCTCCTTCTTCTTCTGGGTTATAGGGTTCGATCATTTTTTTTTCTTCTTCTTCTTCCTCCTCCTCCTCTTTCTTCTTCTCTTCCTCCTCTTTCTTCTTCTCTTCTAGGTTCGGTCCCTTTCTTTTTTCTTTTTTTTCTTTTTTTTTTTCTTCTTCTTCTTTCTCCTCCTCCTCTTTCTTCTTCTCTTCCTCCTCTTTCTTCTTATCTTCTGGGTCCAGTCCCTTTCTTTTTTTCTTTTTTTCTTCTTCTTCTTCTTCTTCTTCTTCTTCTTCCTCCTCTTTCTTCTTCTCTTCTTCTTCTTCATCCTTCTTCTTCTGGGTTCGGTCCCTTTCTTTCTTTCTTTCTATTTTTTTCTTCTTCTTCTTCTTCTTCTTCTTCCTCCTCCTCCTCTTTCTTCTTCTCTTCTTCTTCTTCCTCCTTCTTCTTCTGGGTTGCAGGGGTTCGGTCCCTTTTTTTTTTTTTTTTTTTCAATTTCAGGTTTTTTTTAAAAAAATAAAAAAAATATTTTATTTGCCACGTGGCAGATATTTGGCAGCCACATGGCATATATGTGGCAGCCACGTCAGCATTTAACAGATCCATGGATGGAAAATGTAACGGTTGTATGAAATTGAAATAAAATAGTACTTGAGGTATGAAAGTGAAATGTTTTAAAGATGTTGTATAAGATTGCAAATAGACCTCAAACCTGAGGGGCTACTATGTAATTTACCCTAAATAATTAGATGTATAGTAAACATACACCTTAGTTATGTGGTAAGCAAAAATGCTCCCAAAAAGACAATGTTTTATACTTCAATCTTTTTTTGTTAAACTTTTAACCGGAGATTATTAAAAAATAAATTTAGGATAATTTTTAGAGTTAAAAATTTAGATTTTAACCCAGAAACAATTTTTTTACTCTAACTCTTCTCACTTAAACTTTTAACCTGATATTATTAAAGAATAAATTTAAGATAAAGTTTTTCTTAAAGTAACTTTTTAAATAAAAAATTATGTAGTTTATCCTAATTTAATTTTATGAACATTTTAGTATAAACTCGAGAAACACTATGAAAGAATATGAACCCCATGAAATAAAAAAAAATCAATTATTTTTTAATTTGGACCGTTATAAATATAAAACTAAAAAAAAATACACATGTATGATCTACCAACCCACAAACCTAGGGGAATTCTAGCTTAAGTTTGTCAAAAATGAGTTTTGGGTTAAAACTCGTACCTGCCCCAAGGGTTGTAGCATATTGGGGTAATTTTAGAATCTAAAATTTGAGTTTTACTCTAACACTATGTTTGGATAAAGGAAATAAACTTGGAATTTGGATAAAATCAGAATTTAAAAATTTTCATACACCAATTCCCTTGTTTTAATTCATAAATGTAGAAATTTAGAATTTCCGCGTGGAAAAAAACTTGGAATTTGAGACCTCCAAATTTCAAGTTTAAATTCCATGTAAGTATGTGTCATTTTCCAATTTATATGATTGAGAGTTTGAAAATAACTTCATTTATTTATTTATACTTTTTCTTCTCAAAAAAAAAAAGAGTTTGAAAATAACAAATTTTATATTCAATTCAATTGTTCTTTTAGGTTTACCAAACAATAAAACTCACAAATTCTAGAAAATAAAATCTCGTCATTTCAATTTCCACCATTTTAAAATTTCTTATTAATCTTAAACGAATTTTTAAAGAGAACTATTATTGGCACTTTAAAATTTTCATTTGGCACTCATCACAACTGTATTTTACTTTCTAAATATATAAAGTTTTGAATGCTAAATGAGAATTTTGGAGTGCTAATAACAATACTCTTTTTAAAATCCCTTCACAAATTCACTTGTTCTCACGTCAATACTTGTTTCTGGAACTACTGCACTGGTTCAACGAATTTTTCCATATTTTGGTTGAGCAGGAGTGGCAATATGCTTGTCGCCTATTCAAGATCATATTTAGCAGCTAGGGAAGGGAGAAACGGCTCTCTTTTTCCTCAGCAATGAAGAACAAAGCAAAAGCTATCTACGTCACTAACTAAAAGCACTGCAAATTGATTCATTCTTAAAAAGGAAATTTCAGATGTTTCTATGCACTTTTTGTCAACTTCACTAATTTGTAAGAATGGTAAGAGTTATATTGGCGTGGAAAACCCAATTTAACAAGTGAAGTTGAATATTAACCTTCATTATTGCAACATTTGTATCAATTCCATCCACCTTCACTTGTTCCACTGTTGCCCGTGCAGCTTCAGCCCTCCCTGTGTCCAGCACTGACTGCTTCACTGCCATTGAACAAGGGATTAATCTCACCAACACAAACATCTCCCACTATTATTGCTTTTCCATCAAGATCTACATCTTTTTGTAATAAAAATCCAAGTTGAGTAAGTGCTATAAGTGAAACTGGAGAAATTTTTGGCTGCCGTTTTGCATGCGGACTCCCAGAAACATCACGTAGGGCAGCACTGGAATTCAAAAGAAACAAGCGACTCGACAAAGTTTTCAAAATCAAGTCCCCCCCTGGAAGACTTTCAGCAAGGTTAAAAAGCAAGTAAGGTTTTATAACGGGATGAAAAGAAGTGGGAGGCGTCTCTAACTGCACGATATCGGATGATGCCAAGAATAGCTCTTGCCAGTAGTATTGATTTCTTAGTTTCTTTAAGATTATTTTTCCGAATGAAATTCTGTGCACGCAAGATCTCAAGACAAATATCCAACCAATAGTCCCGGCGAGAATTGCCTTTAAACTCAGGAAACTCCAAATATCCAATCTTTATTTATCTCTGGAAATAATTTATAAAAGAATCAAATAAAAAAATTGAGTCAGCTCGCGACCGTAGAGTAAAACAAGTTCCATATAGGCTACATGAGGTGTATCACATACACAGATGTTGACTTGTACATAATGGCTTTGTCGAAAAGCCGAGCACCCAATGGTCTGCTTCATATCGGTTGCCAGATAGTACTTGACAGCTTTTTCATACAAACCAACTCCCAATGATTCAAAGTACAGTGTAGAATTGGTCAGTGTCAACCGTCCTAGATAAACAAAGATTGGATGAGTCACACCTTCCAGTTTTATAAGGCAATTTAATTTTGATATATAACAAAACGAAGCCTTCTACAATTGAGATCATGATCTGAATTAGTGATGCCTGTTCAGAGGGATCATTTTCCTGTAAATCCTAGGAATCTAGCAATCGTGACCGTTCATCGTACATCATACGATTAGTTTTCGTTAGGTACTATTTATATTTAATTTTAAATTTTAAATTTTGAAATGATTTTTTACTGCACGATGTACGATGAACGGTTACGATCATAAGATTCTTACGATCCTCAGGAAAAGATCTGGCGAGGATCCTTTTCCTGTTTAGAGAAGTTTGCAGGAAAATAGCATAAAGTAGGGGTGCAACTCGGGCGGGTTTGAAGGTCAACCAACCCTAACCCAATTTTTACAATTCGGGCTCGGGTTCAGGTTGGGTATTAATCAAGTTCGGGTTGAATTGGATTCAGGTTGGACATGGGCGGGTTTGGGTTGCCCAACTTTTTCAAAATTAAATTTCAATCCCGCAAATTGTATCCGTTATAAAGTTAAACTAAATATGAATGTTTCAACCATGCAAAGTTTGAATTAAAATACAATATGAATGTCCCAACCCGAGTTTTCTTCCTCAATGAGTTCTTCCACTTCATTCACTCTTGAGACATTTGGACTTTGAGATAAACCGGTATCCAATGCTTGTATGTTCTCTAATAAATAAAATTGATAAAGCTTCAAATCTTGAACCTTAACAATTATATCAGTGACCTTTTTACTTTCATAAAATTTGGCATAACACCACTTAACATACTTCAGCTGCAAATTTTCTTGGGCTTTCAGAGAGATGAAGACTTGTAGCCTTGAGACCTAGGACAGAGAGACTGAGTTGCTGTCTTGTATAGCCGCATAATGAAATTGGAGACTAACAACTTAATATATAGCTTTAGGGTTTAGAGGGGTAATTTATTAAAAAATATATATATTAGAAAGTCGGGTTGAATCAGGTTCGTTTCGAACGGGCAAATGATCAATCAAACTCAACCCAATCAATAAATGGGTTGAAATTAGGTTGGGTTTGGACGGATTATAACTAAAAAAAACTCGCTTATTCGGATTTAAAGTCGGGTTGGACATGAACGGGTTCGGGTTGACCAAACCAAAGTTGCACCCCTAGAATAAAGCATCTGCTTAGAATATTTACAAGTTTAAAATTGGGGAAAGCAGAAAGATAAAGATAAAGACATAGAAAGATAAAGATGAAAAAAAAATTAAAGCTGGCCTTGGCCATGAGGGGTTGTAGCAAAAGGACAAGAATTGTTTGCCCCCTTGTTCCTGTGTCCTCGTGTTTTGTGTGGTCACGGTTAAGTCACGTTAACATTTTATATTGTTTTTTAATAGAGATAATAAGACAAAAATGAATAGTAATATAAAATGTTGACGTGGTTTAACCGTGACCACACAAACAGGAAGACATGAGAGGGCACGGGAACAAGGAGGGTAGACAATCCTTGTCTATAGCAAAATCACTCGTAGAAAATCCTCCCACCAATAATATTTTCCAGAAGGTTCTTGTCTTATCATATAATTAGTAGACCATTCCAGAAGGTTCTTCTCTTATCATATAATTAGTAAACCATTCTCCAAATTGAATTATTAGCTCTAAAGTTTTGGCAAAAACTGAATTTACTAATGCAAGATCCACCTTCCCGAATACAATCACTTAACAGGCCACAGAGACATGCCTATATGTTGCAGCACCGGTTGAGTGGGAACTGTACCATCAACATCAGGGACAATTTCTCCTTGTGTAAGCTGAAGGTTTCCAATGGACTAGTTCAGTGTTTTTTGAAGCCTTAATAACGATAAATTTTTTATTGTGACAGAACATGGATCCATGTGTTTTTATATAAGTAGTGGAAAATTTTACTTTTTAAGTTATTAACCTTTTAACACACATATTCCACAATTTATATATTGACATGTGATGTACCACATTGTGTGACGGTCACACTGAAAAATCTCTCCTTAATAACCCTGCAGAAGAGCCACTAATAGACAAAATTGATATCATCAAGTGCATGTAAGGTTAAACGAAAGGAAACAATAACAAGGCACACACATGCACACACATTTTTACTTATATCCGATGCTGCATCCAACACACTATATGCATTTTCACTAGATCTCACAACCATAACCACTGGATCCGAGTGCACACCTGCACGTGCATGTGTATGTGTGTGCTTTCGACTAACCTAACAATCTAACCAAAGCTAGAATTATGGAGGAGAAATGAGATATTTTCTCTTCTATCAGAGTGGAATACTTGTCCACTTCAAAATTTCATCTTTTAATTAAAAAGAAATCACGGAGGGGAAATGGATAATGCAATTTGATAGGATTTTAGGAATCTATGCAAATAGGTTAAAATCACACAAAATACTTACAAGAGAACAAGGTAATTGTAGTATAAGCGGCTCAAATAAGGTCGTTTTCCGCATGAATTATTTAAAACAATTTATGAAAAAACCGTAATCCTAGTTAATTATTTGAGAGTAAAGATTGGAAAGGGTTGATTTTGAATTTAAAAGTAATAAAAACGAATATCTACTAATTAGTAAAACACTAATTGTCAACTAAAATCCTATAAAATTACAAGTTTAACCCTCTAATTAAAACATAACATGAATAAGAAATATGGGGCATAAATGTAATTTCACACAACCAAATTTTACTGTTTTTTTTTTCAAAGCCTCACCTACCTGTAATCTTAACATATCTCTAATTATAAATAAAAAATAAAAAATAAAAACTTATCACTCCCACATTCTCTATCACTCTTTTCTTCTATTTCAAAAACAAAAACAAAAATTTTTCTCACACACTTTGTGTGTGCCCATATACTAGTTTTAATAAAAGTAATTTAGGGAAAGCAACTAATAACCAATTAAAAAGGAAACAAATCAAAGAGAAAAGATTTTGAGAAACAAATTTGGAAAAACACTAGGATTCCACCGTCACCTTAACAATCCTACGTAGTTATTCTAATTCCTTATGAATTACACATGCATATTTTGAAGGTTAGGTTTTCCTAAAGTATGCCCTACTTGGAAGTTGGAACCCCTAACATAGAACGTATATCTAACATGCAACCCGTCTGTGACGTCCATGTCGAATGTGAACATGTAAGACTCGTTAAGTTTGTGAAAACCTTTTGAAAAACCATATAACTCCTAAGATGTGTCGTCTATCCTAAGTAGTTATACATGTTAACCACAAGAAGCCTTAGTCAATTTTAGGGGCAGCTTTCCTCCAAAATTGCATCAAATTACTTTTCTAAATATCTTAATGGTTGCGAATCACTAAGACAAATATATAGTTTAAAGCACAATGATTAACAATCCAAAACTTGCATGCATAAATTCATAAGAAAATTAAAAAGAGACTACATATTCTTGCTAAGGATTATGACCTCACCCTAGCAAAAAAGATTAGTTACGCATATTCACAATTAAAATATAAGTCTTGTATTAAACTAGAAAAAGAATGAAAACACCTGAAAATATAAGTCTTGAAATCTCTAAGTTTTAGCCAAAATCTTCTTCTCAAATCTTGTGTACGTAGAAGAGAGACCCTAAGTCTGCCAAAAGGCTTATTTATACTACTCTAAATAAAACCCTCCTAGTAAAAGGTCTTAGAATAAGACTAGGAAGTTCAATAAATTGAAATAAAATAGGAAATATAATCCTAAATTGACTTGGTAAATTCATCTAGAAATCTGCACAACCACGTTGTGGACCCAAATCAGCTCTAAAACTGGCCCAAAATAACTGGATTTAAAGCTTGAACTATTCTGAACACTTATCCAGAAGGCCACGAACCCATATGAGGTCATCTTGGGCTCCAAAAACGCAATTTAAGCCCAAAAATGTCACTTTCCAACAACGCGCACTGTTTTTTTATTTAATCGTCAGAAAATAACCGCTCGATAGAAAAATCCCAAATTTTGACACGAACAAGCTAAGAGACGCACAAACGTCCTCCAATTTGAATCACTTCAAAATTCGTCCGTCTGATCATGTTTTGCTCCAGGAAAAGTCCAATGTCTTATATTGAAAATATAAAACAAAATATCAAAATTCTACCAAAATAATTACCAAATTATACTAAGAATAAGATAAAATATATAATATAATATTAACTCATCACATTTCTTACTATCCACGTACACACCAAATTCATATCATCACACCAGGTGAACTGCATGCATGGGCCGACCCCAATGATTGCACCATAGGATATGTATCAGTTTGTGCAAACATATTTTCTAAACCGTTTACGTGTATAGCATTTTTCTTTCATAGAAGAATAACACGCGTGGGCGAGGCAGCAACAGCGGATAGCCACTCTGTTGTACTTTGTTTCCAGAGAGAGTAGAGAGTAGAGAGACGAGGAAGGAGCGAGGAAGGAGAATGTACACGTTAATGTACATTTTTATCTTTGTATTTAAGGGATATTTAATAGAAAAATCATATTTTGATTAAATTTGCTAATGAATTTTAAATCCGAACTTTTTTACCACTGAAGTTATTTTCCGATTACCTTACCATACCGTTTATCATATTAGGGCAAAAAAAAATCTGTTGTTGTAAAATAGTGGGTATGTTTGCCCACATGTATATAGTAACTCTTTCACAAGTTTAATAGTGTCATTTGTTTGTTTCCTATGAGGTTGCTCTATAAATAGAGCACTACATTTGATCAAATTAGACTTGGAAGAGAAAAACAATTAATAGCAATAATATACATTACTCTCTCTACAACAGTTTATGTTGGTATAATATTTTGCAACTGTTTCGCTCATGTGGTTTTCTCTCTAAATTTTACCTATTTATAACATCACTTTGTTAAACGAAAAAAATTGAAAAATCACTTTAACCACACCCACCACGGCCAGAGTTGCAATTTTCGAAAGAATAAGGTTGCGGGCCTGGCTCCGAGCGGCAAGCGAAGTGAAGGGACTTGCTCATGGCTTTTGCTTCTGCGACTTGCTTTTCTTCCCAACTCGAACTGAAACTGCTTCCCCGCGGCCTCGCCGCCAACAGTCCCCTATTGGTATTTCCTTCTTATAATAGTCGTCGTTTCAGACCTCTCAGTCCGACACTCAAAGCAAGCAGACCCTTTTCCGGCGTTGTATCGGCTGCGGCGAAGGGTAATTCGCATTCGAATTCAAATTCCGTTGGAATCAAAACCAGTAAAGCAGCAGCGGAAGAAGAGGAAGTAGTGGAAGAGGTGGAAGAGGATTTACCGTGGATTCAGGAGAAGGCCTTGGACGTGGTAGAGTTCACGGGCTCCGTCACACAGGCGATTCCTGGACCCAGAGTGGGCACCAGCTCTCTCCCTTGGATTCTGGCTCTCCCTCTCACCTATGCCGGTCTCACTTTCGTCATTGCCCTTGTCAAGACCATCAAAAAGTTTTCTTCCCCTCGACATAAACGCAAGAAACTGGTCAATTGTCTTCTTCGTCTTCTTCATCTTCTTATTATTTTCCTGTCCACTGGTTATTGGGGTTTAGGGTTTAGGAAGTAAATTAATGGTGGTTAATTTGGTATTTTCTAATTGCTTTCGTCTTAATTGATTCATTGTCTAATGATGACAAACAAACAGGTGAATAAAAATGCTATGCTATGCAAATCAATAGACGAATTGTTTCAGAGGGGTGCAGATGAAGTCAAACCCGATGCCTTGCACCAGCTTGTGCAGAAGGTGACATATCTTCTACTATTACATATGCAATTCAGATGCAGTGTCATAATTTGCCATATCATGATTACACTTTTGTCAACTGCTGAACCAAGCAATTGCGTTTGTTGTCTTATTCTTCAAAATTATTTATTCATTCAATTCGATTGATGGTTTTTCTGGGGAAGCACTTTCAAGTTCAGCTGTATATCTCTTCTTACATTGATAAATTGTTTATCCAATGAATGAGTACTGCGTCCTTCTATTAATTTTCATTTGTGTTACACTTTGCCACTTTGAGTTTGATAACAACTGCTTAATAATTTCTAGACTGGTTTTAGCATGGAGGAAATTTTGCGAAAGTACATTCGGTATACTTTGAATGAAAAACTATTCAACCCAGACGTGGTTTCCAACTTAATTCAGCTCAGAAAAGCTTCAATGTTCGATGATTCTCAAGTTGCTGAAATTCTGAATGAAATTTCAAGAAGAATTGTACGAGACAAGGGTAAGCTGACTCATCGAAGAACTGCTCTCATAACTTGTATGGTCTAATTACATAATATCGCCTTTTCCATGGGAAAATATATAATCTGATGAGGACATGTTGGGAAAGTAAACCACTCCCTCCTACCTATGAGTTACCAAAGATGGATGCTCCTAGTGCGCTCCAATAGCGCTTTTTCTACCAATACTACTCTATTGATGACGTTATCTCTTTGCCATTTTATCTTCTTTATTTGTTGTTGTCCATCTTGTTAGTGTCGTACTGGTTTTTTTTCATCCATGGATTTCCAAAATACATTCAACTAATTGACTGTTTAACCTTTTAACAAAATCATACCATAAAAAGTTGGAGAAATTCCTTCCAAGACTTTGCTATCAGTTGCTGACAACGTGTTTTCAACTTCCAGGCCCAGTTGTAATGGATGTTTCAGGCTACACTGAAAGAGGTTTCAAGAGAAAATTAGCTGTTCAATCCCTTTTTGGAAAGGTTTTCTATCTGTCAGAGGTAAGGGACTGAACACTCAAAATTATGAGCTTGACATACTCTTTGTATATTTCAGTTTTTCTCACCTTTTCTTTTTTCTTTTTTTGTCTCTAGAAATCTTACTCGTATGGTCACATGATAGTTATATTGTGGTAATCTTCCAGTTATGGTTATGTCCAGTCAGACATCGTGGAAACCTACCTCGTGATAAGAGAAAAATATTGCACTTATTTTGTTTAAGTTCCCAAATACGGCCTTACCAATTTTTGCACATTGGAGAAATTCTGGTTGCGTGACTGGTATACTGTGATGAGAGGGCTGTCTGGAAAAATTTTCTGCCCTCAAATGCTCCTTGGAGTGGTCAAACATGTTTTGTGAGAAGCATGAGGATGGCTGAAACATGTGACACTGCTCTAGTGATTGAATATGAATTGTGGGCACAGAAATGGGTCATTTTGGTACCATAGCCTCAAGATTCTGAACTTTTGCTGAAGCATGATGTGAGTTAGTGTTTGGCCTGGAAATTTATAGATTAAATTGGCTGCATCGGTAGAACTCAAATTTATACAAGAGCAGAAAAGTTTTCTGAGAAATCTGCGGATAATCACAAAAAAAGCTCCATTGTTCTTGAGGCATTTTATGATGATTTTGTTTGTTACATCTTGGTTATTTTGTAAATTATGTACCCTTAGTTTGGTATGTTAATTATTTTCATGGAAAATTAGGGTTTTTAGAGTTTAGTATGTCAATAACCTTCATGGGAAATTTTTGCAGCTTCCAGAGTTCTGTTCGAGGGATAGCTCCTTAATTGTCAAAGAAATATTTGGCGTTACTGAGTAGGCCTCTATCCCTAATCTTCAGCTCTTTGAATTCTTGTAAAAGAATGAGGGAAAAAGAAATGTCCATTCCATTGTGATCCGAACAAAACTTTACGATTGCTGTTTTCAGCGCTAATAACTAATGTTTTTTTCTCTTTTCATTTTCTCTTGTTCCCAGTGAAGATGCGGATAAGTTACGGATACATACACTTTCTGAAGCAGGGGATATAGATTCGTTAGAAAAGATGGTTGATGGTTCAGATTCAGATGATTCTGGTCACGGCTCTCCTTGATTCACATGCACCGTATCCACGTCGTTTGGCACGGAAAAGAAAAGTGAAGGAGGAGGACGGAGCCTCAAGGCGCGCCTTATAAACGTAAATCTCTTTGGTTTCATGATCATGTGGAATTCAAAATCCAAATTTTGTCACAGAGTTATGTTTGAACTTCACTTTTAAATGTGATACTATTGGATTTATGTACTTGGAAATTACTTATATATGTGGGGACGGAGTAATATAAGGTGGCGACGTACAAGTTGCTTGGGCACACCGTCTGTTTTGTTGTTCCATGACCAGGTCAGTTGTTGCCTTTTTTTCACATTATAATTTTGAGACTGAGACCGCATCATCGACCTGCAGTCCAACTTCGTCGAGTCTACCGTAATCTCTACCGTCCATAATGGCTGATGGGAGTCCATCTGTGAAAGACAAAGAAAATGCCATGCAATACCAGTGACGCCGAACGTTAAAGCTTCGATGGTGGATACAACTCTTACCAGCAATGTATCAAACAAGTTTGAAGGTCATTTGGGTTAAATGAACTTTCACCTTCTATTCTTTTTTTTTTTTGACATTTCAAGTTTCGAATCATGGACTAGCCTATTGATATTCTTCTTATTCTTACCCACCTACGTTACTAGGCTAACTCAGACTCAGTAACTCCTAATGAGTCCATGCTAGCTACATTCAAATATTGGTAATTTTTTAATTTTGTACTTTGCCGTGCAGTTGTAAATTTGGTGATTAAGGGCTCATAGTTTCCTGACAAGTGAAAGGGGGATCGTTGTTTACTCAAATTTCCACTTTAGGCCTTTTTATTGGTTTGTATAATATGGATTTTCATATTGTACGTGTATGGTTTATATCTATAAGCTCTTTGTATATAAAGAGAGAAGACAAATTTAATGAAACATTCATAATACCAAAAAATCTTACTCCCTTTTTACAACTATTAAAATGAACAATTTTATTAAATAAGAGAAAATTAGTAAAAGAGTCGAAACAAAAACAACACCACGTGGAGGGAGTTACTAACCATTTCTTTTTAACTCTTTTTATAATCATAAATTGTAAAATTAAGGTTTTTCTTCAAATAAAATCAAAATATCCAAAAAATAATAAATTTCAATTAAAAAAGAGAAAATTAATAAAGTTATATTATTAAGCCACAAGGTTTATGGATAATTTTCTTATAATGACAAAATTTCGGGACCTTTGCTTACAAAGTTATGAAAAATAGTATTTATACTGATGACAAGATAGTAAATTAGATAGGTCAAGTGAATTACGAATTTTATTTTAGTTTTTATATAACAATATATATTTTCACATCACAACTGGAAATAATTAGTAGGAATAGCAAGTGCAACGGCCCCTGCCAAACCAAATGGACGCATGACGGCAGTTACAAGGGTGAGGCTGAGCACAGTTACAAGAACATTGGACTGGAATGCGCCTTGAGGTACTAACAAGCTCTCCCTCCTCCTTCACAGTTCACACCTTCACCCTCGCACCTGGACCTTGTATTTGCAATTGCAGTTGAAGAGTCGTAAGTCCAAACTCCTAAACCCCTGGATTGGATTGGATTGGATTGTTGGGTTGTAGAAATCTAGATATTCTAGACAGGAAATTGAGGAAGAATTGAAGACGATGATGATTCAGCTGCAATCCCAAGTTTCATCATCATCATCATGCCCAGTGGGCCCAATCTCATTTGAGGTTCCGAAAGGCCGGATGTCTGCCTTGAATGTACGATCAGGAGGACGACGACGAGGAATACGATGTAAGGCGGTGGCGGTGGGAATGGGGCCTTACACGGGGAGAGACCCAGATGCGAAGAAGGCGGAATGGCTAAGGCAGAAAGCCCCCCAGGGACACAAGTACGGGGAGGTCAAGGAGTCCTTGTCCCGTCTGAATCTCAAGACGGTGTGCGAGGAGGCCCAGTGCCCTAACATCGGCGAATGTTGGAATGGAGGTGGCGATGGCATTTCCACTGCCACCATCATGCTCCTCGGAGACACCTGCACCCGCGGCTGTCGCTTCTGTGCCGTCAAGACCAGCCGGACTCCTCCACCTCCCGATCCCATGGAGCCTCTCCACACTGCCACCGCCGTTGCCAGCTGGGGCGTCGATTATATTGTTTTAACCAGTGTTGATCGCGATGACCTGGCCGATGGTGGAAGCGGACATTTTGCTCGCACCGTCCAAGCCCTCAAGGTTGGTTGGTTTGCTAATTAATCAGCTTGCTTGCTTTAGTTTCACTACTTTGATTGGTTGAATGCATTATATGTCTGATGATCTGGCTTTTAACGTAAGACTCTCATAAGAGCATAGAGTAATGCGAAACAGACAACTTCTTTCTTTTAGAATAACAATAATAATAATCATCTCTTAATTGCTTGATTGACTTATTGATTGTTGTACTTCTTCTTCATTCATCAATACAATATACAATACAAGGTTTACATACTCTCTTCGCTCTGTAGACTCTCAAGCCTGACATCATGGTTGAGTGTTTAACTTCCGACTTTCGCGGTGACTTGACGGCTGTACACACTCTGCTTTACTCTGGACTTGATGTTTTTGCACACAACATTGAGACCGTCAAACGCCTCCAGCGAATTGTCAGAGACCCTCGCGCTGGGTAAGCTAGCTGCACTCCCCCTTATCTTCATTTATCTCTTTTCCTAAAGTCTTTCGGTTATGTATTTCGTAATTCGTAGTGAAGTGCACGTGTTGTCCGACTTGGATGGTTGCACCATATGACATGCTTTTGTGCGAACATATAATATAAGGGTAATGCTAAGTAAACCAAAATTTTAAACCATGTGTCACCAATAGGAAATAAGCACGTTAATCAACACTTAGGTAATAATTCAATCATCAACGACCTCATCATTTAGTTTACAAAATTTGATTTAAAAATTGGCATTACCTATTATATAAATCATTTGCATGCATACCATCTTTCCCTCCTAAAATCATGTTTGGAACTATGGCTTGACACATATGGGCTATGCATGCTCCAAGTTTAAGTTAACATTCAACGATAGAAAATGCACCTAGGGTTAAACTTTCATGTACTTTAGGTAACAGTTCCATATCATAAAGGTAAGTCACACAAATGATAGCCAAAAGGGACCATAACAATACTTGTCGAGGCTTCATATGTATTTGTTGTATACTAGGAAATGAAGTCAATGGCCTGGAGAAGTTTGCTTAATGTGGTAATGCAGGTATGAGCAAAGCTTATCTGTTCTAAGACATGCAAAGCAAAGCAAGAAGGGGATGATAACAAAAACTTCTATAATGTTGGGCCTGGGAGAAACAGACAATGAGTTGAAGGAAACCATGGCTGATTTAAGGGCTATAGATGTTGATATATTGACACTTGGACAATATTTACAGGTTGGTTAAACCAGCATAGCTTTCATGTATTTAGCTTTGGCTATTTTCATGCAAATACGTTGGAACTTACAGACTGTAAGGCTGGTGTCATTGTGTTTGAGTGTCCAAGGTTGGACTTGGATTTTTGACAGTCTATTCTTGTTGTATGCTTGAAAAAGGGCTGTAATCTGGCCCATGGTAATTTTTATTTTCCATAAGCAATCCGCTTCTATTGTTTCTGAGGCAAACATCAGATGAGACTAAGTTACATTCCAGTAGAATTTGGTGATAAAGATTTTGATTTTAAATTGCTTAAATTGCTGCAGCCAACTCCATTACATTTGACTGTCAAAGAATATGTCGCCCCTGAGAAATTCGTTTTCTGGAAGGAATATGGGGAGTCTATTGGATTTCGTTATGTAGCCAGTGGCCCCTTGGTAAGATGAAATTAACGTCAGGTTTACAGATGTTGTGGATTATCTTTCGTTGCTATTCTTGATTGAATGCAGTTATCTAGTTTACCATTCTTGATGAAAAAAATCTTTGCATCCATTAATTTTTCAGGTCCGGTCCTCGTATAGGGCAGGGGAACTGTTTGTTAAAACAATGGTCAGGGAAATGGCTAACAGCTCTACTGGCGTACCTCAGTAACTTATGGACTTCAATATGGATGGCTACTTTGCAATGAGCTGATAACCATAAATTGTTAGAGGGTCTGAATTTCCAAGGTTTGCCATATATATAAATTTTGGATCAATTGAGAATGTTGATGTGCCGCAATCATTTGTTTATTAATCATAGTTTACTTTGGCATTCCAGTTGCGAACACGGGTGTGTCGGAACGAGGATTTTCCCATCTTTCTGTTAACATTTCATTTCAAATTAGGAGAGGAAATAGAGTTACGTTGGTTGCAAACTTGCAATTTCAAGTGGATGGACTAGTACGATGGTAGCTGCTTTGATGAACATTTGCAGTTGCTTTTGCTTTAAATAAATATGGATAATATTGAATCAATGATAGGTTTTTGGGCCAATGATTTGCATGTTATTTTTTCAAAATGTTTGATTGAAAACCTTATTTTCTTCGAGTGGAGCTTATATTTATGAGTCAAGGGCAGGACATGATGAGAGCAGCAAAGCAACCTAACCTTTTCGTTTTTTTTATTAGCAGTAGCAAATTTTTTCATTCTGAACCAAAAGGAGAAGGCAAGGCACATTTGATTTGAGTCATCCGTCTTGTTGTATCATGACATGTTGTCTAAGAATTTGAAAAATAAAAAACTTAACTCAGTAAATTACAAGTACATAGGAGCACACTGTTGCGATAACCAAAAAATATGTATAAGTTTTATTAGTAAGACATGTTATGTTGCGGCTTTGTGTCCTATTTTCTTGTTTTGGTCAAAATATATACTGTGTTTTCAATGAAAGGATTAAAGAATTTTTTGGGTTGTTTCAAAGTATTCAGTAGTTTAATTTTTTAACCATTTAAAAATTAAGATGCAACAATTGCAATCCTTGAGCACCTCAAGAATTTTGCGCGTCCATTACTGCAAGGGACACTGTCTTTTGGGTGGTGACTGACTGTCGGCATTTCAAAGTTCTGGACATCTATTTTGCCTGCCTGCTGTCTGCCTCCTTATTTGCCAATTGCCAAAAGCTGATTATTTGTTTGCTTATTTATTTTTAATTTTTGGTTAAAATATAAAAAAAAATTACAGCCTAGATATCAATAATAACAATAATAATATTGAATATCTCTTGGTTAAAAGAGGAAGAACGTTACTATGTAATACTTAGAAAATAGTAACAAATCCAAGCAATAATTTCTTTATTTTTTTTTGTCAGACATATCGCCCTTTATGTTAAATTTAATAGACCTTAATCTTAAAAATAATTCGAAAGAAAGTGCAACTCTTGTTTTGAATACCATAATTTATATTTCTACTTCAGAAAAAATAATAGTTTGATAAGCAGTGTATTAACTTTGTTTTTTTTTTTTTAACAAATCAAATTATCTATATTAAAAAAAAGAATGAATAAGCCTTCATCTTTGACGATAATCAAAGTCTTATTTTAGATATACTACAAAATCTCTTTTGTTTAACGATGAGTGCTTTTATTCAATGAGATAATGAAAAAGAAAATGAAAAAGAAAGATGCTGGTAAGATTCTCATATTTCTCATGGTGTCATGGTGAGACCGATCTGATGGGTTGAATATTTTTACTTTTAATTTTACTTTTAGCCTTATGTTAGTTAAACAGTAAAAGAGAGAGCGCAGTGGGTTGGTAAAGGGTTGGTGGTTCCCAAATTCCTATCAGGTGCAACGTCTAGTCCAGTCATAGTCCACTGGTTTCTTTCTTACTGCTACTCTCTAGTGTCTAGGTTAATACCAAGCACACCAGCTACTCCCGCTGCCAGGTCGCCGCCACGAGCAACGCTTGATAAGTAAATTGGTAAGCTACTTCTCTCTTTCTTCTCATTTTTATATGAATTTGAAGGCTGATATCTGCGAGAGAAGTGCTACGTTTGTTTAGTTTCAAATTTCTAATTTCTAATCAATCTCAGCTCAGAATCGAATCGAATCGGAAGATCAATCATCATCATCATCACCGATCAAGGATCTATCTATCTGATCTAGCCGAGAACAGAAGAAAAGAAAATCAATCAAATTCAAGTTTCAAAGAATGGCCAACATAGACATAGAAGGAATACTCAAGGAGCTCCCCAACGACGGCCGCATCCCCAAGACCAAGATCGTCTGCACCCTCGGCCCCTCTTCCCGCTCGGTCCCCATGGTCGAGAAGCTTCTCAGGGCTGGCATGAACGTCGCCCGCTTCAACTTCTCTCACGGCACCCACGACTACCACCAGGAGACCCTCGACAATCTCCGCACTGCCATGCACAACACTCAGATCCTCTGCGCCGTGATGCTTGATACAAAGGTCCCTATCTATCCCTCTTTTTCCTCATTAATTTCTCAATTTCTCTTTCCTATACATACACACTTCTGCAGCTACACATAAACATATATATATATATATATATATATATGTATATGTATACCCTCACTTTCCTTTGTAATTTTCATCCTACTCTTGTTTTTTTGTTTGTTTGTTTGTTTTGGTTTTCCTGCTTTGCTTTTTAGCGAATTACTTGAATGAATGAAGGAATAAGTAAATAAGTAGCTTTGTCTTATTGTCTCTGTCTGTGTTATTCACCATTAGTCTTAATTATCGTCGTCTTAGTTATTAGCCAATGCAACTCTTGTGTTTGTCCTATTTATTATATGATACTTTTTTCATAAATCAAATGATATGAATATGGTCAAATGGATTATCCAAACTAGGGTGTATTCTTGTAAATTGTCTCATACATGACTTTTATCAAGAGGACAAGTAGTACATTTCCTATTAACTAGGAGAGATATGTTCCTGTAAATTGCCCCATACATGAATATGAATACGAATAATTATCACCTAGGCCTCTGTCCCATGTTTCTGAGAGAAATAACACTGAGAGAAATAACACTGAGAGAAATAACACTGGGAATAGTCTTGGTCATTATTACAACAGAAAGACTTGCTACAAGATGAAGTTTGCGCCTCTACAAAAATATATATAACTGTTAGAAAGCAAACTACTACATTATGGTATCGGAGCATGAGATCCTAAGTTCAATTTCTTGCAATCACAATCCTCTCAATATCAAGTTGAGTCCACAAGCTGGCTCTACCGGTGGAAAGAGCCTACATATGACAGGAAGTGTAAGAATATTAAAATTGTTAATCCACATTCTAACAAACTCTAACAACAATTAAAGATGGTCTGGTCTACAATAATGTTTCACTTTTCTATTATTGAACTGCGCGCTTGTTACTTTCATTTCTTTCCTACCATGCTGGTAGTTACAATAATGTTACACTCTAATCAGATAATACAATTTGAACTCAAGGGATGATTTCATGATGTTGTTTGCAAAACATTCTCTTTTTGTTATGCGACTTATGAACATGGCTACTAATACTAGAATTGTTTACCCATGAAAGTTCCATCTCCTTTTCGTAGGGGCCTGAGATTCGGACTGGATTCCTCAAGGGTGGAAAACCGATTCAACTTAAGGAAGGGCAGGAAATTACTATTACTACTGATTACAGCATCAAGGGGGATGCAGAGATGATTTCCATGAGCTACAAGAAGCTTGCTGTGGATTTGAAGCCTAGAAATACCATTTTATGTGCAGATGGCACCATTACTCTCACTGTATTATCTTGTGATCCAGCAGCTGGTACAGTTAGGTGCCGCTGTGAGAACACTGCAATGCTGGGTGAAAGAAAAAATGTCAATCTTCCTGGTGTTGTGGTGGATCTTCCCACACTGACGGAGAAGGATAAGGAAGATATTCTCGAATGGGGCGTGCCCAACAAGATTGATATGATTGCTCTTTCATTTGTACGCAAGGGATCAGATCTTGTTAATGTCCGTAAAGTTCTTGGACCCCATGCCAAGAACATACAATTGATGTCAAAGGTATGCACCAGTACCCTCGCTTTCAATGTTTGATCGTACCAGCATTGATGTCGTAAGATGATTCATAGCTTTACTATTTTGGTTTTGATGTTTAATTGTTTTTTTTAATTAATTAACCAGTTAAAGTTTGCTGTGGTTTCTATAGGTTGAAAACCAGGAGGGAGTTATCAACTTTGACGAGATATTGCGAGAGACAGATTCATTCATGGTTGCCCGTGGTGATCTTGGAATGGAAATCCCAGTTGAGAAAATTTTTCTGGCACAAAAGATGATGATATATAAGTGTAATCTTGTGGGCAAGCCTGTGGTCACTGCCACTCAGATGCTTGAATCCATGATCAAGTCTCCTCGGCCAACCCGTGCTGAAGCCACAGATGTAGCTAATGCTGTCCTTGATGGCACTGATTGTGTCATGCTTAGTGGTGAGAGTGCAGCTGGGTCCTATCCAGAACTTGCTGTGAAAATTATGGCTCGTATATGTATTGAGGCAGAATCTTCCCTTGATTACAGGGCAATCTTTAAGGAGATGATAAAGTCGACACCCCTTCCAATGAGCCCTTTGGAGAGTCTTGCATCCTCTGCTGTCAGAACAGCCAACAAGGCCAGAGCCAAACTCATTGTTGTGTTGACACGTGGTGGGAGCACAGCCAAATTGGTGGCGAAGTACCGGCCTGCTGTTCCTATCCTGTCGGTGGTGGTTCCAGTTCTGACCACAGACTCATTTGATTGGACCTGCAGTGATGAGACTCCGGCAAGGCATAGCCTAATCTACAGGGGGTTGATTCCTCTATTGGCTGAAGGATCTGCCAAAGCTACTGATGCAGAATCCACAGAGGTGATCCTGGAAGCTGCTCTGAAGTCAGCAACAGAGAGGGGATTGTGCACGCCTGGGGATGCTGTGGTGGCACTTCATCGTATTGGAGTCGCCTCTGTTATTAAGATCTGCGTGGTAAAGTGAAACTGAGGTTTGCAGAATACCAACATTTGCACGGTAAGGCAATGTAGCCGAGATGGAGTAATTGCGTTTTGCTTTCTAGCACCTTATTATGTTTTAGCGAGCTCAGAACTGAAAAGTGTCGTTGTTATTTCTTTTCTGAACTATGTGAGAGCTTATGGTACCTCTAGATTTTTATTGCTTTATGCCTCACAGGCTATATGAGCTATTATGAGTGTATGCTTGATTTTGCCCTGGTATAGAAATAAGGCTTGGGAAACCTTTACCACTATGATTGGACTTAGGACCTGTTTGGTACTCTATTTGAATCTAACTTTTTAAACTCAAAAACAATTTTCAAGTTTTAGACCTTAAAAACTTGTTCGGTAGAACTATTTTAAAAAACTGAATTCAAGACTAACTTAAAAATATAGTTTATTATCTAAAAACATAAAAAGTGAGTTTTTAGAGTTTTTAAACTTAAACTTACTCATTTCTTTTCTCATCCTCCTTCCCTCTCACTCCAAATCTCTCTCTCTCTCTCTCTCTCTCTCTCTCTCTCTTTTTACCTTTTTCGTTTCCGTTTCAATCTGCTCTCCTTATTCTCTCGGTTTTTTCTCACTCCTCTTCCTCTCTATGTCGTCCGACCCCTCTCTTCTTTCTCTTTTCTTTAATCATAGATTACTATCTTTCCTCTTCTCTCATCTTTCTTCCTCTCTTGCGACCTCTTTTTAGATCTCTTTGTCTAGTTTAAGTTGTAAGATTTAAAAATTTTAAATCGCAAACCAATCAAGTTTTTGAGTTTAAAAAAATTTGTTTTCAAGAAATATTTTGAGAAATGATAAAAAAAATTCGAATATAATACCATACAAGTCTTTAAAATACCAAATTAAGTATCAAATCAATTGTGAAAACACTACAAGAACACTAGAAAACATAAAATGGGATTTGGACTGACACATTTCCATGAATCATTTCAAAGATTACCCTATAGTCCCTCACCTAAGTGTACCGTTTAGTTTTTTTTGTGGTTGTGGTTGGTCTTGATCATGTTAGGTGTTGGGCCTGTTGGCACATTCTCTCCTGATTGCTGAATAGTCATGTAAAACGGATTAATTAAGGATAAACGGACTTTACATTAATAAGCAAGAGAGATTCCCTTCAAAGCCAAAGTGGAAGATTGTTCAAATTTTCTGCACCAAAAATGAATGTGGTCTCTCAGGGGAAATTTTTCAAGATACTGGGAACACTAACTGAACTGATGTTCCCCACAAATGAAGGCTTGACATGTAGTTGTTTTATTTTTCTCAGGTAAAAATATGCCAACTAGATTTGTTTAGACTAAACTTCCTAAGTTACCCCTAACCTATTGCAAGAGAAAATTCAGAAAATGCTAGCCCCCCACACCCCATGCCATTGACGCAAAGCTCCCATCACAGAGCAACCATCCACCTTCACCACCAGTTGGCAATTTCACCGGCGATTTATTTTACTATTCTTTCTCCTCTTCCTTCTCTTTGTCCCACTCTTACCTCGACATCAACCCGAGGGATGGTCGGCGGCAACTCAAGAGTTGGTGAGTTCGCCAACTTGCCAGCATTTACTTCCTTCACCGGCTTAAGAGAGGAGAGAAAAAGTGGAAGAGAGAGAAAGAAAGAGGAGGTGAGAGAGAGAGAGAGTGGTGAGGAAGAAGGAATGGATGGTGGGTTAGGGTAAGGGGTGCGGCGGCGGAGGTGATGTCTTGTGGGGGAGAAATCTGGGGTTTTATTTTGTTTTTCTTTAATCAAACAAATTCTTTTATGAGAAATAAAATAATGAATGTTAGGGATAAGAAGGGAAATACATCAGAAATGCATTGATTATCTTTTCCCAAAACCAAAATGCATTAACTCAAGAGAGTTTTTTGCCATGTGTGATATGTTAATTAGTGGTGAACATGTGTTAAGTCTTTATTTGTGGGGAACACTAGCTCAGCTAGTGAACATGTGTCAGGTCTTTTATAATGGCCGATGTTTGTTTGGACACTTGGGATTTTTTGTTTAATGCCACAATCAGTGTGCTAGAGAAAATAAAAGAGATAAGATTGTACTCCATATTCTTGTTCTTTCAGGTTTCTTGTCAAGTCTTAATCTTAGAGGCTTAATAAGGTTATCCATCATACTCATTATTGATATAGTGAAAGATTATTGTTGGTACCTCGTAGACGTAGGCACATCTAGGCGAACCACTTTAATTCTTAGTATTGTTGAACTTGGCTATTTTGTTTTCGGTTTTTTCCAATATTGTTCAAATTTTCCCATTCTTAACGCGATAACCATAACAAGTTGTATCAAAGTCTGGTTATCTGATATCTGTTTAGAATGGTGGCTTCGATTAGTACCAAGATGGAACTCACCTCGCTCCAATTAGGTTACGGGGAAATCAAGAATGGAGGATATGTTTTATTGAAGGTGTTAAGAGCAAGTCAACAAGTATGTTTGATGCTTATCGGACCAAAATAAACATGAGGGATGTTTTATGGCAAAGAAATCTATAATTGCCTTTGCCAATGAAGATGGGTACTTCGATCAGGGAGAACCTGGTCAAACAAAGTCTTATCAAGAGGATCTTGGTCACATAGGCGTTCGATCAATGAGAGTCTGGTCATGAGTAGTTCAATCAAGGGGAGCCTCATTATGAGTAGTTCAATAAAAGGAAATGATCATGAGTAATTCAATCAGGGGAAGTGTGGTTATGATTAGTTCGATTAGGGGATTCTGGTTATGACTAGTTTAATTAGAAGGAGCCTGGTTATGAGAAGTTCGATCAATGAGAGTTTGATCAAGAGGAGCAATCCTATTTTGGTATACCTTCCTCATTGTTTAGGGGGAGATTGTTGGGATTTTCTAGCCCATGATGAGTTGTCCTAAGTCTATAAGAATTATAGTTAAAACATCATATCGTAAAACCACGTTCACAAGTATGTATATAGTCATTAATTATATATATCACAAGGAATGTAAAGTCGATAAAGCATGATAATTCATAAAGTGTGAAACCAATTTACTCATAAACGTTTTGTTTATACCATACTTAGGGCCTCCGTATTTAGATCTTGATACTCGGGGGACTTAAATGTAATTATGTAATAAAGGAAGAGACAAATATGTAATAAATGAGGAGCCCTTATTCTATAAAATGACTCCTCACCCTTACAATTATGGGAGGCCAATTCCTAGGCCCTCTCATCCCATCTCAAAGCCTTACTTTCATTACAGAGGCTCTCACACTCTTTCCCTCACAATCCTCTCAGAAATACAATATCAGTGTGGACGTAGCCCAAACATTGGGGTGAACCACGATACATCTTGTGTTATTTACTTTCTTGCAGATTCACAGTCGGATTTACATTGTTCCAAGACCTCTGGTTTTGTGCATCAACATTTGGCGCCGTCTGTGGGAAACGATACAAAAAGTTGTGTTGGTTCTCTTTCATTTTTTCACCTCCGCCGTGAATTTGCAGAAACCCAACACGCACATTCAGAGACACACCTATTCAATCTACAGAGAAAAAGAGAAACTCAGGTGCATCTCTCTTGAATCCGCTGACCAATAGCCTCCAATTCCACAAGCAAATCACAGAGACATACAACACAACCAATTGGGCATTGACCTCCAACTGATCTCAGCCATCCATCATATCTATACTATCAAGGCGATGGCTTCGAGGCCTACAGTAGGAGAAGGTGATAGAGCCAGAGAGAAACAAAGGTTCACGGAGAGCAAGGTCTATACTCGAAAAACTTTCAAAAGCCTAAAAAAGAACAACATCGTCCATACCACCGCCAACACTACCCCTTTTCTCCTTGCCCAACGCCTATGTGACACATTCCCATTCATCACCTCACTCACAGCCTACTCCCGATCACCCTCTATCGTCCGGATCATCTCCCATCTGTGGTCGGGATTGCGCCACGTCAAGATCGTCTGCTGGCATCAAAGAGCTCAATCACCTCTCGGTGCCGACTTCGACCTTTTGTTCTCGGCCTGTCAGTCGCTCTAAGAGCTCGACTTGTCAGAGTTCTACTACTGGACGGATGACCTCTCACCGGTTTCCTTTTGGGTCTTTCAATGTTTCTAATGGGTCGGTGCCGACCAGACCCGAGACAGAGCCAGTCCGAGACATACCCGACCCCGTTGACGAGCACCAGGTTCGATCTAAGCTTGTAGATTGCGACAGAGAGGATATTGTCCACTATTCATCCGATTGTAACCACATCATTGTAGATAAAATTATGTATGATGATCCCGTATGTGTTGCTGCTCGAAATAACGCCAAGACTCTTGTCACTACTTTATGGGTCCATTATGGTTTTGATGTCGGACTCCCCATTGATCCCACTTGCAGAGCATGTCCACCGACCCTCTCAGAGCCCAATCCTGGATTCAGCAGCACGTGCAGCTCCATCTCCCTCAAACCAAAATCACGTGCATCAACGTTGGGAACGAAGTCCTCGACGGCACCGACACACAGCTGTCTTTTCTCGGCCATGGCATTCGAGGGTCAGAGCCCTCCGATGAACTTGGGAGACTCGTACAAGGTTTATGCATGTGGGTCAAAGCCCTCCGTCTGTGTAGCTGCTTCAATTGAATCGTTTCCTAAAACCATAAAGAATTTTCGAGCACTTTGCACATGAGAAAAAGGAACGGAAATGAGTAGGAAGCCTCTTCACTACAAAGGCAGTACATTTCATAGGATGATCCCCAGCTTTATGATATAGGGAGGTGATTTCACTCTCAGTGATGGATGAGGTGGAGAATCAATTTACGATGATAAATTTGCAGATGAAATACAGCATACCGGGCCAGGTATTCTTTCTATGACAAATGTTGGGCCAGACACCAACGGATCACAATTCTTCATTACAACAGTCAAAACCGTAAGTCAGGGTTAGGAGAGATGATCACCCCCAGCACAACTGTGAAGAAATCCACTTTTCTGAGAAAGTAAAAGTGGAATAAAGGAAAAAGAGGAAGAATGAAAGCAATTGGATAAGTATACTGACTTTACACAGATCTCATGGTGAATGTGGGATGGCATTTGCGCAGCTCACCCATGCTTAAACCTGCAGTACAACAGAAAAGCAAAAGAAAAAAAGGAAAAAGAGAAGTGAGAATGGATGGGCATGACCAAAGCAAGTGGGTTTGCAAGCAAAAGATACCTTACAAAACAAGGTGGACAGAAAAGAAGCGGGGAGATCAAGAAAAGCATAAAAAACAAAAGCAGAAAAGAAAAGAGAAAAGAAAAGAGAAAGCAAAAGAGAAAGCAAAAGTAATGAATAAACACCCCACCAGAATGATGTGATTTACTTTTCTTGTTTTTATATGATGTGATTTATTATCTTTTGGAGACATCTGTATAAACCCCGTCATAGGGTAATAAAAAAAATAGCAAAGCCCAAAATAGCACCAACCATGTGATCAAAAGTACGCCCAGTACTCCAAATTATTCGGCTGCTTGTCGCTATTATCACTAACCAGGTGATTAAAAGTACGCCCAGTACTTCAAATTATACATGAGCATTACTCATGTCAATCATACATAAACATTCATGAGCATTACTCATATCAATCATACATAAACATTCATGAGCATCACTCATGTCAACATTCATGAGCATCACTCATGTCAACATTCATGAGCATCACTCATGTCAACATTCATGAGCATCACTCATGTCAACATTCATGAGCATCACTCATGTCAACATCCATGAGCATCACTCATATCAATCAACATAAACATTCATGAGCATCACCCATGTCAATCAGCTTCAAAATGCTTCATGTACATAACTCTAGCTTCAAAAGCTTCGTTTACAAAAGCTCTAGCTTCAAAAGCTTCATTTACAAAAGCTCTAGCTTCAAAAGCTTCGTTTACAAAAGCTCTAGCTTCAAAAGCTTCATTTACAGAGCTCTAGCTTCAAAAGCTTCATTTACAAGAGCTCTAGCTTCAAAAGCTTCATTTACAGGGTTCTAGCTTCAAAAACTTCATTTACAGAGCTCCAGCTTCAAAGCTTCACTTGCAAAGCTTCACCTACAAAGCTTCAGTGCAGGGTATACAAATATCGCCTCCGAACAACCGCCACTTCGGCCCATACATGGATTCAATTTGAAGTCTCCAGCCAACAAACTCTATTGACCGAAGACTTGAGGGACTACATTATATACCATATATTGGGCCTTAACTAGGCCTCATGAAAAATACTTGGGGGACTTTAGCCCATTATTTATGTATTGAGGAGCGAGCCCTTATTCTATAAAAGGGACTCCCTCACTATCATTAGAGAGCATCAACTTTAGCCCATTATTCATGTATTGAGGAGCGAGCCCTTATTCTATAAAAGGGACTCCCTCACCATTATTAGAGAGCATCACCGCTTACTGAGCAACCGGCTCGCCACGAGCATTGACTCTAGCCCATCATTTATGTATTGAGGAGAGAGCCTTTATTCTATAAAAGGGACTCCCTCACCTCCAACGCCACAAGCCGAGACAACCAAGACAACATAAGCCACAAACAGAGCAGCCTCGCAACATGTGCTACTTCTGGTTGAGCATCATTTCGGATTGGGCACCGCCTCATATCAGGTATCAGTCCTAGACGACCTTTAGTTACTTCGGCCCACACATGGACTTAATTTCAAGTCTTCAGCCAAAAGACTCTCTTGATTGAAGACTTGGGGGACTACTGTTTATACCATACTTAGGGCCTCTGTATTTAGATCTCGTACAAATACTTGGGGGACTTAAATGTAATTATGAAATAAAGGAATGAGCAAATATGTAATAAATGAGGAGCCCTTATTTTATAAAAGGACTCTTCACCCTCACAATTAAGGGAGGCCAATTCCTAGGCCCTCTCACCCTCTCTCAAAGCCTCACTCTCATTACAGAGGCTCTCACACTCTCTCCCTCACAATCCTCTCAGAAATACAAAATCAGTGTGGACGTAGCCCAAACATTGGGGTGAACCACGATACATCTTGTGTTATTTACTTTCTTGCAGATTCACGGATTTACATTGTTCTAAGACCTCCGGTTTTATGCATCAACACATTTCATAAAATGTAATCAATAAATCATGATTTTCATGTATGCATTTCTAATAGTAAAATATGCATTTTTGAAGGGGTCTACTCACCTTACATCGTTGGCGAAGAGCCGTGCAAACAAGAGATGATGAAAATGCCATAAACAATTGCACCAATTTCAAGACATGTGGTGGCTGGAGTTGGTCGGAAAATAGCCTAGAAATCACAGTTTCTTGTCAGAATCTGGGTTTAGTTCTCCGAGGTGGTTTCCATGTCGGAGGTCGAGAAACTCGTCGGAGTTCGCTTGGGGACAAAGATGAACAATACCACCATCGCAGCAAGGTTTAAGGTCTCAAGCTAGGTTCCTCACTTGCGGTGGTGAAAGGTGGTGGTGGTTTGTTGTCATGTAGGTGGAGTGGGTGAGTGTGTGTGTGTGGTGCTCAGGGGAAAAGAATGCAGTAAGGGAGAAAGATAGAGAGAGTAAAGTCCGAGAGGGAGTGCTACGGGAGAGGGAAAATGGGCCGGGAACAGGAAATCAGAGGGTGGGCCCCCTTGACACACCAAATAAGGTCAAAGGCAACCAATAAAAAATATCTAGCTCAATTCCAATGAAATTACAAAAATGCCCTCGTTCAAAAAATTCGTAAAATAAATATCGGGACGGGTTGTTACAATCTACCCCCATTAAGAATATATGTATAAAGAAGAAATCAAGTCAGAGTGGTAGCATTAAAGAGAACATGCCACACCGTCGTAAGCGGTTTGCCAGATCTTCTTATCCGTGGTGTGGCTATGAACCCAGTCAAGGCTGTCAAGCATTATCATGGAGGAAGATAGGAAATAATATATGTATAAAGAAGAAATCAAGTCAGAATGATCACGCCAAGCAGTAGTCACAATACTAGATGAAGAAACAGCCAAAACTAACAAAAGTATTATGGAATCTTATCCGTGGTGTGCTATGAACCCAGTCGAGGCTGTTAAGCATCCTCACGGAGGAGGTAATCACCACATATTTGACATGCTACAAAAGTCAGGCGTGACGCTCCTCCAGGGTAGAAGGTGTTGGAAATTTTGAGTAGAATTTCATTGTCCCACATTGCTCACCACCACAAGGTTTCCTCACTTTATAAGGTTTTGTCCTTTATAGAAAGTGATTGGAGTGATAGACCTAAGAGAGTAAAATTGGGCTCACCCTTGGGGTTGGGCTTTGGGGTGTAATAATTAATTGATAATTAATTAATATTATATATATAATTAATATATATTAATTAACTATCAAAAGATGGGCCTTGGGCCTTGGGGCTCTGAAAATTAAATTCTTTAATTAATTATTTTTAATTAATTTCGAATTTAATTAAATTATTTTTTATTTATGAAAATGCTCATCTTTTCAGATGAAGTCTGAGAGCGTATCTGAGAAACAGATGGAGCAATACACCCTTTATGTTGAACAGTCGCCTCCCAAAAACATGTCTGTTGCGAACATACATATGATCACTATATATATATGCATCTGCATGTCATTCAAATCACAGAAAATCATCAATCCTCATATACCAAGCATACTGAGAGTACCACAAACAAATTCGCCAGAAGTCTAGTTTTTCGGTGCTGGAATTCTAACTTAGATTGTTGAAACCTGGTGAAGCAGACGTCCATAGAACTACAAGCACTGAGTAGAGACGGAATTTCTATTTCAAGAAAATTGCGGTACGCAAGCCTTAATCTTCAAGCTGTTTGTTTTATAATTGTGTTTTGTTCATACTCTGTTAATTTTTATATCTGCATTTATTGTTTATTAGCATATATAATTAAATCACAGATTGTTGACTTATATCCAACAATCTTGAAACAAAAATTTTATGGATTAACAATCTGTAAATGTGAATGGCGCTGTGCCAAAATACTCTGAAAAGCCTGAGAAGTTCAAAGGGCTGGACTTCAAGAGATGGCAACAAAAGATTTTGTTCTTCCTGACAACAATGAATCTCGCTCATGTTGTCAAAGAAGAAGCTCCGAAGTCTAATGAGAATCCAATGACGAAAGAGACTGTCATGGCAATTGAAGCTTGGAATCATTCCGAGTTTTGTTGCAGGAATTATATTCTAAATAGTTTGGATGACAATCTCTACGACATTTATTCTCTGTGCAAGACAACAAAGGAATTGTGGGAATCCCTGGAGAAAAAGTATAAGATTGATGATGCTGGTTCAAAGAAATTTGTTATCAATAAGTTTCTCAAATATACAATGGTGGATTCAAAATCTGTTGTCTTTCAGGTCCAAGAAATCCAGAAATTGATCTATGAACTGCACTCCGAGGGATGCGAGATCAATGAGCATTTCCAAGTTGGGGCGATAATTGAAAAATTGCCAACTTCGTGGAATGACTTCAAAATTTATCTCAAACACAAGCGTTGTGAGATGAATATGGAAGATTTGATCCTGAGGTTACTAGTGGAAGAAGACCACAGAAAGACAGACCGTTCTGGAGGGTTTGCTGCCATTGAAGTCAATGCAAATTATGTTGAGGGAGGAAACTCCAAGGCCAAGCCGAAGAATAATAAGGCTCATAAAACCAAGCAGTTTATACAATCTGCCCTTGCTCCCAAAGGCAAGAATCTGAAAAAGATTAAGGGCGCATGCTATGTGTGTGGCAAATCTGGTCATAAGGCACAAGATTGTTATCATCGCAATGATGGAAATCATGCCAACGGAAACAACAATAACCATGCTAACATGGCAACCACCAATGGAGAATTGGCTGATGTTGTATCCGTGGTCAACATGGTCTCAAATGTCAGTGAATGGCTGTTGGATACTGGTGCTACTAAGCACATCTGCGCTGACAGAAATCTATTCACTGAATACCATCATGCTGCCCATGGAGAAAAGCTGTATATGGGCAATTCTGCCTCATCTGCGTTGATGGCAAAGGCAAAGTGGTACTCAAATTCACATCTAGAAAGAGTCTCACCTTGCTGAATGTGCTGCATGTTCCTGAAATAAGGAGAAACTTGGTTTCTGGACCTATTCTGATTGCTAAGGGTTTTAAACTTGTAATGGAATCCAACAAATGTGTACTTACCAAGGGTGGGATGTTTGTTGGAAATGGTTATGCGGCTGATGGCCTCGTGAAACTCAATGTAATTGCCATTGATGATGCTAATAAAATAAATGCTTCTACTTATATTGTTGAGTCTTCTAATATTTGGCATGCTAGATTAGGACATGTTAATTTTCGTTCCATGCATAAAATGGTTAAATTAGAATTATTACCTAAATTCGAAATTGATTTTAATCATAAGTGTGAAACATGTACTGAATCGAAAATTGCTAGGCAAACGAGAAAGTCAATTCTGGAAAGATCAAATGAATTACTTGGATTAATTCATAGTGATCTTTGTGACTTTAAATCCACACCAACTCGTGGAGGAAAGAATTATTATGTCACTTTTATTGAGGATTGCAGTAAGTATTGCTATGTTTATTTGATTCATAGCAAGGACGAAGCTTTGAATATGTTTAAGACATATATGGCCGAAGTTGAAAATCAACTTGAGAGAAAAATCAAAGCACTTAGATCCGATAGAGGCGGAGAGTATGAGTCTACTGCCTTCTCAGATTTTTGTGCACAACATGGAATTATATATCAAACAACGACTCCATACACACCACAACAAAATGGTGTTGCTGAAATAAAAAATAGAACATTCAAAGATATGATTAATTCCATGTTAAATAGTTCAGGGCTTCCACACAGTTTGTGGAGTGAAGCTTTACTTACTGCAAATACCATATTGAATAAGGTTCCTCTAAAGAAGATTGACGAGTCACCTTATGAACTATGGAAAGGACATAGACCCACTTATCAAACCCTCAAAGTGTGAGGTTGCTTAGCAAAGGTGCAAGTTCCGTTACCAAAAAGAACGAAACTAGGACCTAAAACTATTGATTGTGTATTCATTGGATATGCAAATAATAATGCTGCTTATAGGTTCCTTGTTGTAAAATCTTCGATTTCTGAGATACATGTTAACACTATATTAGAATCAGCGATGCAGAATTCTTTGAGGATATATTTCCTTACAAAGAAAAGGAATCTGGTTCTAATACAAAGAGGGTTCATGATCATAGTCATGATGAAGCCTCTTCTTCTGGTGTCTAAGGAAATGATGTGGAACCAAGAAGAGGAAAAAGAATCAAAGTTTCTAAAAACTTTGGACCAGATTTCATTGCTTTCTTATCTGAGAATGAACCTATAACTTTTAAAGAAGCAATGTCTTCTTCTGAGGATCCTTTATGGAAAGAAGCAATTAAAAGTGAAATGGAATCCATTATGGAAAATAACACATGGGAATTGGTTGATTTACCTCTGGGTAGTAAACCAATTGGTCATAAATGGATTTTCAAGAAGAAACTTAAGGCGGATGGAACCATTGATAAGTTCAAGGCACGTTTAGTAGCTAAAGGTTATCGCCAAAAAGAAGGGTTAGATTATTTCAACACCTATTCTCCAGTTTCTCGCATAACGTCAATTAGGACGTTAATAGCAATTGCGGCTGTATACAACTTTGATATACATCAAATGGATGTATAAATAGCATTTTTAAATGGAGAACTAGATGAAGAAATATACATGGAACAACATGAGGGGTTCGTGCTTAAAGGATAAGAAAGCTAAGTGTGCAAATTAGTTAAGTTATTATATGGACTTAAACAAGCACCAAAACAATGGCACGAGAAATTTGATCATACTTTGTTGACACATGGGTTCAAAATAAATGAATCTGATAAATGTGTCTACATTAAGAGTAATGATAAAACTTGTGTTGTTGTCTGCTTGTATGTGGATGATATGCTCATAATGGGAAGCGATAAAAATGTAATATACAACACAAAGAAAATGTTGAATTCAAGTTTTGACATGAGAGACTTAGGTCAAGCCGATGTCCTTTTAGGAATTCAAATTAAGAGAAATAGTGAAGGATATGTCCTCGCACAATCCCATTATGCAGAAAAAATATTATGAAGGTTTGGTCAGTTTGACTGCAAACCTGCTGCAACTCCTTTTGATGCTGGATGCAAGTTGGAGAAAAATAAAGGCGATGCCATATCTCAACTTGAATATTCTCAAGTAATTGGAAGTCTAATGTACTTGATGAATTCAACTAGGCCCGACTTAGCTTATGCAGTAAGTAGGCTTAGTAAATATACAAGTAATCCGGCATAAGAGCATTGGGATGCTTTAGTAAGAGTGTTAAGGTATTTGAAAAATACATTTGACTACGGATTACACTACACAAAGTATCCTCCTATTGTAGAAGGCTTCAGTGATGCCAATTGGATTTCTGACACTACATAATCCAAGTCGACAAGTAGATATGTTTTTACCTTGGGAGGTGCAGCAATATCTTGGAAATCCTCTAAATAGAAATGTATAGCTCGGTCCACCATGGAGTCCGAGTTTATAGCTTTAGACTTGGCTGGCGAAAAAGTCGAGTGGCTCAAAAATTTCCTGGAGGATATTCCAATGTGGCCAAAGCCGGTAACGGCTATATGTGTACATTGTGACAATATGGCCGTGCAATCAAAGGCCAAAAGTCATGTATACAATGGGAAGTCACGTCACATCAAGCATCGACATAATACTCTTAAGAAGTTGCTCTCAAATGGAATAATATCCATTGATTATGTGAAGTCAAAGGAAAATATAGCTGATCCTTTGACAAAAGGCCTACCAAGAGAGCAAATATTATTTACATCTAGGGGAATGGGTCTCAAGCCAATTCAATGAATCAAATTGGGCGGAAACCTAACCTAGCTGATTGGAGATCCCATGGTCTAGGTTCAATAGGCAAACTGGTTGAGTTTGATTCAAAAGTTGAACAAACAACTTACCCATTCTTATGATATAATGTGTGTTGTCTGTTGAAGTTTAAGGGGTTATGTTTTATACATTTAATGACATTAATATCTTGTTATCAAGAGGAATATGGCAGACTATTCTTAATTAATGTCACCTATATAGGAGTAAATGGGGTCGCATTTATGAGAATTGACATGGCTAAATTCTCTAAAGCTCCTATGAAATCCGGGATCTGTTCAGAGCCAAAATGAACACAATCGTATAAATTGACGTGTGGCAGACATGATATGTGTGTAGCATATTGTCTCGGTTTACTACTGCGGTGAACAGTTCAAGATCTTCCACATCCACTGCATCACCAAGTACATCCGATATGTTTTCACTAAGGTAAGTTCAAGTCCAAAAGACACTTCACTCGATGCATATCATGTCTATTCTCTCTCAGTTTTAGGTAGCTTAGTCATACATTTGCATTCAAATGTGGGGTGTTATCCGTATATTGGTGGTGTTTGAATGAAATTGCAACTCAAATGTGGGGTATTGTTAGAAATTTTGAGTAGAATTTCATTGTCCCACATTGCTCACCATCACAAGGTTTCCTCACTTTATAAGGCTTTGTCCTTTATAGAAAGTGATTGGGGTGATAGACCTTGGAGAGTAAAATTGGGCTCACCCTTAGGGTTAGGCTTTGGAGTGTAATAATTAATTGATAATTAATTAATATTTAATATATATATATATATATATAATTAATATATATTAATTAATTATCAAAAGATGGGCCTTGGGCATTAGGGCTCTGCAAATTAAACTCTTTAATTAATTATTTTTAATTAATTTCGAATTTAAGTAAATTATTTTTTATTTATGAAAAGACTCATTTTTTTTCAAATGAAGTCTGAGAGCGTATCTGAGAAACAGATGGAGCAATACACCATTTACGTTGAACAGTCGCCTCCCAAGAACATGCCTGTTGCGAACAGACATATGATCACTATATATATATGCATCTGCATATCATTCAAATCACAGAAAATCATCAATCCTCATATACCAAACATACTGAGAGTACCACAAACAAATTCGCCAGAAGTCTAGTTTTCCGATGTTAAAATTCTAACTTAGATCGTTGAATCCTGGTGAAGCAGACGTCCATAGAACTACAAGCACTGAGTAGGAACGAAATTTCTATTTCAAGGAAATTGCGGTACGCAAACCTCGATCTTCAAGCTGTTTGTTTTATAATTGTGTTTTGTTCATACTCTGTTAATTTTTATATCTGCATTTATTGTTTATTAGCATATGTAATTAAATTACAGATTGTTGATTTATATCCAACAGAAAGTTGGTCTCATTGCTGCTAGGGGGACTAGTTGTCTTAGAGGACAAGTTGCTACAAAGGTCTCTAAGGTAGACAAGTGATGAGATTACATTTACGACTTTCTCTACATTTTCCGTGTTTAGACTGTTTGTATTTTATTCAAGACTAGTTTGGTGCATTTTGTGGAGGAAATTTTGTTTAAGAAAAAACACAATGGGGATGAAGATTTAGAAAAAAAAACACCATGTACGATTCTGGAAGCAGGGAGAGTTTTAAACTAAGGGCAATAAGTTTTTTTAACTTCAAATTTGGTTAGTTTTATAATTAATGAAAAAATGTAGGTTATATTGCAATAGGTGATCTATAAAATGGCTATATTTCCAAATTTCCCTGCACGTTCTCCCTGCACGTTCTGTCTGCTGCACTTTTCTTTTTTTTTTCTTTCTTTTTTTTTAATAAACCTGCTGCACTTTTCAATTTTAGTAGGTTAGTCAGAGAGAGAGAGAGAGAGAGAGAGAGATCAATGCGTGTGTAGTAGTATTAGCAACAGACAGAGGACTAGGAGTCTGGTCAAGTGAGTCAACAGTAGAGGGGAGAGAGTGGTAGAGTAAGAGAACAGTAAAGAAGGAGCAGCAGCAGCAGCCGCCAATATGGGGAAGAGGGATGGCGGTGATCGTGGTCATGGTTGCCAACGGACTTGAACTCACACCTCCCACGGGGTACAATTTTGGTTTTTACTAACTACATACAATTAGTATTCTTTCCTCCTTTGATAGATGCCAGTCACAGCCACTCAGATGAGATTCTAAAATATATATATTTTAGCAAACTTAGGAAATGGGAAGCCATTGATTTTCCTTGTGCTGTTTTTACACACTTGGAGTATGTATGAATGGTGAATCTATGATATTATAATGAGAGACCGTTTGCGTTTAAATTCCTAATGCTATATATCAACATGTGCCGCAACCCACACAGCCAGTTGTTTCCCTTTTTGCTTAAATAGGTGGAATAGTTGGAAATTGGAATCACTTCAACTGCAAAATCGATGAGAAAATCATCAAAGCAACCGGTAACTCTTGCAACTTAACTTATGCCTAATAATCAAAGCCATTTTTTGTTTCCAAAGCTTGCTCAGTTTCTCTGGTTGGTTTGACAGCCGATGCACTGGTTTCCACTGGTCTCTCTAAACTTGGATATACCTATGTTAACATAGGTATTCTTCTTCTTTCTTTTTTATTTTTCGGTAACTTGGTACTTCCCAATTTTTATAAAAGCTGATGCTATCTATATCTATAGATGATTGCTGGGCCGAATTTTCTCGTGATCACAAGGTATTTTGTTTCTATTATTAATTACAAACAGCTGGGCTGTAAAAGTACTGAACATGCATGAGATTTTCATACGCAGGGCAATCTAGCGCCCAAGAAATCAACATTTCCATCAGGCATTAGATCTCTAGCGGATTATGTTCACAGCAAGGGTCTTAAGCTAGGAATTTACTCAGATGCAGGGTAACACAATAACTCTCATGCACCCCATCCCAATACAAATATATGCTGCATGTATAGTTGCTCTTGAATGTTGATATATACATAAACTACAACTAAACAAGTAGTACATTCACTTATACTTTGCAGGTACTTCACTTGCAGCAAGACCATGCCTGGTTCACTTGGCCACGAAGAACAAGATGCCAAAGCATTTGCTGCTTCGGTATGATATATATGTTGTAATCGATTCACTCAATCAACATCTCCAATGATGATATGTTGTCACAGAATCTTGAAATGCTCGTGCACTTTCTTTGCAGGGAATTGATTATTTGAAGTATGATAACTGTAATAATGACGACACCAAGCCAACTGTTAGGTAAAATACCTAGAATTTCTATGGTGATACAGCACAAACTTTCCTGCCTTAATTCTCCCGGGATAAGGTCTGCATATGATATACATATTGATAAACATTTCAACTCTTCTTGTAGGTACCCTGTAATGACCCAAGCTCTAATGAAAGCAGGTCGTCTCATATTCTTTTCACTTTGTAAATGGTAATGGTCCTGTTTGCCTATACTCAAAAACCATGTATTTTTTGGTTTCCTTAGTAAGAGGTTTAATTTGTAGTTTTGTATTCTATTTCCTTTTTTTTGGGGAGATATGCACCCTGCTCAATGGGGTGCTAAAGAAGGAAATAGCTGGAGAACTAATAATGACATTTCTGATACATGGGAAAGGTGGAAACATGCACGTGCTTCCTTTAACTCTCAAATTGGTCTTATGTTTTTGGGGTCCCACATATAACACCGTTTTCTGGCATATTGGTTGGCAGTATGCTCTCTAGAGCAGACATGAATGAAGTTTATGCTGAATTTGCCAGACCTGGTGGCTGGAATGGTGAATATTTTTCTAATGCAACCAAAAACTTGGTTTTACATATACCGTCATTTGGGTTGGGGACACTGTTGAGTGCTGATGTTTCACAAAGAGATTAATCTTATTTATCTGCTGAAAATTTGAACATATCCCGACATGTTAGAAGTGGGGAATGGAGGAATGATAAAAGATGAATATGTAGTCCATTTTAGCATATGGGTCATTTCTAAGGCACTATTTAATTTGCTAGATGCTCTTCTTTATATGAAATGTGCAATTTTAGGTCATCTGTTTGGTTACACATGAGCTGTTCTGCAGGCTCCCCTTCTTCTTGGTTGCGATGTGAGGAATATCACAAAAGATACCATGGAGATCGTTGAAATAAAGAGGTTATCTCTGTAAACCAAGGTAACTACAAGCTTCAGACGAGCACCAATTTTCCTTCCTAGTGAGTGAACGATCAAGTTTACACTAAAACAACTTGGAATTGTGATTCTTGATGGTTAACTGTAACAGATCCACTTGGCGTCCAAGCTAAAAAGGTCAGATCATTAGGGGATCTTGAGGTAAAAATGAAAATGCCAGAAAATCTTTTTTGATATGTATACGTAATACTTCTGTCATTGTGTGTGCAAGTGTAACTCTGAAATTTGAATGAACAGATTTGAATGTTAATGGTGTTGATGAGCGATCTCTCTCATTAATGTTTGGCGCATTCATGGTTTACAATCTACGAGTTCCTATTTAGCATTTGCCAAAACTTGATTTCCAATCAATAACAATCTGGAGGAAGCAAATTTGTTCCTCTTCTCCGCTGATTTATGTGTGTGTGTGTGTGTGTGTGTTTTGTGGCGGAAGGGCCTCCCCTCCAGGGAATGAGTGAAACTTGTGAAATCTCATCTGTTTCAATGGTGGTGTGTCTATGACCTACCGCCATGTTAGCTTAGCAGTTAACATGACTGTTGCTTTAGGAAAAAGATTCAGCATCTGCATTGCTGATTCGGTACAACATCTAACCTCACAATTAATACTACAAAAATAGAACAAATAAATATCATGCAGATTGAAGCAAATTTAAATTTGATAATAATAAATTTGAAGTTGAAGCCACTATAACTAAATCCAAATGTGATGTTGCCTTGTCTTATTCCAACTTCCAAGAGAAACCAAACTCTCTTCAATTTATCACAAGAGAGAAACGTCCCAACTCCCTCCCTATTCATTCAAAACACCAAGTAGCAGTTCCAAGAGAAGAGAGTCCTTTGGCATCATAAATTACTTAATTAAGCTTTTTTTTTTTTTTTTTTTTTTTTTGAGTACATCGATAACTTTACACTAGGGGGAGGAGAGTTCAACTAAGTCATATAATGGGTAACCTAATTTAGTATCGAATTCGCCATATACGAGATTCAAACCTAAGACCTCTCACTTTTAAATAAAAAGGAATACTAACCGATCATAGTACTGGATGACTACTTAATTAAGCTACAGTTGGCAAAGAATTTTGATTTCAAAAGCAAAATAAAGCAGATATCAGTTGAACTAGTAGGTCAAAGGGCACGTATGCCCCCATTGCACCAAAGTTCAACTGGGCACAAATATATTCTGAGGTGGGTCTTAAGATATTGAGGTTTTGGGCTTTGGTAAATGGATAATGGGCTTTGCAGTTGGAATAATCTCTCATTGCGGCTGCGGGAGATAAATGACAAAGAAAAGAAATGATGGAATTTAGAAGGGATGAGGTGAGTAGAGGATTGAGAAATGATGGCGGCCTTGGTCACAGGAGGAGCCAAACTGGAGGGTTCAGGCTTTATCTCGCTACAGAATATTAATTACAACAATACACGAGGAAGAAGAAGAAGAAACGAAGAAACCAACTGTCGACCTCATCCACCTCCACCACCTCGGCTCCTATCACTAGTAGTATGCCAGGCCGAGGCGGCCAAAGGGTCAGGTACCACCGCCAGAGGACGCAGACTTGTTAAAATTCGTGAAGAGAAGAGGAAGCGCGAGTACGACCGCCTTCACAGGTATCCAGCCTGGGCCAAAGTGTTGGAAGACGCCTGCAAGGACGATGGTGAGCTGCGAGCGGTTCTTGGAGACAGCATTGGGAACCCTGAGCTCATGAGGAAAAGGGTCGAAGAAAGAATCCGCCAGAAGGGCAGGGACTTCACCAAATCCAAAACCGGTTCTGTCCTTGCCTTCAAAGTCACTTTCAGAGAGTGAGTGAGCTTTCTTCTCATCTGTCTATCTTATATCTTGTTTACACTTTTATTTCCTTTAATCAGTAACTATGTTTTATACCTGACAGCTTCAATCCTCTTGATTCCCACATATGGTTTGAATTCTATGGATCCCCATCTGATCGCGATGTTGATCTCTTCGGCAGTGTATGTCCGTCCACCTGCTTCCTTTCTGTGTTTTCAACATCCAACATTAAACGCTCTTCCATTGTTTCTACTAATTTGCAGGTTTATTGTGATATTTGTGCAGGTTATTCAATCATGGTATGTCATGGGACGCTTGGGTGCCTTTAATTCTACTAATCTGCAGGTTGGCTATTTCCATTGTTATATATCTCTGCCGCCTTACATTCTTACAGCTTTACTCCATTTTCAAAATGCTATATAGTTAGTCCCGAGTAATTTTGCCGAATTGGTGATCTTAAATACGTACGGGCAGTAATTGGGTAATTGTCGTACACAAAGAATTTCGTAGAAAGTCAACAACCTCAAGTGTATTCAAGATATGAAGGTATGGTGCAATTATTCAATTCAATATGCGAGACAATGTTTGGACTCTAGAGTTAAATTTCCTAATGCGAGAGGCAATCTTTTTCTTTTATAAAACATACGCTGAATGTTTATGCATCATCACATTGTTATTGAGCTTAATCACTCCTCTTAGTAATAGTTGTTGTTATGTATAAAAAGATTGAAATATGCTAATATAGTATGGTACCGAACTACTGATGGCAGCTGGCAAATTCTTCTATGGAGTACAATCCCCTTTATGATGTGGATAAGGGTTTCAAAGTGATGCCATCTTCATTTCATGATATCAGCGACGTTGAGTTTCAGGATAACTGGGGTCGTGTTTGGTATGCGTTGTAGAACTTAGCTGAATTTTATATTGCAGTTCTTTGCAATTTTTTTCCACATGAGATTTAAAACTTGAAAAATCTTATACGTACATGTACAACAGGGTAGACCTTGGTACAGCTGACTATTTTTCTGTGGATGTACTCCTCAATTGCTTGACAGTCTTGAGTACAGAGTAAGTTTGAATAATCTAAAGTAAAACTAACAAGAGAGTTATCGAGTCTGGACAGAGATTGACTACGTTAGCATTGTTTCCTTGCTTTCTTGGTGGCAGATATCTGGGCATTCAACAGATAGTTTTTGGTGGCCGTAACATGGGTGATTGGGAAGAGGGGATGACCAACACAGAGTATGGATACAAGTACTTCAAGATCTGAAACCCATAATCATTCGCTTGTGGATGTTTATAAAAGTTGTGGTGTTTGGAGGGCTTGGGGTTGACAAGTTCGTAATATGTTTTCAATGCCATCCTCCCCTGAATTTACTAGCCAGCTACGATCTACAGTTAAGGGAAGTTGGGGCGGGGAGTATTTTGTTTATACATTTTTTTAGTAGTATGAACTTCTATTTTGTTTTTTTTGGTGAACACTTCTATCTTGTTTTGCTTGCTTTGGACGTAAGTAAAATTGGTGGATGAATAATGTATATTACTATACAACGAGGACTCAATTATCTATCACCTTCTAGCACTCTTTCTTTTGTTTCTTTTTTATTAGGATTGATCTCCCAGAACCTCCAAAAGTTTTAAAATTTAGCTTTTCAGTAACTATTTTTATTTGTATTGTATCTTTGGTCTGAGTTCAATACATAACATCTCTAATTGAATTTTTTAACAAAGTGTCAAAGGTATGTGATCATGTTAATAGTGGCTCCCACGTGATGTATATATTAAGGGTAATATTGTAAATACACTATCAAGGGATAATACTTAGAGGTTAAGGAAAGTTGTTAGTTATGATTTAGTCTACACAACTTGTATATATACTTTCAGATTGTAATCTTATTCAATTGAGTGAAATGAAAATATATTTTCTCAATATGGTATCACTCGTCCTCGTCCGACGACTTCTCTCTTCGATCCCCAATCTTCTCGCTTCTCTGCTACTCCGATCTTGTTGATCTTCTCTGCTTGATCGCCTTCTCTGGTTGATCCTCTTCTCTGCATCTCTGATCATGGCTCCTGCCGTCTCTTCCTCTACGGCATCGGATTCTCCAATTCTTCCACCGTCTGAAGCTTTAAACCCTAATTCTTCGAATTTTACCTCAATTACCATACAGAACATTGGATCTATGGTTCCGATTAAGCTTACCACTACCAATTACCTAACATGGAGTGCTCTTTTCGCTCCAATTTTTCGTCTCTACAATCTCACCGGTCTGATTGACGGTTCCTCGCCGGCGCCGCCTCAATTTCTCATTGACTCCTCCGGCAATCGTAGTCTTAATCCGGCGTATGTTGCTTGGTTTGAGAATGATCAAAACATTCTCATCTGGATCAATTCAACTCTCTCGGAATCCCTAATTCCTTATACTGTTGGAGTTTCCTCGGCTTGAGAACTATGGGCCAAATTGGAATCTTGCCTTGCTGCTGCCTCGCATTCTCACATCCACGAACTTAGATCTCGTCTTCGAAGTCTCATCAAAGGAGATCTCACAGCCGTTCAATATCTTTAACGCACTGAGGAGATTGCTGATGCTCTTGTTAGTGCTGGTGCTCCAGTTGAAGATTCAGAATTGATCTCTGTCATTCTACATGGCTTACCTCCTGAACTTGACTCGTTTGTGGATGCCATTCAGTTTCATCTTGGTTCAACTACTATTGATGAACTTCATGGTTTGCTTCTTAGCAAAGAGATCTAACTGACCAGTCGCAAGCAAAGTACACCGGTGTCTTCCTTTCAGGCCTACAACACATCTACTAGTCTTCTTCCTCTGCCTGTTCCTTCTATTTCTCAAGGCTATGTTGCTCAGCAGTCGTTCTCTTCTCACAATCAAAATCGTGGACTGGATCGCAACTTTACTCGAGGCAACCACAATTATTGTGGCACTTTCAGGCAGAACAACAATCAGCGATTCTCCACTTTCAATCAAGGAAATAATCAGCGTCCAAATAGGGGAACTCGGCAAAAATTTTCATCAAACAGGAAACTTTCTTGTCAAATATGTCGTCAATTTGACCATGAAGCTTGTGACTGTCCTCATCGCATGGACCTTCACTATAATGGCAAGTCATCCCAAACTGCGTTGGTTGCCAACACCTCAAACTCCTATTCTCCATGGATTGTCGACTCTGGAGCCACTTCTCATATGACCAACACCTATGCCACTCTCCAGAATCCTGAAGCCTACATAGGACCTGAACAAGTGTATATTAGTGATGGCAAAGGTTTGCCTATCACTCACACTGGCTCTTCTTCTATTACAACTTCACATAGTACTTTTGCACTAAAAAATGTTTTATTTGTGCCTGATCTGAAGCATAATCTCCTATCTGTAAATCAATTTCTTATTGATAATAAATGCTCTATGCATCTTTATCCCTCTCACTTTACTGTGAAGGATCTTTCTTCGGGGATGATGCGTTTTAAAGGTCCTGTTCAGCATGGTTTCTATCCATTTTATCCTTCTTCTCAGCATGGTGACAAGCATACAGCTCTTACTGCTTCTCCAAAAGCTTACAGGACTCTGTGGCATGGACGGTTGGGCCATCCTTCAGTCAAGATTTTAAATAAGCTAGCTTCTCAATCTTGTATCTCCGTGTTCCAACATAAGACTTCTTCTTTTTGCTCGGCCTGTGCATTAGGAAAATGTTCTAGATTGCCATTTGTATCCACTGCATGTACTACCACGAAACCATTAGAACTCATTCATATAGATGTTTGGGGACCCTCACCTATAGCTTCTCAGGATGGTTTCAGGTACTATGTCATATTTGTGGATGATTTTACTCGATACTGTTGGTTCTACCTTCTGAGATACAAATCTGATGTACTATCAGTCTTCATGCAATATAAATCTTTGGTTGAAAATACTCTGTGCACCAAAATTATTACCTTGAGATCTGATTCTAGTGGTGAATACATGAGTACTATGTTCTCTACTTTCTTGGCACAACATGGCATCCAACATCAGTTATCTTGTCCTCACACACCCGAACAAAATGGGTGTGCTGAACGCAAACACAGGCATCTTGTGGAAACTGCCCGGACTCTTTTTGCCGCAACTAAAGTTCCTCACTTATATTGGGTCGATGTTTTTGCAGCTGCAATCTATCTTATTAACAGGTTACCGACTTTATCTCGGCCCTCACCTTGGGAGTCTCTTTTCAAGAAATTGCCGTGTTATAGCACACTCAGAGTTTTTTGGTTGCCTCTGTTTTCCGTGGTTAAAGTCGTATACTTCTTCTAAGTTGGATGCTAAGAGCAAGCCTTGTGTTTTCTTGGGTTATAGTCTTAATCACAAGGGGTACAAATGCCTTGATCCGGTTACAGGAAGACTCTACATCTCTCGACATGTTCTTTTTGATGAAAGCACTTTTCCATATTATGATCTTTCCTCTTCCTCCACTTATTCCCCATTAAAACCTACAAGTCCATCCTCTGCTATTCCATCTTCCTTAACTTTTACATCCCTTACTCCAACCTCACCATCATCTCCTTTTTCTGGAACATCCTCCTCACCTCCTTCCACTGCACCACCACCACCATCACCACCACCATCACCACCACCACCACCTCCCCCTTCCTCCATAAACAATCACCCTATGCAAACCCGATCTAAGTCCGATATTTACAAACCTAAAGCTTTTACTGCCACAAATCATCCTCTTCCTTCTTATTTGTCTCTGGATTATATTCCTACAACCTACCTCCAAGCCTCTAAACACCCACATTGGCGCCAAGCAATGCATGAGGAATTCAATGATCTTCTTCATACTCAAACATGGTCCCTGGTTCCATATCATTCTTCACAGAACATAGTCGGCTGCAAATAGGTGTTTCGCATCAAACGAAAACCCGATGGCTCCATAAATCGCTACAAGGCTCGGTTGGTTGCCAAGGGCTTTCACCAGCAGGAAGGTCTCGATTACACTGAAACGTTTAGCCCTATGGCTAAACCTGTGACAATCCGAATCTTACTCACCCTAGCTGCTCAATTTGATTGGTTTTTGAACCAACTTGATGTCAGTAATGCATTCTTGCATGGCACTCTTTCTGAATCTGTGTTTATGCAACAACGACCCGGCTTTCCAGACTTTACCAAGCCCCATCATGTGTGTTAGCTTCATAAATCGTTATATGGTCTGAAACAAGCTCCCCGAGCGTGGTATGATAAGTTACATGCTGCCCTTGCTTCTCTTGGCTTTGTTGGTTCTTAAAGTGACCACTATCTGTTTGTCAAAAATGACAACTCCTTGGTCTTTGTTCTAGTGTATGTGGAAGATATTTTGGTTACTAGGCCCTCTTCTGTTGATTGTCAACATGTGATCACACAGCTCAGCAATCTGTTTCCTATTAAGGATCTTGGTCATTTACACTATTTTCTTGGTCTCGAGGTAAAGCGATCTTCTACTGGCATTTTCCTCTCCCAAACTAAATATTTTCTGGATTTGCTTACCAAAGCCAAAATGGTTGGTGCAAAACCCTGCAACACACCACTGAGCACTTCAAAGATTGATCATGATTATTCTTTTCTTGAACATGCTTCTGAGTATCGGTCCTTGGTGGGGGCTCTTCAATATCTCACATGGACAAGGCCGGATCTTAGTTTCGCTGTCAATCTTGTATGCCAGTTCATGCACACTCCCAAAGTATCTCACTTCCAAGCTGTCAAGCGAATACTACGATATCTTAAGGGCACCATTGATCACGGTCTCTGGTTCTCAAAGTGCTCATCTTTTCCATCTATCAAGGCCTTTTCCGATGTTGACTGGGCTGGTTGTGAGTTAGATAGGCGATCCACTGGCGGTTACTGCATTTTTCTGGGTAATTCTCTCATTAGTTGGAGCGCTAAAAAGCAACCCACTGTTGCTTGTTCCTATATCGAGGCAGAGTATCGATCCCTTGCAAACACTGCTTCTGTGATCACTTGGCTTTGTCAATTACTTGCTGACATTGGCTATTGTCTGCCTTGTTCTCCTCAACTTTGGTGTGATAACGTATCTGCTATATCCCTTGCCAAAAATCTTGTTTTTCATGCTCGGACCAAGCATGTCGAGATTGATTATCATTACATCCGTGAAAAAGTGGTTGCCAAGCACATCTCCCTTCACTACATCTGCTCCCAAGACCAAGTAGTTGATATATGTACAAAATCCTTATATGCAGCACGATTTTTGTTTCTCAGAGACAAACTTCAACTTTGGGTCCCTCAGTCTCGTTTGAGGGGGGATATTAAGGGTAATATTGTAAATACACTATCAAGGGATAATACTTAGAGGTTAAGGAAAGTTGTTAGTTGTTATGATTTAGTCTACACAACTTGTATATATACTTTCAGATTGTAATCTTATTCAATTGAGTAAAATGAAAATATATTTTCTCAATAATATATACACATGCACAAAATGTATAAGAATTAGTCGATACAAAAAATGAAAAACATATTGAAAACCCAAATCAAAAAGAAGAAAAAAAAATGAAGAAAAGGAAACGAGAATTCGTCCCAAAAAGAAAAGTAAAAAAGAAACGATAAAAGGTAGAGAGTTGAGGAAGGTGAGTGATGGGTGGCCAGTCCCTTTAATTTTGATTTGGGAAGGAAGGAGAAACAGCATGGACAATGGTCCTTTTACTCACCCACTCATTATCTTCTTGAACACTTTAGATCCCTAATAAAATTTATCTAATTTAAAGACTATTTAATAGTCCATATGAATACAATAAATTGATGAGTAATCATTAAAATGCTATTACTTATCGTAATTATTGATTTGTTCAACACATATAAATAACTAAACGATTTTCAAATTAATGAATTTTTCTAAACATATCTCATATAATAATAAAGAGAATAAACAATTCGAGTATAATAAAATATAGACACACATTATGTCAGGCAAAAGAAGTATAATGATTAATGAGGGAGAAAAATATTGTATCAATACAATAGCATTAAACTAAACGAAAGAGAAAAATACAACAAATCAGTGAGAGATTTTTAAGTTGAAAACCAACTAATTCTCCCACTGTGTTTAGTGTTGTATATACCCAAGTCGTGAAAGGAAAGCGGCTCATCCTCGCGTGCGTCTGCGTGCACTGACTCAATTATAGATTTGGCATTGCCGCTACCGCGGCCACTGGCCCCGCCGTAGCCTTTTTATTTGAACAATCTGGTCGTATCTGGTCTGGTCTGGTCTGGTCTGGGGAATGAATGAATGAATGAAATTGGAGTTGGAAGCAGAGGAATACTCGCTGAGTCGCTGTCGCCGGTGGTAAGAGTAACTTGTACCTCCAACTTTAATTAACTTTTAAGAATACTCCATGCTCTAATTACTATTACTACTCTCTACTCCACGGTACCCCTTTCTTTCGTCTCTCTGGTACATTTTCAATTTTCAATTTTCAATTTCAATTTTGACAAGAAATGTAATTTTAGATTTTGTGACAACTTTGAGGGTGTGAAGAAGAAGCAGCAGCAGCGACAAACGAAAGAAACCTCCAACCCAATCCAATCTTCATTCTTTCCTTTCAGTTTCACAATGTAATGCACCTCTGTATTCTTTTCTTTATCTTTCCTATTGCTCTCATCTCCCGATCTAATCTCTTTTATCCCTAAATTTGTTCTGTATTTGAATTTTCAATTTTGACGTTACGGAACAGAACGGAGTGCATTCTTCGAGATCCGGAATGGAACCACAATCATCACCCTTCTCATCATATTCAGCAGCACCTTGACATTGAGATTTGAGATTTGATATCAGTGTGTGGACTACTTCGGACTGGTGTGGTCAGAGCTGCTGCTATATTTACCTAGGGCGGCTAGGGTTTCTCTTCTTCTTCCCCCATGACTACTAAACGCGCTTACAAGCTACGTATCCTCTTCTTGGTTTATTTATTTCATTATGCCCTACAGTTTCCCTCCGTCATTGGCAGATTGCACACACACAATCTATGGTTTTCTTTTTTTCTTAAACACACTTTTCTGTGTGTGTATGTTTGTATGTATGGGTATCAGATTCAGAATAATATCTCCCGTATTTTTAGCCTTAACCTGGGTTGTGCCTCAGAGGAATTTGTAGCACATTCTGCAGCTGTGAATTGCCTCAAGATTGGCAGAAAATCTTCTAGAGTTCTTGTCACCGGCGGAGAAGATCACAAGGTCAATCTCTGGGCCATTGGGAAACCCAATGCCTTACTGGTAACCTACGCTTTCCCTCTCTCCTTGTGAGGTTAATATTGATGCTGCTGCAAATTTTCCAGAGAAATTGTGTAGTTATCAACTTGGAACAAGTTTTGTTATTTCATTGAATCTAATCTTCTCGACGTCCCTTCATGCCCAGAGTTTGTCTGGACACACCAGTGGAATTGATTCAGTAAGCTTTGATTCTTCAGAGGTCTTAGTAGCTGCAGGAGCTGCAAGTGGTACAATTAAGCTTTGGGATTTAGAGGAGGCAAAGAGTATGCGGTTTATTTTTTTTTTCTGCAATATCTTCCTTTAAATTTTGCCAAACAAGAGACTGCCCTCTAATGAAACTGCACTGGGAGCTTGTTTAGCTATTTATTTTATGCTGTCAAATTGTCTTATATATCTTTTTTTTTTGGTTTTGTTATGTGATTTTTTGTGTAGTTGTTCGCACGCTTACCGGTCACAGATCCAATTGTATATCTGTGGACTTTCATCCTTTTGGAGAGTTCTTTGCATCTGGCTCCTTAGATACAAATCTCAAAATATGGGATATCAGGAAGAAGGGGTGTATTCACACATACAAAGGCCATACTCGAGGGGTCAATGCTATCAGATTTACCCCAGATGGCCGCTGGGTTGTTTCTGGTGGAGAGGACAACACTGTGAAGGTTACTATTTCTTTCCTCTTGCAAAATAATTAATTCTATTTTCTTTGGCCATTATTATGGATGTTGATACATGTAATCTTTAGACAAATTATGCCATTTGATGTTTTTTTTCTGACAACAAATAAACTAAAATCTAATATTTCACAGTTGTGGGACCTGACCGCTGGAAAGCTGCTGCATGACTTCAAGTGTCATGAGGGCCAGGTTCAGTGCATAGACTTTCATCCCCACGAGTTTCTGCTAGCAACAGGTTGGTATCTTCTTTTGTACTTTTCAGTCATGAGTTGAGCTGGTGTTATTAGCTGTATATTACAGTGCATTGTTTCCTCGGGCAAATGAAAATGGGTGTCAATGACCTTGGTGTATTCTGATAGTCCTGCGGATTATTGTTTATATATTGAGGTGCCATTTTGTCATCCCACAGCTCAAGATAGGCCATTGCTTCATTGTAGGCTGCTTCTTCCTTGCTATAGATAGTAGTTTTATCCACTGTTTTCATTTCTTATTGAAATTGGTTTTCCTATTATCTGGTTCTTAACTGGATCAGTTTGACCATTAGATATCCTGGTGTCTGGTGCTTTGTGTTGTTTAATGGGGCAGGAAAATCTATACAGTATCTAGATATAAGTTGGAATATGTATTTCTTTCCGAGACAATAGAAAAATTCTTTTACTAAATGTGACAGTAAAAGCTTACAAAGTAGTCCCCTTTATAGGCTAATTGGGTGGGACATGAGTCTGGAAAGATCCACATTAATATACTTACAAATTCTAGTGACTAATTTGCGACACTTAAATACATTAATTTTGTAACTTAGAGAGACTTTAAGACACTTAACCTGCCGACTACATGTGTAAACTGCATTATTACACAAGAAGCTAGAGGGACTCTAGTTTATTGAATTTTGAACTTGGCTTCTGCATCCCTTATCTTAGTTCTCAACTAGTTTTCAACTATTAGTGTTAATATTTTGGTAAAAGAACGTAGGTGAGATTTTCCTATTCGTGACACATTGACCCTTTCCAAACATAGATTTGAATGTCCAAAATTTCCGTATCAGAGCTTTACATGATCTATAAAGCTGGAGGCACTTGATTTCAATTAGTTCAGAACTTTTTCAGTGCTAATTTCAATTTATTGATCACCTTATACTCTACCCATAGAAAAGTCATGTGGATACATATTCTACCATGTTCTGACCTTTACGTCTTTGAGATTCCCCAAATAACCAATGAATGACTAGTGTGTTTTCATGTGTGTATCCTTTTTTAGTGGGAACTTGACGAGTCTATCTGTCTACAGTAGCTGTTTCATTTCTTAGAGTGGCTCTTTACCAGCTGTAAATTTTGGTGACGGAAAGTAACAATAATAGTGGCATTTCAAAATTGTGTGGTTGTTTCAAATATCAATAAAGTGTATAACATGCTGCTTCCAAGAGTGCTTATTACTTCTTTTATTCCAGCATATAAACCGGAAACTCTGGTAATCTGCATTCATTTACACTGCACCTGTTCTTGCATAGTATATTAGTATTTCACATATATTGCTTTCTTTATCCCCTCCTCACCTCCTTTCAGGTTCAGCGGATAGGACTGTCAAATTTTGGGACCTTGAAACCTTCGAGCTAATTGGCTCTGCTGGACCTGAGGTGCTGTATTCCTCTTGAATACATCTCTTGGCTCTTAATTTGTAAAAGTATTGGTCCATAATATTGCCAAGAAATTAAGATTTTCATGATTTTCTTTCTGTTAAGGAGATTATCTATCTAATTTCTAGTTTCTAACAGACAACTGGAGTGCGTTCTTTGACTTTTAGCCCTGATGGGAGAGCCCTACTCTGTGGATTGCATGAAAGTTTAAAGGCAAGCTCATATAATCCTTCATAATTATCAGGATTCCCAGATATGCATACTTAATAGTTTTACTGCATAGGTTTTCTCGTGGGAGCCAATAAGGTGCCATGATGCTGTGGAGGTGGGATGGTCTCGATTGTCAGATCTTAATGTTCATGAGGGAAAGCTTCTTGGATGCTCTTACAATCAGAGTTGTGTTGGAGTGTGGGTTGTAGACATCTCGGTATTATTCAGTTTATCTTTGTTCTTGGAGTGTTTTCTTGGTTTCTAGCCCTGGTGGTATTAACTATTGATTTAAAACTTATCTGTTGCTTGGTTAGCGCATTGAACCGTATGCACTTGGTAATGCCAGCAGATTGAGTGGGCATTCAGAATCTAAATCATTGTCTGGTGGGAATCTCTCTGTGCTCAATGAGAACGCTGCTAAATCTAGTTTGGGCCGGTCATCTGTTTCTCAAAATTCAGATTCTTTAGTGAAGGAAACAAAATCTCTTGGAAGGTTATCAGTTTCTCAGAATTCAGATCTCGTTAAGGAGCCAAAAATTATTGCATGTAGGCAAATTATTAGCCTTTTTTTTTTAAATTTAATTTTTGCTGTGTTGCTGGGATTCTCAGATTTGTTTTATCACAGATCTTAACTTAGCTTTTTCACATTTCTTTATGTTATTACTTCATTCTGATGTTAACTGTTATTATCCTCTGAATGAAGCCACAGGAATTGTTCCTGGTACTCCTCAAAGGATCAATATGAATTCCAGTCAAAAAACTATTGTGGCTAGTTCAGTGGCAGTTCCTAATGCATCAACCCTGAAGAGGAGTTCTACTAAGACCCATTCAACAGCTAATATTCCAACTTTTAACAAGTCTGATGTCGTACCTGTAATTGTGCCAAGAACTAGTATGAGGTCAGAGCTGTCAGCTGAGTCTAGAAAAGAGGTTAGCGTTGCTGGAAGACCACTGGCATTTTCTTTGCAGTCAAAGGCAACTGATTTCCGGAAGTTGTCCAATAGCAGAGAAGAAGTGGATAAGCCAGCTGTCTCTTCAGTGTCTGAACACCCTGCTTTTAAGGCTATTGAATTAAGCAGTGCTGCAGATAAGAATGGCTTCTCAACAGTTTTAAGTTCAACTCAGGGAATACATGCTGAAAAGAACACAAAGGATGATATATATTTTGGGCCTGGGAAGCATGAAACTAGTTCAATGATGGAGCCAACTGCAAGTTACCAGCATGAAAGTTGTATGTATCTAATCTTTAGTAGAACGCTTTCCACTCATCCAATATATTCAATATATTGCCATTTAGTCTAATTTTGGATCTTGATTCTTGGGGTGGTTGTCAATTTTGTTATATATCTTATCTCAGTTTACTTATGGTTTTGAAGATGTTTATACATCAATGACGTGTCTATATATGAGCCATAATATTGTAAGTCTGATGGATGTTCTAGTCTCTGCTACACAAGCCTTGGATATGTTAACACTTGAGATTATGTTGATATTTTAAATATCTTTATTGGCAGAATATTTTAAATATTAGATTTATAATATCAGCTGCTCAAGCCTTCATGTGTGTGTGAGTTGGGGAGGTCGCCCTCCCCTCTGCCTGACCCCCTACTTAAATAATCGCTTTGTTGTACCAAAGTAATGTTATAGCCGTATAAGTTTCTTGCATTATTTTGGAAATAAACAGTTTTCATAATCAGTTGCAAAGGTTGTACAAGGCTGGTTGAATGGACCAAGCATACAGTAGAACCACAAGCCATCTCATTTCCTTAAATCATTGGTAATCATTATTCCACATAGGTATTTATCAGAAAGTCACCCAAAGAAAGGCCTTCTCACTAGTGTGAAATCAAAGCAGATGGACGTGTGATCATGAAAACCATAGTAAGAAATTAACCCTCTGAGGATGGTATTGCCAACCAAGGGAATGGGAAAATTCCTTACTCTGAAAATGGATTCTCCGGATGCGCATTTCTAATGGCTGTTATAAGAACATTTGTATGTTTTGCATATTCATTGCCATCATTTGCCATGTGTTTTCATTTGGTCTCTCTATTGTATAGTATTGTATTCTATATTATCTGTAATGTTTTCTTTAATGATTGATGGCCTTTTACATGTGGGTTTGTCTATCTTGTATATACCTTTGAGACTGAGTGTCATATTGTCAAACCTTAAGCTACTATTTCTTTTTTCACCTTTGTTTGTTTTTTTGTTATTAAGATGAGGCTCCAGGGCACAAGGTGAGCAGAGAAGCATTTTCTGCTGAAGGTCAAAGAGGAGGTATATGTTTTTTGCTTGTGTGTCATATATATGACTAGTCTAGTGAAGTATGACCCAAGCTCTATATGGTATATCTAGGGAGATTGCGCTCAATTGCTGTAAATTGGGAGAAAAGAGATAGATATTCTAACTACGAGGGACCTACTTCCAATGGTACCCTGGGAACAGCTTCTGCACCAAATATTATCCCTTTAAATGCGGTATGGCCACATCTTTGTTCTGCCTTTTTGTGCCATGTTTCTTTCTTGATACACATCACAAATTGCACTTAAGAAAATGACATGGGAATACTGTCATTTTTTAAAAGAATGGCATTCAAGTTTTTAACCATGAGTTACACTTAATTGCAAATTGTGCCCAATTCTCAATGTACTTTTCTTTCCCCGTAATATCATGATACGAGGACTGACTGGAACAATGGATAGATCACTGTAGTAGAGACCATGGAACTGTATAAGATTTATTATTTTCTCATGTTAACTACTGGATGGTGTTTCATTTGGGTGGGCAAAAATTGTAACCTATACCATCTTCTTTTGGTTTGAAGTTTAAGCAGCGAGGTTATCCTACATCTACTGAAAAAGAAACAGTGTCTGCTAGTGATGAGGATGCTATTGCAGATCTCCTGGAAAAACACGATCAGTTTGTTGGCTCCATGCAATCTCGTGTTACCAAATTACAGGTTATATTTATTGGTTTTTGGACTATTTTTAAGTTTTTATGTGGTGCTATTATGTTCTATATGCATCTTTTCTTCCTTTACATGAATTTCGGGCATCGTTAAGTTGATGGGAGCTCAATGCTTGTTAATTGGGATTGCCAATAATGCTTAGGTCGACTATCTTTCAATAATTCATTGCATCCCATTTGTCTTCTATAGAATTTCTTGAGCTTTTTTTGTTGTGTTTTGTTTTGGTTTTGTTTGTGCTAGCAGTGTTTGGAATAGCAGATAAGGTTGGGGATAGATAGGGGCCCAGGGTTTGGGATAGGTTCCAAGTAGGAAGTTATATAAGAACAGCTGAGCTGCAAGCCTGCAATGAGGAACTGCCAATCGTTGCTCAGTTACAATAATAAGACAATTTTCAGGCAGAATACTTTTAACTATCAGCCAATAATTGATGAATGTTGTTGGTCTTTGCAGTTAGTCTATAGATATTGGGAAAGGAATGATGTTAAGGGGGTCCTTGGTGCAATGGAGAAGATGGCTGATCATGCTGTAAGTATATCCTGTGGTACTGTCTTAATTTAGTTTTTCTTGAGCCCTCAGTTTCTAGATACTATTGAACATGGAGCAATCATCCCTTTTAGTTATTTTATAGAACTACAGTTTATGTGTAATGTTTTTGCTTTTAATCCAGGTCATTGCGGATGTAGTCAGCATTATGACAGAAAAATTTGATATTGTCACACTGGATATATGCACTTGCCTTCTGCCACTCCTCACTGGCCTTCTAGAAAGTAACATGGATAGGTAAGAAGTTTTAGCAGTATCTTCCTTTTAAACAGCTTCTAGACACTTTACTTCTTTGTTTATTCATTTTGAGTTTTAGTTCTAGAAAGTAACTGTTCATATAATCTGAGCCATCTTAAAAGAATAAAATTTGCCTGTTGTCTTTTTCTATTGTTCTATCGCATAAGGAGGCTCACTATATCATAGATGTCCTCTGCTCCCCCAATATTTTCTCAACGCAATGCATACACGGAAGCATCATCCATTCATTTGTTTAGTTATAATTTGCTGTGGATTTCTGAGCATGCCGCACTTTTGGGTTTGAAATTGGAAAAGCTGTTGCAAGTTCTCTATGGGAAACCAGTCTCATATTTCTTTCAACTTAATATGCTTTGTGCTTTTGAAGTGATATATTTTCAATCATTTCTTTTAGGAGTGATGCTTTGCCACCACATTATCTTTGTTTTTCCTTGATACGGAACGACATGTGGATTTCTGGTGCACTATGGGCACCATATTCACAGGTTGGATATGAATGAAATGTGTGACATGCCATTTGTTGCCCATAAAATTTCACTAACGAGAACAATTGTTAGGAAATCAAGAAAAAAAAGGTGGGGTAGGGTGTTGGTGGCTGTGAAAGAGTGGCCTCCAATAGCAATTTCCCGGTGAAGGATGGATGTTACCTCGGTGAAGTATATTTTATGACCCAGGGTCCGGTTGCTTCGTGGTAGAATGACACACCCCTTGTAGTAGTCAAGCAGAATTTGATATGCAAAAATAACATTCCTGATTAGCAAATAAAATAGCAACGTCCTTACTAGGTTTTGTGATTGGGATATTTCATCTGTTCGATGCTCATTATTTGACGGGCCTGATCTTTATTCAGGCATTTAGGCATTTCTTTGGAAATGCTGCTCAAGCTGGTTAGAGTGTTTGGTTCTGTGATCTATTCAGCAATATCTGCCTCGTCATCTGTTGGCGTTGATATTGAAGCCGAGAAAAGGTATGCTTTTTATTGTTCTGATATACATTTTTCTTTACCTTGTATCTTAGATTTAAGCACGATCAGATTTGAGGTGGCTATGTATTTTGAAATGGTTACCCTAGGCTGGAGCGTTGCAACGTCTGTTTTGTGGAGCTTGAAAAGGTCAAATGCTGTTTGCCGGCTCTAACCAGGTGCCTTTTTTTCTTTAGTTTACTTCAATCAGGGTTTTTTTTTTCTTCTCATTTTAATTAATTATGCCGGAGATGCCAATATCCTTTTGTTCATTCATTTTTACCCATAGAAGAGGAGGATCAATTGCAAAGGCTGCACAGGAGTTGAATTTAGCTCTTCAGGAAGTTTCATGACGGAAAATGTGTGCATAGTGAAAGTGCAGTTTGGAGGGAGTTTGTGCATTTTGGAGTAATGAACCCCTCATCTCTTCTTGCAACACCGCCATGATGGTTCAATGCTGTGTGTTGTGTGGCCTGGCCGACTCGGGCAGTCCCTGGTTGTACATTAATGCTAAGTGGAGATATTAACTACAAGCTAATTCTATACTATTCGCTAAAACGAGAGGCTAATTGTCGACATGTCGCTCTACGTCCTGTTTGCACAGTTTTGGGAACTTCCAATCCATTTCTGCTCAGCGAAAGAGATCACTGCTCCACTCCGTTTCACTATTAACCCAACATGGTAGCATCAAATTGTATCTTCTTTGTTTTTTCCGTTAATCTGAGCATCAAATTGTATCCTTTGGCCGCAACTATTTAAGGGTATATTATATTTCGCACCTTCAAGTTTGGGTGCAATGACAGTCTTATACCTCATCTTTAGAAGATTGCAATGTCATACACAAACTTGTGTTTTAGTTAGTCTCATATATCTGTTAATCAATCTGCCAATTTGACAGTTAAATACTGTGTCACCTAGGAATCTTACATTTTTATTGATATAGATATAAAATTTGTTACAAGTAAAAAAAAAAAAAAACCAATTAAAATCATTTGGCCCATTTGGTTGAACTAATCATTCCGACTGCAGTCGACGGCACCGTGGTGTTGGGTTTTTCGAGCCCATGATGAGTTGTAGATCTATTAGGAATTATAGATAGGATTTAGTGGGTTTCCCAATAGGAGTTGTTTTTCCAATTGGATTGGTTTTTCCAAATGAAGTTGTTTCCCCACCTAAGCTTGAACCAAACTGGAGTGTTCTCCACAATCATTAGTTCATTCTATTAAGAAATCTAAGGCAAACGATTGAAGAACAATAATAGTCTCTGTGCCTATGAAAACAAGGAGGCAAAACAATTTGTTTCGAGATTTGTTGTTGTATTATTTCATTCGCAGCAAACCTTTGTCAGAAGCTGTGCGACTCTATCTAGCAGGAGGTTAGGCAGGCTAACCAACTAGAAAACCCTACTGCATATTGCTCAATGCTCAAGAGAAATAATAATATTAGATTGATCCATGTAAATGTGATTAAATACATACAATCAAGTGCAGTTGCAGTTTATTTGAAGCCAGATGAACCAACATCTTTTATAATTTTTATTTGATATATAATGTGTGAGGTGAGAGAGAGATTGATATTTATGGATCGAACTAACCGAAATTGATCAAAGATATTCGAACTCATCCTCCTTGAGATGGGCGAAGAACTTAACTGCGCCACGGCCTTGAACATCGACGACGAACTGCACCTTATAAGGGAGATTGGCTGAAATCCGCTTGCCCTTCCACAGCCCAACGTACTGCTTGAGCTCACCTTCCATGCCAGTAATGTCCACCTCCGGAACTCTGGGCACGTGGTACACCTTCAGAGGCACCTTCACCCTAACCCTAGCTCCTATTTTGGAGGAGGCGGCGGCGGCGGGTTCATCTGATGATGTTGATGGAGAGACATCGGCGGCAGCAACCTCGCAAATAACCCTTCTACTTAATTTCCTCCTCCACGGGCAGTGGGTGAGAGCGGTGGGAGTGAGTTTGTGATGTGGAAATGAAACTGCCCAACAAGAAGGGAAAGAGAACGAGAACGATTTCAGCTGTCCCGCATCTGCTGCTGCCCTTAGGGATGAATTCAGGGATGAAGAGGCGGCGGCTGCTGCCACTGTTGCTATACCCATCGCTCCTGTGTCCGTCTATCTTTCCCTTATCTAATAAATCCCTCTCAGTGAACGCACACCCAGTCTTTATTTTCTTAGGGCTATCTCTCAACTCAATCTCCAAACCCCATATGCCCCACACCAAAATTCTTGGGATTTGGCCAAAAGTGGACCCTTCTGTCAAGACCAATCTGATGTAACCACAACTATTGAGTAATTGCAAAAAAGCTCTTCATTTATGGTCAATCTGCAATTTACCAAAAACGCTTCTCTCTCAAGTATGCATATCAACCCTTCCAACTACCAGAGACCACGCTAGCCACCGGCCACCCCTCAAACCACTCTCATTATTCGAGTCATCACATCCGCCTTCAACCCACAGACCAAACCTAGCAAGAAATTCTAGTTGAAATTGCTCAGCTTCCTTTATTGTGTTGTATGGTTTGTAAAAGTTGTTTTTGATTATATGCACATCAAACTATCAATCACGTGGGTCAATTTAGTTAATTACACTAACACCTCATTAAAATTATTGAGTTTTTACAAAACACCATCACATTTGAGAGATTATAATAATACCTCCATCATATCCAATCCAATAGCTTACCCGACTCGATTTATGTTTTTTTCCAGCTTCTGCAGCTAAAGTTGGTATATTGGTTGAAAGTTTTTTAGTTTGGTTTGAGACTACATTTTTTACATTGTTTTTTTTTTTGGGCTACTCTCCTCTAGCCACCTTGTATTCTGCATCTCTTACCACCAGCCATTCTCCACCTCCACGCCCATGCTCTTCACTGCTGCAAGTATTCGTTGACCCCCTTATTCAACTATGCAGCATCTCGACGCCTAGGGGTGGATCCATAAATTTAGTCTTGGATGGGCAAAATATTAAAATATTAAAGCTTACAAATGATTATACAAAGACACTTTAAAACTAAATGACAGTAATATCATTCATAAAGGAAACAACGTTACAACTTTCAAATTACAATTGCCCACAATGTTTATCATGGGAAAACATCGCATTATGATTTCATTATCAACATAAGAAAAAAAAAACATATTTCTCAATGTAAACAAGCAAACTATCACTTAACTATTGGCATTAGAGGTCGAAGTCTCGGGTCTGCATGAAAATTAGTTAAGATTTCAACTGATTTCATCTTCTTGGAAGTTTCACTAGTTGGTGGTAGTGATAGTCTGTTACCATTAAAGTCAAATACCTCTCTATGACACATTGTCAAGGCACAAAATCAAATTAACTTTATAACAACGTAAAGTGTTAAGGTTGTGACATTCACAAGGTTGCTCTGGTCACCTAGCGGGGGTAATATGTAAAGAGATAGAGATAGGGAAGTCAACTGATGAGTCAATATTATACCATATATTTTACCCTAATCTTAGTATTAATTTATTGGTTATTTTGGTATAATTTTGATACTTTGTTGTATATTTCCAATGTAGGACATTCGACTTCTTCTGGAGCAAAAAATGATCAAACGGATGAATTTTGGAGTGATTCCAATTGGAGGATGTTCGTGTGCCTTTCAAGATGATTGTATCAAAATTTCAGATTTTTCTACCAAGCCGTTGGACCGTGGCGATGAAATAAAGGCCCAGAGCGCAGCTTTCCCAGATTGACATTTATGGATATTTTGAGTAGTTTGGAGGTCAATATGACATATTTTGAGGAAGATTCCTTCTGAGGATTTGTAGGGGACGTCTTCAGCTTTCAAAAGAGACCTTTTGGGATCAAATCGGAGTTGATTTGATCAGTCAAAAGACTAATTTTCTGAGAACTCCGAATTCTAGTTCAAATGAGAAACCCTTTATTTTCTGTTTTATCATTAAATTATGTTTCCTAGTTTTATTCTAAGACCTTTTACTAGGAGGATTTTAATTAGAGTAGTATAAATAAGGCTTTTTAGCCATTAGGTTGGGGGGGGGGGACGCACGCAACATTGGGGAGAAAATGCACACACTCTTCTAGAGGGTTTTTGAAGTTCATTTTCTAGGTGTTTTATATCCTTTTTCTATTTCAATAAGATTCATTTTGTTTTATGGTTGTTCGTAACTAATTTTCGTTTGCTAGGGCGATGCCTTGACCCTTAGCGTGAATATGTAGTCTTTATTTAATTGCTTATGATATTATGCATGCATGCTTTGAATTATTAATCACTGTACTTTAAACTGTCTCTATATCTTAATGCTTAGCTACCATTAGGATATTTAGATAAATAATTGGATGCAATTCGGTCACAATGCCACCGGGGAATTGAGTATTGCTTCTTGTGATTGATAGTTGTAATTTCACCTAGGGCAAATGCCACGTCTTAAGGGGTTGCATGGTTTTTCAAAGAGTTTTCACAAAGCGTAATGAGTCATGCATGTTTATATTTGATATGAATGCCACAGACGGATTGCATGTTTAATATATATTATAGCTTGAATGCCACAGGTAGAATATGCATAAGGAAAACCTAACCTTCAAAGTTGCATGGGTAATTCATAAGTAATTGGTAAATCTACGTAGGATTGTTAAGGGGACGGCGGAACCCTAGGCTTTTACAATTTGGTTTTCAAAATTATTTTCTTTTGTTTTCTTTACTTTACTAGTTTCTTTAATTGTTTTAATTTAAAATTCGTTTTTAATATTTTAGAACTTCGTTTTCAAATAGTTAATCAAGAATTATTTTAAACATAAATTATTTATTCAATCCCTGTGGAAAACGACATTGCTTGAGCTGCTATACTATGACAACCTTATACTCTTGCAAGTATTTTTAAGTGTTTTTGTCCCTACTTTTGCAGGTGTCTTTAAGTGTTTTTATCCATAACGAAGGTAATATGTAAGAGATAGAGATAAGGAAGTCAACACAAGATATACGTGTTCATAGCATACAACTAACTAAGAGTAATATGGAAGAATTACTATAAAAAGATAAGAACAAGGGAATGATACCTACACTAAGAAGACTCGAGGATACCTATGCCGTAGTGTCCTGACGTGGGATCATGTGCCTCGATCCTAACTCTGGAGGGGGCGCAAAAACAAAAAAGGTAAGTGGACCATAATTTATAATAATAGTAATAGTACGAAAACTAGTTTATTTTAGAACATACTAACCCCCTGTTTTGAAAAAACATATATAATACTACATAGCAGGTTTTATAAAAACCCTAGCATTCCATGTCAAACATTTGTAAAACATGTACGTGTAAAACCATGCTCATTAATGCTGAAAATGCTGCCGAAGGCAAATTCGTGAATCTCATCGATGATGTACTCAACTAGGGGTATCATAGTCGCCTGAAGGCAGTACTTGTCCATCACTCAAATGTGAAGCTGAATAACCTGTCCATCACTCGAAGGTGAAGTTGAATAACCTGTCCATCACCTGAAGGTGAAGCTGTATAAATTAACATACATCTACATCGACACTAGCCGTGGCTAGTGAAGCTGTCTAACATTGCTTTCGACAGTGAAGCTGAGGGTATATAATATATCATATCTCACTCCTCCATCATCTGTGTCCTATGGCCATAGACATCTATACCCGTGGTGTGCGGATGTGCTGTATGATAACCCACTAGGTAAGTACCAAAAACATATCTCAAAATCTCATGTCAAAACCAGAGCTCATCAAAACTCAAAGCGTCATCTCATGAATCCATATATAAATCATGATCGAAAGCCATATAATTTGTATATTCATCACCTGTAGTGAAATGTAGGTTCGATAAATAATAACCTTCGTAAAAATAATTTAAATAATTCTTAATTTCTCTTAAACCATAAATATAGAAATCTATAAAGACATAATATAGATCCATAATATAAATTAGGGTTTAGGAAAGGGTCCACTCATAGTTATAAAACATATAGTTTAAGAAAGGGTCCACTCACAATTTTTATTGCCCGAGAACCGCTCGAACTAGTAAGGATGATGTCACTTCCCGCCAACGCGCCTAAACACAATTAGGGACCATTTAGTAAAACTCTAATTTTGGAAAACGAACAGTGGATTCAGATTCGGCACGTCAAAAAACCTAAGGAGGGACATCGGGTTTCTCCCCCACGCATCGCCACACGTGGCAGCCGGCCGTCCGATTCGCCGGAAAATCGAACAACTCCAAAAATTACCAAATTTTACAAGAATAAAGATCTCAATGAGAGGAACAACTTTCATACCTGTGACTAAGGCCAATTTCCCTCGAACTTGTCGTAAACCCTAGAAATGGGTGGTTTCAATCCGTCACCTCCGGTGTTACGCTGCCCCGACAATTGTTTGGGCTTTGTTCCTGGCCTTTAGATGAGTGTTTTGGTGGTGGTAATTGAATGAGTTAGCTTCAGGATTTGAGGAATCGTCGCACGAACCCATCACACCAACCGACGGTTCTTCACAAATTTACAACCAAATTTCTTCTAATTTTGGGTGGAAATGGAAGATGGAAGGCTAGGGAGTTGTTTCTAGATGAAGATTTGCCTTGATTTGTCGTGAAACGCAGTGAATGGCATCGGGTTTGCATGCCGCCGTCAGGTCGGGTCGGTGGGTACCCGATTTTCCCATTTTTTTCTTCTTTCATTTCCCGTCCTTTTTCTTTTCTAATTGGTCACTTTCTTTCCTTTCCCCTCTTTTGATTGGTCGAGCCTTCTCCCCTCTTCTTATTTTCTTTTTCTGTCTTCCGTTCATCTCTCTCATTTCTTTCTTCCACTCATCATCACAACCGTCCAAGTGGCCCAATCAGATTGCTCTAGAAAATCTAGAGCCTTATAGAGTGAATGTTAAATTTACTAAAATGCCCCCGACTTTAAACGTTAATAACTCATTCGTTATAGTTCCAAATTACATTCCATTTGTACTCACACGTTCGTAGCGACGAGTACTATGAGGATACGCCAAGAAAACAGTTCTTATGTGACACGACAAAGCGGTTAACAAAAGTTAATGTATTTGCCTCGAAGTGTATTTTCGTAATTTCACATTTTAAAATTATAAAAATCTTAATAATTGGGAACGGGTCGTTACATAAAACTCATATTCAATTAAAAAAAAATTGAAATACATACCGAAACAATGAGATTAAGGATTGAAATTGAAAATACATACTTATTCTTGTTTATATTTTCTTGTTAGTGGGTAGATCTTGGTAATGGTAGCGTAAAAAAGATTGATAAAAGAAGTGGAGATGGATAATTTTGAGGGTGGATAAAGTGAAATACCATTTAAAATGAGGAAATAAGCGAAGAATTGTCACACTTAGATCTCGACATACGTCTAGGATCGACGCATGATGGTCGACTGTAGGGGGTGCGAGGAAATACAACGAAATTTTTAATGGAATACTGAAATTGAAATTCACAATGATTACAACAACTGTACAATAAAATGTTAGTAACCCTCAATAAGGCCAAGACATGCCTGTAAACTCCCAAAATAAAGTCTCAAAATAAATACAAGGAAATATAGCAGGGTAACCTAAGCATTCCAAGCTCTTTGAACCCTAACTGATACCCAGAAGTTCCTCGTATCAACTAATACCTGTCACTGGCACAATCACCCTTACACCATAAGAATGGTGTACAAGGAAAAGTAACAACCCAAATACGTTGCGAAGCTCGTGTGAGTAATAATAATCTGACGTATGTGATAATCATAAAACCAATCTATCGATCACACTTTATAAACAGTATTCATAAAATCATACTTTATAAAATCATAAACTACTGAAAATCCCGAATGAGTCACACATACATCCATCGGCCTGTCTAAATAAAACCACAAAGGTTCTTAATATATCATTCATAAATGCTTTGAAAACTAGGGATAAATTGACATAATTCGGCCTAAGCCTACATCTTATAAGCTTCCACATTCTAGACCAATTCCAAGGAATCAACTAACCAACAAAGACAAGGGATGCAATTTCGGACCACTCAATGAAATTCAACAAAAAGTGGGGTAATCACTGATACCACATATATTAAAGTCAGTCACCCAGAGTCCATGCTACGACTCCTAGTACAAATATATAGGAGTCCACGTATGATCATCTCCTAGAACAAATCACAAGTCTCGTCGAAGAACTTTAGCTATAAAACACATAATTTTAGGTCGTACACATCCTATAAGACATTCTAGAAGGATTCAGGACACGTTGACCAAAAGTCAACCCTTGACCAATGGTCAACGATAGGGTCAACAACACCACGTAACTTGATCCGAAAGATCAGCACATCGGATTTCCAATCCGTAACTTCCTAAAGGTCTCATTAAGTTTCTAGAACAACACGCTTAAACTTCATTACAATCTGACGGTTGAATTTCCACCTTGCAAATTTAAGTGGCGGTCAACTATGAAACTAGGCTAAAACGTTGGAATTTCACTAAATGGATGCTAAAAACGGAATTAGGGTGAAACGCAGTGAAAGGCATCGGGTTTGCATGCCGCCGTCAGGTCGGGTCGGTGGGTACCCGATTTTCCCATTTTTTTCTTCTCTCATTTCCCGTCCTTTTTCTTTTCTAATTGGTCACTTTCTTTCCTTTCCCCTCTTCTGATTGGTCGAGCCTTCTCCCCTCTTCTTATTTTCTTTTTCTGTCTTCCATTCATCTCTCTCATTTCTTTCTTCCACTCATCATCACAACCGTCCAAGTGGCCCAATCAGATTGCTCTAGAAAATCTAGAGCCTTATAGAGTGAATGTTAAATTTACTAAAATGCCCCCGACTTTAAACGTTAATAACTCATTCGTTATAGTTCCAAATTACATTCCATTTGTACTCACACGTTCGTAGCGACGAGTACTATAAGGATACGCCAAGAAAACAGTTCTTATGTGACACGACAAAGCGGTTAACAAAAGTTAATGTATTTGCCTCGAAGTGTATTTTCGTAATTTCACATTTTAAAATTATAAAAATCTTAATAATTGGGAACGGGTCGTTACATAAAACTCATATTCAATTAAAAAAAAATTGAAATACATACCGAAACAATGAGATTAAGGATTGAAATTGAAAATACATACTTATTCTTGTTTATATTTTCTTGTTGGTGGGTAGATCTTGGTAATGGTAGCGTAAAAAAGATTGATAAAAGAAGTGGAGATGGATAATTTTGAGGGTGGATAAAGTGAAATACCATTTAAAATGAGGAAATAAGGGAAGAATTGTCACGTTTGGATCTCGACATACGTCTAGGATCGACGCATGATAGTCGACTGTAGGGGGTGTGAGGAAATACAACGAAATTTTTAATGGAATACTGAAATTGAAATTCGCAATGATTACAACAACTGTACAATAAAATGTTAGTAACCCTCAATAAGGCCAAGACATGCCTGTAAACTCCCAAAATAAAGTCTCAAAATAAATACAAGGAAATATAGCAGGGTAACCTAAGCATTCCAAGCTCTTTGAACCCTAACTGATACCCAGAAGTTCCTCGTATCAACTAATACTTGTCACTGGCACAATCACCCTTACACCATAGGAATGGTGTACAAGGAAAAGTAACAACCCAAATACGTTGCGAAGCTCGTGTGAGTAATAATAATCTGACGTATGTGATAATCATAAAACCAATCTATCGATCACACTTTATAAACAGTATTCATAAAATCATACTTTATAAAATCATAAACTACTGAAAATCCCGAATGAGTCACACATACATCCATCGGCCTGTCTAAATAAAACCACAAAGGTTCTTAATATATCGTTCATAAATGCTTTGAAAACTAGGGATAAATTGACATAATTCGGCCTAAGCCTACATCTTATAAGCTTCCACATTCTAGACCAATTCCAAGGAATCAACTAACCAACAAAGACAAGGGATGCAATTTCGGACCACTCAATGTGTTGATGCACAAAATCAGCGAAGACTTTGGTACAACAGAAAGTGTCAGGTTTTGTGACCTTCGCTTGGTTGCTTGGTTGCTTCAGTCACTAGTGAGGATAAGTACGTAAATGAATAGAGACAGAGAAGCAAACACATGATGTACGTGGTTCACCCAGATTGGCTACGTCCACGGAGTAGAGGAGTTCTTATTAGTAGTGAAGGGCTTACACAAGTACAAAGGATCAAGCTCTCAATTTAGTGAGTTCTTGTGAATGATTTAACACAAAATGGCATTAGGCAATATTGTGGGGGAATGACCCCTATTTATAGAAAAACTTGTAGCTTTGTCACATTGACATGTGTCATGTTGTGATTGGTTCTTGATGTCGACACGTGCTGCGCTCTGATTGGCTTCTAATCTTGACACGTGTCGAGTAGTGATTGGCCTCCTGGTCGGAGGGGAACTCTTCTGGGTCCTTGACAGTATAGCGTTGGCCGGTGCTCGGTAGTTTCGGGATTGGTCAAGTATGGTACAAACAGTGCTCCCCTAAGTTCCCGAGTGAGGGAAACTCCTCGGTTGGGGACTTGCAAGATCCAATCCCTTGAGTAATCACGAAACTTCTAAGTACCGAAGTGTGGTCTGATCTTCATCTGCCCTTCTCTGGAAGTACCTTTCCTCCATCCGGGAATGGTGTATTTAGCTGATGTTGACGCACAAGGTAATGTATCAATTTCACTTGAAGCTTAGTTGTAGTTTCGGGCTTAGTCAAGTGTGATACAAACCCTATAGTAGGAGTCCCCCAAGTCGCCGAGCTAGGAGATATGCCGAAAGAGGTGACAGACAAGGTAAGCAGTCAAACTTCCAAGTAAGCAACCCAGGATCAGAGGTTTGACTTCGGCTTCCGGTTGATTGTTCTCCTTCTCCTTGTCTCTCATTCAACTGCCAGGATAAGGAGAAGCAAATGGATAAGAGATGATATGAGATACTTTTGCTTTTGAAGAAGTAACTTTCCACAGGCTTATTCTTGAACTGTGCTGGAGGGTTTTCTGGTGCCCTTCAGAGTATAAGGCCGACTCAAAAATTTGAGGGTCAAAACAAGTCCATCAAATCTAGAGTACGTTCGACCTTGATGATATGGGATACTATTGCTGTTGACGGAATAATGAATGTGGTATGGAAAGGTGTCGTGCTGTAGTGATCTGTTTCAGCCCACCGTTGAACCTTCTGCTTCAATCTTTTGCATGGCAGAAGTGGTGTGCAAACTTTGCATTTAAATGGTCCTTCAGAACATTCCTTCATAGTGATTCATTCACGCTTGGCAGCTTCAGTGTAAAGAGCCAATATCTGATCAACTGTCATGAGGTATTTGCCGGTGGAATTCGTGACCTTGATAGCAGTTGAGGATGAGTACTCGAGAGCAATGCTAAGTAAGCGACCAGGCAAAGGCTTCAGGCAGTCAGTTCCAAATTGGAGGTTTGATTTCAGGTTCCGACTGACTGCTCTCTTTCTCCTTGTCCTGCAGGTGTGGACAAGGACAAAGACAAAGACAGGGAGAAAGCATGATATGGGATACTCTTGCTTTCGACCCTGATGATATGAGATACTCTTGTTCTTGGTGTGGCTTATTTGCTGAGGTATTATCGGGGGGAAATAAAGCTGAGTATTTCGAGAGGTTATGTTGAGGGTGCCTTTTCGAATGCGAGAAAGGGTTGAGCATTTTTGCAGGTTTGCCTGTCCGTTGAGGAGGGAGGTCAATGTATATAGGGATTTCCCAATAACAAGTAGTAATGCTATTCCTTTACCCTTCTTGGTCACAGCAATGTAGTGGGAGCTGCCAGCTTCACGTGTTTTAATTTTGTCAGAGTACTTTGAAAAAGTGGTATGTGGTATCTGGAAAGCTGATATTACGTGTGAAGATTACAGACAAGCTTTATCTAAGGAAATCTGGCTCTCGAAGTTCTGAGAGTTGTGCCTCTTCGGTTTTCGAACAAGCAATCCCGTCGAGGATCTGACTCTCGAGATTCGGAAAGCGGTGCTACTCCGGTTTTTGAGAAAGTAATTATGTTGGGAGTCTTTTCTCGAATGTGAGTAAAGGTTGGACGTTCTTGCCAACCTGTCTTGCCGCAAAACACGGAGGTCGACACACATAGGGACTTTCCAGTTGTCAAGCAGTGGTGCTGTTCCTTTACCCTTATGGGTAATAGTAGGGTAGCTGGAACTTCGAAATTCTCGTGCCTAAACTTTGTCAGAGATCTTTGACAAAGTTATATGTGGTACCCGAGGAGTTGATGGTGCATATGGAGAGCGGTGATTGAACAGTAAGATTCACGTGCTTTCTACTTCACCAGAAATCTTCGACAGATTGCCCGTAATTTCCGCAAAGCTGAGTGTGCATGTGACAGGTGCTGACGAGGCTGAAAAAGCAGGTGCTTCTTCGATTTCTGAGATCGGCCCTCGTGGTCTCTGAGCAGCCCAGCTTTTGAGAAAGCATTCGCCTCTTCGATTTCTGAGATCAGCCCTCGTGGTCTCTGAGCAGCCCAGCTTTTGAGAAAGCAAACGCCTCTTCGATTTCTGAAGCTCCGTCGAGTGCAGATTTTTATAGAGGCTGGCATTAAGTTCCACAGCACACTTGAATCTCTACCAGTAGAAGCTCATTTCTTGCACTTCTAAGATCTTGATTTGTCTGACCTCTTCCTTCTTCAACACATTTGAAAATGTCTGGACCCTCCGACCGTCGTTTTGACTTGAACCTTGGAGAAGAGACAGCCACGCCTTCTCCAGACAACATATGGCGCCCATCCTTCATATCCCCTACTGGTCCTCTTACCGTTGGGGATTCTGTGATGAAGAATGATATGACCGCTGCAGTGGTGGCCAGGAACCTTCTCACTCCCAAAGATAACAGACTACTTTCCAAACGGTCTGATGAGTTGGCTGTTAAGGACTCTCTGGCTCTTAGTGTTCAGTGTGCAGGTTCTGTGTCTAATATGGCCCAACGCCTATTTGCTAGAACCCGCCAAGTTGAATCATTAGCTGCTGAAGTGATGAGTCTCAAACAGGAGATTAGAGGGCTCAAACATGAGAATAAGCAGTTGCACCGGCTCGCCCATGACTATGCTACAAACATGAAGAGGAAACTTGACCAGATGAAGGAATCTGATGGTAAGGTTTTACTTGATCATCAGCGGTTTGTGGGTTTGTTCCAAAGGCATTTATTGCCTTCGTCCTCTAGGGTTGTACCTGGTAATGAAGCTTCAAATGATGAACCTCCAATGCCTCCTCCTTCTGGGGTTTTGTCAAGTACTGAGGCTCCGGATAACCACCCTCCGGTGCTTTCTTTTTCTGGGGCTCTACCGACTGCTGAGACTTCCCCTAAGCAACCTTTGTGAAGGCTCCCTTTTGTTTGTTTATTTTGACTCATGTATATGTACATATTTGTGGCTTATCGAAAATATTAATAAATAAGCTTTGCTTCATTTCAACATATTGTGTTAAATACACCAAAGCCTTCTTCATAAAGTTCTTTGAATTTTTGCTTTTGTTGAAACCTGTATTGTTGAAGCTTTGTGAGTGAAGCATGTAGTTTGAGGTAGTGTTCCCTTAATTTCCCGAGTGAGAAAAACTTCTCGGTTGGAGACTTGAAAAATCCAAGTCACTGAGTAGTCACGAACTTTTGAGTACCAAGGCGTAGTAGCATATGGTGGGAGTCCCCCAAGTCTCTAGTCGAGGGAGTTGACGAATGAGGTGTCTTGCTAATAGTCCATGTCGTAAGTACCAAAACTTCATTCTTTTGTTTTCTAAGTGGTAGCCCCGGACTTTTTCTTCATAGATTTTGTTGATGAAGGTTGCTAGGCCCGAATAAGTGGAATTGCAGAAGGTGTAACCGTTGGTGCATTAACATCATAATGGAAGCATCACAATGATGGAAGCATCACAATGATGAAAGCATCATAATGATGAAAACACCATAATGATGAAACATCATAATGATGAAAACACCATAATGATGAAACATCATAATGATGTTTCTTTGGTGGAATTGTTTTTCATTTCCCCTAACAACCGGAATTGTTTTTCAACATAACACCATCATCTGTAGGTCGAATCACAAAGTTGTCTTCATGAAAGTTGTTCGTTAATTCCTTAACTACAACATATCCAAATTGGAGAGCCATCGGAGCAGTACAACTCCAGAAATCCAGGTATGATGAGTGACTGTTTATCATTTGTCTGTCAACCCGTCAGATTTGTTGTGAGCTTGGAAACTCTATTTTCTCTTGCTCAGATCAGCATGCTTTCTTCATTGAAGTTGTTCCTCAGCTTGTGAACTACAACATATCCAAATTTGAGATCCCTCGGAGCTGTATAACTCAAGAAACTCAGGTATGATGAATGACTGGTTATTATTTTTCTGTCAACCCGTCAGATTTGTTGTGAGCTTCGAAACTCCATTTTCTCTTGTTCAGATCGGTATGCTTTCTTCATTGAAGTTGTTCCTCAGCTTGTGAACTACAACATATCCAAATTTGAGATCCCTCGGAGCTGTATAACTCAAGAAACTCAGGTATGATGAATGACTGGTTATTATTTTTCTGTCAACTCGTCAGATTTGTTGTGAGCTTCGAAACTCCATTTTCTCTTGTTCAGATCGGTATGCTTTCTTCATTGAAGTTGTTCCTCATCGACTCTTTCATAACATATCAAAAATTCAGGATGAACTAACGGTTAAATATTTCCAGATCTTCGAAACATCACAACAGCTTCGAAATCTGCAAGAAGCCGACTATCATGTTTGGAGCTTCAACACTTTAATTTCCGTCGCTCAAACAGAAATGGTTCCTTCTTGAAAGTTGTTCATATGCTCAAGAACTATAGGGTGTCCAAAATTCAGCTCCATTGGAGAAGAGCAGAGGTTGCAGAAATTTGATAGATGAAAGGAGGCGGAAGAGGGAGAGAGAGAAAAAGTCTCTTGGGTTGGATTTCTATTTTGGGGCAGATTCCAATTTTTGTAGCACCTTCATTATTGATGAATTGCTTGTACTTTTGTCCATTATGAAATTTGGGACTTTGGCTTGTTGTTGGATCTATTATAATATGTTTGGGAACATATATAAGTGAATAAATAAGAAGGAAAATTTTGGGCCCTTGTGGGTGTAAAACAAAAAATGTTTATGTTTACCCAAGTGTTTTTGTACAAGTTCAAGGGCATCTTGGGTTTTGTGAACAAAATTTGTTTATTTGGAGCAAGGTTTTGTGTTGAAGCTTTGTGGGTGAAGCTTTGGAGGTGAAGCTTTTCGGGTGAAGCTTGTTGGGTGAAGCTTTTTAGGTGAAGCTTTGTGGGTGAAGCTTTTTAGGTGAAGCTTTTTGGGTGAAGCTTTTTGGGTGAAGCTTTTTAGGTGAAGCTTTTCGGGTGAAGCTTTTTGGGTGAAGCTTTTTTAGGTGAAGCTTTGATGGTGAAGCTTTTTGGGTGAAGCTTTTTAGGTGAAGCTTTTTGGGTGAAGCTTTTTAGGTGAAGCTTTGATGGTGAAGCTTTTTGGGTGAAGCTTTTTAGGTGAAGCTTTGTGGGTGAAGCTTTGGAGGTGAAGCTTTTCGGGTGAAGCTTTTTGGATGAAGTTGTTTTTTTTTTTTTTTTTTTTTTTTTTTTTGGCGCTTGACACGGTCTTCATTTGCTTGTTTTGTAGTGACTGTGGAAGACAGATTGCTTTCTGATTGAGAAGGGTTCCGGCATCGCTTGCTATGAATGTAAAAGAGTGAGGGCTGAGTTGGCTAAATTACCTCTTTATTGAATTCATTGCCAAATGGCCTTCATTACATAGGATGCCGAACGGCTATAGCTCAACACTTGTACATCGTGAGTCTATTTGTAGTAGTACTTCAAGTGATCAGCGTTCCATGGATGGCCAAGGGTCTTGCCATCAGAGCTTCTAAGTGTGTAAGAGCCAGGGCGACTGATGCCAATGACTTCATACGGTCCATCCCAGTTTGGACTAAGTGTGCCTTCACTCGGGACTCTGTCGCAGAGTAATCTTTTCTTTAAGACCCAGTCTCCTATTTTGAAAGAACGAGGCTTGACCCTAGAGTCATAATAGTTGGAGATGCGCTGCTTGTAGGCGACATTCCTCAAGTGAGCTTGGTTTCTGTGTTCTTCGACTAAATCCAAGTTGAGGGTGAGTTGTTTGTCATTTTCACTTTGAATGTAGTTCTGGACTCGGAATGTTGCTTGCTCGAGCTCAACAGGGACAACCGCCTCTGTGCCAAAGGCAAGTGAGAATGGAGTTTCTCCTGTTGAAGTCCGATATGAAGTGCGATATGACCAAAGAACTTGGGGTACAAATTCTGGCCAACAGCCTTTAGCTTTGTCCAAGCTGGTTTTCAAAGTGCGCTTGATTATTTTGTTGATGGCCTCAACTTGTCCATTAGACTGGGGATGAGCTGGAGAGGCAAAGCATAAGTTGATGTTGAACTTAGAGCAGAACAACCTGAACTTCTTGTTGTCAAACTGTCGCCCATTGTCAGTGACTATCGCATTGGGAATGCCGAATCTACAAAGGATGTTCTTCCACACGAAGTCTTCTATCTTTGCCTCAGTAATGGTTGCCAAGGGTTCTACTTCGGCCCACTTTGTGAAGTAGTCCACTGCAACGACTGCGTAACAGACTTTGCCCTTCCCTGCCGGCATTGGGCCGATCAAATCAAGTCCCCACTGGGCGAAGGGCCAAGGGCTGATCATAGGAGTAAGAGGCTCTGGAGGGGAATGAGGAATAGTTGCATATCGTTGACATTTGTCACATGAGCGGGATACTTTGATGGCATCCTGGTGGAGTGTTGGCCAGTAATATCCTTGGCGAAAAGTCTTGTGTGCTAGGGACCGAGATCCAGCATGATCTCCACAGACTCCCTCATGTATTTCCCGAAGGACGATTTCCGCCTCGGCAGGCGTAAGACACCTTAAGTATGGCAGGCTAAAACCTCGCTTATAGAGTTGATCATTGATGATCAGGTAGCGGGTAGACTTGTATCGAATTTGCTTAGCCTGGACTTTATCATTTGGGAGGGTGCCATGAGCAAGGAAATTATAGATCGGGGTGATCCAACTATCCCCCCGTTGTAAGTTGCATACTTCTGCGGCCATGGTGCTTGGTGTTGCCAACAGTTCGACATGAATTTTTCTTCCAATCTTGTCTTCCACAGCTGAGGCGAGGCGAGCCAGGGCGTCTGCATGACTGTTTGCCGCTCGAGGAACTTGGGTGATCTGGTAGTGGAAGTGCTTGAGCAAAAGTTGTGTTTGCGCAAGATATGCTGCCATGGAGCTGTCCTTAGCATCAAAGTTGTTGGTAACCTGGTTGACCACTAATTGGGAGTCACTGAAAATATCAATTTGTTTAACCCCGAGGTGTTTGGCCAAACGTAATCCTGCTAGAAGGGCTTCATACTCGGCCTCATTGTTTGATGCCTTGAATTTGAAACGAAGAGCATACTCCATTGCTACTTTGTCGGGCGTAGTCAAGACTAGTCCCGCTCCACAGCCCTGTTGGTTGGATGAGCCATCAACATACAGACTCCATGCTGAGGTCGTTGATTCTACTTTCTGAGCTTCCGATGGTAATGAAGCTACTGCTTCAAGTGTAGAAGCAATGTCAACAGGATATGTGAAGTCGGCGATGAAATCTGCTACTGCTTGGCCCTTCTCAGCTGGCTTTGGTTGGTAGGAGATGTCAAACTCACCCAACGCTATTGCCCATTTGATCATTCGCCCTGAAGTGTCAGGACGTTGGAGTATCTGTCGAAGAGGATAATTGGTAAGCACGATGATGGAGTGCGCTTGGAAGTAAGGGCGGAGTTTTCGAGCAGACATGACCAATGCCAGAGCCAATTTCTCATTGTTAGAGTACCGTGTCTCCGCATCTTGTAAGGCTTTGCTAGCGTAGTAGACAGGTCGCTCAATATTCCCATCCTTTCGAATGAGAACGGAACTTACGGCTGAAGCTGATACCGATAGGTAGATAATGAGAATGTCTCCTACCTCGGGCTTGGAGAGTAGAGGGGCTTTACTCATGTACTCCTTGAGGTTTTTGAATGCCTCGGCACATTCATCAGTCCATGTAATGTACTTCCTACTTCCCTTAAGTGCTTTAAAAAAGGGAGCACATTTGTCTGTGGCCTTAGAAATGAACCTGGTTAAGGCTGCCACCTTGCCAGTAAGGCTCTGGATGTCCTTTGAAGTTACCGGTTCCTTCATGTCGAGGATTGCTTTGATCTTCTCGGGATTAGCTTCAATGCCTCGTTGGCTAATCATGAAACCTAAGAATTTGCCAGAGCCTACACCGAAGGCACATTTGTTGGGGTTTAACCTCATTCGATACCTCTTCAAAATAGTGAAAGTTTCATATAGGTTGGTGATGTGTTGGTCAGCATGTTTGCTCTTGACTAACATATCATCAACGTAAACTTCCATGCTCTTCCCAATCTGCTCGGCGAACATTGAGTTGACTAGTCTCTGATAAGTCGCTCCTGCATTCTTTAGGCCGAAAGGCATGACTTTGTAGCAGTATAGTCCTCTGTCGGTAGTGAAGGCTGTGTGTTCTTGATCCGAAGGGTTCATGAGGATTTGGTTGTATCCTGAGTAAGCATCCATGAAGCTCAGGAGTTCACACCCGGCCGTAGAGTCTATAAGTCTGTCAATAAGAGGAAGAGGGAAGCTATCTTTCGGACACCCTTTGTTTAGGTCGGTGTAGTCAACACACATTCTCCACAAGACCTTTTGAAGCAAAAGACTTTCTTTGGTCGGATTTTTCTTAACAAGGACCACATTTGCTACCCATGTCGGGTAATTGACTTCGCGGACAAAGCCTATGCCTTTGAGTTTTTCAACTTCTGCTTTCATTGCCTCGTATCGTTCAGCGTCATAAGATCTTCGCTTCTGTCTCACCGGCTTGATCTTGGGGTCAATACTCAAACGATGACAGATGACATCGGGAGAGATGCCTGGCATGTCCTCGTATGACCAGGCGAAGACTTCAGTGTTCTCTTTCAAAAAAGATATCAATGCTAACCGAAGGGGTGGTGACAATGTGGTGCCAATCTTCACCATGCGATCTGGATAATCTCTTGAGATAGGTACCTTCTCCAACTCTTCAGCAGGTTGGGCTTGCTGGGTGAAAGAGTCATCTCGAGGATCATCGGGTTGATTGTTGCTATCAGGAAGATCCAAGTTCGCTTCATCTAAGCTGGTCTTTGTGACTTGGTCATGTACAGACAGGGTTTCCTTGGGTCCGGGCAAGTGTTGTTGCTTAACTGAAGTGTTGTAACATGATCGTGCACTAAGCTGATCTCCTCTGATGTAGCCGTTGCCATGGGGGGTTGGAAATTTCATCAACAGCATATGCGTGGATACCATAGCCTTGAGATCATTGATGCCTGTGCGCCCAAAGATGACATTGTATGCCGTTGGGCAGTCAACCACTAGGAAGTTAGTGGTAATGGTAGCCGTGTAAGGGCCTGTACCAATAGTAAAGGGTAAATGTATGCTCCCTAAGGGTTGCACGATATCACCGGAGAAGCTTATCAGAGGAGAAATCGAGCGATCGAGCAAGTGTTCAGCTACACTGAGTGCCCTGAAAGCTTCGGCAAACATGATATTGACCGAAGCCCCTGTGTCTACGAGGATTCGTCGAACATCAAAGTTGGCTATGTGAGCCTCCACGATCAATGGGTCGTTATGAGGGTAGATGATGCCTCTTTCTTCCTCAGGGTAAAAACATATCGGATCCCAGTTAGGCTTTTGATACTTCCCTCCCCTGATGTCTTCCACGTGAAACACTTGGTGACCAGGCCTCAGACTTCGTTCACTGTTTTTCATGGCCCTATTGGAAGATTCAGATATGGGTGTGCCGCCGCTTATGGAATATATGACATTCACCTGGCGTTGGTTACGGTTATCCCTTTGAGGGTGAAGAAGGAATTGATCAATTTTTCTTTCTCGTGCCAAAGCTTCAATACGATCACGGAGGATGATACATTTCTCGCTATCATGGCCGTTATGCTCATGGTAGCAACAAAACGTGCCCGCGTTATTCGGGGGCGTGTAATCTGGGTGCCTCGGCTTTGGCTTTGGTATCAGGTGAGCTATGCTGGGGTAAATGGCCGCGCATGTGGCATTCAAGGGCGTGTATGTCTCATACCTTGGGGTAGGGGGTATCTTGACGCGGGTTTGACCCACTGCATTGACTGCCTGGGGGCGAGCGTTATTGTGGCGATACCCTTGGTTATCGGGATAATGTCCCTTACTCTTTTTACTGAAATGAGAGTGGTGAGGATGGAAATCCTTCCTCTTGCCTTGAAATTGATATGTCTGTTGATTCGGCGAAGCATTATGCAAGGCATGGGGAGGTGCCACTGCTGTTTGGAAAGTCGAGGTCTTCTCATTTAGGTGAGTCTGGCTTCCACCTCCCACTTGTTGATAAAGGATGGTTGTAGGGGGTTTCTCCTGATATGTCTTTGCCTCGGCGGAGGCATGGTTATAAGCCTGCGTCATCACCTCAGAGTAAGTCTTCCAAGTATTGGCATTGATCATGTATTTAAAGAAACAATCACGTAGGCCTGCCGTGAAGGCTTTGAGGGCAGTCTTGTCGTCTGCCTCGGCACACCGGGAGTATTCATGGCTGAAGCGGCCAGCATACATACGTAATGACTCGTCTGGCTTCTGGCGGATAGTGTACAGGTCATCTGCAGAGTGCAAGCGATCGGTTTGGAAAATGTGTTGGGAAACAAATAGTTTCCTCAATTCCTCAAATGAGTCTACCGTCTCAGGTGTAAGACGACAATACCAATTTAGAGCTCCGCCAGAGAGGGTGGAGGGGAAGAGAAGACATCGCTCTTCGTCGGTGTGCATCCGGTATGCCATGGTGGACTCAAAGAGGTTAAGGTGCTCAATCGGGTCCTCTTTTCCAGTATAAAGTTGCAAGCCAAGCTTTTGCTTTGTCTTTGCTTGAAGGGGGGTGTTGAGGATCCTCCTTGTAAGAGGGCCAGGCCTGGGTTGGTTCCAGTCAGGTATTTCAGCCTGACGTTCAGCCTTCAACTTGTTTACTTCCTCAAGAAGTTGTAGGACAAGGGGGTCCTGAGCGGAGTTATGTGTCACTGGAGCTTTCTTTCGTAAATCTCCATCTCCTCTTGGAATTAGGAAGGTTTGATCAAGGGCATGTGATTTTTCCCTGGACTCGCTGTACTGGCTTCCAGGGTATGTCTGTCGGAACACCTCTGAGTCCCCTGTACCCTCATGTCTCTCTGGGACTTGTTGCCCCTTCCCCAAATTGGTGGCCGGCTTGGGCCGTGGCAGGGGACCGAGTCTCTCAGAAATCCTTGGGTCATTAATCTTTGAGCTTATATGGATGGAATTCTCTCGACGTTGCTTCAGGAAATCCCGACAATCGCGAAAGACGGCTTTCGATCCTTCTGCCCCTTCAGTAAAGAGGTGTCTCCCTCCACTTCTCATGGTTCGGGTTGAAGCAACTGGGTTAAGAGAAGCCTCATGTTGATTATCAAGTCGAGGGGTAATCTGTTCCCTATCAGGGATATCTATGTCGAATGCATGTGACCCTCCATGTTGGAGGGCACCCAGTTGATGGTTGACTTCCACGGGGGCAACAAGCTCGCGTGTCTGAGCTTGCCTAGCTTCGTGGAGTGTCTTGAAGAGCTTCTCATATTGCTCCTGGAGGACCTCATTCTTCATTGCTATCTTGTTGTTCTGAGCTTCCAACTCATCGACTTTAGCTTGAAGAAGAACTCGTTTTCCTTCCTTCTTTCGTTGTTTCGCACTATGTGCAAGGGGGGTGTCATTCTGTGTGCTGTGGCTTCCTTCGCTTCCCATGTTGGAGAGGGATGCCTGGTCAAAAGAAAGTGTACGAATGATAGAAACCAGCTTGACACAGCTGAAGAGAGTAGGAATAAGTGTCGTTTCCCACAGACGGCGCCAAATGTTGATGCACAAAATCAGCGAAGACTTTGGTACAACAGAAAGTGTTAGGTTTTGTGACCTTCGCTTGGTTGCTTGGTTGCTTCAGTCACTAGTGAGGATAAGTACGTAAATGAATAGAGACAGAGAAGCAAACACATGATGTACGTGGTTCACCCAGATTGGCTACGTCCACGGAGTAGAGGAGTTCTTATTAGTAGTGAAGGGCTTACACAAGTACAAAGGATCAAGCTCTCAATTTAGTGAGTTCTTGTGAATGATTTAACACAAAATGGCATTAGGCAATATTGTGGGGGAATGACCCCTATTTATAGAAAAAACTTGTAGCTTTGTCACATTGACATGTGTCATGTTGTGATTGGTTCTTGATGTCGACACGTGCTGCGCTCTGATTGGCTTCTAATCTTGACACGTGTCGAGTAGTGATTGGCCTCCTGGTCGGAGGGGAACTCTTCTGGGTCCTTGACAGTATAGCGTTGGCCGGTGCTCGGTAGTTTCGGGATTGGTCAAGTATGGTACAAACACAATGAAATTCAACAAAAAGTGGTTTCCGGACCACTAAACGGAACCAAATACAAAGAGAGAATTCGAACAGGATACGATTCAAGACCGCTCAATGTAATGGCAAAGTATGAGAGATTCTGGACCACTCAATGGAATCTAAATGAAGACAGATAGATGGAATCCAGACCACTCAATGGAATCCATATAGAGCAGGGAACCAAACCACTCAACTGAACCTCAGCGCAACCTGCTTTTGGACCACTCTACGGAACCGAGCAGAATCCAAGAAAACATAGTTTGAAAAGGCTTAACGAGGCAAGACATGACAATTTCTATTTGACAACACCCATAATAATAGGTTAACGGTCCTCTACTAGCCCTAACGTTTGACAAACATTTCAAATATCCATTTCAAATCACATTTCATAAAAATAGATTGATGGTAGAATTTAAAAGTAACAATTTAATAATAAAACAAATTTTATAAAAAAAAAAGCCGTATCCACAAAGTATACCATCATAAGGATTTTTGGGGTAATCACTGATACCACATATATTAAAGTCAGTCACCCAGAGTTCATGCTACGACTCCTAGTACAAATATATAGGAGTCCACGTATGATCATCTCCTAGAACAAATCACAAGTCTCGTCTAAGAACTTTAGCTATAAAACACATAATTTTAGGTCGTACACATCCTATAAGACATTCTAGAAGGATTCAGGACACGTTGACAAAAAGTCAACCCTTGACCAATGGTCAACGATAGGGTCAACAACACCACGTAACTTGATCCGAAAGATCAGCACATCGGATTTCCAATCTGTAACTTCCTAAAGGTCTCATTAAGTTTCTAGAACAACACGCTTAAACTTCATTACAATCTGACGGTTGAATTTCCACCTTGCAAATTTAAGTGGCGGTCAACTACGAAACTAGGCTAAAACGTTGGAATTTCACTAAATGGATGCTAAAAACGGAATTAGGGCATCAAAATTAGCTAAGAATGACATTTTGGGTTTTTGGCCCTAGGTAGCCACCACGCACCGTCGTAAGCTGTCGTCGGCAAGCCACACACCCCATGCGCGGCCCTGGGCTTGGTGGAAATATTTTGTTCTTGGATGAAATATCTTGCTAAAGCTAATGAAAGATGCCAATATGCACCTTAATGGCGTCATGGAATATTCCAGAGGTTAATGAAATATTCCCCTTCTTCTCCTTCAGTCTTGTTTCCAACGTCGTTCGCCGCTGCAAATCTCGTCAAATTTTGCATATTTCGTTGATTTTTGGAAAATTTTCAAAATGCTATAACTTTCCCATTTTTCACCCAAATTCTACAATCCAAATACCCAAATGAAGCTAGAAAAGAGTAGAGCATGATTTTACCTCTTTGAGTTCAAAATCTGACTGGAAATTGTCTGAAATTTACGAGAAAAGCACGATGTCCCAAGACTCGTAGAATCTTCATTATAACTCCGAATTACGTTCCGTTTGTGCCCATACGTTTGTAACGTCACGTACTATCTGATTATGCCAAGAAGTGAGAAAAATTATGAAAGGATCAAATACGTCCACATTGTATCCTTGATTATTGATAACATGTTATAATTTAATTGCGTGTTACATGACACTTAATTTAGTTTTGTCAATTTATGTTCATGTCCATATTGATTTTTTTTCAGGTATGTGTATATTGAGTTGTTAAAGTTCACCACTCCATCGTTTTGCAAGTTTATAAACTAGACAATAAAGATGATAGGCGTAATGAAATCGAGCTAGATGTGAGAATAGAACTATTTATTTGTTTTGAATGTTGTAAAAATATAGGAGTACTTTGAGCTAACAGAAGACTTAATGCAAACTCGAGCACAATGACATTTTAGAATTCATACATGCAACCCCACTTAGTGGAATAAAACTTGATTGTTGTTGTTGTTTAAAGAAATATGAGTTGTTTTTATAAGAGAAATGTATTTTACCTTATTTTAGCTTGCTTTTAATTATTTAATTAACTCGCGCTTCATATTTATGAATTTTTACTGACATCGGGCTTGGGGTGTGACATTTAAATTAAAAGCTAACCGATTAGTAAGTTAATACAACTTTAACTATTCATTTGGACCACTCTACAACGTCTAAATGATCACCCTTACATAAGGATTAGCCAAATTAAACAACTTTATGGTCATTTAACTAATCAAACAAATAGAAGAAGACTATGTTTCTTAAAAAAAAAAAAAGATAATTTCCAAGAGAAATCAAGTAGTTTTGTGTCATAGCCCGTTCCGAAATGTTGTAATATTAATTGGTCTCGAATGTGGAAGTTACTAATTTACCCTTGGACGTTAAAGTGTGTTGTCTGTATTATGTACTTAAGTTGGTCAATTCTAATATTTCCTAAGTTCTTGGAAAAAGACTTAAGCTTGTTACTTTGTTTTGTGGGTTAGTAACCAACTAGGACCACATACACACCCATCCTTTTCCCTGTGTACACTCTTTCTCGATTTTCTGCAACGTCCGTACAAACGTACAGACAATTCTCGAACCATTCCATTTAGGCACGGATCGACAAGGAGAATATGACCTTTGAGTTCATTGTAAGCTCTTGAGTCCATTCGTACCATTTATAGGAAGGGAAAGCTTAGAAAACCTGAGAACCCAAGATCCCAGTTTTGAGGTACTGTTCATGCAGTAGTAAATGCATGATTTTTAGAGGATTTCAAGCTTATAGGAAGCTTAGGGACCTCTCCACGAAGCTCGGAGAAGAAAAATGACATAATTTGGACGTCGGGAAGTTGAGATCGATGCATTTGAAGTTTGACTGGATTATCGAAGGTCCTTCGGCAAATTTTCATGGATTTTAGGTCCCAAAACAGGTATGGTTGTGTTCTATTCGTCCTAAGCTTCAATTTGGTTCAAGTTTCATGAAATTTGGTGGAAAATTGAGTGAGAAATGAAGGTTTTATTATTTTCCAAAAACCGACAACGCAGCGGTCACCGGCGCCAGACTCTGGCGAGTTGAGGAAGACGAAAGAGCATATTCCGTCAAATTTGACAGAATATTCTAACGGCAAAAGGTAACGCCGTTAATGTCTGTTAAGGTTTTAACAGAATATTCCACAGAATATTCCTAATGGCGGTTAAGGATTCCGTTAGGATTCCATGCCCGTGGCCACGCGTGGGACGTTGGAATTTTTTTCTAAAAATATGAGGATGTTCGTGAGGTTGTGTAGATCACATTGGTATATTTAAACATCCCATTTGAGCAATGTATGAGAAGTTATTAACTAGTTTTGTCTATGTGCTTTAAATAAATTTTATTCAGTTATTTCACATATAGGTGAGACCTATTCCGAGGACGAGCGCAATCAAGGGCGGCTCGGGGGCTATGACCCTTCGACATATCAATAAGTGGGCTTTTGGTTTTTAGTATATATTTATATACTTGATATTTTCCCAGAAAATGCGTTTAAATGAAAGTATGCTTTGAAATGCCATGCATATAAATTTATATTCAACATATGAATTAGTATATGATGCATAATATGAATTGGTGTTGTGGACGCTCCAGTAAGTACCAGGTGAGTATTGTTTTGTTATATGAGATATTGATAATGTGACACGTGATTGAGAGCTCATAAACCTGCTCCCCGGGTGATTGTGATTTAGCTAGAGATATAATACATGCCTAGTTATAATGTCACCTCCCGCACCATATACTCACATTGGATCCAATTTAGGTGCACAGTCTTGTCGTACAAACCATCATAGGTGGTTCTGACTCGTAGGTGACTAGCGATTTATCGCACAGCTATCATGAGAGCGTAACATTGAGCATAACTATATTACACCCAGTCTTGTCGTATAGACCTTTGCAGTGGTTCTGACTCATGTGCAGTGTAGTGCCGTATAGGTCACTTGCGGTGACTTCGGCTAGATTGACTAATGAGCTATGAATTCAGTCGTACAAACCTCTACATGGGTTATGGCTAATATGTTATTTATCCATGAATTTATTTTCACTTGAGTTACTTATTTTGTTTTGTATTTTGGCATGGTATACTTATGAATATGGATATATGAAGCATGATTTGAATATATATATATATATATATATATTATATTCCATTTCTGGGAAAGTTATACATGTTTTACGGCGAATGGTTAGAGTATTTGATAAATGAAATGGTTTTGTAAAGCTTTGTTTTTGCCCACTCACACAATCTGTTTTGCGGCCCTCCAAGTTTTAGATAAGCTTGTTCGTTCGTGGCTCACGAGGATTGATTGGAGGTTCTGACAGACTATCACAAATGTAGGTCATCTTTGAGTGTCGTTTAATTAGTACTTGTTTTCTGGACTGAACTTAGATTACTCATGCTCTGATTGTGTATTCACACATATTCTAGCACTTGTCTTAACTAGTACTCTTATGAGTTGGTTTTCATTTATTCGTATTCTCTATTATCTTTATTGTTTCTGCACTGTGCACACGGCTACGTCACCCTCACGTGATGACCAGCATACCCTGTTTCAGGTCGGGGTGTGTCATTTGCCTTTCTCTAGTTTGTTTACTATTGAAATCAAATTCGTGCACCACCGTAAATAAATGAGATGCACAAACTCGTTTAATCTGTAAAGGAACACACAACAGTAAGCAACCCAGGACCGGAGGTGGTGTCGGTTAAAGGCTTTCTGACGATCAATCAGTAAGTAAATATATGAGACTCAAGCAGTATGTAAGAGAACAAGCGTGCGATAATTGCATTACCAAAGGTGAACCCTAGAAGAATGTATTTATACTAGTTGAGATACAAACCTTTTAGGATATGAAATATGTAAAAATTCTAAAGAATATCTAGGAGAAGGTATTGCATCCACTTAGAGTGTGATTATTTGTGGCGTAAGCCAATTCATAAATTGTAAGGATTTCAGGAATATAGGAAACCTAACTGTTTCCTTACTAGATCAGTATGTGCAGCTCTGCTACGAAAGCTATTGAGTCCATGATCAGATTTATGTGTTATTCGTATTCTGATTTGATTTACTTCGACTATGAAAAATCATAGTCCCACATTTTCCATTTCTTCCAACCGGTCATTGTACCATAGAGAGAAATACTAGTATTTGGTGGCAAATGTTGTTAATTTCTTATTTGGCTTCTAATTTTTTTAATTTCAAGAAAGTGGTTTTTTCTATATTGTCTACATGGCACCAAATTATTAGTTATATGTGGTGTACATGTGCCATGCTAGCATTCCAACAGAAAAAAATTACTGATTTTTATGGCAGGAACATAGTCCGGGCTGATTTTGATTGATTTTTAAGTTAAGAGACCAAATGATGAATTAGGCCACTTTTATGGATAATTTATGTAATTTTTTTTTCTTTCTAAAATTTGAATTCAATTTGTGTGACAAAGAAAGTTTTATTAACTTTGTTAAAAAAAAAAGAAGAAGAAAAAAGTGCTATTAAAAAAAACAGAGTGTGCTATCCACGCACTATTTTTTTACTTCTAATACATTTCTTGTTAATTTATGCTATTTGATCTTTTTTAATTGAGTTGATCCGATAATCACAAATTAATATGTTATGTACGAAGTAAAGTGGGTATGTGGATATCACGCTTTAAAAAAAAATTATTATATCAAAAGAAAAAGTACCTAAAAAAAGAAATTGCACCACCAAACACCAACTGGTCCAAATAGAACGACTTCCTAAAAAAATAAGGGAGCTAGCTCCGTTTCACATCCTGTCCTTTCCCCGGTGAATTAAAAAAAAGGAGAACGAGGAAAAACTGATAATTGAAGGTCGACCCCGACATCGACACCGACCCCGAGGGAAGAAGAGGAAAACGGGCTGTTTTTCCTTTCAGGTCTGATTGAGTGCGCGACTTGGTATTCCGAAGGATCGCCATCTACACCTCGGCTGAGCAACAAGACGGACCTGCGTCTCAGCTCAGCTCGTAAGTCGCATCCCTTCTTCCTTTTCCTCAATTTCAGCGGAGTGAGTCTCGATTATTTCTTATATCCTATACATTGTAATTGTAATTGTAATTGTAATTTTAATAGGAATGTAATTAATCTTCGACTTGTTGAGAATTCCGGTCCCAGTGATAGAAATGGCGATTTGTGCTCAATGAATTCATTTTTAAACCTCTAATTCGAAACAATAAATCTGCAGGCTGGTTGATCTAGTCATTTTATGCCGCAGTTACCGCGTAATCAATGTTTCACTATTAGAATTGGGATTGAAACCTCCTCTCCAGCTGCTGCCGCTCGTCTATCCCTACCAACAACACACCCTTCGTCTGTTTTTTCGATCTCCCCTTTGCAATTCATAAGAGTAATAATAGTTCTGGTTTTACAAGGAAAGTAGAAGAAAAGAAAGATAGCAATACTATGCAGAAGAGTGGGAGTGTTTCCAAGAATAGTTTGAGAGTAACGACACCTCAGCAGTCTCTCAGGCGACTGGGATTGTGCTCCCAAATAGCCACTGCAACTGGGGGTCAACACTCCTCCCCAATTGTTTTCCCTGAGAAACAGAAACGACACAAGATCAAGGCTTCCAAGACTCCAACCCCTGCCTCTACTGATGATCCCAACACACTAAAGACCTTCGAGCACAGGATTGACATTCCGGCTTCTGCTGCTGGAGATGAAAAGTCTGACCTGTTGGGTTATGTTGTTTTCGCTGGAAAATTAGTGTTGGACAAAAGAAACACCAGCAGTATAAACACTAATTCTTCTACTGATGTACACCAAACAGCCTCCTCTTCTGATATTCCCAACCAGGAAGCTGTTGATGCCAAGCTTACCAGTAAGGCTTTAATTTGGGGTTCTCACATGCTGCGTCTTGATGATGTCATCTCAGTAAGAACTTCCTCCTCTAGCTGCATGTTACAACATTTACAAACCACAAGGCCGCCTTTTCCTCTTTGGAATGAAGTAGGAAACAGTAATCATTTTGTTTTCTTGCACAGGTTTCATACAACGTTGGTCTCAGACATTTCACCGTGCATTCTTATCCCTTGAAAAAGGGTTCTTGTGGCCTTTCATGTCTTATTAAACCTCGCAGAAGCCGTAAGGACTTTCGATTCTCGGCTTCTAGCATAGAAGAGGCAGTTCAGTGGGTTGGTGGGTTTGCTGATCAGCAGTGTTATGTGAATTGCTTGCCCCATCCATTGCTATCTTCTAAGAAGCAGGCTTCTTCAGAATTACTTCCAATTGATACTCCCCCTGAGTTAATTTTCAAATGTAAGAGTCCGCCAAAAATACTTGTAATATTAAATCCACAATCTGGACGTGGCCGTTCAAGTAAGGTTTTTCACAACGTCGTTGAACCTATATTTAAGGTATGATGTATATCCTGTTACCTTTCCCTATCTGTTAATTAGACTGCCTTTTGTCATTCAGGATATGCATTATTTTTATTTGATGGATACAACTCCTAAACTGAACTGCTGCATATCACCCATTGATGTAGCTATCTAATAGGAAATAAATATTTGTAATTCCTCTTTGTATATTTGAACTCAGTGGTTGAGTTGGCTTGCTTGTCTATTCTTGATAGTTTTAATGCACTCTTTCAGAGCTTGTGGTCATATTCATATTCATATTGGAGCTGTGAACTGTGACAGCTTGCAGGTTTCAAAGTGGAGGTAGTCAAAACAACATCTGCAGGTCATGCTAGGAAACTTGCCTCTACTGTTGACATTAGCACTTGTCCTGATGGTACTACTACATAATGCAATATCTAATCACATTGCTTATTTTTGGTTTTCCTTATGCATTCTGATTTACTTTATCATCTTTATAGCTTTTGTTCATTTATAATTTTTTTTAATTTTCAGGAATCATTTGTGTTGGGGGTGATGGAATTATTAATGAGGTAAATCCTTTGCTACTTCGATGTTTCCAAGTATGGTACATAGCCATGATTAGTATTATTCTGTCTGTCTCTCTGTCTCTGTCTCTGTCTCTGTCTCTCTCTCCCTCCCTCCCTCCAACATGTGTGTCTCTATAAGGTTCTATGCCCCCGAACATGTGTGTGTCTTTATAGTTTATGCATACATACATACATACATATACATACATACATACATATATATATATACATACATATATATATATATCTGGGAATTGAACACAATCCTATAGACATAGTGTGTGTGTGTATATATATATATATAGGGTTTAGGGTTGTGTTCAATTCCCAGATATTTGACTGCTTTAACTGTCTACAACACTTATTTTGACCATTGAAATGGTCCAGTGCCTTAAAAAAATGAAAGCTTGCATTGATTATAGGACCACCATATATGTGAAAATATCTTCCATAAACCATCATTTACTATCATGGGGGCTCAGTTGCCAGATTTTGAAAAAGGAGCAACGACGAAAAGGCGTGTGGTTACAATAAGGGAATTCAGTTGATGGACAAGGAAGGAGGATTGATATTCAGGCCCTAGGGCAGAATTATCTGAAGATTTTACCAAAGATTCAAACAAGGAGTTGGCCAATCAATAAGAGGTCATAGGTTTAGAAGTGGCTTAGGGATTGGGGAATTGAAATGTAGATTTGGTAACTGAAACCGAGGATGATGAAAGATTCCTTCCGGTGTGGTGCATTGACAGAGGAAGATGGCTCTTTGGATGAAGCTGAAAAACCAGATATGGGAGAGGATGATTTGACAGAGGTCTTAGGTGAAAGTCACTGTTGTTGGGACTGTGGACAGCAACAAATTGTAGGGGACAAACAATATGCATGGAAATCAGATATTTAGAAGCATGAAAAGATGTTGGGAGATTGGAGTGCAGTGGGGATCTTAGTTTGTATAAAAGAAGAGAAGCTGTGGTAGGATCTGGAGTGGATCAAGCTGAAGGCTGAAGATAATTGCAAAAGATCATAATGCCCTGGAGAAGTTTGGAGATTTGATGAGCAAGTTGGACATTTTGTTGTTTCCACTTGGGAAAAAAAGAAGCATTCAGAGGATTGAGTTGAAGCTGAGAGGTTAATAAAAAGGGAACAGAGCTAAAAGTTTAAAGTTTGAGTTGAGTAACTTGAGTTGTGCAAAAAGAAAATAGGAAGAAGGGGTATGGAAATATAATTAATGAGGACTGAGAGTTTGAGCTGGCTAAATGGGTGGTGACGAAAGTGAAGGAAAAGGGAAGACCAGGTGCGGTGGAGAGAACCTGGTGAAGAGAAATAAAGCTTTACTTGGGAAATAGTTATGGAGATCTCCAGTGGAGGCTGATTTTTTGGTATGATGTCATTAAGAGTAAATACGGGCCACATGAGAATGGCTGGGATTCTAACGTCATTATTAGAGATTCAATTTAACCAGAAAAAAAAAAACTAGAGCTTGAAGTCTTTGTTTCTGAATATTTGGATTAGGGAATGGGAAAGGGTGAGGTGTTGGGAAGGAAGGGGGAAAAATATTTTTATTCTCTGTTTCTTCTTTTATATAGATTATCAAGATCTTTCAATGCTTATATTGTTAGTTGTGTTTGCGCCCTCTGATTTTGGGTTTTGAAGGAGCTTGAATGACTTGGAGTTGGGAGAGTGACTGAGTTACATTTTGTTTTGGGAAACCCGATTGAGTTGGGGGAAAATTCTAGGTGAGAAGCCGGAGTTTTGGGAGAGAGGAAAATGGCTTGGTGCTGTGGAGGCAATACTTTGGGGTTGCTTGGATATAGAGAAATAAAAGATCTTTTATTGGTGCTAGGGGAAGGATTGTGAATCATTTCTGGGACACTTTTTGTTTGTTGAACGTCCTTATGGGCTTCAGTTTCCTCAGAATTTGACGATTGGTTCTTTCGTGCTATTAGAGCGCTGTTGCATATGAGTTCTTCTGTTCTGTTTTGTTGTTCTCTAGTCAGCTGTCGTTTTAGGGAACATCTTGTCCCCTGTGTTGCAGTTTCTTTTTTCTTTTTAATAAATATGTTGCATCTTTTAATAACAAAAATGAAAAATCAGCCCTCTCATTTGTACTTTTGGAGTTTGACGGCTAAGAAATTTGAAAAATAAAAAAGATTGCCATGTTCTAAATTAAAAATCAACCGTCTCATTTATGTTTTCTTCTTTTATTTTGGCTTGGTTGACTCCAATGCATTAATACTTTTGGCATTTTCTTTATTTATACATTTACATTAATTTTATTTGTGTACAGGTTCTAAATGGTTTACTAAGTAGAGACAACCAAAAAGAAGGAATTTCAATACCAATTGGGATTATACCTGCTGGTTCTGATAATTCATTAGTTTGGACTGTCCTTGGAGTTAGAGATCCAGTTTCTGCTGCAATGGCCATTGTCAAGGTAATGTATACAGGGTTCATCATGTTTATTAAATTAATTAGATTACATTCAGTAGTACTGTATATACTACAGAGTAGAATTTTCCATCAATGAGACTAACTTCCCATTTTAGAGCAACATCAAATAGATGCTCGCATTAACTGAAAAACTACCCTACATGCAAGCCAAGATTGCAATCACATCGTAAGTCATAGATCTATGTATCTCACTTTTCCTTTCTTTTTCGTGTTGCCATGACTCAAACCTTACTCTGAAATATCAGCCTATCATCCCCAAAATCATAAAATTGGCAAAAAGAGTTAAAAGCTGATTTCCTTCTAAATAGTAGGCGTGGAGGACGTGACAGCTGCACATTTAATAGAGTTCAAACTCACATTCAAGCTTAACCTTATTCTGATTGTACAAAGGAGGTTCGCGGAGCCACTGAATGAAGTTCTCTGTTTCTTTTGGAGTTGCTGACCAACAGCGAGGCAGAGATGACTAAGTGACATATGGAAGATGGCAAGGACAATAACATATCGTAGAAGTAGATAGAAGGTGGAGGCAATGGCCCACTAAGATGGGATGACGAGACTCATGCCTCTAAAAGTAATTTTTGTTTGTTTTTGGGATTTGCTATACTCTAAGAAAAGACTTAGAGTACTTGGATCTAATGGAAGACATGGCACATAACCGACTAGGATTCATACAGCCGACCCCACTTAGTGGGAAAGGGCTTTGTTGTTGTTGGGATTTGCTATCCAGATTCTTAGAGCCGGCTAGATAACTAGAGATGATTGTTTATGGATTCCTAGTTTCCCACAAGGAGGTGGATTGGCATCTGGTGACTGATGCTCATGGAGTTATGAGTAATTATCTTTTGAGATAGTAGTCGATTGAGCTTCAATTGCTTCATAAGTGTCCAGTACTAGAAGCCACTTCTGTATCTTTCTGTAAAGAGGAAGTGAGCCTTTATTGTTGATATACAGTGGGCTTAAATGTCTGTCTGTGCGTGTTAAGGGTTGGGTCAATTTAGTTCAACAACCTTTTTATTGCCATAGGATATTAGAATAGTTTTTTCTTGTTTAGGTACCGAAAGCAGGGGAGAAGTAATCAGTTTGAGCTATAAAATATCCAGAATTCGAACTGCCCAACCATCTAGTTGGACACACAAACAATTTTTTAGCAAACACAATTATGACCGAGGCACGATTTGCTTGGCAAGCACACAATTGACTGCTTGGCAATCACAGAATTGTGATTGAGTCATGTTGTAATTTGTTCTTTTTTTTTTCTTTTTTTTTTTTTCAAATGTATGAATTGAATTCTGGTTAGAGTTTAGCATCTAGGCTTAAGAGTTGAAGGCTTGAAGCCCAAATATACTAAACATGACAATATACAGAAGTTTTATAAACATATTAATAGAAAACTAATACTTCTACAATGAAAAAGAAAGTTTCTTTTGGTACCTTATCCAAATTTTGTATGGTTATTTGGTAATCAACCTCTTACCAACTAGGTCTTTACCTCACTTTCTTATGTGTGCATGGGGAAGCTCTCTAAGTTGGCTGCAATCAGTTTCTCATCAACTAGCTGATTAAATAGACTCTTCATCCTTCTGTACCTTTGCCAATAGGCATGAAACGGATATGGGATGGCTATTTGACACCCCGAATACATCGAAGGGAAGACAATCAAACTCAACACTAGTGAACACCTAACAATGATTCCAGCTAACTAATTATCAGCTGCATTGCATAAACTTTTATGATCTCATTATTTATCATCCATTTTTTGAGTTATGAAAGTACCTATCAACTACATTCATCTGTAGGGTCTTGATACATTTGAAAACTAAAAAGTATTGATTGAAGTAGAAATTATGTGCTGTTTTCATGGTTTCAGGGGGGTCTTACAGCTACAGATGTTTTTGCTGTTGAGTGGGTTCAGACTGGCATTATTCACTTTGGGATGACAGTCTCGTATTATGGTTTTGTGAGTGATGGTAATTCCTAATGCCTATGATTAAATTTCATCAGGATCTTGATTTGTAATGTGATTAAGTTCCATCTAGATCTTAAGTGATGGTAATTCTGAATCCTAATGCATATTTTATTAGCAAACTTGGTGGCTAAAGTCTGTTAATGTGATACTTTGTCTGACTGATTCTCATGATTAATTAGTCGCTGTTTGGATTTAGCAAAACTACTTTAATTGGATCGAATGTTTTGGGGTTTTCTAAGTATATATTGTTTGTCTTATATGTCGATTATCGCCTCAGATCCATAGTAAAAATTGTCGAGCTGTCTCTTTTTGTTCCCCTGCCTCCCTCCTTCAATCGTTATGACCGTTTCTTTAAAGGGAACTTTAACGAAAAGCTTCCGGTACTGTTCATTTTAACGAAAAACCACATTTTTACTCTTAAAAGTCAATCCTGGTACTATTCACTTACAACAAGTTTTCAAACCCTTTTCATTAGTTTTCCTTTCTTTAAATTGCATGATATTAAAGTATTTAAAGTTGTTATTTTTGGCATAAATCCCAACCTTCCATTGCTCCAATGACCTCCCTTTTTTTGTGACCCTTGATTCTCTTTTGATTTATTCAATCTTATGTTTCAATCGTGTGCAGTCCTATATAAAGATGTTTCAATCACGTGCATAATGTTTGCGAAGTTTTTATAACAATTATTTTAAGTGTTGCGGTACTTGTATTTTAAAATTTCTCTCATCTGAATTGTACCGTATGCATATACATATAAATAAGTTAAGGGAAATATTCCTGTAAATCTGGATTGCAAATCAAGCTGGCTTGCCTGAATGTGTGTTCCACATTTACAATCTGTCAAGAGAGCATTGCCCTATATATGTGCGTATTTATATATATAGGTGGATATATATGTTAAGACATTCATTGAAGATAAATCACTTTATTTTATAACTATTGTTTAAAAAACAAGTTACATCTCACATTTTCTCTAATTAAATAATTATCACCAAAAAGGCATTTAGTTTTTCGTCTACTTATTGGTAAATGAATTTACTGTAGTTACCGTTGGGTGTGCGTAAAAATTGTCTGTTGTCCGACAGCCTGGTTGTTAAATAATGTTGTTTAGATTATTTGATAGCATTTTGATCAATTGGTGCATTAATAGATGAGTTGGAACTCTGAGAACAGTATTTCTTAATTTTGGACCACTTGTAATAATCTAAATAAGTCTGTATGTTAGAATGTTAATTCATCTTGAACTGGTTGCAGTGTTGGAGCTCTCTGAGAAATACCAAAAGCGCTTTGGTCCTCTTCGTTATTTTGTTGCTGGATTTCTCAAATTCTTGTGCCTACCAAAGTACAGCTATGAAGTTGAGTATCTTCCAGCATTAAAAGAGGACATCTCAGAAAGGGAAGTAGTTGACATGTCCGAACTATACACAGACATTATGAGGAGATCAAACACAGATGGGATTCCAAGAGCCTCTAGTTTGTCAAGTATCGACTCCATCATGACTCCTACTCGAATGTCTGGTGGAGACTTGGATACAGCCTGCAGTAGCAATCATGCTAGCATTGAACCATCTGAGTACGTACGTGGCCTAGATCCGAAATCAAAACGACTTTCAATGGGAAGAAGCAATGTAACTGCAGAGCCAGAAGTTATTCATCCTCAGCTTCCTCTGTCAACGACTCCAAATTGGCCAAGGACCCGCTCTAAGTCGAGAGCAGATAAAGGATGGACTGGATTGACAGCCACACATGATGCCTCCAGATCTTCTTGGTGCAATGCTGGAACAAACGATAAAGAGGATATATCATCAACTCTGTCTGATCCAGGTCCAATTTGGGATGCGGAACCCAAGTGGGACAGTGAACCTAATTGGGATGTGGAAAATCCTATTGAATTACCAGGGCCATCAGATGATGTGGAAGCAGGAAGAAAGGAAGTTGTTCCTAGGTATGAAGATAAATGGGTTGTTACTAAGGGTCAATTCCTTGGTATTCTGGTTTGCAATCATGCTTGCAGAACTGTTCAGAGTTCCCAAGTGGTGGCGCCAAAAGCTGAGCATGATGATAACACCTTGGATTTGATCCTAGTTCATGGAAGTGGGCGGTTAAGGCTGTTGAGATTTTTCATGCTACTGCAGATGGGTAGACACCTTTCACTGCCATACGTGGAAAATGTCAAGGTATAGGCATTTATTTTAGTAATGACTTTGCACTTAGTTTGATGAACTGCGTGTATTGAACCACAAAACTTCACAATTTTTGGTACATTTCTAGTTGAAGCAAACAGTAAGTGGTTACGTTGTTGATTGGAATTTCTATTATAACTTTTCCCTTGTCCTGGAGTTTAGGGATGGGAGGGCATGGGAGTTTTAATTCTTGTTTCTTGTGCAGGTTCTTGATAAATAAGAAACTACAGTAAGTTGTATAGGGGATTCTAATTTTTTCTTTCGTTGTAGGTGAAGTCAGTGAAGATTAAGGTGTCAGGAAAGCACACCCACAATGGTTGTGGTATTGATGGAGAGCTTTTTCCCCTCAACGGGCCAGTCATTTCTTCTTTGCTTCCAGAACAGTGCAGACTTATTGGCCGCTCCCTTACAGTTAACCCTCACGTCTGAATACCGTGCATCTTCTTTTGGACCTCTATAACGGATGTTAAGGGCATCTTTTCTATTCACTCATGGAACATGCAAGATTAATGTTTGACCCTTAGCCGTTTATAACAGCTTAGGCGCCTGTAAATGTTTTGTTTGGCCATGTTGTTTATTGGTGTTTTCTTTATCCTTTTGGTTTTTTTTTTTCGTTCATTTTTTTGTATTCATTTGCAGATCATGTACATCGTCCTTGTTTGTTATCTGGCGCAATCTGATTGTGTATTTAAGATGCTGGTATCCATTTTTTTGTGACTGTTCGCGATATTTGTTTTGTAACAATTGATCAGCCATCCTTGCTTGAGATGTGTTAGTCGTTGTGATGATCCACCAAAATGTTATTATACATCCAAACACAATCTGTAGCACAACCAAGGCTAGGCACGACCAAGGGATGCCTTGCGCAAGGAAAATTATGCCATGCGTTACGCACGGCAAAGGCATGCCAAGGCACCACCACGGCACAACCCAGGATCATCAAGCGGGAACTTAAACAGCATTATAGCAGGTTCTTTCCACATATATTATACATATACTTGTATATAAATGCATATATGTTAAATCATAGTGATCCCTTCCCTTGCACTATATGCTAAAAAAAAGAAATTGCCATGTAGTGGCACGACGTTCATGTTCTTGCCTTCGTGATGTATATTGTGCATTGTGATGGCTGGAATGGAATTCTTACTTGAGGATTGCAATTTTCATGGTATTGCCGAACATGTGTTGTCATGGCCTGCTTATCTAGCCTTGCCTTCACACCTCCACGAGACATCTCGAGCTATTATCATACCTAAAGGCAGTGCATGACGCTAGTTTCATAGCCAAAGGTAGTGCAAGGTACCACTTTATTGACAAAAGACCATGCAAGACAACTTCCATGACCAAAAAGCCAATAGAAGGTATCGAATGTCAGAGCAAAGGTGATAGGATTGAATGCACACCACAAAGTAGCACACAAATGTCATATTGATTTTCCTTATTAACACTAAGATTTGTCAATTGTAGCATATGAAAATAAGGGTCTTTTCCGTAGAATATTGTTTTATCTAACTACTTATAATGTCACAAAAACAGGGCTGCTGTCCCTACTAACCAGCCACCGAAAAATAATGATTAGACCGACTTACACTTATCTAAAGTCTAGGAAATTTTATATGAAGACACTAGACACACAGAGCTACACTCACACAAATTTTAGGGATTTTTTTTGAAGTTGATTTGCTATGTAAATTAAATCGAACAAAAATAGGACAGAAACAAATTTTAAATAATTCACAAATTAAGAAAAACGAGTTAGGGGAATTGCTATCCACCACCAAATAATCATGCAAACATGTTATGTTTCATTCAAATTCCTTTTATTTCAGGATGAAGATGCTCAAGTTGCTCAATGTTAGAACTCAATTTATTACTCTTTCTTATGTAGTATGTTAAGAGAATGACGTTTTCAACTGAACTTAGTCTCTAATATGCAATCTAGAATGGCGTGTCCATAGATTTAACAAGTAGAAATCATTAAGAACAAAAAGAGTTTGAGTCATCACAAGGCATCGTAAGTACTAGCGTTGTCTTACTTATCCTAGAAATTGGTTCACATCTTAATCGCAATTAACAAGTACTACTCTAGAACATATGTAGGTCCTCATTCAACAAGGGCAGACACACACATATTCATAGCATTAAAATCCTAGATATGCTTACTAAGTATGCATCGGTAGAAAACACATAAAGAATTCATCAATGAGACAAGTAGTGAACCAATTTTCATCCATCCATAAAAGTAATTCAAACGAAATGTCATAACAAACTTGCAATCATATTCGGGGCTTCAAAATAGCCCCTAATTACTACAAATTTAGTTACACATAATTCTAAAATAAAACCAAAAGAAAGACATAAGTATGAGAAGATAAAACCGAAAGAAGAGAATGTATATGGTTTAGGGTTTAGGGTTGAGGGTTGAGGGTTTGAGGGTTAAGGGTTGAGGGTTTAGGGTTTGAGGGCTTAGGGTTTGAGGGGTTTAGGGTTTGAGGGGTTTAGGGTTGAGGGTTGAGGGTTGAGGGTTGAGGGTTGAGGGTTTAGGGTTGAGGGTTGAGGGTTGAGGGTTTAGGGTTTAGGGTTGAGGGTTTAGGGTTGAGGGTTTAGGGTTTAGGGTTGAGGGTTTAGGTTGAGGGTTTAGGGTTGAGGGTTTAGGGTTGAGGGTTTAGGGTTGAGGGTTTAGGGTTTTAGGGTTTTAGGGTTTAGGGTTTAGGGTTTAGGGTTTAGGGTTTAGGGTTTAGGGTTTAGGGTTTAGGGTTTAGGGTTTAGGGTTTAGGGTTTAGGGTTTAGGGTTTAGGGTTTAGGGTTTAGGGTTTAGGGTTTAGGGTTTAGGGTTTAGGGTTTAGGGTTTAGGGTTTAGGGTTTAGGGTTTAGGGTTTAGGGTTTAGGGTTTAGGGTTTAGGGTTTAGGGTTTAGGGTTTAGGGTTTAGGGTTTAGGGTTTAGGGTTTAGGGTTGAGGGTTTAGGGTTTAGGGTTTAGGGTTTAGGGTTTAGGGTTTAGGGTTTAGGGTTTAGGGTTTAGGGTTTAGGGTTTAGGGTTTAGGGTTTAGGGTTTAGGGTTTAGGGTTTAGGGTTTAGGGTTTAGGGTTTAGGGTTTAGGGTTTAGGGTTTAGGGTTTAGGGTTTAGGGTTTAGGGTTTAGGGTTTAGGGTTTAGGGTTTAGGGTTTAGGGTTTAGGGTTTAGGGTTTAGGGTTTAGGGTTTAGGGTTTAGGGTTTAGGGTTTAGGGTTTAGGGTTTAGGGTTTAGGGTTTAGGGTTTAGGGTTTAGGGTTTAGGGTTTAGGGTTTAGGGTTTAGGGTTTAGGGTTTAGGGTTTAGGGTTTAGGGTTTAGGGTTTAGGGTTTAGGGTTTAGGGTTTAGGGTTTAGGGTTTAGGGTTTAGGGTTTAGGGTTTAGGGTTTAGGGTTTAGGGTTTAGGGTTTAGGGTTTAGGGTTTAGGGTTTAGGGTTTAGGGTTTAGGGTTTAGGGTTTAGGGTTTAGGGTTTAGGGTTTAGGGTTTAGGGTTTAGGGTTTAGGGTTTAGGGTTTAGGGTTTAGGGTTTAGGGTTTAGGGTTTAGGGTTTAGGGTTTAGGGTTTAGGGTTTAGGGTTTAGGGTTTAGGGTTTAGGGTTTAGGGTTTAGGGTTTAGGGTTTAGGGTTTAGGGTTTAGGGTTTAGGGTTTAGGGTTTAGGGTTTAGGGTTTAGGGTTTAGGGTTTAGGGTTTAGGGTTTAGGGTTTAGGGTTTAGGGTTTAGGGTTTAGGGTTTAGGGTTTAGGGTTTAGGGTTTAGGGTTTAGGGTTTAGGGTTTAGGGTTTAGGGTTTAGGGTTTAGGGTTTAGGGTTTAGGGTTTAGGGTTTAGGGTTTAGGGTTTAGGGTTTAGGGTTTAGGGTTTAGGGTTTAGGGTTTAGGGTTTAGGGTTTAGGGTTTAGGGTTTAGGGTTTAGGGTTTAGGGTTTAGGGTTTAGGGTTTAGGGTTTAGGGTTTAGGGTTTAGGGTTTAGGGTTTAGGGTTTAGGGTTTAGGGTTTAGGGTTTAGGGTTTAGGGTTTAGGGTTTAGGGTTTAGGGTTTAGGGTTTAGGGTTTAGGGTTTAGGGTTTAGGGTTTAGGGTTTAGGGTTTAGGGTTTAGGGTTTAGGGTTTAGGGTTTAGGGTTTAGGGTTTAGGGTTTAGGGTTTAGGGTTTAGGGTTTAGGGTTTAGGGTTTAGGGTTTAGGGTTTAGGGTTTAGGGTTTAGGGTTTAGGGTTTAGGGTTTAGGGTTTAGGGTTTAGGGTTTAGGGTTTAGGGTTTAGGGTTTAGGGTTTAGGGTTTAGGGTTTAGGGTTTAGGGTTTAGGGTTTAGGGTTTAGGGTTTAGGGTTTAGGGTTTAGGGTTTAGGGTTTAGGGTTTAGGGTTTAGGGTTTAGGGTTTAGGGTTTAGGGTTTAGGGTTTAGGGTTTAGGGTTTAGGGTTTAGGGTTTAGGGTTTAGGGTTTAGGGTTTAGGGTTTAGGGTTTAGGGTTTAGGGTTTAGGGTTTAGGGTTTAGGGTTTAGGGTTTAGGGTTTAGGGTTTAGGGTTTAGGGTTTAGGGTTTAGGGTTTAGGGTTTAGGGTTTAGGGTTTAGGGTTTAGGGTTTAGGGTTTAGGGTTTAGGGTTTAGGGTTTAGGGTTTAGGGTTTAGGGTTTAGGGTTTAGGGTTTAGGGTTTAGGGTTTAGGGTTTAGGGTTTAGGGTTTAGGGTTTAGGGTTTAGGGTTTAGGGTTTAGGGTTTAGGGTTTAGGGTTTAGGGTTTAGGGTTTAGGGTTTAGGGTTTAGGGTTTAGGGTTTAGGGTTTAGGGTTTAGGGTTTAGGGTTTAGGGTTTAGGGTTTAGGGTTTAGGGTTTAGGGTTTAGGGTTTAGGGTTTAGGGTTTAGGGTTTAGGGTTTAGGGTTTAGGGTTTAGGGTTTAGGGTTTAGGGTTTAGGGTTTAGGGTTTAGGGTTTAGGGTTTAGGGTTTAGGGTTTAGGGTTTAGGGTTTAGGGTTTAGGGTTTAGGGTTTAGGGTTTAGGGTTTAGGGTTTAGGGTTTAGGGTTTAGGGTTTAGGGTTTAGGGTTTAGGGTTTAGGGTTTAGGGTTTAGGGTTTAGGGTTTAGGGTTTAGGGTTTAGGGTTTAGGGTTTAGGGTTTAGGGTTTAGGGTTTAGGGTTTAGGGTTTAGGGTTTAGGGTTTAGGGTTTAGGGTTTAGGGTTTAGGGTTTAGGGTTTAGGGTTTAGGGTTTAGGGTTTAGGGTTTAGGGTTTAGGGTTTAGGGTTTAGGGTTTAGGGTTTAGGGTTTAGGGTTTAGGGTTTAGGGTTTAGGGTTTAGGGTTTAGGGTTTAGGGTTTAGGGTTTAGGGTTTAGGGTTTAGGGTTTAGGGTTTAGGGTTTAGGGTTTAGGGTTTAGGGTTTAGGGTTTAGGGTTTAGGGTTTAGGGTTTAGGGTTTAGGGTTTAGGGTTTAGGGTTTAGGGTTTAGGGTTTAGGGTTTAGGGTTTAGGGTTTAGGGTTTAGGGTTTAGGGTTTAGGGTTTAGGGTTTAGGGTTTAGGGTTTAGGGTTTAGGGTTTAGGGTTTAGGGTTTAGGGTTTAGGGTTTAGGGTTTAGGGTTTAGGGTTTAGGGTTTAGGGTTTAGGGTTTAGGGTTTAGGGTTTAGGGTTTAGGGTTTAGGGTTTAGGGTTTAGGGTTTAGGGTTTAGGGTTTAGGGTTTAGGGTTTAGGGTTTAGGGTTTAGGGTTTAGGGTTTAGGGTTTAGGGTTTAGGGTTTAGGGTTTAGGGTTTAGGGTTTAGGGTTTAGGGTTTAGGGTTTAGGGTTTAGGGTTTAGGGTTTAGGGTTTAGGGTTTAGGGTTTAGGGTTTAGGGTTTAGGGTTTAGGGTTTAGGGTTTAGGGTTTAGGGTTTAGGGTTTAGGGTTTAGGGTTTAGGGTTTAGGGTTTAGGGTTTAGGGTTTAGGGTTTAGGGTTTAGGGTTTAGGGTTTAGGGTTTAGGGTTTAGGGTTTAGGGTTTAGGGTTTAGGGTTTAGGGTTTAGGGTTTAGGGTTTAGGGTTTAGGGTTTAGGGTTTAGGGTTTAGGGTTTAGGGTTTAGGGTTTAGGGTTTAGGGTTTAGGGTTTAGGGTTTAGGGTTTAGGGTTTAGGGTTTAGGGTTTAGGGTTTAGGGTTTAGGGTTTAGGGTTTAGGGTTTAGGGTTTAGGGTTTAGGGTTTAGGGTTTAGGGTTTAGGGTTTAGGGTTTAGGGTTTAGGGTTTAGGGTTTAGGGTTTAGGGTTTAGGGTTTAGGGTTTAGGGTTTAGGGTTTAGGGTTTAGGGTTTAGGGTTTAGGGTTTAGGGTTTAGGGTTTAGGGTTTAGGGTTTAGGGTTTAGGGTTTAGGGTTTAGGGTTTAGGGTTTAGGGTTTAGGGTTTAGGGTTTAGGGTTTAGGGTTTAGGGTTTAGGGTTTAGGGTTTAGGGTTTAGGGTTTAGGGTTTAGGGTTTAGGGTTTAGGGTTTAGGGTTTAGGGTTTAGGGTTTAGGGTTTAGGGTTTAGGGTTTAGGGTTTAGGGTTTAGGGTTTAGGGTTTAGGGTTTAGGGTTTAGGGTTTAGGGTTTAGGGTTTAGGGTTTAGGGTTTAGGGTTTAGGGTTTAGGGTTTAGGGTTTAGGGTTTAGGGTTTAGGGTTTAGGGTTTAGGGTTTAGGGTTTAGGGTTTAGGGTTTAGGGTTTAGGGTTTAGGGTTTAGGGTTTAGGGTTTAGGGTTTAGGGTTTAGGGTTTAGGGTTTAGGGTTTAGGGTTTAGGGTTTAGGGTTTAGG